>NC_140495.1:78969840-79629840 GCF_964271855.1 Acomys minous
AACTCCTACATCTCACACCCCTCCATCCACACACTTCTCCATCCTCACACTCTCCATCCACCACACTCCCACCCTCACACCCTCCACCCTCACACCCCTCCATTCTCACCCTCCTCCATCCACACCCCTCCATCCTCACACTCTTCCACCCTCACACCCCTCCATCCCTCCCATCCTCACACTCTTCCACCCTCACACTCCCTCCACCCTCACACCCCTCCACCCTCACACCCCTTCCATCCTCACACTCCTCCATCCTCACACTCCCACTCCTCCATCCTCACACTCCTCCACCTCACACTCCTCCATCCTCACACTCCTCCATCCCACTCCACCCCCTCCATCCTCACACTCCTCCTTCCTCACACTCCTTCCACCCTCACACTCCTCCATCCTCACACTCCCCATCTCACACTCCTCCATCCTCACACTCTTCCATCCTCACACCCCTCCATCCTCACACTCCTCCATCCTCACACTCCCATCCTCACCTTCCTCCACCTCACACTCTCCATCCTCACACTCCTCCATCCTCACACTCCTCCATCCTCACACTCCTCCATCCTCCCCTCCATCCTCACACTCCTCCATCCTCACCCTTCCATCCTCACACTCCTCCATCCTCACCCTCTTCCATCCTCCCCCTCCACCCTCACACTCCTCCACCCTCACCCTCCAACCTCACACTCCTCCATCCTCACACTCCTCTATCCTCACACTCCTCCATCCTCACACCCCTCCCACCCTCACACTTTCCATCCTCACACTCCTCCATCCTCACACTCCTCCATCCTCACACCCCTCCATCCTCACACTCCTCCATCCTCACACTCTTCCATCCTCACACCCCTCCACCCTCACACTCTTCCACCTCACACCCCTCCATCCCTCACACCCCTCCACCCTCACACCCCTCCATCCTCACACTCCTCCATCCTCACACTCCTCCATCCTCACACTCTTCCATCCTCACACCCCTCCACCCTCACACTCTTCATCCCACACTCCTCCACCTCACCCTCCTCCACCCTCACACCCCTCCACCCTCACACCCCTCCCATTCTCACACTCCTCCATCCTCACACCCCTCCATCCTCACACTCCTCTATCCCCACACTCTTCCACCCTCACACCACCCCTCCATCCTCACACTCTTCCACCCTCACACTCTCCCACCCACACCCCTCCACCCTCACACTCCCCCCACCACACGCTCCTCCATCCTCACACTCCTCCCATCCCTCACACCTCCTCCATCCTCACACTCTTCCACCCTCACACTCCTCCATCCTCACACTCCTCCATCCTCACACTCCTCCATCCTCACACTCCTCCATCTCACCTCTTCCACCCTCACACTCTCCCACCCTACACCCCTCCATCCTCACACTCTTTCCACCCTCACACTCTCCCACCCTCACACCCCTCCACCCTCACACTCCTCCACCCCTCACACTCCTCCATCCTCACACTCCTCCATCCTCACACCCCTCCATCCTCACACTCTTCCACCCTCACACTCTTCATCCTCACACTCTTCCACCCTCACACTCTCCCACCCTCACACCCCTCCCTCACACTCCTCCCCCCTCCTACACTCCACCCTCACACTTCCATCCTCACACCACACCCCTCCACCCTCACACTCCTCCACCCTCACACTCCTCCATCCTCACACTCCTCCATCCTCACACTCCTCCATCCTCACACTCATCCACCCTCACACTCCTCCATCCTCACACTCCTCCATCCTCACACTCCTCCATCCTCACACTCCTCCATCCTCACACTCTTCCACCCTCACACTCTCCCACCCTCACACCCCTCCATCCTCACACTCTTCCACCCTCACACTCTCCCACCCCACACCCCTCCACCCTCACACTCCTCCACCCTCACCCCTCCATCCTCACACTCCTCCATCCTCACACCCCTCCATCCTCACACTCTTCCACCCTCACACTCCTTCCACCCTCACACCCCTCCATCCTCACACTCTTCCACCCTCACACTCTCCCACCCTCACACCCCTCCACCCTCACACTCCTCCACCCTCACACTCCTCCATCCTCACACTCCTCCATCCTCACACTCCTCCATCCTCACACTCTTCCATCCTCACACCCCTCCACCCTCACACTCCTCCACCCTCACACCCATCCATCCTCACACCCCTCCATCCTCACACTCCTCCATCCTCACACTCCTCCATCCTCACACTCCTCCATCCTCACACTCTTCCATCCTCATACTCCTCCATCCTCACACTCCTCCATCCTCACACTCCTCCATCCTCACACTCCTCCATCCTCACACTCCTCCATCCTCACACTCCTCCACCCTCACACTCCTCCACCCTCACACTCTTCCATCCTCACACTCCTCCATCCTCACACTCTTCCATCCTCACACTCCTCCATCCTCACACTCCTCCACCCTCACACCCCTCCACCCTCACACTCCTCCATCCTCACACTCCTCTATCCTCACACTCCTCCATCCTCACACTCCTCCATCCTCACACTCCTCCACCCTCACACCCTCCACCCTCACACTCCTCCATCCTCACACTCCTCCACCCTCACACCCCTCCACCCTCACACTCCTCCCATCCTCACACTCCTCTATCCTCACACTCCTCCATCCTCACACTCCTCTATCCTCACACTCCTCCATCCTCACACTCCTCCATCCTCACACTTCTTCCATCCTCACACTCCTCCATCCTCACACTCCTCCACCCTCACACCCCTCCACCCTCACACTCCTCCATCCTCACACTCCTCCGTCCTCACACTCCTCCATCCTCACACTCTTCCCATCCTCACACTCCTCCATCCTCACACTCCTCCACCCTCACACTCCTCCATCCTCACACCCCTCCACCCTCACACTCCTCCATCCTCACACCCCTCCACCCTCACACCCTCCACCCTCACACTCTTCCATCCTCACACCCCTCCATCCTCACACTCCTCCATCCTCACACTCCTCCATCCTCACACTCCTCCATCCTCACACTCCTCCACCCTCACACACCCCTCCACCCTCACACTCCTCCACCCTCACACTCCTCCATCCTCACACTCCTCCATCCTCACACTCCTCCATCCTCACACTCTTCCACCCTCCACACTCCTCCATCCTCACACTCCTCCATCCTCACACTCCTCCATCCTCACACTCCTCCATCCTCACACCCTCCATCCCTACCTCCCTCCCACCCTCACACCCCCCCATCCTCACACTCTTCCACCCTCACACTCTCCCACCCTCACACCCCTCCACCCTCACACTCCTCCCACCCTCACACTCCTCCATCCTCACACTCCTCCATCCACACACCCCACCATCCTCACACTCTTCCCACCCTCACACTCTTCCACCCTCACACCCCTCCATCCTCACACTCTTCCACCCCCACACTCTCCCACCCCTCACACCCCTCCACCCTCACACTCCTCCACCCTCACACTCCTCCATCCTCACACTCCTCCATCCTCACACTCCTCCATCCTCACACTCCTCCACCCTCACACTCCTCCACCCTCACACTCTTCCATCCTCACACTCCTCCATCCTCACACTCTTTCCATCCTCACACTCCCTCCATCCTCACACTCCTCCACCCTCACACCCCTCCACCCTCACACTCCTCCATCCTCACACTCCTCTATCCCCACACTCTTCCACCCTCACACCCCTCCATCCTCACACTCTTCCACCCTCACACTCCCCCCCTCACACCCCTCCACCCTCACACTCCTCCACCCTCACACTCCTCCATCCTCACACTCCTCCATCCTCACACTCCTCCATCCTCCACACTCTCACCCTCACACTCCCTCCATCCTCACACTCCTCCATCCTCACACTCCTCCATCCTCACATCCTCCATCCTCACACTCTTCCACCCTCACACTCTCCCACCCTCACACCCCTCCATCCTCACACTCTTCCACCCTCACACTCTCCCACCCTCTCACCCCTCCACCCTCACACTCCTCCACCCTCACACTCCTCCATCCTCACACTCCTCCATCCTCACACCCCTCCATCCTCACACTCTTCCACCCTCCACACTCTTCACCCTCACACCCCTCCATCCTCACACTCTTCCACCCTCACACTCTCCCACCCTCACACCCCTCCACCCTCACACTCCTCCACCCTCACACTCCTCCATCCCTCACACCCCTCCATCCTCACACTCCTCCATCCTCACACTCCCTCCATCCTCACACTCCTCCATCCTCACACTCTTCCATCCTCACACTCCTCCATCCTCACCACTCTTCCATCCTCACAACTCTTCCATCCTCACACTCCTCCATCCTCACACTCCTCCATCCTCACACTCCTCCATCCTCACACCCCTCCATCCTCACACTCCTCCATCCTCACACTCTTCCATCCTCACACCCCTCCACCCTCACACTCTTCCACCCTCACACCCCTCCACCCTCACACCCCTCCACCCTCACACCCCTCCATCCTCACACTCCTTCATCCTCACACTCCTCCATCCTCACACTCCTCCATCCTCACACTCCTCCATCCTCACACTCCTCCATCCTCACACTCCTCCATCCTCACACTCCTCCATCCTCACACTCCTCCATCCTCACACCCCTCCATCCTCACACCCCTCCACCCTCACACTCTTCCACCCTTACACTCCTTTCCTATGCCACCCCACCTGGATTCTGTCCTCCCCGCTTTAACCCAACAGAAGACACTTTCACTGTATGTCCTTTTTTAAATTTTTATTAAATTTGCATGTGTGATAGTTTTGCCTACATGTAAATTGAGTAACACATGGGTTCAGTAGCCACAGATGTGATAATAGCACATCAGAAGCCCGACGAGTGGAGTAGCAGATGGTAGGAAGCTGCCATATGGGTGCTGGGAATCAATCTCAGATCAGCCTTTGCTCTTAACTGCTGAGCAATCTCTACCTCCACAGATTAAGCCTTTTATTTTAAATCAGGAGTCCTCTATCTTTAGCCTTTATAACTCAAAGTTTAATTATGAATATATGTATTCAGTAAAATAATCTGATTGAATGCTCAATTATAAATAGACTCTCTTTGCCAGTAATTTAAAAATTCCTGTCTATTAACTGATGCTAATTTTATTAGGCCAAGTTAATTTTTATGAAATCATATTTCATTTAAAATTTGGGAGAAAATATGTTCTTAACCTTGAATAAATTGTTTAACTCTCCTGCATGACATGATGGGATGATCGAAATACAAAGAACTCTGGATTTTGCAATCCCTAGAATAGTTATTCCAAAATATTAATAATAGACACTTTAGTAGACTAAGGCTTCTCTGCTATCTTTAATTCTATGTAAAATGTCTGTTATATAAAGAATATTTCAGTTATCATAATTAAAAATTAATATTATTAATCTATATGGTATGTGATATAAATATATAACTTTAGAAAAATGATTCTGTGTTTGCCTGTGTTCTGAAAATATTCATATTAATCATATGTAATGTTTTATAGGGTTCTGAGCAGTTTCTTTTCTTTTCTCAAAATTAAAAATCAGCTGTTAGGGCTAGAGAGATGGCTCAGTGGTTAAGAGCACTATCTGCTCTTCCAGAGGTCCCAAGTTCAATTCTCAGCAACCATAGGGTAGCTCACAACCATCTATAATGAGATCTGATGCCCTCTTCTGGTGTGCAGGCATACATGTAGGCAGAACATTGGATGTGTAATAAATAAATCATTTTTTTAAGTCTGCTGTGATGAGAGTGTTGGAAATGAAATAGTGACTCTACAACAGTTTGAATATGTCTCTGGCAGTTCCTATACTTTTTACTTGTGGTCTCAACATGGCTACTAATGAATGCACTTTGAGATTCATAAGTACTTACTTTATACAAAGTTAAAAATACAGGTAAGATGCAAAGAATAGGTAATTTTGATGGGACAGTTAGCGCTAGATGCACCAACCAGTTTTTGTTTTAATAATATACTATAAAAGATTTTTGTTTAATTTGCTTAAAAAGTTAAGAGAACAAAATACTAAGCTTACAAAAGTGCCACAACTGTTTATGGTTTTAAAACTGTAAAAAATATTTTTTTGATTTTTTTTCTCTTTTATTAATTTATTCTTGTTACATCTCAATGGTTATCCCATCCCTTGTATCCTCCCATTCTTCCCTCCCTCCCATTTTCCCTTATTCCACTCCCCTATGACTGTTCCTGAGGGGGATTACCTCCCCCTGTATATGTTCATAGGGTATCAAGTCTCTTCTTGGTGAGGCACCAGAGTATGTGAGAAAGTAAGATATTCAAAAATTAAATAGCATTCAAAATCATAAAAATATAATGAAATAGGGACTTAACATCTCACAGAGACCAAAATGTTTCAAATTCCCATGAACAAATAAGACTAAAGATGTCACTGGACTAGATAAATAACTCAGTTGGTAATGAGCTTGCAGTCATAAAGGTGTCACTGCAAACTCCAGAACACACAGAAATAAAAAGCCAGGTGTGGCCAGGCAGTCTTGTAGTATGCTGGAGGACAAGGTGGAGACCTGGATGTCTGGAGCTCTCTAATCAACGAGAGAACCTGCCTCAAGAAAAGGTAGACAGGGTTTGGGAAGAAGACTCAGGGGATAAAGGTACTTGCTGGCAAATCAGGTAGAAAGTTAGATATAGTCACACATATGTGAGATTTCAGAACTACTATACACAGATACGGGAGAATCACACAAAAATTCCAGGGCAAGATATCCTATACTACATCGCCCAGCAGAAACAATAAGAAACACTATTTCAACAAGGTAAAAGATGAGAGCCAGCTCCTAAAAGTTGTCCTCTTGCCTGTACCTGCACACCTACACATAACACACATGCACATACACACACACACACATACACACACATGTACACACACCACATGTGCATATAGACCATCACGCATAGGTACATTTACATGGACATGAATATTCATTTTCACACAGACACACACACAAGAAATTCTAAAACATGGAGAATAAGAAAGTCTAATATATATGTCAAATATATATTAATATAATACATTTATAAACATATATATTTAGGTCAAAAACCTAAAACTGTGGAATTGGTTCATGGATGGATAAAGATTCTATTAAAAAGGAGCAAAAGATACATTTGAAATGCATACTGGAATTAGGACAGGGCAAATATCTACATTTAGTCAGTAAATAATTTATTGAGTAAAAAACTAGGATTTATTTAAGGTAGATAATGATGAGTTCTATACCATAATTTGTGTTTTACTCCAAAACAAATTATAGGTAAACAAACACAAGCCACTAGAAAAAAAACCTTGTAAAACAAACAAACAAACAAACAAAACCTCTCAATATTTTTATGTGGAATATGAATGACATACTCCAGAATTTGTAAAATCATTAAGTTTGATAATGCAGGACTCAGATCAAGATAGAGGGACAGGGCTGGATTTGCATGCCCATTCAGACATGATGCATGAAGCATTGTTAAAATAAAAGACAAACACAGTGATTGGTCCACAGGAAGCAGAAAGAAGGTCAGCGAGGAGATGTTTCATCAGAAATGAAATTAGAAGCTGTTTTATGGAATAAAAAATAACAGCAAAACATATCAGTGTTTTGATGAGTCTGCTAAACAAGTATCTGAAGGGAGTCAAAGAAATATGCGGAACTAGAACACTTGGGGGACATAAGCAGGAGAAACACAAGTTCAAGGCCAGCCTGAGTACATAGCAAGATACTGTCTAGAAAGAAAGAAAAAGGAAAAAAGGAAGGAAGGAAAGAAAGAAGAAAGAAAGGAAGGAAGGAAGGAAGGAAGGAAAATGTGTATGCGCATATACATATATATATATATATATATATATATATATATATATATATATATATATACACACACACACATATACTTATAAGGAAGTAGTGTATATATTTACTGTGTCATCTGAAATAGTACTACCAGTGTCTTACATTTTAAAACACTGTATTTAATTTATTTATTCTGACTACATCCCAATAAAGCCAAAAATTCTAATTACATAGGGATTTTAATTATGTCTCAATAAAACCATAAAAAACACATTTTAATTTCATTGATGCAAAACTGAATTACATAAAGATAAAAATAATGACCTGAGGGTCAGATTTAATGGTACTTGCTGGTATAGATTCCACATGGGAGGCAGCAGGAGATGAACCAAGAGTTGAAGGTCAGCCTTGGCTACAGAGTGAAGGCAGCCTGGGCCATGTGAAACTCTTTTCACAAAACAGAAAACAGAAAAAATAATGATAATGATGCTAAACTTAGACAAAGATATCAAACTTAAAGTAGAAAAATTGTAAAGTGAAACCCATTTCAGTCGTGACCTAGTTCCCTTAAACTATAAACCAGTGTTATTAAAGGTCTCTATTTAGAGGAAACTAAACCCCCTAACATAGGCAAATAATATGAACATATAGTTCAAAGAACAAGAAACAAATAAGGTTCTAATAAAATCAAAATACTCAACCTGTTTCATATACCAAAGTTCCATCAAGACCAAAGAACTGCCACTGATGAAGTGCACTGGCGCCTCATCTCAGTGAGGAGGGACAAAGCAGGTGCCATCCTGCATTTCGTCTTAACATAAGAAAACAAATGCCAAAAATTTAGATGGAAATGTATCAGTTTAATACATTTATAATTGTGTCCTGAAGTTCAATTCCAGGAATTTATATTTATCTCTATAATACATTTTTTATTGAAAACTATATGTAAACAGACTAAAATTATACTAGCTGTTGGACTGCTGCATTTAGTGTCATCTTGCCACAAGTCAGGGTGACCTGAGCAGAGAGGCTCACTTGAGGTATTGTTTCAGTTGCCTTAAATGGTGTGTGAAGACCCACCCCAAGAGCAGACAGCACATCTGATAGAGGCCAAATAAGAAGCGAGGAAAGAGAAAGTTAATTCACCATTTGCTCAATTGTCTTCGCTCTCTCAAAGTGTGTTCTATGAAATTCTCAAAAACAATATTTTAAAAAATAAGTGAAAGAGAATATTAGCATAAATCAACGAACAGGATCAAATCATTATTAACTTATTTCATGTTATTTTTTACTGGATAGATTTTTTTCATACAATTCTGATCATGGTTCCCTTCCCCCAACTCCTCCCAGATTCTTCCAACCTCACTACCCATCCAAATCCGTACCCTTTTTTTCCCTTTCTCTCTAGAAAACACTAAACTGAAAACTAAACTAAACAAAACAGAATAAAACAAAGAAAATGGGGAAAATAGCCAAAGAAAAAGTAGAAGAAAGATAAAAACACAAGAACACACTCATTTACACGCATAGGAATCCCCCACAAAAAAACCCCCACAAAATCATAAAACATATATGCAAAAGACCTGTATGGTTTTTTTTTTTTGAATGTGCAGACAGCGTTACAAGACAAAAGACCTCTAAGGGTGCACTTGAGTTTATTTTTTGTTGGCTATCTACTGCAGAAAACGAGACTTTCCCTTAAGTGTGGTTAATATACCAGTGACAATTGGAGACAACTACTTCTTTTTTTTCTATGAGAAGCTGTCACTTGCAGATAGCTTCTGGGTTAGGGATGGGAGATGGGTTCAGTTCCCCTCTCAGTACTGGGACCTTAGCTTGCTTAGACCTGTGCAGGCCCTATGAATGCTGCCACAGTCCGAGTGAGCTCATATATGCACCGATCTTATTAAGAATGTCTTATTTCCTTGCTGTCTTCCATTCCTTCTGGCTCTTACAATCTCTCTGCCTTCTCTTCCACAGAGCTCCGTGAGCATTGATAGGGGAAATTGGAGACACCCCATTTATGACTAAGTGTTCTGATACCTCTCAGTCTCTTCACATTGCCTAGTTATAGGTCTACTTATCTGTTCCCATCCGCTGCAGGAGGAAAGCTTATTTGATGGTGTCTGAGTAAGGCACAGGTTTATGAGTATAGTAGAAATTTGTTACAATTCATTTTGCTACTATGCTCCTTTAGAAGAATAGTATTTTTGTTCTCCTCTGTCCCTGGCCTATCTAGTCTCAGATTCTTGGCCACCTAAGCATCATAAGCGTTAGGTTCCATCTCATGGAGTGGGTCTTAAATCCAATCAGATATTGATTGGTCACTTCCACAAGTTTTGTGCCACTAATGTACCAATATATCTTACAGGAATACCACCACCATTACAGATTGAAAAGTTTGGAGCTGGTTGGTGCTCACCATTCTTCTCTCGTAGAATGCAGAGCACCTTACATTATTATGAACACTAATCAGTAGGGGTGAAGGCTCTAGGTAGGCATCAGCTTGACTTCTCTGAGACGATTTAGTTACGTCCATATTATCTTCAGGAATGGGGCCTCATCCATTTGCCGAGAGCAGCCAATAGCCATAGCAATAGCCTGAATTGGGAGCAGGCAGGGTTCCATGGGACCCCTTTGGCCATCAACTCAACTAGATGCAATCCATTCTTGGCACTGAAGTTTCCATTTGGTGGTGAGAGATATCTAGTTGGGGCTTTGATTCCCATGCTATTTGGTGATTCCATATAGATTTCTTATATGTATATATTTTAAGAAACTTCTACTGTAGTAGGTTTCCAAATGACCCATAAAATGGCCCTTAGTTTTAGCTATCTCTCCCCATGTCCTCTCCCTTATCCACATCTTCTTTTCACTTTTGAATTAATCATACTGTTCTCTCCTCAAATTGATCCATCAATTTCTACTTCCTCAGAAGATACTATTCTCTGACCTAGTCCCTTATTCTATAACTAACTTCTGTTGTTCTCTGGATTACAGCCTGTTTACCAAGGACATAAACCTAACATCCAAATATAAGTAAATGCATACTATAATTATCTCTTGGATCTGGGTTACTTCACTCAAAATGATTTTTTAACTAAACACTTACCTGTGAATTTCATGATGTTGGGTTCTTAGCAGATAAATAATATTCAGTTGTATATATGTATGGCATTTTTATTATCTATTCATCTGTTGATGGACAGCTGGACTGTTTGCAATTTCTGGCTATTGAGAGTATATCAGCAACGAACATGGATGAGCCAAGTTTCTCTGAAGTAGGTTTGACAGTCTTTGATTGTGTTTCCGAGTGCTATAGCTGGATCTATACCACTGCCAACAGACCTTATGGCAATCTTGTGGAAACAGGTTTTATTTCCAGCTTCCTGAGGAACCATCACACTCATTTCCATAGGGGCAGTATAAGTTTGCATTCTTACCAACAACGGATATGTGTTCCTATTTCCCAGCATCCTCACCAGCATGCGCTGTCATTTGCTTTATTGATCTTGGCCCTCCTGACTGGTGTAAGATGAAATCTCAGAAAGATTTTGATTTGCATTTCCCTAATGACTAAAGGTATGAACATTTCTTTGACTGTTTCTCATCCATTTGTGTTTCTTCTTTTGGGGACTCTCTGTTTAGATCTGTATCCCATTTGTAATTGGATTTTTTGCTTTCTTGATGTCCAGTTTTTTTCTAAATTCTTTATATATTTTGCATATTTGTCCTTTATCAGATTTGTAGTCAGTAAAAATATTTTCACATCCTGTAGCCACTTTGCCTTAATTATGGTATCCTTTGCCCTTTTTATTTGCTTTCAGCTGTATGTGGTACCACTTATTAGTTGTTGCTCTTGGTGCCTGTTTTATCCACTCAAAAAGTCTTTTTCTAAGCCAGAGTTGAAAACTATTGCTTACTTTCTCTTTATTAGATTTTGTGTATCTGGCCTTATGTTAAAGTGTTTGATACAATTGGAGTTGGGTTTTGTGGAGAGTGATACATGTAGAACACATGAAATCCTTTTGCATGTAGCTATCCAGTTTAACCAGCCCCATTGTTGAAAATACGGTCTTCTTTCCAGTGTGTATTTCTGGCTTCTTATCAAACATCAGATATCCATAAGTACATGGACTTATTATGGGGCTTCAATTTGATTCAGTTGATTAACACGTGTGTTTTCATGACAATATCATGCTGTTTTTATTACTGCATTTCTGTAGTATAATTATTATAGCTTTTGTAGTACAAAAGAAGTCATGTGTTATTCTAAAAGGTCAATCCTTGTGTCTTACCTGCTCTTTTCCCCTTGCAGCTTTTTGTATTTTTTCTTTATTCTGTGTATTAAGACTTTTAATTATTGTGTGTCAAGGGGAAGTTTCTTTTCTGGTCCAGTCTGTTTAGTCATCTGTATGCTTCTTGTACCTTGATAAGAACCTCCTTCATTTATGTTAGGAAAATTTTCTCCTATGATTTTGTTGAAAATCTTTTTTGTGCCTTTGACCTGTGTTTCTTCTTCTTCTTACTCTATTTATATTATTCATAGATTTGACCATATATTTCATAGTGTTCCAGATTTTCTGGATTTTTTTGAACCTGGATTCTTTTTTTTCCTTTTTTTAGATTTAATATTTTCTTTAACAGAGGTCTCTATTTCTTATATCTTGTCTGCAGTACCTGACATTTTTTGGTCCTTTTCTTGTGCTGTCTTGGTGAAGCTTACCTCTGAGGTTTTTGTTTGACTGACTAAACTTTCCTTTCCAGCTTTAACTGAGTTTGGATTTTCTTTAGTGATTCTATTTTTATATTTTAAATTTTTTCATTATTTCATTCCACTGTTTGATTTTGTTTTCAAAGACTTTATTAAGGAATTTATTCATATCCCCTTTAAGGTCCCATAAAATATTAACAATAGTTATTTTGACGTGTTTGTTTTGTGCTTCAGCTGTATCAAATTTCTCAGAGCCTATCGTATCAGAGTTAATCGGTTCTGGTAGAAACATATCGTCCTAGGTATTGTGTTTTTGTACTATTGTCTAGACATCTGAATTTGAGATGATTGTGAATCTAGATATTGATATCTGGTCTTGCCTTTGTTGAAGGAATATCACTTTAATCGATTTCTGTTGCCCTCTCTGAATCTCAGGAAAGTGTGGTGGCTGTGGGTTGGCTGGTAGGTAGCTGCTGATTTCCTGACAAGTGTAGTCAGTAGGGATTTTGGGTAGAACATGTTTCTAGGTTGGAGTGTAGGAATAGACTAGAGTCAGGTGGGAGAAGGTCCACAAGAAGGAGGAAAGCTGGGTCTGCAGGGAGATTCGGTGAGGCTCCCAGGGAATGGAAGCAGAGAGAGAAGACAGGCCGTACAAGTGGTGGGCCGTAGGGTTGTGAATGAGCAGAGGGACTTGCAGCAGAAGGCTGGAAGGGAAGGTCACTAGGATTCTCCAGCTGTCCTGGCCAGCAGGTTCCCAGATAGTAAGTGCCTCCAGTTATCGGCTGCTGACACAAGAGATGGTGTCAGGGAGAAAGGATGGGTGTGTGGCCAGGGTCTACAGACCCTGAGGCTATCTCATTATTAACTTCTAAAGGAATTTCACAAAGTGAATACATCTTTCTGCCGAATCACATTTTTACTCTCTTAGAGGTAGTTGGATATGTTCTAGATTGTTTACTATTACACAAATATCCTACTCTGCCTATTGTCATTTACTCCTTGAGTCATTTATCTAAAAGAACTGAAATAAACATTTACTTTATTTACTCCTTTACTGTGAAGGAGGCATTGCCTTCCCTGTAACTTAAAGGCATAGGGTCATTTTTAATGGTGATAATAGCTACCACATATATTTTTCAGCCTTTCCCTCCAAAATACAGAATCACGGGCATGAGGCATTAATAGCCATAAACATTATTATGTCCCTATAATACTTTATAAGTCATGAAAATACATGTATTTATTTCCTTGATATTAATTTTATTTACACAGCAGTAAAACATATCCTATAGCACTCAAAGTGAGTATCTCAAAACGCTTATGAGATGATTTTCTGAAGTGTAAGAGTTAAACAAAGGGCGGGTTTAGAAGTGTGGACATTGTCCAACAGGCATTCGATAGGAGAACCATTGTTCTTCAAATGGAACAAAGTGTTGTGAAATATGACGCTAAATAAATATGAGACAAACTGACGCTAGGAGTCTCGGTCTTTTCTTTAGATTTGTGGAAGAATAAATTGTATATGGGTAGATGAGAATTGCTAGAAGTTTAATTTCACAGTGGAAGATCAATAGGAACAGGGTTTTGTTGTATTATAACCTGGGAAAGTACAGTTTTTAAAAATGTGGCCGGAAAGTAGGAACAGCCTACATGGCCAATATCATCAGTAGAATAAATTCTTAGAAAGGGAGATGAACAGCAAAGCCACACAAAGTCCTGGGCTTCCTAACTCATAATAGTAATATTATTATACAAAGGACATCTTAAATAGAACCAGTAAGACTAAATTTCATTTAGAAAAGACAGATTCAAAAAAACAATAGAACTCAGGCATGATGGTAGAAACCTGCTGTACCAACTCTCAGAAAGCTGAGTCAGGAGGATTACAATTCAAGGCATGTTTGAATCTAGACATTGAGTCCCTCTCAAAAAATGCAAATAAATGAAAGGGGTTTGCATATATAAATACATTTTACATTTGCTCACTCATTTGTCCGTTCAACAAACATTTATTTTTACTATGTAATATTTTAATAATTATTTGAGAATTTTATTTGTGATTATAATTTATTTTGATCATAGTCACCTGCTATCCTTTGCCCTCACTCTTCCCAGGTTCATCCCTCAGCCTTCCACGCCCTTCCAACTTTATGTTCTCTCTTTGCTTGTTTTATAATCCCTTGAGACCAATTTCTGGTGCCCTTATACATATACATTTACTCATGTCCCACAAGTATCAATAGCTTCTCATGTAGGTGTTCATCCCATGAGTTCATCCCTCCTCCATGCTGGGATGTTGACTGGCTTGATCTGGTGCAGGCCACGACATACAGACACTGTTATTTAATGAGTACAGTGGTCCTGTCACATTCAGAAGGTATTGTCTTGCCCAAGTTCTTCCCAGCCAATGGCTTTTATAATCCTCATTCCCCTAATGCTCAACAGTCCTTGAGCTTTGGAGACAGATGACAAATATAGGTGCCTCACTTGTGGCTGGGTATTCTGCAGATTCTCTTCCATGCATTTCAACTAGTTCTGACTTCCTGCCTGGTAACCATGAAGCCACCACACAAGAAAATATGAAGTCTGACAGCTATGCCAACTTACAGTCATAGAAATACAATTTAAAAGAGTAGTTTGATACTATGTCCATTGGATCTATAAGCTCCCTAACTGTGTGTTCTTGGCCAGGTACAGTGCTAAGTATGCATTTTCTCCTGTACAGTGAGTCTTAGATCCACTGGGAAAGAAGCTGATTTTCCCCCATAACATTCTTGCCAGTGTTTCACTCACGAGCTTACTTTGCCATGTTAGTTATTATTACAACAGCACTTACAAGTGTATAAGACTGTTAAAGACTTGTCCCTCTCTCAAAAACCCAAACAAAGAAACAAACAACAAATGAACAACAAAACCCATAGCTAGTAATTGAGAGGAAAGCTTTCTGATCAATCGCAACTTGATTTTCTATGTCCTGTGACAAAGTGTATCACGGCTTCAAGAACAAGATCATATGTATATATAAATACTGAGGGTAACTAAGAGCAATGACAATAACTTGTATTGTTTTAAGAAACATATAACACACAGATTTAATGTCAGTTCTCAGGAGGTAGAGGAAGGTGGATCTCTGTGAGTTGAAGGCCTCTCTTGTCTTTATAGTGAGTTCCTGGGTATAAAAAAAATTATGTGCATATTAACTACAAATGTTAAAGCAAGAGGAAGTAAATAATTTAAATATATATCAAATAAGATAGGAATAATTTTTTAAATCTCCCAACTAAAATAAGCTCAGGAACAGATGAATTCAGCATAGAGTTCTATACCTTCAAAGAATTAACACCAGTACCACTCAAGTTATGCTATAAAATATAAAAGAGAGGAATATTTCCAAACATTTTTATGAAACTAGTTTTACTCCAGTACACAAGCCAGGTAAAAATTCAACAAGAAAGTCATATCTCACTCTCCACTCAACTGTGGAGAATGTCCTGTCCATTGGCTAGATCTGGGTAGGGGTTTAAAATTTACGGCCTGTATTGACCTTGGCTGGTGCCATAGTTTGAGCGGGACCCCTGGGCCCAAATCTGCCTATCATAATGTTCTACTTGTAGGTTTCTAGGACCCTCTGGATCCTTCTACTTTGCTATTCTCCCATGCTTCTCTCATCTAGAGTCCCATTAGGATGTCCTTCCCTCTGTCCCACTTTCCTGGTAAGTGAAGGCTTTCGTGGGACATGCCCCTTGGGCTAGTATGCAGATATAAGTGAGTATATACCATTTGAGTCTTTCTGCTTCTGGGTTAACTCACTCATTATGAACATTTCTAGCTCACATTTATCCACAAATTTTGGGAATTCCTTGTTTTTAATAGCTGGATAGTATTCCATAGTGTATATGTACCACAGTTTCTTTTCTTTTTTTTTTTTTTGTAGATATTTTTTTCCTTTATTAATTTATTCTTGTTACATCTCAATGGTTATCCCATCCCTTGTATTCTCCCATTCTTCCCTCCCTCCCATTTTCCCCTTATTCCCCTCCCCTATGACTGTTCCTGAGGGGGATTGCCTCCCCCTGTATATGCTCATACGGTATCAAGTCTCTTCTTGGTAACCTGCTGTCCTTCCTCTGAGTGCCTTCACTTACCAGGAAACTGAGACAGAGGGGAGGACATTCTATTGGGACTCTAGATGAGAGAAGCATGGGAGAATGGCAAAGTAGAAGGATCCAGAGGGTCCTAGAAACCTACAAGTAGAACATTATGATAGGCAGATTTGGGCCCAGGGGTCCCGCTCAAACTAAGGCACCAGCCAAGGACAATACAAGCGGTAAACCTTAAACCCCTACCCAGATCGTACCACAGTTTCTTTATCCATTCTTCTACTGATGGACACTTAGGCGGTTTCCATGTTCTGGCTATTATGAATAAGGCTGCTATGAACATGGTTGAGCAAATTTTCTTGTTGTGTGCTGGAGCATCTTCTGGGTATATTCCAAAGAATGGAATAGCTGGGTCTTGAGGAAGCCTTATTCCTATTTTTCTGGGATAGCACCAGATAGATTTACAAAGTGGCTGTACTAGTTTGCATTCCCACCAGCAATGAAGGAGTGTTCCTCTCTCTCCACATCCTCGCCAGCATGTGGTGTCACTTGAATTTTTTATCTTAGCCACATTTGACCATGTCCCCTGGAGGGGGAGACCTGGTGGCACTCAGAGGAAGGACAGCAGGTTACCAAGAAGAGACTTGATACCCTATGAGCATATACAGGGGGAGGTAATCCCCCTCAGGAACAGTCATAGGGGAGGGGAATAAGGGGAAAATGGGAGGGAAAGAAGAATGGGAGGATACAAGGGATGGGATAACCATTGAGATGTAACAAGAATAAATTAATTTTAAAAAAATTCAACAAGAAAAGAGAATTATAAGCAAATCTTCCTGATGAACACAGACACAAAAATTCTCAATCAAATACTTGCAAGCAGAATTGAAGAACATGGCCAAATATTATTCAAGAGGGATAGTTCAACATGTATATATCAATAAACATAATTCATTACCAGGCTGGAGAGATATCTTAGAGAGTAAGAGCACTGCCAGCTCTTCCACAGGTCCTGAGTTCACTTCCCAGTAGCCACATGGTGGGTCACAACTATCTATAATGAGATCTGGTGCCCTCTTCTGGTGTGTAGGTGTACATGCAAGCAGAAAATGTATACATAGTAATCAATAAGTAAATGTTGTTTTGTTTTGTTTTTTAAACATAATTCATCAATGAACTGTGCAAGTGAAGGTGCAAAGTTTGCACCTGATGGATCCACTATGGAAATCAGTGTGGCAGTTCCTCCAAAAAATTGGAAATAAGTCTACCATACGGCCAAAATATACTACTCCTGAACATATATCCAAAGGACAGTATATTCTACTACAGAGATACTTGTTCATATATATCCATTGCTGTTCTACTTATAATAGATAGTAAATAATAACTAGGAGCCAGCCTACATGTCTATCAACTGATAAATATAAAATGAAAATGTGATACATAAAACACAATGGAATTGTGTTCAGCTGTGAAGAAAAAAATGAAAAATTCAGATAATTGCATGGAACTGGAAAACATTATATTAACTGAGGTAGCACAGACTCAGAAAGACAAATGCCACATATTCTTTTTCATACCTGCATCCTATTGTTATATCTTTCGGTTTGGGTGTTTAACTTGGCGTAGCCATGGAATCCAAGAAACTAGAAAGAGATGGGGGTCCCTGCAGGAGTCATGGAAAACTGGGAAACAAACCTTGAGAAGGTGAGGATAAAAACTCAGTTCAACTTAGTTTAGTCAGACTAGATCAAATGTCTAGAGAGCATATGTTATTTATTTATTTATTTATTTATTTATTTATTTATTTATTACCAGCATATTTAAACAGTAAAATTTAGGAAAATGTTTCCTGGTGTAACACAATCCCTGGTGCATATTTAAACAGTACAATTTAGGAAAATGTTTCCTGGTGTAACACAACCCCTGGTGCACATGGAAGCATGATTACATGGAAACTTAGGCCGTTTCTCCCAAGAAGATGGTTCTAGAGATGCTGTCTGTATTAGCTTCAGGACGTAGGAACGGATCTGGCTGGACCCCAGTTATACAGACAGCACAGAGGTCATTTAGGATATTATCCACCTCTGACCCTGGTTGCGGAAACATGGGGAAGCCCCTGGGTATACAGGTTGTAAGGGTCATTTAGGTTACTAGCCACACCCAGTCCTGGTTGTGAGAGCTTGATATGGCCTGGACCAGAAGATTAAACAGATCACCAGGCTGTTAATCTCCTCTAATTCCTAGCCTTCTGGGTGGAAGAACAGGTTTTGTGTCCTTCGTTCTTTCCTTTGAGAGGACAACCATGTGTACTCAGTGCTTAACATTTCTGGTTTCCCTGAAGACCTGAGTGGTGCAGGACCTTCAGTGCTCCCAACAGAAAGTGAAAGTTGATGGGGAGGGAGAAGAAACATCTTACAGGAAGGGGCAGTATAACATCAATGACGTGAAAGTGAAAGAGGAACTAACAGGGAGGGAAGTTTAAGTGGGATGGGAGCATGGGAGGAAGAGACGGGGAAAATAATCAGCACGGAGGTTGTTTGAAAAAGCCATGTGGAAACCTACTAGTTTAGAAGCTTGTACACACAAAGAGTTTCATTGACGTTACCCTGAAGATGCCATTACAACTCCTCTCAGAAGCCATAAGTTACCACATAAAAGTTATGAGTGGCCTGAGCTGCCACATGAGGCCATGGTGATGTATTTTACCCATGCCCAAGGTTTGTAAAAATAAAGACTGGCTGGCATGCTCTTTTCTCTTCTGCTCTTCATCCCTCCATCATGACCATCTGAGACTCCATTTACTCCGGGGAGTGGGAGGGTTGGGGGAGGGGAGAAGACCTCCACTGGACACCTGGTGGTCAGTCAGCCATGTTGGAACTGCCTTTGCAGCTGCTACAGATAGCTGGGGGCTGACACCCCATCCCCATCCCACAAAAGCACTGCCTGCCAGTTTCAGACATCTGCCTGCTTCTGCTGTGTTTGGCACAGCAGCTCAAACAAGGAGTTGTCATTTTTCACTGAGAACATGGCCTAGCTCCCAGGTAACAGGCCTCACTCTAAAGCACTCTAGCCACTCCTGAGTGAGAAACAGGACCTTGGGACCTCTGATCTCAAGGTCCATCCATTCTCTTCTGGAGGCAAACAGTGCCTGGATCAGCCCACAGGACATAGGACCGAGGCTACCCACCCCCAGGATGCTGAAGAGCAATTCGTACAGTAATGCTTCAAGGGGCACATTTAGGCTGAGGACTAGACCACCAGTTTCCAAGCTGAACAGCTATGAGGGATGAATGATGAAATAGTTGGATGGAGGCTCTTCACAGTTTCCTTTGCAAGCAACTGGCTAAGGACATAAGCATCTCCATAAATGTCTTGCCTTGTACTTGAACGTAGATTGGCCAGGGCCATAGTTATTAAGCACTAGCCTTGCCTTTCTTCTCCCCTTTTCTCCTTCTTCATGCTCAATGTTGGACTTCACTGTTCCTGCACATAAGATCCCATGAAGAAATTAGACATACGGTTTAAAATTTTATGAGAAGCACAGTGTTATATCACTTCAATAATGAATACGTATTTGATGACCCAAAGTACTTCGTCAGTACACTCCTGTCAGCACGAATAAAGCAGACTCAGGAAGCACCTGAATCAAAGGGGGCCCCTGCCTGGCGTGACGTACATATGTACAAATCAAGTCGGAAAGCCTTACCTCGTCCTCCATCCTGTCTTTAGTTCTTTGGCTGACCCATGTCTTTTTATTAAGGCACCTTGTTTGCAGCAAGAAGCATGTACACTGCATTAGTGCCTATGATCTGAGCTCTTTCTCCATGGCAGTCAACATACACATTGGTGTGAGTACTCCCAACTGTCACTCCAGGGAAGTCACAGCACACATTACCATGCATGCCCCCAACTCTCTCTTCAGCCTGGTCTCTGCAAATAACAATGTGCATGCTCCTTGCTGTCTCTCTAGGGTAGTCGCTGTGCACCAGTTCATATGGGAAAGAACTTCACCTCCATTGATGAAAGGAGAGTTCTATTGTGCTCTTATTACATAAAAGACAAGATTATAAATTGTATGCTTATGCCTCCAATCCTTGTGCCCTTTATTTCTCTCTTTGGCATATTTTTTTTTGAATTCTCCAAAACAGGAAAAATAAGGTTATGACTGAATTTCTATCAGTAATACAAGAAATGTTCTTCTACCGCAAGTTTGGGTGTGGTATGTAAGACATGGGGAGCCACAGTATAGAATGGAGCAGAATTTCAACTGTAGAAAAGTGTAGAGTAGCACTGTTTGTGTTAGCCTGTCAGAACTGGTATACTAAGCCAGAAAATGGTTCTTAAAATATATCAATTTATTAGATAAGGGAAGATTTCTCAGTGATGAGTTATAGTATTCCAGGTGTAGAGTTTAGGGAGGACATTGAGACAGACCTTTTGTGGGGTAAGAGATTTTTTAGAAGAATTAGTAACACCATAAATAGACACCACAGATAGACAGGCATTAGCATAATGGAGACTCCGAAGAGACATCAGACTTATGTCAGAGTGGGCTGGAAGGTGCCCTACATACAACTAGGGTAAAAATTAAGAACCACCTTACATCTAACTGTGAAACCTATGAGCTACCATATCTCTTAACCTGGTAAAATACACTTATTGGTGCAATGGTGGCATAAATATTATGGGAGTAACCAACAAGTTTATTGTAGTATTTAAGGCACTCTTCACAAGAAAGAACTCATGCCTGGTATTGAATCCTGGGCCAAGACCCATGATAATCCAGGGTAGATTATAGGGCCTGTACAGAGAATCTACTATTGTTATTCTGCTACATGAATATAGTGTTAATCTGACTTTAAAATATTTATCCTTGTGGGCTGGTGAAATGGCTCAGTGGCTAAGATGACTTGTTGGTCTTCCAGAGGACCCCAGCATATTTCCCAATGCTCATGTTGAATGATTTACAATTACTTGTAACTCTAGCACCAGGGGAGTAACTGAGCTTTTCTGGCCAGTTTGGGTGCAAATACACACACACACACACACACACACACACACACACACACACAGAGAGAGAGAGAGAGAGAGAGAGAGAGAGAGAGAGAGAGAGAGAGAAAGAGAGAGAGAGAGAGAGAGAGAGAGAGACAGAGACAGAGACAGAGACAGAGACAGAGACAGACAGAGACAGAAACAGAGACACAGAGACAGAGACAGACAGAGACAGACCGAGACAGAGACACAGAGAGACAGAGAGACAGAAATAGACAGACAGAGACAAAGACGGAGAAATAATGTTTTAAAATATGTATACATATCCATTCTCAATTTATAGGTTCATTTCTTTGCTTGACTTTAAAAAATTGCCCAGTACTTACCCCAATGAGTGAATCAAGATCATTTGCAATCAGACTGTCCGTCAGCTCCGGGGTGATTGTGGGTTGGTATGTCTGCTAACAGCTGGCAGGAGGCGGAGCCTTCTCCAAACATATAATAGATCATACTCTAGCAGAATGTGTACAAGAATTTCAAGGAACACATCAAGCAATGTAATGAAATTGAGTCAAGGTATATGCTTTACAAATATTTTAGTCTTTTTATTAACCTTAACATAGAAAATGCCAAATAGTCTATTTCTTATTTAGGAAAATGATGCTATTTCCATATGCTACCTTTCACAACTTATGTATAATCAAATGTACCTTGCACAATTATTGTGAAATTCTGCCCTCTGAGTACACCAGCAATTAACATCTTCCTTAGATGCAGCCACGACAGGATTTGTTGACCCCCTCCATCACAGAAAGAGGATTGGGAAGGTGTCAACATCAGAATGGAAGCTAGCGAGAGCTTTTCATTGGAGATGCAGATTGCTTACATATACACTGGTAACAAAAAGCTGTGGGGACTATCAAAAGTAGATAAAGATTGGAAGAGAAGGAGAGATCTCCTGAAAACCTTGGCCACTGCCCCCCAAAAGTGCTTATTTTATTGAAAATGTATCTGTTTATAATCCCCCCCCCCGGCATGATTAATGGCTTATATCATAAGGAAAGAAATGTATGACAATCTTGGAATTTTGAATTCTTTAGAAACACAGAAATACAAAAAAATGTGTTATTGCGGGGATATGTAGGGATATGTGGCTAGTTAGGACTGTCCACAGCAGCTGACTATGATTTGCCTCTTGCTCTAACAGAGCTGTGGTTTTGCCAGCTGCAGATACTTTCTGCGATTGTGTGACATTTGGAACTCTGGGAACTTTTCAGATGATATATAAATACTAGAGCCCCATAGATGGTCATTTAGGTCGGTTGGTTGCGGTTTGTTAGTAACCATGGTCAAAGAAGAAACAAAAGAAAAGAAATTAGATTTAGGGGTTCTCCTAAGTCTTCTGTCCCCTTTATCTTTGTCTTTCTCCTATCTAGTGTTAAGAGGGTGACACTGGGCAAATAACGAGCAGAAAAAAATAGAGCTAAAGGAATTAGAATCAGGCCTTTTCCTAATTCTTCTTTCCCTTCTATCCTTGTTCTTTCCTATCTAGTATTAGGGGGTAGGATGGGGAGGGTGGATGAGAGATAAAGGATGGCAAAAAGAAGAGCCCACAAAGCAAAGACCAGCTACAGGAAGGTCATTAGATGCAATCCCACCTGAGATTCCCCTGTCATCTGGAAAGTTCTAGAATATATAAAGAGTGTGGAAGTTTGACTGATGTGAGAATCTATTCTCATCCAAACTGAGATTAGATCTTTTGGTGCCACTTTGGGGTCACTCTTGCTCATGTGAGTAAACCCTCATTTATACGCTCGTAAGTAAAACCCAATAAAACTTATTGATTCACCAAATTGGACTTTGGCAGAATTACTGTTTTTGCTCTATTGTTGATGCCTTATCTTAGGAGAGTAGACATTTGTTTGCATCTCCCCAGGAAAAGTTCATATAACAACATTTTACTTTGATTCTTATTATAAAACATCCATAGTTTAGGGCATTTGATATTTCTATAATTAATGTTGATTTTATTACTGTCCACAAAGCATCAGTTATATTTTAAATAATAAGCTCAATTATATTTACTGTAATGCCAAACACATCTTACCACATTCTAATTGATTATTGATCAATGTAAAATTAACTTTTATTCTCCCAGCTCAATTGTTGTCTGGGAGGCTTACTATCTCCTTCTGCTGGCCTAGGTCTAGTCCTGGAAGCCACTAGCCTTTGTACAATCTAATCTAGGCCTAGAATGTTTTCAGCCTCTGAGACTTACTGCTTAATAAGCTCAGTAATGTTCTTTTTGAGCTCTGGGCTGGCTGGTTCAACTCAGCTGTTCTGGCTCCAACTCTTCTCCCAGCTGATTTATTTAATCTGGCTTCTCTCTTGGCCCCAGAATTGCTCTGCTTGGCCTCAAAATAATTCAGCAATCAGCTCTAATCTTCTGGCTTCTTCTCATTTTCTGGCTTGTTCTGTCTTTACCTCAGTTCTCTCTGCAACTCACCTCTCTAATACTGTCCTGGTAAAACTGCCTCTTAAGTAGCTTCCCTTTCCTCTCGTCTCATGAGAGTTGGGCATATCCTATTCTGTGAAATCTCCGAGTCATTATCCTTTCTGCCACTCAATTAGGCAGCACTTTCAAACATGGGCGCTTCCTTCTACAAACTAACTTTACCTTCATTTAAGATTAAAGGCATGTATCACCACATCTGAACCTAAGCTTTTTTTCTTGTTTTCTTTTCTTTTCTTTCTTTTTTTTTTTTTTTACCAGATACTTGCTCTATAACAGGCTGGCCTTGAACTCAGCTCTGTTTGTCTCTGTTTCCTGCAGTAAAGGCACGTTTGTATTCCAGCCAGATCACACAGACCTAGAAGATCTTTGAATGTGATCTCTTGTCAGAACAGCAAGCTTGTGAATTCACATTCCTCTACAGGTCACTCTATTATTAATATGATAATTTGATCTTGAACCAAATAGCCACATTCAAGTCATTCAGATTTAAAGGTATAATCAAGATTTAGCTTCATGAGAAGAGAGCTTTATGAAAGAGAGAGGGGGAACATAGGTACAGCAAAGGAGGGACACACACACACACACACACACACACACACACACACACCCCAAAACCAAAAGACTCTGAATGTATTTGACTCTTCTGTGTTTATCCAACACATGCTTAATGCAATCCTTAGTTTAACTAACTTTAGTCAGACATCTTTATAACATTAGATACTTGATCTTCCTTTCTTTTGTGCATTGACTTTGGAAAATACAATTGTAAATTTCTTCTTTGCCCCTTTGATATATAAATCTTCAATAACCCAGTGATATCCCTCTCAGGTGAGTAGTCTCTCTTTGGAGAAGTAACTATTGAAAGAGGTAGGGTCTCTGTCTCTCAGTCTATGGGAGGTTATGAGGGAGCCTAGCTTCAACACCCGGTCTAGTTACATTCACCAGTCTCCACTCTTAAGTCCATTGGAAACTTCTGATGAACTCATGCCAGCCTTTGAAAATTGTCTTGTCTCTTCTTTCAGAGTTCTTTCTTTCTCCTCTTCAGAGTGGTGCTCAGTAAAGTCTGTCTTGCCTGAGCAGTTTGTCCTTTTGGCATTTGATTTCTTGACGGTTCTTTAACTTTGCTTAGCACATCATGAGCATGGACTCTAACAAGTGTGCACCAGAACTCCCACTCCCACCTCCCAAAACACACCCTCTGTTCTCTGAGACTGTGGCTCCCATATCCACAAATAAATTACTGGAGACAGTTTGATTGACTCAAAGAAACATGGCCTTTTGGAGCCATATGTTTTCTGCAGGAAGCAGCCTGGCATAGAAGGGGGAATGACAGGCCCACTGAGAACCAGTGTCCAAAGCTGAAACGTTTAATACAATTGGATCCCAATGTGTCAGGTTTGTCTCCATCCCCACAGTCTTTTTCCTTAATAAAATTTCTCAAAAAAAGCAGAAATGGACAGTGACAAAGAGTGTTTGCTTGTCCAAATGTTAGTCAGTTTCCTGAACCTTCTGCTAGACCATCTGTGCGGAGTTGTAAAATTGTTTGAGCAAAGAACCCTACTAAGTCAGTTTACCCAAAATCCCCATAGCACTTCTTCTATACATGATTGGACTCTTGTCCTCCATTATCCAGAGGTGATAAGTGATCACTATACCCTGTCTTCAGTAACAGTGCTGTTAGGGTAATATAGCCACACTCTCTCACTCCTCGTATTTGTTCTTAGTAATATACCATCCACTGACGTCCACCCTGGTCTGTGGCTATAAATCTATGATCAGAGCTGAGCCAAACCCATCTCTCACACATCAAGACTGCTTTGCGATGCAATACCTGCCACCACAGTTCCTAAGAAAGACTTCCTTGTGCTTCGATAAACATCACTGAATTATCTCACAAGTCTGTTTATGCACATGAGTGCTTTGTCTGCACATATGCCTGCTCACCAGAAAAGAGCATTGGTCCTGCCACAGAACTGACTTAAACCTCTAGAAGAATAGAACACCCGCTGTTCTTAGCCACTGATTCTTTCCAGCCCCCCCACCAAATATTTGAATAAATCAATATTTTCACCTTCTGTCTTGAACTTTTCCTCTTTGATTGTGGATGCAGCTTCTTCTCAATCGTATCTTTTTGGTTTGGAACAGACCTCTATTTACATGAAGGCCAAAGGTTCTCATGAGAGAACCATAAAATGCTACAGACAGCCAAGCAGTTACTTGGGACAACAGAAATATCCTCATTATTCCAAATGAATATTGCAGTATTTAAAGGGCAAGAGCTATACCCACTGTTCCCTTTATGGATTGTAGGGTAGTTGGCAAAGATTGTGATAAATGCTCAATAAAGTGAGGCTGGATATGTGTTGGAACTGAGTTGCACTCTTAGGCCTAGCAACGACCTCTGTGGTTCACAGATCCTTATAGGTAGGTACCTACTGCTTTTCTCCACACAGGTGAGCTCATGGCAGTCGTCACACAGAAACTCCTATGGCTGGTTGTTAATTTGTTATCACCACACTGAAAGTAAAGGCGACTGCTGGTTTTTGCAGACTAGGCAAGAGTGTATCAGACTTCTGTTCTTCTAATGCCTTGTGGTTCTAAAACTTGAGCATGCTGTAGTGAAGAAAACTGTTCATCTATGTGCTAATGACCTCTAAGATCCCTTTTCACAGGCTGCTGAGAGCTGCTTTAGTTCAAACAACAAGCCTATTCCCTCTTAGGCTCTCACAGGCACCATGTGATATATTTTCTGTGACTTGGTCTCCGTAATAATAGCTTAGGTATCTGTTTTAATAGACATTTCTCTGTATATATTTTGTCTGCAAAGAACAACTACAAGTCATGCTTAAATGGAAGCCTTTCAGAGAGTGAAAAGGTTAGCATCAAGAGTCTGGATTCCTGTGAATCCAAATGCTACTGACTCTGTGTGCCGTGCCTGCACCTTCTCTTAGTTGTTAGTAAATTAGATTGAACCAATCAATATTAATATTAATAAAGGAAAAGTCACCAGTCTTAGTTTAAATTCAACTAACCATTGGCAATTAATATTTACTACTTCAAACAGGATCTCTGCAAGACCATAAGGGAATTCTATCTCAGGAATATAAAGACAAAAGACTGCATAGATGGAATTTGTAAGATGTATCCCTATCAGAAACAAACTCTCCTAAGGACACTGTGTTTGCCAAAGTTTTGGTAAAAATATACGTACATTGAGAACAATAAAATCCAGCAGAGAAAATGGACCCTTCTAAAGCTACATTTTAAAAATTGTATCAAACAGAACCTGAAAACACTTACAGTTGGACAACAGAAATTGACAAATCAGGCATCAATTGCCAAAGGAGAATGATTACTAGGAAATCAGGGCCAGGGAAATATAATTAAAAATGAAATCTTCCAAACAAGAAATGTCTACAAATGTAATAGGATAAAAAACTCTTTTATTATTTGATGAGCAATAAGCTACCATGTAAGAGACAAGGAAGACGTGGGCTTAAGATAACGGTACTTTCCCATATGTCCAAACAGCTGGTGTGTGGCTGAAGGCAGATGTGGGTTTCGTGGAAATCAGTGTGTTGCAACAGTAGTCAGCAATCAGGTGACAGAGTTTTAGTATTATAAAAAAAAAGAGAGAATTCTGGTAGCAAACACTGGTGGCAATGTGGAGAATACCCCCAGTTGAAGCAACAGTTGAAGAAGAAGAAGAAGAAGAAGAAGAAGAAGAAGAAGAAGAAGAAGAAGAAGAAGAAGAAGAAGAAGAAGAAGAAGAAGAAGAAGAAGAGAAAGACTCCTAGGGCCCCACAATACAGAAATGGATGTCCTGTCAAGATTATAATAAGCCAGAAGTTCTGAAATTGTCATGTCAAGCTGAAGTAAATGGGGCCTCCTGAATTTTCTACCTTAGTAGTAGGAACCATGTGGAAGTGACACCTTCAAAGCAATCTTGCTGTCTGAGCTTACTGGCATCTCTTTATCTCCACGAAGCAAATGTCTTTCCCTCTCACTCTATAGCAGTCTGTGTAGGCCCACGTAACTATTCCTGACTTAGAAGTTCACAGACATAAACCCATGAGGTGCAAAACATGGGTGCACTATAGAAGAAAGGGAAGGAGTTTTTATTTAAAGCCTCCAATCTGGATTCTGAGAGGGAAAGCACATCATGTGTGATTGGATTCTTGGGAAATAGAGTGATAGGTAGAAAGGTAAGGAGACCCCTGTACCTTGTAGGTTTTTTTCTACTTGCCATCTGCACATACTGAGGTGCAGAAGCATTTGGAGGATATTAAACATTCCCACTGGGTACCTTCAACGTGAATGGACAAGTACTGGCTGACCACAAAGTGCAGTGAGAGTGAATACAGCCCATCAGTGATTATACAAGCTTAAAGTAAACTAGAATAATAAATGAGTGGACTGGTAAGTAAATTGTTACCTGTACATATTATATCAGACACATGAAGGTATAAGAATATTCAGATCTGGACCATGATGGCTAATAGTTTTGACATGATCCAGGAATTTCTTTCTTAATGGTCTGGACCAGTTACTGGTCTCTCCTGAAGACTGTTGTCCTGTCCACTATGCATCCTCATCTATATCAAACCCTAAGGATGAGTCTTCCTAACTCTGAGAGAAATTATAAATTTTTTTGTCTTTTTGTTTTGTTTTGTTGAGACAGGGTTTCTCTGTGTAGCCTTGGCTGTCCTGGACTCACTTTGTAGACCAAATGGCCCCGAACTCACAGAGATTCACCTGCCTCTGCCTCCCTGGGTTCTTTTAACAAAAATTATGTATCCCCATATGCACAAAATGTAATGACTGACCAACTGAGGGTACTGAGAATGAGCACTCCTAGGAAGAAGCTGTGTAACTGCAGAGACTGACGGGAATTTCACACCTGGCGAGAGATTTCAGTGTTATAAGCTCAGAGGGTAGTTGTCTTATTTTGGCCTACCAATCCAAAAGCTGAGAAAAAGAGAGAGAGAGAGAGAGAGAGAGAGAGAGAGAGAGAGAGAGAGAGGTGAAAGGGATAGGCGAGCACATGTGTTGGGTCAGAGGACAACTTCAATTGTTGTTCTTTGCCTTCTACTTTGTTTGAGGCAGGGTTTCTATGCCAGACAACTTGGCCCACATCCTTCCAGACAAGCTCTGATCCTGGCCTCCAATTATTCACAAGAGTATGGGGCCACAGACCTGGGCTTCCATGCCTAGATTTTGAATTCTGACAATCTCTACTCAGAGCTACATACTTGCATAGTAAGCAGTTATCTGAATGATCTAGTTAGGGGTTTTGTTGTTATTTTGTTTTGTTTCTGTCAACTTAATAACAAGCTAGAATCATCTGAGAAGAGAGAACTACAATGGGCAAGTTTGTGGAGCATTCCTTGACTGATGTGGGAGGGCCTCACCCATTGGTGTGATTTCACCCCTGTACAGTTGTCGTGGGTTGTATAAAACAGTTAGCTGAACAAGCCACAGAAAGCAAGCACCATTCCTCAGTGGTCTCTGCTTCAGTTTCCCACCTGGGTTTCAACTTGTGGTTTCCCTCAATGATGGATTCCACCCTGTAATATTTGTAATAACCATTTCCTCGCCAACCTGCTTTTGGCCATGGTCTTTCTTCCAACAACATAAAGCAAACTAGAGCACCCATTGAGACATCACCTTAGCCTAAGATTCTCTTTTTAATATTCCTGCTGAAAATGACAATTAATATACTTGCTGAAAATGGTCATTTGCCCTGTTGTTGTTATTTATAGTAATTATCTCTGCAAAGATGTGTAAAATAGCCATCAGATTATTATAAATTTTGTAGTATTCTTTAAACACAAAAAATAAGTAGCTGCTATCTTCCTCATTAAGAAAACAGAGGGGGCAAACAATAACGATATCTATAAGATAAAGTTAAGAACTTGGGTACAGAACAGACAGGCTGAACTAAACCATTTCTTTCTCACCAAATCAACCAGCAGTTTCAGTAGAGTTTGTACACAGTACCTCAACACAGGTCCCTTGGGTCTGTCAGTATCTCAGGTGAATTCTGAGCTGCTTTTGAATGTCACAATCCTTTATTAAATTTCTTATTATTTTTGGAATGAAAAGAACTTAGCCCCAAGGCTAAAATAGTAATCAAGAACAAAGACAATACATGGCATTGACCTGAAAAGTTTAATCTACTATTCTTCTGACCTAACTGAAAATTCTCCTAGAAATTTTCTGATAAAGTTTAAACACAGGAACAGTGAAATAGCTATTGCATTTAAAGATTTACATCAGTGCCTTGAATGCGTATATATTATGATATATGAAATATATCACTATGAAACATTTATGAAATAAGATGCCCAAATGACATAAAACTTGAAGAAAGAAATGAAATGTCATATGCCTGCAGGTTATTAGACTGGACCAGTTTATGTTTTGGCTCCCCTGGGTTTATGCATCATATTCTGTCTAGGATTACAGTCTAGGGAATTTGTTATCCACTTTATGCTTACATTCTTTTTTAGTTTTATGCAAATAGACCTAACTGTTTATTTGATATTTATGTAGGTGTACATAATTTATTTCATAATGTATCCTCATTAGTTTATTTGATCTTTTGGGTCTTTATTAAGATACAGTTTTTTAAAAAAAACTTTATTAATAATAAAACAAACATTTAATAATTCTTTTTTATTTAATAGCATTTTTATTTATTTTTAATATATTTTATTAAATTATTCATATTACATCTCAATTGTTATCCCATCCCTTGTATCCTCCCATTCCTCCCTCCCTCCTATTTTCCACTTACTCCCTTCCCCTATGACTGTGACAGAGGGGGACCTCTAGATATTCAACTAAACTTTACACAAACACTATCCACACTGCTGTCTAAGAAGAGCTTAGTGAAGCTTGATCCAAGGCTGGTCAAGGTATATTTACTTTTGCTTCACCATGTGTAGAACACTGACTTCCAATCTCTGGTTTTCCTCACTTAGCACAGATAATATTTAAAATGAGTATTTCTGGACTGAGGAAATAGTTCAGCTGTTAAAGCACTTGCCAGGCAAGTGTGAAAACCAGAGTTCAGATCCCCAGAACCCATGTAAATTCTTAGTGTCGTTGGAGCCAGACTTGGATTTCCTGTCTTGGAACACAGAGACGAGGGGTTTTCTAGAGCCAGCTGCCTAAATAAACTAACCATGTCAGTGAGTGCTGTGTTGGAGAGACCTTTCCTATGGATAAAGAAGAAAGGCAAAGCATCAAAGGTGATTCGTAATTTATGACATGAACTCTGGGCCTCCATGTGTGATCTCATCTATGCAAACAGACATACACATGCACACACAGACAAGGAAGTGGAAATATATACACACACATATCTGTATGTATGTATGTATGTATATGTATGTATGTATGTATGTATGTGTATGTATGTATATGTATGTATATGTATGTATATGTATGTATGTATGTATGTATGTATGTGGTGGTTAAAGTGAAAATGGATCCCATAGGCTCATATGCTTGAATATTTAGTCCCCAGTGGGTGAAACTGTTTGAGAAGCATTAGGAGATGTGGCCTTGTTGGAAGAGGTACATCATGAGGCTAGACTTTTAGGTTTCCAAAGGCTCACACCATTTCCAGTGTGCCCTCTGCCTCCTGTTTGTCTATAAAGATGTGAGCTCACAGCTACTCATACCATGATGCCTTTACTACGCTGCCATGGACCCTAACCTTCTCAAAACTGTAAGCCTAATTACATATTTTCTTCTTAAGTTACTTCTGGTCATAATGTCTTGTCACAGCAAAAGAAAAACTAACACAAAGTTTTTGGGGTTTTGTGTTTGTTTTTTGTTTGGTTTGTTTTGCTTTTTAATTACTGACACTTGAAAAGAATATTGGTTTAAGAAAACTCGAATCTCTGGAGAAATTAACCAAAGACCTAGTGCTTAGGTTTTTTAAAACATTTCCCAGATAATTATAAAGAGCAGCCATCATGAGATTAGCTGCCTTAGAGGGACTTGTTTAAACTTCTATAAATTAGTGGATACATTTCATATGTATTCTCCCTCCTCCAAAAATGGCCAATTATTCTTTCAAGTTGTTGAACTACATGATAGTAAAATTTGTGAGGCTTTTTGGTCAAGGGTTTGGAGTTCCAATCCCCGATCCAGAGGCATAGCACTTGAACACTTCGCTAATTCAGTAATAAATAAAAATGAGTCTCCAAACTGACAGAGAGGAAAAATATGTACCAACTCCAACTGATCAGTCCCCAGAGCATGAAATTTACACATCAGTATTTTCAAGAAGTAACTGAAATGATGGATCTTATGCTCCAAAAAAGAATAAAAGTTCTGTTTTTTTTAAATGGACTATGAAAAATGCATAGAACCATGCTAATATTTGAAAGAAGAAATTTTCAGTTAACTAGGGAACAATAACATTGAAGACAAACTGAGAAACAGGATAGATGGGATATTTTAGCTAATCTCTTGAAACATAACACATTTGTTGGAGCTCTATTTATATAGTGACCATTTGCCAATTATAAGACAGCATGCTGAGATCATTAGGGCTGAGCCAACTCTATGGCGGCATCGCAACAAACATGATGCCCATAAGCCTCCTAGGGAACTTGTTAAAATGCAGATTTTGATTAAGTATTCGTGAAACCCAAGTGTCTGAATTTCTAACAAACTCCCTGGGGATAGAAAGTTGCAGGGCACTGACTAATGTTTGAGCATTGCTAAGGCAAGCTATTCATCTTTAATATCTGCACAGATAAAAGTATCCACATAATAATCAAATTTAAGATGAAAAGTGTACTCTATGAATTTGTACAGGAGGAGCAGAGAATATCTGAAACTTCTTATTCCTTGTCACCATGACACACTGAAGCTATAAATAGCTGGCTATAGATTAGAAAGTTAAAATGCAGATCATGTTTAATTTTTGGCAGTGGGATCACTGCTGTCGCCACAGATAGTGTGAGGATTTAAAACAGGAAAACGAATGTGGTTCCTTAGTTTTTCATCACAGTGACAAACTGCATGGCATAGTAACCCAAAGAAAAGACTTATGCTTCACTCTATTGTTATGGGTCCGTCCATGGTAAGACAGAACATTATGGTAGCCTGCGTAGGTAGAGGTGCAGCTGCTTCTCTTATGGCAACCAGGAAGCAGAGAGAGAATGAAAAAGAAGCCATTGATAAATAAATGCCCCAAAGGTAACCCATTTAGTCCACTCATCTTTTAACAACTTGACTGCTTCACCACAGCCCATTCAACTGTACATACACCAATGGTTTAATCTCTGTTAATAAAGTCAAAGGCTTCATGATATAATGATTGTCACCAAACTCCATGTTTTCCTCCAATAAGCCCATCCTTATCAGAATTCTTCATGATCCACTCTTCTGTGGAGTCACCAACTGGGTAGAAAGCCTTTAATACGTGAACTCTTTAGAGGTACATTTCAAATGCAAACTGTAGCACTTTGTCCTTGGTTCCTGAGTTGATTATAAGATATATTAAATTCATCTCTACTAGTCTTCAAGGTTTCAACACTGTTTAAAAAGTATAGCTCATAGACTCCAGGCAGGCAGGGGTGCTGACACATGTCTGCAATCCCAATACTCAGGAGGCAGTGGCAAGTGTATCTCTGTCAGTTCCAGGCAAGCCAGTCTATACAGTGAGTTACAGGTCAGACAAGGATATGTGATATGACTTTATCTCAAGAAAATAAGACAGTAAAGTCAACTCTTGGTTGTAAGCCCCTGCATTGCTATAAAGAAAATTTAAACAATTGCAATGTTTAGTGGTAGAACATGGTACGTGTTCCCGAGGGAAAGAGGGAAGCAGAAAAGAGCAAAAGAAACGGAAAGCAAAGTACAACAAAAATCACATCCTTGTTCTGTGTTGGCTTCTCTTGCTACAATAAACTAATAAGCACCATGGGGAAAAAAAAAGCTAGGGAGGAAAGTGTTTCTTTCTTTTTTAAATTTTTTAAAATTTAAATAATTTATTCAGATTACATCTCAATTGCTATTCCCTCACTTGTTTCTCCCCATTTCCCCCTCCCTCCCACTTTCACCCTACTATTCCTCTCTCCTAGGCCAGTGACAGACCTCCTCCTCCACTATATGATCACAGCCTATCAAGTCTCATCCTGGTAGCCTATTTACCCTTCCTCTGAGTGCCACAAGGCCTCCCCAACAAGGGGAAGATCAAATAGGGGACACCAGAGTTCATGTTAGAGTCAGTCCCCACTCTCCACACAACTATGGAGAACGCACAGTCCATTGGCTAGATCTGAATAGGGGGTCTAGGTTTATTGCATACATTGTCCTTGGTTGGTACAGTAGTTTGAGCAGACCCCCCCTGGTCCATATCCTCCAGCCTTGATGGTCATCTTGTAGGGTTCTAGGACCCTCTGAGTCCTTCCATTTAACCATTCTCCCATACCTCTCTCACCTGGAGTCCCAATAGTAACTCCTAGCATCTATCCAAATCCCCTGCTAAATGAAGAATCTCAGAGGACATCCATGTTGGGCTAGTGGACAATTATAAGTGAGTATATATCATGTGTATCTTTCTGGGTCTGGGATAATTCACTGAGGATAATCATTTCTATTTCCATTCATTTCTTGCAAATTTCAAGATTTCCTTGTTTTTAATAGCTGAGTAGTAGTCCATAGTATAAATATACCACAGTTTCTTTATTCTTTGACTGAGGAACATTAAGGTTGTTTCCAGATTCTGGCTATTACAAATAAGGCTGCTAAGAAGATGGTTAAGCATATGTCCTTAATGTGTGGTGGAGCATCTTTTGGGTATATTCCAAGGAGTGGAATAACTGGGTCTTGAGGAAGACGTATTCCAAGTTTTCTGAGAAAGCACCAGATTGATTTCCAAAGTGTTTGTACCAGTTTTCACTCCCACCAGCAATGAAAGAGTGTTCTACTTTGTCTACATCCTCGCCAGCATGTGCTGTCACTTGAGTTTTTTTTATTTTAGCCATTCTGATGGGTGTAAAATGGAATCTCAGAGTCGTTTTGATTTGCATTTCTCTGATGAGTAAGGGCATTGAGCATTTCTTTAAGTGTTTCTCAGCCATTTGATATTCCTCTATTGAAAATTATCTGTTTAGTTCTGAGCCCCATTTCTGAATTGGGTTATTTGGTTTGGTGGTGTTTAATTTCTTGAGCTCTTTATATATTTTAGATATTATCCCTTTATCAAATGTAGGGAGAGTGAAGATCTTTTCCCAGTCTGTAGGCTGTTGCTGTTCTGGTGACAGTGTCTTCTGCTTTAGAGAAGCTTCACAGCCTCATGAAGTCCTATCTATTAATTGTTGATCTTAGAGTCTGGACTGTTGGTCTTCTATTCAGGAAGTTGTCTCCTATGCCAATGAGTTCCAGGCTCATTTACATTTTACATATTTACATTACAATTCATAAGAGTAGCAAATTTACAGTTATGAAGTAGCAATGAAATAGTTTTATGGTTGGGGGTCATCACAACATGAGGAACTGTATTGAAGGGTCTCAGCATTAGGAAGGTCACTGTTGTAGACCATCTATATTTAAAGAGAATAGGGAGTTTAAGGAGCCTGTCCTCTTATCTAAATGATGAAAACAGATAATGAAGAACAAATAAAAACTGTGTGACATATAAAGAACACAAACAATGGTTTAATGAAAGCCTCAATTATGTGAACACTGGTGTATTAATAAGTATTTAGTGATTTCTTTGTAATATTAGTTCCCAGAAACATTTGGTCTCAAGAAACCTGTGCAGTCTTATAATTTATTGAAGATCCTAAAAGCATTTATTTATATAAATGCATCAATTATTTACCATAATAAAATTAAAACAGAAATTTAAACTTAATTTAATGTTGAATTGTTTATGTTGTGGTAATATGGGTAGAACCCAGGGCCATGAAAATTCTGGGTAAGTGCTCCAATATGATAGCATATAGCCAGCCCTTCCTTTATTTTATATTTTGACTAAGTTACCCAGAAACCTTAGAATGATTTCGATCTTTCCCTCTGTCTCTCTCTGTCTCTCTTTCTCTTTCTCTGTCTCTGTCTCTGTCTCTCTGTCTCTGTTTCTCTCTCTCTCTCTCTCTCTCTCTCTCTCTCTCTCTCTCTCTCTCTCAGAAAATCCTTGAACTTGCAGTCCACCTGACTTAGCCTTCTATGTAGCTGTGACTATAAACCTGTATCACCAAGCCTAGCTCAATATTTTAAATTAATATATTAAACTTTGAAGAAACAATAGTAATAAATCAATTAATTATTAATACCAAAACACATTTGTAAAAAAAGGTATGTTCCAAAACACAAAAGATAATAAAAAGTGTTGCATTATCTTTGTAAATATAATTTTAGAGACACTTGGTTCTCAAATTTGCTTTTGTACTTATTTAATGGTTGTCTATTTTATTTGAAGTATGTGATGAAAACCTAGCCACTTAAGTAATAGGAAATAGGAAGGTTATCTTAGTATTCTCACAGGATTATGACTATTTTTATTTGATTTTTACCTCCAAACTTGACAGGTAGTATTTCCTGATTCAACATTGTAAACTCATTAAGAAGTCATAGCAAGAAGGAGGGAAAGAAGGAACAGGAGGAAGAGAGAGGAAAAGGGGAAGGAGGAAGAGGAAGGAAGGGAGATGAGCTGTGGAGTTAGAGAAGGGGAGAAGGAAGGAAGAAGGCGCAGACAGGGAGGAGAGAGGAGATTAAGAAGAGGAAGGAAAAGGGGGAATTGAGGAAAAGGATGGGTGAGGAGAGCAGATAAATGCAAAAGAAAAATGAGGGAGGGAGGCAGGCAGATTATAGAGTAGAACTCTATACTACTGTACTAAAACCACCTAGTCATCTGCTACTTCAAAAATTATCAGCTAATTTTATTAGTCCCAAGGAAAAGGTTTTAATGAATTACAAATAATTTTAAAATATTGACAAGTCATTATATATCATCGATGTATTAATATGACTTCTGACCTCATCCGATATGTCTGGAAAAATTGAAAAGCTGTTAAGGATGAGATAGTAAGTCAAAGCAACTCATGGGCAATGTACTTATAGACATTTATTTTCTTTATGCACTATTATTATTGTCATCATCATCATTATCATCGTTGTCATCATCTATATTGGCTAACACAATTGGTCAATAAACATATATTTATGCTACGATGAAAATAAGACAGTATTGTGGAGTCTCGTTTGTTTGCTTAGAGACAGGGTTTCTCTGTGTAGCCTTGGCTGTCCTGGACCCACTTTGTAGACCAGGTTGGCCTGGAACTCACAGAGATACCCAGCCTCTGGCTCCTGAATGCTAGGATTAAAGGTGAGTGTTAAGTCAGTATTGTGAAGGACCATAATACAAACTATTTTAAGAAAATGTAAACAAATGTAATACAATAATATTGTGATCTTACTCTAGCAAACAGCTCTGTACTGATGTAATCAAGGAAGGTAACAGTGGTCTCAATAGCAGTCAGGGATCTGTGGGCATTGCTCTGGCTTTTTCTGCTTGACATGAATGTAAAAGTGGTTTCACAATAAGAAATTATCTACCTTTGTTAGCATGTTGACACTTGGGTTACTATATAGATCAAACTACTAAAGCATGGGTCAAGTCTCTGGGACCAAATAGTCATCCTTGTTATATAATTGAAATCCTCAGTTAAAAAAGAAAAACAAACAAACAAACAAACAAAAAACCCAGTTTTCTACTCAGGCTTATCATGGGTAAACTAGCAAACATTCATTTTACTAAGTGCTGCCTAAGCATGCTGTGTTTCAGTACTTTGCATGTGTCAATCTAATATATCAGACATAGCTAATTAGCTAAGAATAATTGTGAGGATTTCTTAATTTTGTCAGAGAATAATTGAGGCTATTTGACATTTCTCAAATTCCCTTATATCTATAAAATGTATCAATTCCCACAGGAATCTGTGAGGTAGGACAATGTGGCAATTCTTGCCCCCTTCCCAAAATTATGAGTAACTCTAATTTTACTCAAGACAAGAAGGCCACAATTGGCTTTGAATGTCCTTCCAGCCCTCTTTTAAGGTAAGCATGGTTGCTTAAAAATAATATAACTTTAATAATAAGTTCAACTCAAAGTCATCTGAGGATTTCTGTAGTGCAGTTTGCAAGCATGTACTTGCTTCTTTCTCTTTCCCTTTTGTCTAATTCCTGATACATGGATGCTTTAGTCGAAGGGCCAGAAATTACCTGGCGATCGTGCAGGAAAGCCGTGAGAATGCATTGACCTGGGCGTAAAGAGCATCTCCATATGAGCCACAGCTTATCTCCCTCACTCTAACTTGATTAAAGTTAAGCTCTTTTCTGTTACCTGCTGTCAAGTATTTCCAACATGGTGCAAAAGTAGCTATTATGTATTTATTTATATAGATAAAGAAATTGAGGCTAATTTGTTTTATAACTATGTAATTGGTACCTGGAAAACCTCAAATGGGAGGATTTAAGAGAAAAGTCTTCTCAGTGTGCTTCAAAGATAAACCTTATCTAACAATTATACGAGATAGGACATGTTAAGGTGAAGTCTCGTCTATTAATAGAATAGAATTCATCATTTCTACTCCTCTGCTCTCTTTTCTCTTGCCCGTTAAGCCCAGAATTACAGACCAGGGATTCCTGACTGACCTAGTAATTAAAGAGTAGTTGGTGTTCATGAAAACAGCCCTCTACCCTCATACCTGTTAGGCGATTTCAAACTCACCATAAATTTTCATTATAGTGACGTTTCTTACCCAAATGTTTCTTGGGTTTCAAAACCTCATCATTCATGACCTATTTAAGCAGCCCTTCCCTGAGTAACCCTTTCCAAATATCCTGAGTTCACATGCCTCTCTCATCATCATGTAATTCTATTAAATTTGCTGTGACAGCATTAGCCCTGGGCTTCTCAAATGTCTAATTCATCTCATTATAATTACTTCCTAACACCAGTGCTAACATTTAAAAAAAAAGTTCATTTAATGTGTATTCATGATTCTTGGGAAAACACAGAATCAAGGATTGAAAAGGGCATCAAAAGTTGCAGATCCTGGTACTTGGTGGGTAATGATAGTTTATAAAACTAAAACAGAATGTAAAAGGATAGGCATACCCAAGAGAACTATGCCATGCCATGTTCCTTCAATAATTCATTCTGGAAGTCTTTACTGAGCACCCTCAGTGGTTTCTGTGCACACATATGTACTGTGCCATGCCCATGGCATTTTGCTTAGGGTTACAGACTCATGCATTTGAAATACCTAGAGTTCTTACCTGTCAAGAGTCTCCTTGTAGAGAATTATATTTCCTGCTCCACTGACATTGAGTTTTGGTATATGATTTTGTCTGGACAATTAAATATAAAGGAGAGCAATATGTACCCCCTGCAAACAGATGATTTAGAGGACATCTGTTGGTCCACTTTTATTCTTCCTCAACCATAAGTCTCATAGCATCCTTGCTGTGGTTTAACTATGCTTTCCCTCTGCAATTCATGTTGAAATGTAATACTCATCCTGCAGTGCTAGCAGGCAGGTCCTTAAAGGGGTGGCTAGCGATGTGCCATCAGCAACGGATTAACTCATTCCTACAACTGATTGTTGAGTTGAGTTATCAAGAGGGACAATCTTGTTGGAGTCTAATAGTCTCTGTGTTCCACCTCAGATGCCCTCTCCTGTCCTAGGACTCTGACAATTACCAGATTTGGTCCTCAGTCTTGAAACAGAACCTTAGGCCTAAATAACCCCATCTTTATCATTTAAACTAGTCTGCGGTGTTCGGTTATTAGCAAACAGAAAATGACTAAGACAGCCTTAGATAGTACCTGCTCCATCCATCTATGTCTTAGTGTGAAATTATTAAAAATCAGAATGGTACCCCGTTCCCATTAGACATAAATCAGAAAAATACAAGCAAACAAAACCAAACAAAAAGGGAAGCCTATTTGTGAATTGTATTTTGTATTTTGTTTTGTTTTGTTTTGTTTTCTTTTGACCACAATTTAGTTGGCACAATGTAACTACCCATGGGGGCAGATACCAAAGATCTTTTTCATCTGAGAAGAAAACAGTTCAGGTATAAGTACATGTGGGGAAAGGTAATGATTTTAGCTCAGGAACATAGGAAAAAAGATCCAAAGCAAATAGAAGATACTGATAGGGAATGTTGTACCTCTGCAGTGTTATTTCATAGGGATGATTGTCAACACCAGTGTTAATTATAGACATATGCAGGTAAACTAATTGAGAAGAAGTAAGTCCTAAAATAGTAATATATCTGCATATAAAAATTCTAAAATGCACTTAGTATAGTATGTTCTGGTCTTAGACTGTTTATCTTTCAATAAAATTGTCCATACTTATCAAAAATATGTCAAAATGATTTTGTTAACCTTGTTTTACATTTCATGTTATTTTATTTTATTATTTTTGAGACAGTTTTCTGCATCTTAGGCTGGCTTCAATGTTGCAGTTGATCTAGGGATGTCCTAGAACTTTTGATCTTCCTGCTTCTGCCTCCCTCCTGAGTGATGTTATCCATCCTTATGTCCAGTCTATGCGGTGCTGACAACCAAGTATAGAGCTTCATGCATGTTAGGTAACCCTACCAAGTGAAGTACATCCCCACCCATTGGCTGTCTTCTAAATTCTGAGCATTTAATCTAATCCTAGTCTGTGGTCATGAAGTACTTATGTTTATGGCTATGATAACTAATCCTGAGTCCTAACTTGACACACCTAGGAAAAGGCAACCTTAACTCCATCAAATTGCCTCTGTGTTCACTGGGCATTTTCTTGATTTCTAATTGATGTAAGAGGGTCTAACCCTCAGTGGGCAGTTCCAATCCTTGTGGGCCTGATATATATATATATATATATATATATATATATATATATATATATATATATATATATATATATATATGGCTAGAGAAATGGCTCAGAGGTTAAGAGCACTGGCTGCTCCTGCAGAGGTCCTGAGTTCAATTCCCAGCAACCATATGGTGGCTCACAACCATCTATAATGAGATCTGATGACGTCTTCTGACCTGTAGGTATATGTGAACACAGAACACTGTATACATAATAAATAAATAAATGAATAAATATTTTTAAAAACAGCCAAACTTGAGCCTGACGGGAATCCAATAAGCAGAATTCCTTCATGCCTCAAGCTCCAGCCTTGAATTCCTACAGTGGCTTCACTAGATGATGGAGAATAAAGTATCAGATGAAATATATCCTTTCCTTCCAAAGTCACCATTAGTCCCAATGTTCATCATAGCAATAGAAAAAAACTAGAACAAAGGCCAATATAAAAATATTAATATTGAATAAATTCCAATGCTAAATGTTCTCATCTCATCATAGAAAAGGCATGTATTTCATTTTCTTTGAAATTAATAAGTGTTTATTCACCAACTTTTTTTAATCTGACAAATTTGGCTTTGGTTTAATGTAAATATTCAGTTAATGAAATTTAAAGCAGCCACATTTTCATTCTTTTAAAAAACACAGCTATATATTAGAATTCTGGCAGAGGCCTCTGTCAAATTGAACTATTGAACTTGAGATGGTGAAAGTCCTCCCCCAGGCAGGAGATTTAAATCATTTTCAAAGTTAATTTCCTGCTCCCAGATGGAGAACAAATCTAATCGAGTTTACTTCGTTCTTGGGATGAATGGGAGAATGTCGCCTGCATACTCAAAGAGGAAGGAGAGGATCTTAAGGACGTGGGTGTCCAGTCTGTACCACAGCCACAGAGAAGGCGACCCTGCAGGAATAGTTGGCTGTTTGGAGCCTGAAAGCACACCTGAAACCCGCGTAGGCAAATCCCAGCCTTGCTTCCAAGAGAGCTCTGTGAGGCGGGAGAGCTGTGTGCATAAGAAATATGTGTGTCCTTGGAACTTAAAGCAGAAGTTCTTGACTCTCCTGGGGGTTGTGCCCCTTTAATACAGTTCTTCATGTTGTGGTGGTCCCAAGCGTAAACATTACTTTTGTTGCTGCTTCATAACTGTAGTTTTGCTACTGTTATGAATCGTAACGTAAATATATGATATTCAGGATACCTGATATCCCTGTGAAAGAATCTTAGCCAGGTGATAGTGGCGCACGCCTTTAATCCCAGCACTTGGGAGGCAGAGGCAGGCGGATCTCTGTGAGTTTGAGGGCAGCCTGGTTTACAGAGTGAGTCCAGGACAGCCAAGGCTAACACAGAGAAACCCTGTCTCAGACGGAAAAAAAACAAAAAACAAAACTCAATCTCTCAACACTCACTCACTCCTCAAAAAGGTCGTGACACACAGTTTGAGAACTGCTGCATTCTGGTGCCCCATATCTGATCACTTCACCATGGTGGGGAGGCCTGGTGGCACTCAGAGAATGGATAAGCAGGCTACCAAGATGAGACTTCATAGTCTATAACCATGCAGTAAGGGAGGAAGTCACCCTTAGTCACAGACCTAGGGAAGGGGAATAGGGTAAAAGTGGGAGGAAGGAGGAACGGGTAGATACAAGTGTGTGGAGGGAACAATTGAGATGTAATCTGAATGAATTAATTAAATAATAAAAAAATTTTAAATAAATAAATAAAAATCACAAAACTTACAACAACAAAAAAAGAAGAGATGGTTTTATTTCTAAGATGGAACCTGCATGAACCTTTAATGTTTCACCTGAGCTGAAATGAAAGACTTTCAGAGCTCTGTGAAAATGGGAAAGTTTGTGCTTTGTCATATGTAGCCTAAAAATTAGAATGAATTAATGTTCAAAAATTGTGTAGCAGTCTGAGTAACACATATATAATATATCTCTCAATTACACCCTGAACTTTTTTCCCCTATTGGGTGCCTGTTAAGAAAAAGTTCATGTCTGCTGTCAAGATATTTGTGAACCTAAAATCTTTTAAATGGAATCTTTCTTGGTGATGAACTATCCTCAGAAAAGTAACAGACATGTAATTAAGTCTTATGGAATGGCTGGGCACCAGCTGGGAAAACTTCAACTTACCCTGCCTTACCTGGCTCCGCAGGGTGTGCTTGTTAAGTCTTTCATTAACTTCACACAATCTGGAGTCATCTGAGAAGAGGATGTCTCAATAAGAAAATGCTCCCAATAGATTCCCCTGTAAGAAGTCAGGTGCGGTGGCACACATCTTTAATCCCAACATTTGGGAAGCAGGGGCAGACAGATCTCTGTGAGTTCGAGGCCAGCTTGGTCTATAAACCAAGTTCCAGGACAGCCAAGGCCGTTACACAAAGAAACCCTGTCTCAAAAAACAAGCAAGCCAAAGAAGAATAAGTAAAACAGATTGGTCCAAAGGTAAACCTGTGGAACATTTTTAAATTGACAATAGATGTAGTTGGACACAATCTACTGTGGGCAGAGCTACCCCTGGGCTGGAGCATATAAGAAAGCATTCCTAGCAAGCTTGGAGAAACAAACTAGAAGGAAGTGTTCTCCTGTGGTCTCTGCTTCAGTTTCTGCCTGCAGGTTCTTGCCTTGAGCTACTGCCCTGAATCTTTCATGTTGGAATGACAAAGTCTGTAACTAGCTTTTGTTCCTTTTCTTCTTTCCTTCTTTCTTTCTTTCTTCTTTCTTTCTTCTTGCTTTCTTTCTTCCTTTCAACAGGAGCCCGCACTTAAGACACTTGAGATTTCAGTGAGATTATAGGTATTCTAAAGGGAATGAACTTTTAATGTTCTTGTATAATTAAAGACTGTGGAACCGTGGAACTTTTAAAAGTTATAATGTTTTATATTGCAATATTGATATAATATGAGATCTTGGGAACAAACAAGAAAGAAAAGCTTTCTCTTTCACAGTGATGATGTATTTGTGTGTCAAGTTGACAAGAGGCCAATTGTGTTGGTAAGGTCTTGTCAGCTTGACAGAAGTTTAAGTCACTGGAGTAAAGGAAATGTCAATTAAGAAAATGGCCTCATCATATTGGCATGTACACAAGCCTGTGGGGCATTTTCTTGACTGAGGAGTGATGTGAAAGGTCCCATGCTACTGGAAGTGGTACCATCCCTGGGTAGGTGGTCCTGTGCTGCAAAGCAAAGCAAAGCAAGCTGAACAAGCTAGGAGGAGCAAGCCAGTGAGCAGTGTTTCTCCACAGTCTGTGCTTCAGTTCCTGCCTCCAGGTTCCTGCCTTGAGTTCCTTCCAGGTCTTCACTTAGTGATGGATTGCACGTTAAGCTTTTCTAAACCTTTCACCGCACCCCTACCCCAAGTTGCCTCTCACCAGGGTGTTTTATCATAACAATAGCATCCCTGAGACACAGGACTTTCCAGGAAAAGGAAAGTGGTATCAACCACATGCTCTGGAAAGAAAGATGTCTTCCTAAGCAACCTTTTTATCTATACATCTTCTTGAAGAATGTATTATCCTGGGGCCAATAAAACAAAGAAACTTTTCTGAAAGGGTTGCAGTGGACTTGATACTGTTAAACTACATTATTTCTTATGAATATAAAGCAGCAACATATGCCTTAAATTAGTGATAGTGAAATGAAATCTAAAATAGGATTCCAGTCAATTTTTTTTTAATTTAATTAATTTATTCAGGTTACAACTCAATTGTTATCCCATCACTTGTATCCTCCCATTCCCCCCTCCCTCCAGCTTTCACCTTGTTCCACTGCCCTAGGTCTATGACTGCGGGAGACCTCCTCCCCCATTATATGGCCATAGGCTATCAAGTCTCATCTTGGTAGCCTGCTTACTCTTTTTTGTTGTTGTTGTTGTTGTTAGCTCAGGTTTCAGGAGTCAAATTTAATTTTTAATGAAAATCTATTTTTCCTGTTCTCTACTATTTAACCCAAGGAATTCTAGATAATTAAAGTAAGTTGTCTGTGCTTGATGGTTATACAATGTCAATAACAAAAATAGTTTTTAAAAACAACAAGAGGGATTATAGTCCTTATTTCAGATACAACACAATGTATCTCAATCAAAACAAATTAATACTCAAGTCTTGGCCATGAGCTGTGAAATCACTGAAAACATTTGTTGGATCACGATTACCAACCTAGAAAAAGGGGAAATCAATTTCTTATAGTTGAGAATCACATTTGTGCCATGTAGGAGAAGAAGTACACTTTCTATGTGTGATTTTATTTTCATTTAATCCTTACTATAGCCTCTACTATACAGAACACTGACACAGGGACTTTAGGGTCAAAAAATAATGAATAGTGGATGTTACCCAGTTTCTCATTAAAAATCTGTGCCATATTTTTAAAAGAAAAACCAAAATAGAGTATTTTTTCTATTTTCAAAGTGAGTCCAGAATGAACACTTTTATTTATAAATCATGGTGTGTCACTTTAGAATATTTCCTAGGGGTATATTTTCTTGTCTAAGGTTTATACCATTAAAAATGTCCATACTTGTTAACAAGTACTCTTTGAACTAGAGGAACCTGGTCCTTCTAGAAGGGTGAGTTAATCCCATGCCAGTTCTTGTACCATACATGCATCCTGGCAATTATCTAGGTTTAAAAAAACCTGAAATTATCTTTGATTTAGGTTTCTTTGGTTATTAGTGAATTGCTTGTTTTATATGTTTATTTGTCACCTTTATATTTTTATCACTTTTGCTTGCTTGTTTTTCTATATGGTTTATAACAACAGCACTAATGTTATTAGATGCATGTAACGTGTGAGGTTTTTCTCACTCAAGTTTTACTTGATGGCAAGGTTTTGCACTTTTAATATTTGACCTATGTGCATTTATTTCAATAAAACATGTGATAGTCATTCAATTCAGTTTTTACTCCTACTGACTTGTCAGTCTTTGCAGCAATGATAATTACATAATTTAATATTACTTTTTTTAAACGTACAAAATTGGAGAAAATGTATTGTGTATTTCTTCCAGTGTTCAAAGTCTTAATGCTGTGTTTTTATTAAACTGGCAAATCTTCTAATATTTTGTTGCATCCAAACTCATTATTTGTCACCTACTTAATAAAGATATATACAATGAAACTATGAGAAAAGCCCCTTTAAACCTTCATGATTTAAGCATAAGTGTATACAACTTTGAAGTCATAAAGCTGCAAAAACAATGGCAAGCTTATCACTAGTCAGCAGAGTAGAAACATTGTAACTCGGGAACGGTCTTAGTTTTTGTTACGACAGACTTTTGTTCTGAATTGTTGTAAGTCATTTGCTCTCCCTACAGCCATAAAATCAAACCTGCCCATGGAGAGCACTCCTCATTAAAAAAAAAAAAATAAAGCTATCAGAATACCCAAACTTCAGCACTGATGTTATCAAAAGCATACTTTGAAGATCATGCATGAGTAACAGTAAACAGCTTAACTGACTCAATCCTCTTAAAGAAGCCCTTAGCAGCCCCGGTGGTCACACGCTCCAAATCCTTCCCATGCAGTCAGAACTCTTGGCGTTGACATTTTTGTGGGGTTGGGTGGCATCCTGTGTCTTCCATGACCCTTTGCATTAGAGGGTGTTTGGCAACATCGTATATCCTGATATACTACGCACAAGAAGCATTGCTCCAATGTGATAACTCAACATATCCTGGTGGTTTGCATGAGAATGGCCCCTGGGTGGTGGGGTGGTAATGGTAGTGGCTTTGAAGTTTCAGTAGGGCCACGCCATTCCAAGATTCCAAGTCTCCCTCACCCCCATCCCCACCCCCACCCCCACCCCTACACCCCCCTGACTTGTGCTGGTGGATCAGATGAGCTCTCAGCTACTGCTCCAGCACCCTGCCTGCCTTGCTGCCCTGCTCCCCACTGTGATAATCACGGACTCAGCCACTGAAACTTAATCTACATATAAATTCTTTCTTCTATAAGTTGCCTTGGTCATGATGTTTTGTCAAGGCAATGGAATAGTAACCTAGACAATCCCAGACATTAAAAACTGCAAGTATTTCTTCAGTTAAAATACACTCCCTTTGGGGTTTAAAAAATAAGAGTTTTTAAAAATTATAATATTTAAACATTTTAAATAATGGTGAGAAACTGGGCAATAAATACAGAACAGCCAGGGCATTTTGAAATGTCTAAAGGGCTGCGTTTATTCAAACTTTCAGAAAAACTATATAAAGTCTTCCAGTTCAAACTTATTTTCCCCTTAAGACTGTTTCTCATTTCCTATATGCTATTTCAATTATACACTTGACAGGAAACGTATATAGCTTAAAAAAAAATCACAAATGTAAGTTATTTGAATAATCCACATTACTCAACACGATGCCATCCTCCATTATTTGGCAGACAGAAAATATACACCAAGTTTGCCTCAAAGACTAATGATGTTCTTAAATATGACGGCACTCCCTATGCCTTCATTTGCCATCAAAAGGGGTCAGGCGTTTACTCTCAGACTTTCAAAAAAATGTCTACTGTCAACCTATATTCAAAGGCAGAAATAGGGAAGAGGCAAGGAGTAAGGCCAAGTCTGTCATTCTCCGTTTTCAAGGTAAGGAAGTGTCTTCTCATAAACTTTATTTAAGCATTCTTTACTTATATCTTATTGGTCCTGGCACAGAGCCGGTGTTTGGACTCTGATCTCCACGAAAGAAACATTTGGAAACTAGGAGAATAAGAATGGAGATCATTATTACCACCCATGGTACTGAACAAACAAAGCACTACTTCAATGCAAAATCTAGCTTTGGTCAGCTGCATAGAAAGGGCAGACAATTTGCAGCATTTACATTGTTTGATATTGTAGATAATCTAAAGCTCACTTACATTGTAGAGGAGGTGTGTAAGTAATGTGCAAATACTGAGCTATTTCATGTAAAATATGCCATGAAGTTGGGCATCTGTGCTGGTTAATTTTCATTGTCAACTTGACTGGATTGACAATCACCCAGGAGGTACATCTCTAGGTATGTCTGTGAGGGAAATTCCTGGAAGAACCAACTAAATGGAGACAACATTTGCTGAATATGGATGACTGTAGTGGATGTAAGCGTGTGTGTGTGTGTGTGTGTGTGTGTGTGTGTGTGTGTGTGTGTGTGTGTGTGTGTGTGATTCTAAGTATGGGATGTGAAACTGCCTCATGTGAGGGCTTGTGACGTTTTTCTGCTGGAAATAGACTCAGCACATGATCTTTGTCAGCTGGGAACTATCTCGTGTGAAGGCGTGGTATTTGCCAGGTGGAAAAACACCCTGTATGGATTTTGGGAGGGTATAAGATTGCCCCCAAACACAGACGGTTCTCTTTGCATTGCTTCAGATCACTTCACATACTTTACATCTCTTTGCATTGCTTGGCTGCATGTTGCTTCACTTCCACAAGCTCCAGAGAGCACTTTAAGCTTCCTGCTACCAGTTGCTCTTCTGTTTGCTCTATTGCTGGTTTGCTCTTTAGCTTGACCATTGGACTCCTGATGACGAAGAGTGGGATTGTCCCCAAGGAACTGAGCCTAAAAGGTTTGTCTTTACAAACCTTCTTTCTCTCCTCTCTATGGTAGGTAGGTTGGAATGGAGGTACAGGCATTAAAAAAACACCAAAAAAAAAAAAAAAGTTAGGTGTCAAAAAGATCAAAGCCTACAGATGACAGTATCCTACAGCCTAGGGTCCCAGACTGAAAAGGGGGTGGAGAGAAGAAAGTGAGTTGAACCCCAGCATTCATCTCTTCCTGCCTCCTGGCTAAGGGTATGGTGTGACCAGCCTTGGAGTCTCTTCTTAACCATGAGCCAAAAATAAAATCACCTTTTCCTTAACATGCTTCTGCCACGTATGACGACACAGCAATGAGACAAGAAATGAATACAGGGTACGTGGGGCTACCTGGGGAAAACCTCACTGATGCAACTTCATCAGTAGGTGCTTCTTCACTAAAATGTAGCAGAAAACAATATATTAAATGTTGTGCACAAGTACAGAGAAATATTTTATTTTAGGTGCAAGTAAAACTAAATGTGGGTATCATGAAGAGGCATCAATAACACTCAAAACATCCGCAGTGGCCAATATCCAGCTTCAGTGTGAAGGCATTGAGGCACATACACACTGTGTTAATAGTTGGAAATGGTGCTGGAGGTGTTTTTATGCATGGGACTAAAGCAGAGACAACATATTATTCTCTTTTAACAGTAGTACCAAAGGTTGGTGTATGTTGGAAAACTATGAGAATATGCTTCATGATATAATTAATTAGTGATTGAGCATGAGACCTTAATCACTTCCATAGGATTTGCAAGACTAATCCAAACATCCCTAAGAAAATTCTCATGAATCTTAGGGCGGGAAGGGTGCAAGAGAGTAGAATACTGGATTTCAGTAAAAATCCGTTCTGAAGTAAAGATATCTAACCAAAATAGAGATGACTACTTCAGGCCTTCCATAAGTACTGCTCCGACCTTTTGACATGATTTGACAAAGCTCTGCTCTGTTATGGTATATACAAGTTTATATTAAAGTTCTGGAAAAAGTTATATTTCCCCCTGAGCTGGGAAGTAAAGGAAAGAGAACATGGCTTACTGTTGCACCCAATACCACAACTCCTCAATACTAGTGTCTAACAAATTTTTAAATTTCAATTGTCTTATACCTTTCAGAAGTATTGGTGAAATCAGTGCTCCTGCCCATGCAAAGATAGGATAGAACTCAAAATTCATGACTTCTCTTTATTCTTCTTGAAACTAATACACACTGTACAAATTGCAACTGGCCCATGGTGACTGAAAGAACCAAACAGGATGGTTGCCATGTCAAGAATGGCTTCTTCACCATGTCTTTTTTTTTTTTTTTTCAATCTTTGTTGAGTTGGAAAATCCTGTGACATTTGTCTGCTGAGTCAGATAAGGGACAAATGAGAAAAATTCAATATCCCTACAGATAATTGGAGTTAATCCTATAATTACACTGAGTACCACTCCTTGAAGCCACCGTTCAATCACCTGCGGATGACTTCTGGCAACCATCTACTGACTTCCCTCAGCCTTGTGAGAACTCCAAGTCCTGGTGAGGGAGTATAGCAACTTCCTCAGTGTCTTGCTTCCTCTCTGAGACTGAATATATTTCTTTAGTTATTTTGTTGCAAATTTTTGCTTTCTAGCTCCCAAGCCTTATTTCCTAAGGTTTCCTAGGTAATTTATAAAAAGCAACATTATATTGTTTTTGAGCAAGATATGAGTTTCCATTGGTTTCCATTAAATTAATTTAATAATTTAAAAATTATTTTCGTCTATTCCTACTGTAGCAACATTAATCAATACATTGCCCAAATGGTTAATTTTACTCCCACTGTCACCACTCCCTCTCTGGGGAAGCTCTAATTAGAGAGAATGGCTAGAAACTTTCAGGCTCATTACACACAATGTATCAATGAGTATAAAATATTTGGTGTGCCTCTAAAAGCAACTTTATGTGGAAATCATAAGAGGAAAAACCACCTCCATGTTTTATAATCGGAATGGTTTGAGCATCTTACCTTACAAACAAAACGCTAAGAAAGTTGTTCATGGAAATGACAGCAACTAATATCCATCATTTACTGCCTTATGAGCATAAGCATGGATGATAGACGTAAAAAGCTATTTATGTTTTAACATTAATGTTGAAACATAGTTAGTTCCATTTATTGTTCATAAAACTAATAGCAAATGTTTACAATTGACACCCAACAGTAAAGAGCATAATTAGGACCTGAAAATGATTGTTATTTCCTATGAGAGTTTTGGTCTAATGAGATGGACCCCATAATAAAAAATAATAAGACTGAGGAGTGACAAAGACCAGGAGCCATAGACAAGGTAAATCAATTCCAAATGTTTTCATTCTTGATTCTTATGTTGTTCTTTTTTGGAGTAAGTAGAAGGGATGTCTCCTCCACCTTCAATTTCTACTCTTCTATTTAGAAACAAATCCTAGCCAACAACTAAACAACTGTCAGAGTTTCCTAAAGAAACAGAAAAAAATGACAAGAAGTGTGTGTGTGTATATGTGTGTGTGTGTGTGTGTGTGTGTGTGTGTGTGTGTGTGTGTGTTGTTTAATTTTTTAATTTGATGGAATTTGTTCATGGATTTGCCCAAGGACTAGACTGGAAAGCAAACTCTGTAGAGAGGAGCAGCAGGCTGGCAACACATGCTTAAAGGTGTTGTTGATCATTTGAATTCAAAGTTTGTACAACTGAAAATTTGGGCAATATTTCTAAGTTAGAATTTTACGTCTTTTTTTTTTTCAAGAAAACTCAGCCTTTGTTCTTAAGGATTGAAATGACTGAGGATTTCCACACAAATTAACTGTGTGAGTCTTTTTTATTTAAAGTCAGTTGCATGTATGTATATTTTATTGTCTTAGGGTATCTGCACAGAGATGCCTGGATTACTATGCAGTTAAACTATTGGGTACTAAGGACTACTGAAGTTGATAAAGGAAATAAATAATGGCCTCAATGTAAGAGAAAGTAGTTTCTAGAGTAAAATACTGATATAGTAGCTCCTACTATACTTTTGATTCAATATGGCTGTACAGTGATATAATGAGTATTAGTCACTGGTCAGAAGGTTCAAAAGTGGGGATTAGTGTTTGCTTATTTTAAATCTCAGATATCATTTGAAATATTCAGACAAGCAGTTGAAGTATGGTGCTAGAGTGCTTACCAATGTGGCAATTACACAAGTTTCTTCCATGACCTTAACTGCAGAGTATGGCAGATGGGATTGGTGTTATAATGAAGGAATAATGAGACACACATAAACCAAGCAGTGAGGACAATGTCAAGGTTAGGAAAACATATTCTAAAACAAAAGAATGCTGATACTACTCCATGATTAAAACCCACTGAAAATTACCCAAAATTCTCATCTAAACAAATAAAAACAATTTTGAGATTTCTTTTTTAGTTAAACATCTTTACATATACATTTATTTTATTACACATATATACAATAAACTACCTACAGCAAGAAAATCTTGAAATAGTCAGAAATTATATAAATGTTACATTCTTAGTGTTTTGGCTATTTATATTTGGCAGCCTTGAAGGAAATTTTTTTCATATCTTGATGAATCTAAAAGTTCTGAATATAAATAAATATCTATCATATCTCATTTGTATCAATTTAAAACATCCATCTTAACCCCTGAACAACTTAGCATAATTATAAAACTAAACTCTCTGGTCTTCACCCCATCAGAGACTTGAGAGGGAATAAAATTAAGTACCTGAGTATACAGGAAGTACAGGTTAGCAGCTTCCAAAATGAAAAGATGACAGAGACAGTTTGCTTCCTGAATAGAGAATACAATTCTCTATAATGTTGGAGCATCATCTTCAGCCTTCTTGCCCAGTATATCTGACAGACATATTTGTGAGGCAGGAACTATTAAGGACTTACTTACCTTGTGTTGCCAAAGTTGGCCATTGACTCTGCCTGCATCAAAGCTTGCCTATTTTTAGGCAGAATTCTATCTGTAGCTGAAATGAGAGCATTTTTCCCAGTGACTGGTTTGCCTCATTTGAAGCCATTTCCATAAGGAGGTTCTTTGATGCTCATCATCCTCTTTGAGGTAGGCTGGGTGTTGCCAGGAGTTAACCTGTCTTATTGTCACAGAATCCTTAAAACAATAAACCAAAATTTTTAAGTATGGACTTTGATACTTAATTCATCTTACTGCTTCTCACAGTATCTGTTGCAAGTACCTTACATTTAGTCTCCTCAATAAATTCTTAGCGAATTTAGTGGAAGCAATAATCTGACTATAAATCCTTATAATCTTTTATAAAGTGGAAATTATATTCCAGTATTACAAAATGACTATAAATGAACCATGTGTTGATTATAATGGGGCTGGACATGTTATAAAGTGCATGGTGTGGTAGCCAAAGAATGGCTCTCTTCTAGGACTAAACGTGAGTCATGCCAAACTAATATGCTAAGCAATAAATATTAATTAAACATTCAATTATCAATTTACTTGCCTTTTGAAACAAAACGTCTTGAAGGAGATTATTTGTGTCTCTTAAAAGCTTCCTTCTGGTGAATTTATACAGCGATTCTTTTCTTTCCATTTAAATCTTTTAAAGTGTGCAGAACCCTAAAAAGTTCTCTTAGTGACCTTAAAATTTGGTTCTTCCAAGTTAGCACAGCATTAGAGGAGTTCCTATATAACCACAGATAACTCCTGGTGTCTTTCTTCTTTCCGTGAAAGTTGTATGCCCTTCACATAACTCTGCTGCAGTGATGCACTCTGACATGGTCATACATACACACAACTCAAAAGCTATTGTGACACAGATCACAGCTGCACCATTTGCTTCACTACAGTTCATGTCCTCTGCGTCTGGGAAGCTGAGCTGTCTAGATGCCACAGGGTCCTCAGCACTGCAGACAGAACCTTCAAATTCACGTTAGAAGTTACAGTCATCTGAATCATTCTTTTCTCTAGTGCATGACACTAAAAAATTATACATGTGACATGCTCAGCAATTATTTGTCCACTGCGAGTACAGATTCACAGGGTTGGGAGTGTCTACATGTGTTCTCTAGCAATGTTGGTATCTCTTAAGGAACATCTCAAGAATAAGGGATATGGCAGTTATGATACCAAAGGAGGGCATAAATAAACATTTCAGCTCTATTCGCATTTACTTATTTATTTATTTATTTGTTTCAACCTTTTTATGGTGCTAAGGATTGGACCCAGACCTTTTGTGCATGAAAATCAAATGCTAAGCCCTGAGCTACATCCATAGACTTGTTTTCAACTGGTGCTAAAAGTTATGAATTTGGGCATTATATAGCATCAGGCAATATGTTCTTAGTCTCTCATTTGGCTTTGCTATAGAAAAACCTGAGATGAGTGCTAAATAATAGCAAAAATTATTTATCCATGTCTTCTAAGGAAATTGTTTTTCTCTAACTTTCTGATCCTTTGAGAAAAAAAAATAGCTACCTGTTATTTTTCCCTGTTTGCTGGAGAAAGTTTTGTGTCGTGGTAATTAACTATTCCCAGGAAAAATAAGCTAACAAGACATAAGCTATAAGACTTTATAATCAGTACTTTTCTTAGATTTCTTAGATGCTTAGAGAGCATCTGATTACCTAAACCTAACAGAAGCCCTGAATCAGAGAGAATACCAGATGTTGTAACTTCTGTGGTAGTTATGTCTCCCCCCAAACTTTTGACTGAACCCTAATACCTGCATCCCAGATAGTCTTTGTGATAGCCTCCACTTTCTTTGGCTTTCTAGATTTCCAAATAAATTTATTTTCCAACCAATTGACTTTAATAAATGGTTTTTTTTTGTTTGTTTTTTCAAGTATCGAGCAGTGAGTGCAAATTCATGGTACCAGTTAAACACATGATATATTGCATCACTCCCTTGCAGTTAGGGATAGTCCCTAGGAGGGATGTGAGATGGAGATATTGTTCATGATATGAAGGCATTAGAATATATTCCATAACTGACTTTAACCAAGAAACAAAAATATAAAAAGGCTATACAATGCCCCATAATCCTTTGCATCAGCTGTAACATACATATATCTAATCTTCTAAAGCTTCTGAAGAAAGTACTTTTTTTTTTTGATTTATCTTTGTTATATTTGGTCACAGAAGCAGTTTAATTTGTGCAATGAGTTTTACATTTAAAATGGCTTTAGAGAAGGCTGAGGGAAGTTTACAAATACATCTGAGCAGACACGTATTTAATTGTTGCATACGACAAAGTGAAAGTTGGTCGTTCTCCTAGATAGGATCAAGAAAATCAATGCTTTTGAAAGGGCTAGTGCAGTGCCTTCTAGGTTACGTGGCAGTGCACTCAGACTATGCTTTCGAGATAGGCTGTCAACAGATCACCCATCTCTGAAGAGCACACAACTTCAGAGCTACCGAGTCACTCTATGGAGTGGTCAAGAGGATGGAAAGTTGGGATTACAGTGCAGAACAGGCTTTAAAGAACCAAATCCTCCTTCTCTAGAAGAAAGTACTTTAAAGTCATCTTATAAGGAAGTAAGTTTATAAGTTGTGACAGAGAGAGGACAGCTCCTCTTACAAGCAGTAAAACGGTCCGATGTCACACACAAAGCCTCCAGCCCGGCAAGACAGGTCTTTCAGCCACATCGTGTCTCATGCCTGTAGTTTCAGCACTCCAGAGGGTCAAGCTGGGAGAGCACCAGGAAACAGAGAACAGCTGGGTCTGTGCAGTGCATTCCAGGCAGCCTGGGCTACCGTGTGAAACGCAGGCTCAGAAACGTTCTCCCTCAAAATCGTGGCCTTTCAGCAGATGGGATGTTTGCAATGCAGAGTGGGGAAAATGGTCTCCACAAAGGAGCTCTATGATTACTTCTCAGTAACTTTAGATTTAAGTCAGGAATAACTGACATTGTCTAGGTGGATGAACAAGACCTGGTGAAAATATTATAAAAACAATGGATTTCAGATATTTACAGAAAGTATGTTTTGTTCTACTTCTCCTTGTCATTATCAACCAGGTGATTGTTATAATGCAGATGTATTTGTACATAATGTAGTTATTTGTACACAAGCAAAGCTTCCTGTTTACATTTACATTTAATTAAATTATATTGGTGCCATGTTACATTTAACTGCCATTTAAACTTCCTTCAGGGACTACTACATTATGATTCTGCACCACAGTGAAAATGGCTGTGTTTTAAAAAGATCAGAGGTCACACAGTGGGGCAAATGTTTAAACCATATAAAAACAAGCACCCATCCTCAAAATTATAAACAATAGTATGCATCTACTTGGACAGCAAAAACAAAGTGATTTGTTGGAGTTCAGTAACGCGTGCGCACAAGGACGGTAAGGTAATGCATGCCTTACATTTGCTTATTATGTGCCAAGCAAGAACATTCTCCACAGTAGAGTGGAGAGTGGGATATGACTTTCTCACATACTCTGGTGCCTCACCTTTGACCATGTCCCCTGGAGGGGGAGACCTGGTGGCACTCAGAGGAAGGATAGCAGGTTACCAAGAAGAGACTTGATACCCTATGAGCATATACAGGGGGAGGTAATCCCCATCAGGAACAGTCATAGGGGAGGGGAATAAGGGGAAAATGGGAAGGAGGGAGGAATGGGAGGATACAAGGGATGGGATAACCATTGAGATGTAACAAGAATAAATTAATAAAAAAAAGGAAAAAAAGAAAAAGAAAATGCTGGCCACACATTTTACAGAACATAGGTCAGAAGATTTCGAGAAAATCCAATAATCTACAGTAAAATACTTTTAAACAGTGTTATGTGCTTTACTGTCTTGTGTGGGTTTGGTGAGTGGGAATGCTGTCCACAGGTCAAAATTTGAACACTTTTGTTCCCATTTGGCAATAATTGGGGTGAGATAGGTTGTACCAACCTACTGGGGAAATATGTCACTGGGGATAAACTTTGATATTAAAAGTCACTTGCCACCTGCAATCTTACCCCTACTTTGTGCTTGAAGTTGAGATCTGAGTTCCCAGCTTTCTGTCCCTACCATGCTACCTGGTCCTTGCTGCCACAGTTCCTTGACATGCTCAGATCCAATAGCTCTAAAACTGTAAGCAAAAATAAAGTGTTTCTTCCATAAGTTAGTTTGGTTGTGTTGTTATTGTTGTTGTTGCTGCTGCTGCTGCTGCTGTAGTGTTTTATCATAGCAGCAGGCAAGTACCTAATCCAATGCCATAGAAGAAGATATCAGTTAGCAAAACTCCACAGTGATAGTAACAACCCTGAGTTTAAGAAGGACATGATTTTTCATTTTACAAAATTTCCTAGGGGGTGTTGATGCTCCTGTCCAACGAGCAGGATTTGAGATCCATTGCCTTACATCCTGAAGACAGAAAGTGATGACAGCCTCATCCAGCTTTCTGTACGGCCAAGTCTGGATATCAGTCAGATTCCTTCAGGAAGACACACCCATGATTCAGAGGAAGAAAGCAGTTAATCCAATGCCCAGATACTTTGAGGAAAAGTTAAACTGATGACATGAAGTTATTTGGGTTCTGTCCACTAACTTGCTTCATCAGTTTAAAACACATTAACATTGGGGTAATCTACCAAAAAATTTTTAAAAAGACAAAAAAAAAATCCCTTCAAGTAAGTACCAGATAAAATCCTTCAATGAGGTACTATCACATCACAGGCTTGTGGTCAGAGTGCTATTTTTCATCCTTGAGAGGTATGATGCTTACGTCTTGCATTAATCCCTCCTTAGAGTCTATTTTATATTAACGCTGGTTGGATGTTGAAGTGTCTGCACGATCTTGGGGAAGAGACCAGCATACAAAACCTAATCTCTGTGCTGAGAAGATAGATACATTAGAAGACATTAAAGGCCCTGAAATGGCCCATGTGAGCAGAGCACACTAGTTCTGGAATCACACTCACTTGCGACGTTCTATCCGGGAAGTGGGTCTCAAGTGGAAACAGCACTCTCTGTGGTGCATTCTTCTCACCTGGAGCTGTGGACGCACATCCAAGGCAAAAAGCAGCACAGGCTATGAAGGGAGCCATGTGATCCAAGCCTCCTCCATTTCTTTCTGGGATGATTATGTGGAGGAGCCTGCCTCCTGTTGTGGTTCTGGTTTGTCCTAACCCTCTACCCAGAGACAGCACTGCTTTACCTGTGTGCTAGCGAACCCACCTGCCGGGGAAACATTACTAGGTGGGCTCTTCATTTTAAAGTGATCATATATGCCTACTGAAGAGACTTGGGCCTCTTCTGACCCCTAGAGCAGTATTCTGTTGTGCTATAATATTAACTCGGACTGACTTCCCTGACTCTCCATTTTTCACCTCCTTCTCAGTTGCCACGCCCTCTGGGGATCAGTCTGGCTCTAAATGACTGAAGCAATGAGGCATCCACTCCTTCCCCTAGGACACTAATGCACAGGCTAATAGACTGTTAGCAACTTGGGTCTGATATGCAGCCTGCATTTTCTTTCCCTAATTGCATCCCATTACTACATTCTCAACTATTTTTCTTCTTCCTCTATACCCTACAGATTCTCATCTGGGGTTATTTCAATTTGGCCAAGCTTTGTAAACAGAATTGTTTTTTTCTATATTTCCACTGGAAGTCAAACTTTTTGGTTTCTAGTTTTCTATTCTGAAATTTTCTTGCTGCTGGCTATTACAATGATAGTCAAAAAAAATTGTCATTTACTAAGAAAGGTCTGGCCAGACAAACATTTGAAATCATGTTTTCTTCTTATTTTCAATGTGAAGTTTCAGTTAATGTCATTGACTATACATTGTCACTCTAATTTGTTTTGAAGCGGACACTCACTGTCTAGATTGTCTTTATTTTTTATTTTGTTTTGATTTGTTTTTGGTTTTATGTTTGTTTTGTTTTGTTTTTTTGAGACAGGGTTTCTTTCTATGTATCCTTGGTTGTCCTGGAACTGATTTTATGTAGACCAGGCTGCCTTTGAACTCACAGAGTTCACAGGTGCCACTACCACCAGAGTGAGCTTGGAAATTTTTATCCTTCAAGTTACTTAACACCTTTGCATTGCATTTGGGTTTCTCATGTGTATTTTTGTTGTGCTTTGTATTAGTGCTTTGTATCACTACGTAGCATTCATCAGATCACAGTTTTTCTGTAAACATAGGTAGAAAACTTAATGCAATTTTATAAGATAAAGAGTCTGTCAAAATAGAAATGCAGCAAAAGACAAATATCAGAAATCTCAAAGCTGTAACTGATAAATGCTTTCCCCTTTTTGTTATAGGTATATCCATGATGGATATTTTTTGGTTGTCAACTTGACTATATCCGGAATCAACTACAGTCCAAAGAATGGAGGGCATACATGTAAAAAGATTTTATGCTTTGTTTGAAGTGGGTCAATCCACTTCTACTCCAGATCTTTGAGGCAGGAAGACACACACCGTTGATCCAGATCTTGAGGCAGAATGACCCATGCCTTTATCTGGAGGCTTATAGAAGGACATGGGAGAAGAAAGGATTTGTTCTCTGCTTGCTTGCCCTCTTCTTGCTAGCACATCGATTCCCTCACTGACATTGGAGTCTACTTCTTCAGGATTCCAACATATACAGAAAACCAGCTGAGACAACCAGCCTCATTAGACTGAACAAACACTAGATTCTGGGACTTTCCTTTAACAACTGACAGTTGTTGGATTAGTTTGGCTGCAGCCTGTAAATTATTCCAATAAACTCCATATTTATGTTTATATATATGATACATATAGATACACAGATATATATATATATATATATATACAGAGAGAGAGACAGAGAGAGAGAGAGACAGAGACAGAGAGAGAGACAGAGAGACAGAGACAGAGAGAGACAGAGAGAGAGATTGAGAGTGATGTTTTATAACATCTGTGACTCTTGGGAACCCTAATAGAATATCCAAGTTTTACATGATGTCATTTAATGTCTATAGTCATTTTTTAGATTTAGCATCTTAATTAATTCTCATTTTAATTCTATGTTTAATTCTCATCTTACTTTGAGCCTTAGGAGCCACTCCACAGCTGTGCTGAGAGTTCACACACACACACACACACACACACACACACACACACACACACACACTGGATAGGAAATAAAACATTTTCATTTCATCTCACTTTCTCATAATTCTATCCATAGGAGCCAATTATGAATTTTGATCTCTCTGACAATAGGGTACAGTAAGAGTATCCTAGATGTCTGTTATGCTTCAATATCAAAATATAAAATCGTAACCAATCATAAAGTTTCATGCACTGGATACAAGAAAAAGACTTCAAAGAGTGGTTGTTTGATGTAGTTGTTGATGGAGCTACACATTCTCCAGATTCTTATTATGGAAGGAAGCTTGAAGTATGTGCCGCCAGTGAATAATATTCCAAGATATTTGAAAGTAAACATGTGTTTTTGAAATGCAATAGTCTGTCTTAAATCTAGGAAGTTATCATATAGATTACTCTCTCCTGGATATATACCTTTAATTGAAATCTTAATTGCAATACTCAGGAGCACTCTTCACATTGCACAGCAAAAAGAAGGAATATCAGACTTCACAGGCCATGCTCCCCCGAATGTTCTGAAAGCATTTAAGTGACACTATAGCGCCTCCTCATATTTTGACAATGGGGTGGGAACACATTCTCATAACAGATACAGCCATTTCTTTCTTCCTTTCTCTGATTCTGTGAGTACCACTGGGAGTTCTGTGAAGCTTTTGTAAAATTTCTTCTATTGCAGTTTTTAATGTTTGACATTTAAAGTCATGTAGATGCCCATTGAAAATTCTGGCCTGGGACATAAAAGCTAAAAGGATAATTTAATGGAAGCATTTCATTTACACAGGGTCAGCTAATAGTCACAGAGAGGCAAAAAAAAAAAATGGGGAGGGATGGCCTTTCATGCCCACCGTAGTGATGCTGATGTGGAGATCCAGGCAGCTCTTCACTTGATCATTATCCCACTAGCATAACCCTCCTCACAGCTCTACCTGCCCACTCGGCTAGCATTCACCCTCTGCAAAGTGTCTCAAGCAGTTCATACTCAACTCTTCCTATTGCGTTGACCACATTCCACTTTCGTTTCTTTCCTATTAAGCATGTACTCATTTACTTATTTTATATGTGCAATAACCTCATACATGAAGGTCAGAGGACTAGTTGAAGAAGTCAGTTTTCTGTTTCCACTATGTAGATCCTGGGAACTAAATTCAGATATTTCGCCATGGCAACAAGAGCTCGTACCCATTGGGCCATCTTGATGGCCATGATCTGTCTCATTTAAGGGATGACTATTTCTCCCATCTCCTTAGCGTGGCTTTAGGGGAGTCAGCTTTCCTTGGGTTCTAATTTTCTAATATTATATTTTCAAATAAATTCAGGATTACCTACAGAAAAGATATAAGAACAGTGAAGAGAGAGCCAGTAACTTTCATATTGCCAGAATTTGCTTTACTCATTCTTACGCATTTGTGTATTATGCATTATAATTGTTTCAGATTAACCTGAATATCTACATATTTTAGTGTGGATTTTATTTTTTAAATTGGTTTCTAACATAATAATGACATCAGTATTGATATGGTACTACATAATTGGCTGACCTGACCACAGATTTTCACTTGCTTTAAAAATGTCCAGTAAAGTAAATACTGCTATAGATGTCAATAATGAATCTTATCACAGTGGCCTTGAATTCAGTCCCTATAAGGTTATTTTATAATTTCACTTGTCCATTTGCTGTTGTTAGTATATAGAAAATTGATTGTGTATTATTTGGTTTGTTTGTTTTGAGACAAGCTCTCAGACACAACCAAAACTGACTTTCAGCTCCTGATAGTCCTTTCTTAGTTTAACGGGTATTGAGAGAGCATGTGTTAAACCAAACATATAATTTTCCACTTTAAAAAGATGCAAAAGCAATAGGCACCATATTTTGATTTTTTTTTTATATTTGTACTGTGTTTCCTATCTTAACAATGTACTTTTAGCACCATTGTCTCTCATTCTTGGGCAGCAGCAGGAAGCCTCATCTTTCACTCAGTCAATAACCATGAAGATAAATAATTCTATGTCTCTAGAGTACTGGGTATTCAAAAAAAACTGCAAGGGCTCTTCAGAATGTTATGATGAAATGGACATTTTTTAAATAGATGATCAGGCACAGCTGAAGCTACTGTCAATATTTCTAGAGCATATACGGCATCCCATGATAAGCTATAGTAGTAGAAGATAGAGAGTATTAAACACATCTTCAATTTCATTATATCTTCGATTTCAAATTGATTTATCCCGATGTAACACTATCAGAAATAGAGCAACATGTGGATTGATAATACATCCTCCAACTGTTATAAGCTCACATGTTACTTCCAGTAGAATTTTTTTCTGTAAGCAGCATTATACTTTTGGCATAAATCATCAGCAAATTATGAGGCCTTTCATTTCTTTCTTTCTTGCTCTGTTGCACTAGCACTTCCAGTGCAATATCAAATTAGTATTAAAAGGTGATATTCTTGTCTTGCTTTTGTTCTTACAAAAAATTATTTCAACATCAGGTGAAATTTTATCTGTAGATTTTCTTCTTTTTTGCAGAATGTAAATCCAGAGCATGTGTTGGTTTGCTTATTGTTTTGTTTTTAGGTCTTGAGCCAATGTTCCTACTCAAGGAACAAAAGCCACGGTAATTTTGAGAGTTGGCTTTACAGATAATAGCGCTGCTGAGCAGTCTTCAGTCTAATTAGAGAGCTATTGGTTGCTGTCAACCTAAGTGTGCCACTGCAGCACTCCTAGGGTTATTGTGTCATGCTGGTGGTTGCGTTGGTACAGATGCCCACTGAACAAAAGGAAATGATGGCTGGTACTGGAAATGTAGCCAACAATGTAGAATTAATTAAGTTGTGGGTCTTGAAGAGGAATTTATAACCACCAATTTACTAAACCAGAATAATCCCTAAGTACATTCTAAATATTTGTCTACACCCTTCATCAAGGAAACTTCCTTTCTCAACAGATAGAGACCATTACAGAAAACTATAGCCAACCAAAACACAAAGTTGTGGAGCAAAGTCACAACGTATACATCTACCAAACAAACCTAAGTCTCTGGGAACATTGTGGAAGAGGGGTGAAAAGATTGTAAGAGCGAGAAGATCAGACTATGGTTGTGTCACCAAGTGATGTCAGGAGCTCTGCCACCAAAATCGTACCAACATGACTGCTGAAACATGAGGTCAACATGAATAACAACACAAAGAACTACAGACAAATAAAAAATGCTGCGAACAGAAGAAATAAGACTTCCTCAGTGCAGATCATACCAGTTGACGATCTAATAGCAGATGATCTCCCCCAAAATACACATGAAGATTGTGTTTAAGATATATATGTGTGTGTGTGTGTGTACATATATGAATACAACAGAAATTGAGAGAGGACATGAATATGAAAGCGAGCAAGGAGAAGCACAATGGAAGATTTGAAAGGAGGAAAAGAGTGAGATTATATCATAATCTAAAAAAAATTAACAACACATTAAAACAGGAGTTGATGAACAAGCCTGACAACATGAGTCAGATGCATTAGGGTGTATATGTAAGGCCAGCATGCCTACAATGAGACAGAAGATATGAAAGACCAAGAGGGAAGAATCGTCCAAAAGTCAAAGGTCAGCGAATCTGAAATACGCAGAGCATCAGAAACAACAGATACACTCCCTCGGCAAGGCAGAACGGAAGACTAGGTTCCTGAAAGTTTTTCACTGACCTCTGCACATACACTGTGGTATATGCACAGCGCGCACACACACACACACACACACACACACACACACACAGACACACACAGACACACACACACACACACACACACACACACACACACACACACACACACACACACACACACTATAAATAAATAAATTGAAGCCTTCAGTGTTTAAAGAACCAGCCAGAGGAGTTAGCATGCCTGGCTCGAAAGCTCCTTCCTCTGATGTTAGCATTATAACCCTGTTCATTTCTATTTACTTCTGAAGGCTAACCTTGACTTGAAAAATTATTTTTTTCTCTGAGAAGTTTAGAAAATTATGGCCTTCCACAATGGGGCTCACTTTAAAAACTTGCATTTTACACTTGTCTTGGATTCTGTGGTCTTTATCCATGGGCCCTGCACCAGAATCCTAGTTTGATCAATGTGGGATATTATGACACTTTTCAATTTCTTCTCTACGTCCTAGAAAGAATTATTCACTGAATATTTTTGTGATTCTTCAGTGTTTATACTGCTTTGCCACCAATCCTAAGGTTGGGGCATGGTCAAAGCTTTGGAGTCCGGTGAAATGTTTTGCCTTATCATTTGTTCTTTATCTGAGAGCTGCCTATGATGAATGTGCGTCACATCTTGTGTTGCAGGGTATATGGAATTCCACTTCTCAAGGTTGTCGAAGCTCACACATGACCTTCTATATTTTTTTTAACCAGCCTAGTTCTTGACTGTACTTTTATTTTTCAAGGGAGGAGGTGTTTAAATAAATCACTAATGTCACATTCTTTCTAAGCACCAGTTCATGCTTCTTACTTAGCAAACTTGTCACGTTCACAGAAGGAAAATCATGATGGCCTAGAATGTGATAAGTAAACCAGGAAGAAACCTTCTAAATTTAAAATGAACAAGAACAAACGTATATTAGTGAGTATTATTTTCAGCTCAATGAGATGAACTCTGCACGTCCCCTTTGCACTGTGATGCCGGTTAGGCTGTTGTTGGTCACGATGCCTCAGTTTTGCCTTGGGAAAACCTCAGGAGTATTCAGGAGTAATCTCTGTTCAGATCTGAAATCTGAGGTTTTCTCAGGATGCTCAGGACCAGATGTCTATCAATGCTAAGCAGATGTGGCAAACTTCAGGTCCCAGTTAGCCACGCAGAACGCAGAGCTGGCATTCTAGAGTGTTACCTGAGCTGTTCTACACTGGAGTAAAACAGGCTTTATGATGGTACATGATTTGTCTCAACCCTAAGTTTATATAAGTGTCAGAAGTACATGACAGATATCCCTGGCTAAACTATGATGCTCAGTAGATTAAAGAACATTTTATTTAGCGATATTTTAATGTGCAAAAGGCTTATTAGGTAACAACTACATCATAATTTGGGTACCTCTATTAAATAAACAACCTGAAATGTAAAGTAATAATATAAAAAGATTTTATTGGGATATATATATATATATGAAAAATCTCTAATTTTATGCTCTCCCTTTCAAATTGCTTATAGGTTAAGGGAAGAATAATAGCATACATAAATAACTGCTAGATCATGAATGTTATTAAAGGTAATCCATAATTATCTCTCCATCATTATTAAATGTCTCCTGTAGGAAAGGAAAATTACATTTACCTAGAAAAGGAAGGCAAATTTCATAAAACAGCATTTCAATACAACTTTGAAAATTAGTGGGATACCCTTGATGATGTGAGAATAGGAATTCCAAGGTTGAACAAAGACAAGTAGCTGAGAAGGTATATGGGATGCTTGGTAACTGCATGCAGAGTTAGAGCTAAAGAGGAGAAAGGGGCAGAAGGCTAAGGGGAGAAAGGAGTAAAGAGGAGGAGGAGGCCTAGAGGGGAGGAAGAAGGAAGAGAGGAAGAGGGCTAGAGGGAGAAAGGAGAAAGAAGGCTAGAGGGGAAGAAGGAGGAAGCGAGCTAGAGGGAAGTATGGGGGAAGAAGGATGGAGGAAAGAAGAGATAAAGGGAAGAAGGAGAAAGAGGATTGATTGTCACTATCACAGGAAGATGATCATCTATCTAAGGTCCATCTTGTTTAACAACCCCAAGTAGAGAGATGTAAGTACATTATTAGGTATTGTGCTTATTTGAAGGAAAATGTTCCCCCAAGTGCTCATAGGTATTGGTACTATTCGAAAAGATTAGAATGTGTGGCCTGTTGTAGGAAGTGTGCCACTTGGGGGTGGGCTTTCAAATGCTCAAGCCAGGCCTAGGGTCTCTCTTTCTCTTCTAGGTGCCTGCTTGTCCAGCTGTGGACCTCTCAGCTACCCCTCCAGCACCATGTCTGCCTGTGTGCTACCATGCTTCCAATAATGGACTAAAACTCTGACACCGTAAGCCAGCCCCAACTAAATGCTTTTCTTTGTGAGGATTGCTGTGGTCATGATGTCTCTTCTCAACAACCGAACTCTGACTTAAGACGGGTACTAAGGAAATGATTGCCAATCCAATGAAAATCATAATATTATCTTAAAGATGCAACAAATAAAGTCAATGAGGAATGCTACAGCTGTCTTCAATCACACTCCTGTGTCTTTTGTAGAAAAAAATAAACACTCACTGGCCATAGTTAAATACAATCTATTTAAATAAATGCTTCTGAATATTTGTTTTGCAGCAGCTTGACATGTGTCTTGCATTTATCTACAAAAAGAGAAACCTATACATTTGTTCTTCTTCTACCTCTTAAGGCACTTAATTTTAATCTTAGTTATAAATTAAAATAACTTTACATCGTTTTGAAAAAAGGGCCAAAGAAAGGAAAGTGACAAATCATCTTAGATATAATTAAAAAAAACCCTTATAGGTGTTTTATGGACAGGGCTTTAGATTTTTCATAGTTTGTGCACAGTGCTGCTAAGGTGTAGGCAGTATGGAGTCACTCTTCACAGGCTGGGATAGTAGGAAGCTGTAATAAATTATTCATTCAGGTGGCTGAGCGCAGTATTTGTTTTTATACTTTAGACAGTATTTTATTTTCATCTCTCTACTGAATATACTTCTTACACACACATGTTTCAAGAAGGTAGCTTGCTTTAGCACAGTGACCTGTGGACATAGGAGAGGGTAAAAGTCTTTGACCTGATCCTTAATTGCATCATCTTACACACACACACACACACACACACACACACACACACACACACACACACACACACAGAGAGAGAGAGAGAGAGAGAGAGAGAGAGAGAGAGAGAGAGCTTTCTTTTAGAACATGGTGCTAATGAGACCACAGTTATGATTTTATATGAGTCTACTGACTTCATTGTCTGATAGTCACTACATCTTCAATCCACAGTGCTCAGCATGCTCCCCTTGGCTGTAAAGAAACATATCTAATGAGCAGAAACCAATGCTACACATTCACCATGCCCAGACAGTCCTCAAGAACACGGCCTTCACCTATAGGAAACAATCAAGATCAAATGGTGCTAATCATAAGGAAAGTAGGGTCAGCTCTGAAATACAATCAAACACAAATCCAAGTCAGCCTGGTACATATTTCTTTACATTTTCCTATCAATGAGTCACATGTCAGTCAACAACCCTGACTTCACTTAGGATTTGGTTCAAAATGTAAAATCTCATTATAGCCGGAAGGAGCTGGACTCTGAATGAACCAGACCCCCTTGTTAATCCTCTGCATATTAAATTCTGAGAAGCGTTGGGCCACTCCCAAACTAAGCATCATCCACTTTTGTGTTCATCATATCTGCTCTATAATCATATATTGATATTAACAGTAGAAGATAAATCCTCTTGGCGTGGCACAATCAGCATCCTCCATTTGGAGAAATGGAGATAACAGCTCCTGAAAGGGGAATGCTATTAGAACATGACAATTTTTAAAAGATCTTGCATCTGTTAGCCTTGCTTTTTCTTATACCCTGTAGTTTTCCAATTTAACTGATGCAGCTGCCTGTTTGTCACTTGGCATTGAAGTAAAATAAATGTTTTAATCTCAGTTCTGTTCTCTTATAAATAGGAAGACTAAGAAAACAGTTTAAAAGCTTATTTTAATCTGTTACATAATTCCTTTAAGTAGAATGTCACCCCATCCACCGATAACTGTATTTTCTTTAATCCGCACAGTTATCTGATTTGTCATCCCTGCAATGCATCTTTGAGATGGGGGGGGGGCGGGGGTGGGGAGCTTCAGTTGTTTCCTTTTGTCACTGCTACTATTTTTCTTATTAAGGATTATTTTATGGAGGTAATAATACATCTCAAATATTTTATTTCCTAATTCAAAGTACTTTCAAGAAAGTATCAAATATTTATTCAAAACATTGCTTTACAGAAATATATCAGCAGAATTATATCAGGAAAACAATGGCAGATATCTAAATGTTGACTCTCCTTTGACCACCGACTAATAAATTCTGCAAGGAGTATAGCACTATTAACCCTCCCCACTGGTGCTCTGCCACAGAAAGTTCAGCACCTATGGCACAACTGCACAAAATAACAACCTCTGGCAGCGTCATCAATTAGCTTGGACCTTATTCTAGGGATCATGCCTATTTTAGATGTAAAAGACAGGTACAGATAGTGTAACAGTCTCTCCCTTTCTTCCTCCCTCCTCTCTCTATTTTTCCACCGCCACCACCACCACCACCAGGAAATGAAGTGTGTGAGTAGTAATTAGCTGGGTAAAAAGAAGGAAAAGGTCATTTTCAAAGTGAGGTCAGTATGATCTTTGTATTGTAAAATCTTTTAGTTAATCAGCTATTCTTATGTCTCTGTCAGCACCACGTTGCATAACTTAAAAATTTTCTATCTTCCTGGAGCATCCTGGATTTTATACATGCACTTCACAGTTTCTCTCATATGTTGCTTCTCCTGAAACTATAAATTATCCTACCCTATCTCCTTTATCTTCATATTTGGGGTACCCCCAAAGACAATCCTTTAGCCTCTGTCCTTTTCTGCAAGCATAGGTACTGTTGCTTTTAACTGGCCCTCCCACTGGATGCCACATACACACAGAAAACACCCTACCCTGTTTCAGGCCTCTACTTCTTCCACTCTAGGCTCAAGCACCTCACTTTTTTTGTTTTACAGATGTCCCCATATCTGCGTTACCTCACTGGAAAAATTTTGGCTTTACCAGTCCTTTACCAAAGGCTCCTGTATACAGAAAATATAACACTGTGCTCCCAAAAATCTTAGTGGCAGCCCTTTACTTCTTTTATAACCTGCACCCAGTCTACTAATAGTGAGTTTTTAAATGAGTTAAAGACATGATAAAATGAAACAAAGTTCTAGTTGAACTGTAAAGAGATTTGCGGATTGATAATCAATATCAGACATAAAACTTTATTTTTCTCTTTAGAGTTGCTCATGATCTATATTCTGTGGGAGTAAGATTCTTTATAGATTTGAAAATCCATAAGAAAACTGAAGTAGAATTCTTACATTTTTTTCTCCCAAACTAAGTATTAAAATAAGCCAAGAACATGCATCTGTCAAAGTGACAGCCTAGATACAGACTTCAAATAACACTGCGTTCTCATATATAATTTTTTTTCTAACATTGTCCTCCCACTTCAGACTCTGAAGAAGTCACAGTCTGGGATGCAAAGTAGCTCATTCATATTTTAATTCTGGCAAAGAGATATGAACTTAATCTCAAACTTTCAGAGGGTTGTGTTATGAATTTACAACAACAGCTCCGTAATTTATAGATTGATGAGATGTATTTCCCAAACAACTTGATAGGACTAATGAAACCGTGTCACAGTTCAGCAACTGAATAGGTGATGGGGCTTCAGGGTTTGCCTTCCGAATCACTGAGCTCATCAGGAAGAGGTGGGGGAGCTTCTGTTCTACAGGACGTGGACTTCAGTGGCATCACAGTTGACTAGCACGCACCAAGTATCTATTTGCATCTGAAAAAAAAATATAAAAAACATTTTAGAATTGTCATATTTGTCAACCAGTATTTAGCTTTCTAAATTCAAATTGAGATGATGAAACCTTACTTAGAATACAGTCTGGTAGCATGTGAGCATACTCTGGGTGCCAGGCACTATTAAGAGCATAAACATAAATATACTGTGATACCTAAAAACCAGCAGCAATATATTCCTGGGTCTCTGATCTATTTAGATATTAGGGCACTCCCTGCTCTTCCTCCAATAGACCTTCCAATTCCAGTCCCTTTCCCACTCAGGTATACTCTTTTTGTTGTGTTTTAGTTTAATCTTAGAGCTATGACTTTTTTTTTTTTCTAATCTTACAAAAGTTCCTTGCACCGATATTCTGCCCCCCTCCGCACAGCAATCTTATGTCTTAAGCCCTATCAGGACAGTAAATGTATTATCAGAAGACCCACATTTCCTTAATCTGGCAACTGAAAATTCTCAAGCAAACTTCATCATGATGCACAGTAGTCTACCAGTTTAAAATGAGGAGACCCACAAAAGCTTTCTGAGCTAAGTATTGTATCATAGCACATAAGCTACACCTTACCTTCTCTGTCCCCAGAGCTAGCTTTGGATCTTGGAAAGGCAAGAACTCATGCAGGAAAATACGCAGACTTGAGAGGCATTCCCTGAACAGTGACTCTTATGATTAATGTGTGACACCATTAGGATCACATGTAGAAAAGATACTGTAACCAGCATAACTCCTCTCCTTAGGAGAAAGACAGTTCCTACTTCCACAAAAACTTTAGAACACTTTCTTCTGAGAATAGCTCCATAGCAACATTTCAAGCTCCTTACGTTTGTGTTTGGTCAGCATCAGAGGATGCAAGGGAGACGACCACACACTCCAGATCCCCCCAAGCGTGTGTTGTAAATAGCAATACAGCCAGAAAGAGAATAGCTTTTCTCACAAAGTGCCTCCTCCAATTTATATGCAAAATGTTCATCCCAGAGTTGATCTAAAAAACCTTCGCCTAGAATATTAACCTTGATTTGTTACATAAAAGAAACAACAAATCTGAAAATAGCTCTTTTTTTTTATTAATGATGATTTTGATTAAATTACTTTGTCTCGACTCTCCAAACAGAAACGGTTCAGAGAGCAGGCACCAGCTTTCCATTTTAACAAACCATTTGCTTGAAGGGCAAAAAACAAACTAATAACGTCCTGAAAACACAACACTCGGGGAACACAATCATATCCTTTCTTACCCATGCTACTTCCCTGCATTAGCTAGCCAATGAAGCTAAAAATGATACCTCTGAAGGGGCAGGGAGCAAGGCACAGTTCCAACTTGAACACTGTGAGGCAGAAGCAAGTGGGCAGCATGAGCTAGCTCATGGCTGAAGTTGAATATTCCAGGCTTTGCCTCTCTTCAGGAGGAACGGAACCCACACACTTTCATGTACTTGGTAATTCTAAACAGTCAAATATACTGCATTAAAGCTGCGATTAATATAAGAGCGAATGTGGACATTTACAATGACAATTTAAATGTTAAATTTCTCCCCACAAAGAATGAAGCTAAAGCAGGGAGGAAATAGAGTTGCTAAGAGCCAGTGGGAGAATAAAACCTTTTGGATTTCAGTTCCTCCCGTGGTTTTTGAAGAGAAGGTTCACACTGTTATTTTGCATTGGGTCCATTTATACATCTAGAACTGTCCATAAAATGTTTAAATAATAAAGCATGACTGCTCAGTTAAGAGGGAGAATGCCCTTCCACTGAAGAGTGCTGCTTGCTTGTACTGCATTCCTGGACACATATCTACTTATATAGCTCTATATAACACAACGGTAGTGGTTCCAGTTTGCTTTCTGTTGCTGAGATTAAGACTCTGGCCAAGACAAGTTGGGTAAGAAAGGTTTTATTTGTCTGGCACTTCATAATCTCAGTCTACCTTGAGGGAATCCAATGCAAAGACCTCAGGGCAGGAACTGGAGGCAGGAATGAAAGCTGAGACCACAGAGAACCTATTTGCTGGCTTGATCTCCATGCCTTGCTCAGCTTGCTTTCCATACAACCTAGGACCACCTGTCCAGGGGTAGCATGACCCTCAGTGGGTTGGGCCCTCCCAAATCAATCATTAATAAAGTAAATACTTCCCCCCACCACACACACACACACACACACACACACACAGAGAGAGAGAGAGAGAGAGAGAGAGAGAGAGAGAGAGAGAGAGAGAGAGAGAGAAAGAGGCAGAGAGAGACAGAGACAGAGAGAGATTTGCCTACATGCCAATCCAATGGGGATACTTTCTCATTTGAGATCCCCTCTTCCCAGATGACCATAGCTTGTCAAGCTAACAAGTCAAAAGACAACCACAAGAACAAAAGCCCTAGGCAGCCCAGGAAGCTGGTGATGGAGTAACTCCTTCATCTTACTTCTCATTTGAACAGCAGCAGCCCAGGAACAGAAACAAGGTATCCAAAGTCTTCAGTGTTCGCCAACAGAAATTAGTCACTGCATAAACGTGAGCAAGCTGCTTTAGGTTTCTGAGTCTCCTCACACATCTATAAGTAAATGAGGTGGTATAGATCCTCTTTGTTTTAACTGAGCTAATTTTCATACATTTATGAATCTCCTAGCTGTCTGGAAAACCCCAGGAAAAGGAGAGGGGAGGGAAAAGGAGAGGGAAGGAGGAAATGAGGGAGGGAGAGAGGGAGGGAGGGAGGGAGGGAGGGAGAAAGTTGAGATCCTTTTTAATTCCCAGCAACCACATGGTGGGTCACAACCATCTATAATGTGATCTGATGCCTTCTTCTGGCCTGCATGTATACACACAGGCAAAACACTATGTAATAAATAAATAAATAAATAAATAAATAAATAAATAAATAAATAAATAACTCTTTTTTAAAAAGATGACTCAATTTGAAACATAACAAAAGCAGAAACACTTATTTTTTTCTTATGATTGCTTTACTTTTGTTATTGATTATCAGAATCCATTAGCTCTAAAAACTAAGCAAAAATTTTTATCAAAATTTTAAAAATGCTACCACAAGTAAAGATAAGGAACACATTTTTACCTCTTGAGAGTACAATGACTAAATATGCATTAGTCAGTAAGTGGAGAAAAACAAAACAAACTGCAACCCCACAGTGATCAGACTCTGGAAACATTAACCTTGTGCGGCAGTACCATCTGGGAGTAAAAACGCTGAAGGAAGTTCAGAAATACTGACAAGATCTACAGGGATCCAATTCAGATACTAGAACAACTACATAGTAAATAAATTTTGCCGAAGGCTCCTATTCTTTTAAAGGAAAAGACTTTCTTCTCATCCTTCATCGAATGGGGACACAAACATTTAACTATAACTTACTACTTGAAGTTCTAAGTTACATCTTCAACTACATGCAGAAAGGATTTGATTTCCATTTCTGGCCAGTGAAGTACACCCATCCTCCAGATTACCCTAGAAAACCCTAAGCTATTGCATGTCAGATGAACAAAAAAAGTCTATGAGAGAGAAAGAGCATGAACTTTGCAGGACTTCAGGACCTGAGGAACCACACAGGGATTGGTTCCATGGGCTGTTGCTTGGAAGTGTTGGGTCTTGGCATCCCATGTATTCCAGACTGGGGAGGGAGAGCTGAAATACCACACCGTGAGTGAAGATTGGACAACAACAGCAACAAAGACATATTTGGGGCCTAAGAAAAGAGAATAGAAAACGTATCAAAGCAGCAACCTCTTACACAACACCTACTTGTATGCAGGAAAAACGTGCCAACATCCCACCATGGCTGCAAAACGTGAATGGAAGCCCTTATTTTAATCATGAAATGGCTATAATAGGGTAGCCAATCCTTCTTTCTAATAGTGTCAGAAGAAACTAAGAAGAGTGCTTGGGCTTGACCCTCTTCCCAGATAACAAGAAGAATGCAGGCCTTGGTTTTTCATGCTCAACTGACTAAAGAGACAGACACATGCCCTACTCCTTAGAGTGATATCAGAAAGGGGCCATAATTTTTAGCACCCCTGTTATATATACACATTTCTAATATTCTCTCTGATGTCCTTACAAAAAGAAAACAAAGGCCTTGCCCTTTGTGGACCATGGATGTCCTCAGGAATGGAAAGGCTGTGTTGTTTCCTTTCATTCTTGGCATCATTGGAGACTGGATCACCATGGTGAGTAGCTGTCTCTGATGCCATGGAATTCCTCCATTTCTCTGGGAGTTCTGGCAGAAAGTCACGTCAGAATAGCATGATAAACACAAACTCCATTGAACCTAGCTTTGGTGCTTTTTGCCTTGCATGGGCCTCACACCAGGATGATGCACAGGGCCTTTCACCCCAGTTCTGTAGACAGACAGCTGTGGCATACATACTGCTTCTGCAGGACCTGGGGGTGCATATGAGACTGAACCATGGCTGGTGGTATTGCTCCTATGACTATGGGAGTGACCTCTTGCCCAAGTCACAAACTTTAAATCAGACTCAGAGTCGTATGGCATGAAATGATATGGCTATTGAATGAATGAATGAATGAATAAATAAATAAAATTACTTGGATAGCAGAGGGCAGCAGAAACCAAGGGGATCCAGTACACTGGAACCGTATTTTTTAAACTATCTCCAGCCAGAACGCTCTTTAGGAATGAAGGGAAAAGCAAGGTGTCCTGAAGAAAATATGAACTTATCATCATCAAACTTTAAAAGGATGGCTTAAATAAGATTTTTGCATTGTTTAAGAATCTTGTGTGCACATAAAAATGTCTTTTGATCATTCCATCCTCAGGTCTTCCCCATTTGATTCCTGTCTTACTCTTTTCATGACTTTTCCCTATCAACGTTGTGTGCTTTGTCTTCAATCACAGTTTACCTAGTAACTCCCCATCCCTGAAGAACAGACTCCCCATTCCACAGCAACAAACTGTCAATAGCTCCTCAGCTAGAGTGGGATTTCCTGAGCTCCTTGCCCATCCATCCATGCTGGAATTTTGGCTGGCATGATCTTCATGCAATCCTAGCCAGTGAGTTCATATGTGCAGTGGTCTAGTCATGGACCAAAAAGTATTCATTTGTTGTAGATATCCATTACCTCTGGCTCTTAAAGTCTTTCCACTCCTCTTCTATGATGATCACTAAGCCTTGCATGGATGGACTATGATATAGATGTCCTATTTATACTGTGTTATTCTATAGTTTATTATTCTCTACACACTGACTAGCTGTGTTACTCACCATCTACTGCAAAAAGAAATTTCTCTGATGAGGGTTTAAGGGATGCACTAAACTATGGATATCAAGACAAGAAATGAGGGAAAATTTAACACTATATCTGCTTAGCAGAATAAGAGCATTAGAGTCTCCCTTACAGCTTATAACCTAGACAGACAGGTTTGTTGGCATTTTTGACAATTAATGTTACCAGGCATGAGTTAAATCTATAGAGTGGGCCTTAAGTCAAATAATAAATTATTGGTAATTCTCATGCCATTCACATCACTATGGCCCCTTTGCAGACATTTTACCAGGCTAATTGATATTGTAGTTCCTAACAGGGCTATAAAAGGCAAATATCAAGGATCCTTTTATGTGACAACATTTACTTATATCATGACTATATCAATGTCAAAAATTCTAGTTGTGATTTTCACCATAGTTTCTACAATATGATACCATCTGGCTGAGCATGCTGATGCACATCTCTGAAGCTAGCACTTGGGAGATTTAGGAAGCTAAGGTGGGAAGATCATGAGACTGATGTTAACCAGACTCTTCATAGAGAGGATAGCTCTATCATTTATCTATCTATCTATCTATCTATCTATCTATCTATCTATCTATCTATCATCTATTCATATTTCTATCTATCCATCTAATTTAAAAAAATGAGTCTCCTCTTCTCCAATCAAAGCTTAAACTAAGATGAACATAAAAATCTTGGGAAACTTCCAAAAGTTCTTAGTAATATAAAAAGAGTGGTAGTTTATTCGGATTCAAAAATAATTCTCCAAAGAAGTGATATTGCTGATGGAAGTTGAAACCTATTTTACAGCTGTGCATCAAATTCACAGCAAACCATAAACAGTCCTCCTTACTTCTGATGTTGGTGTTGTGCCCTTTAACTCCCGATTTTCCAAGTGATCAACCCTTGTAACACACATAAAGGTTCTGAGTTGGAAGAGGTTTAGAGGTCATTGAGATAAAATTTCTCATATAAAAGATAAGAAAACAGAAGCCCAGACAGTGTAAATGGGGCAGCCAAGGTCTTATAACTAATTTGTGGCAGAGATACTTGACCTTCAGTCTTTGACTCCAAGACCATTGCTCTCACACTTACATTTTTAAATTTCTATTTTTCATAGATCACTCATACATATATCTTAAAGCAACTATATTTGTGAAACTGTCTTGCTTATTAGTTTATGCAATTTTGGAAAGATATATTAGATTGTATTAATAATGTAAGGAAAGAAAAGGTGAGACCCTAAGCTTGCCTCAGTTGCTGAGAATGAATGGATTTATTAAGATGAGAGCGCCAGCATAGGCAGGTTAATGGAGACCTTAAAGTCTAAGCTGAGCCCTCTGATATATGTAAATGAACAGTCAAAACTCTAATGTTGGTTTAAAGAGTCCAAAGGTATTGATAGATCTGACTAAGGTGAAAAGCAATGTTTCACCTTAAGGCTATGTATTTTTAATACTCTTCAGAAATTGGCTCTCAGCTTCCTGTGCACCATTAAACTAAGTGTATGTAATTGTAACCAAAATATAAAGACACTCTTTCGATGACCATTGGAGTCAGTTCTACACACTAACACAGTCCAAAAATCCCACTCTAAATATGTTTTTGGCAGACATCTTAGTGAAACTCAAGCCTTGGAAAAATCTGAGAAGAACATAAATTGCACATTATGTATGATGTATGTGTTCTACGTAGTGGTGATGGCTATTATGTGTCTTGAGTTTCTTAACCCTTCTAAGCTGCCAAATAGGTTTCTGTTTCTGATAGTTTGGATCTGCTTTGTTCTTTTGATTAGTACTTGAAAATTTTAGTCCTCTCTTTCTCTCTCTCTCTCTCCCATCTATCTCTATCCATCTATTTCCCTCTTTCCCTTTGCCCTTCCCCCCTTCTTCTTTCTCTTAACTATCTTTATTCTCCTTTCACACCATTGCTTCACTCTTGTGTCCTCTCCACACACCATCTATTATTCCCTTTTCAAATCAATCTTCTTTATATAATGATGGCTGTTATCACATGGCAATCTGACATAACCCAAAACTACTTAGAAGACAAATTTGCAGATGAACCCATGAGGAGTTATCCAGATCCTGTCAGCTTCTGGGTTTGCCTATGATGGGAATCTATCTAGATTAGGTTAATTGAGGTGAGAAAACAAACTTTAACCATGGGTGGTACCAATCCATGGGCTGCAGTTTTGGACTAAATACAGAGGATGAATGGAGTATCAATAGTCACCTCCCTCCACTTCCTAACTGCAAAGGTAATGCAGCCAGCTGCCTCCTCAGGCTCCTGCCACCATGACTCCCCCACTATGATGGACTGTACCCTCAAAACGTGGACCACAATAAACCTTCATTTTAAAAGTGATTTTATCAGAGATGGATAGATGATAGGTACAATACAGAGGCAAATAACTAATATATATATAATTTTGTACTCTATTTTAGAAAACATACACACATGCCACAACATACATATAGAAGTCAAAGAACAATCTGTAGGAGTTGTTTCTTTTCATATATTATGTAGGCACTAGGGATAAAACTCAAGCAAACAATCTAGGTGACAATTGCCTTTACCTACTAACCCATCACTCTGGCCCTTCTAATTGACATATTTCTTACCCAAACTTTAACACTGGTAGAAGCCTTATATCTGAATGGGAGAGCACCCTAAGGGATACCTACATACATTCCTATACATTACTTCTATATCTGGTCTTCCTCTTTTAGTAGATGGAGCTAGGTTGGGATAACATAAGGTATTTCCTCATTTTTATGATTAATAGAAAAAGGAATTAGAGTAGAGGAGAATGGTCAGTACAGTGGAGCATTTTACCTAAAGTGGAACTTGGAGGGATAAAATGTGACCTCTCTCATGCCTAGAGAGACACAGGATCAGTAAGTTAATACATAGAAAATGGAATTAACAAAATTACAAAAATTTCTACTTAATAATCTGTTTACTTGGCTTGAGAGTGGTGGTACATGCTTTTAAGCCCAGCACTCAGGAGGCAGAGGAAGGCAGATCTCTGTGAATTCAAGTCCGTCCTGGTCTACAGAACAAGCTCCATAATGTGTTTACTTGGTTTTATGCAATCCTGGGCATGGGTGCATACATCAAGTTCTTTCAGTCATACATTTCATTTTATACTTCAGCAATAGAAATAGAATTCGTTGACATGGATATAATCCTGCTCGGTGTTCTCTTAATAAAATGACGGAGTGATTTGCTGCTTTCTCATCAGCTGTTTAACTTTCTGGAAGATGATGTGTAGTATAGAGTTGGTTGTGGTGGTTTTAATGGGAATGGCTCTCACAGGCTCATATTCTTGGGTGAATGCTTAATCCTGAGTTGGTGGAACTGTTTGGGAAGGATTAGGAGGTGTGGCCTTGTTGGAGAAGGTCACACTGGAGAGTGGTCTTTGAGATTTTAAAAATTGGAACTGTTGCCAGCAGTTAGCGCCCCCCCCCTCTCTCTTTCTTTCTCCTTCCTGTAAGCCACCAATTAAATTGTTTTCTTTTATAAGCTACTTTGGCCATGGTGTCTCTTTACAGCAATAGAAAAATAACAAAGACAATGATGAAGTGTTTCTTTCTGACCCATTATGGTCTTGCCAAACAATAGTTGGAATAGGGTCTCTCATTGATGAAATGCTGTTATGTGCTATATGGCTGTACTTGATTGTTAAATAATGACAACTGTTGGGATTAGTGGCTTTTGAATAATGCTGTGTTTCCCTCAGCCACATATTGATTTCACATCTTTTGATGTGATGTGTGGTAAACATTTTTCATCAAAGACAAAGACACACAATCACCTAATGATGATATTGTTTGTGTTTATTTTCTTCAATTCATTGCCGTGTTTAGATAAGCACTGCAATGAAAACTTAATAGTAAATTTGCTATATGCTTATGTGGGCTTATACAGAAATATCACAATTTTAGTGTAGAAAAGGGTCAGAATTTCAGCACTTGGATTCTGTCATCAAACTGCCTTGGAAGTGACAGGAATAATTTACTCACAAGACATTCCATACTTTGAGTTTAGAAGCTGTTTGTTTATGTTTTTAATTTTTCTGATAGTATCATTCTTGAAACACAAATCCATCTAGGATACTTAGAAGAAATTTCAATGTTCAAACTCTTTCCCTTGGTAATGCAAAGTTAATAACTAATTGATATTTCTTAGTCCAATGATGAAACAGATCATTATTGTTTAAATCACTCATGATTTATTTTGTCAAGTTATTATATATTATAAATGAATGTAATATATTTTATAGTTTATTAATTTTAATTAACATTAATATATAATAAATAAGTTATATATATTACATTTAAGTGGTGCTAACTACATTTTTGTTGTTATATAGCCACCATGAACACCCACTTCCCTAAGTTTCCTTATCTTTTGAAATGGCTACTTTATAACATTAAAATGTAAACACCCAGCCTCTGGGAGTAGAGTCTACTCTATAGGTTAGTGAGGCTGACTACTTCGGGTACTTCATAGAAGTTGAGTTATTTAGTTCTTGTGTTTTTGTTACCGGTTTGTTTCACTTAACATCATGTCTTCAAGCTCCATTGTTGCAGTACATTTTGTCAGAATTTCTTTCCTTGTATTTTCACAAAGCTAGGATCAAACACGGGACACTGTGCATGTTAGAAAACATTTTCCCTCTGAGCTACACCACCAGCACAATTTCTTTCCTTCTTAAAATTGAATGTATTATGTTTTATGTATATTTGTCATTTTGTTTACTCATCCACTCTAAGCTTGACAGAAATTAGAAGCAATTAGAATGTCAATGAGAAGGATGATGGGAAGAGGAGAGAGGAGACAAGAAGATGGAAAGGCAAAGAGAGAAGAAAAGGAAAGACTCAAGAGAGCTGAAGCGGTAATAGGGAGGAAGCCAGGAGAGAGGGGGCTAACAATGAGCAGAAATCAAAACAAGTGAAGTAAGGAAAGAGGAGTTAGTCTGTTTTCAGAAACCTTTCATAATATGGTGGCCTTATTCAATTTCTCTGTGTAAGAACTAGTCAAGACAAATTATCTCTAACTTTATCCGTTGATGAGAACCTTCAGTCATTTATCACTGAATATAAAGATAACTGGAATTTGGAATATATGAGAATTGTATTGAGATAGTTTTTTCCAATGATGAGATTTTGTATAATAAAAAGCACAAATTTTGTTTCATATTTTTCATCAATTGTAATGAGTGTTCCTTTGTTTTATTCACATGATATATAATACTGAATTTTTTATATGAGAAAACTCTTACATACCAGTAATAAGCTTTACTTGATTGTAAAGTTTATCTTTGAGGCTGGAGAGGTGGCTCAGTGGTTAAGAGCATTTGCTGCCCTTGCATAGAACCAAGGTTCAGTTCTTTTCCAGAATCCGTGCTGGGTGGCTCTTAATAGCCTATAACTTGAGCTCCTCGGGATCTAATACCTCTGATATCCACAGTCATTTGAACTCATGTACATGCATACATACATTTGTACATACATACTCAAATAAAACAAAATCTTTAAAAATGCATAATCCCATAATGTTCTTGAATTTATGTAGACTGGATCTTATAAAGGACTTTACTTCAATATTCATTACAAACATTAATTTTGTGGGGAGCTAAGGAAGCCTTGAGTGAGTATGTAAAAAAAAACAAAAACAACAACAAAACAACAACAACAACAACAACAACAACAACAACAACAAACAGGATAAAGACCTGAACATCCAAAGACCTTCTAGGTCTATGTGATCCAGCTGAAATTTCACACATGCTCTGGACTATCATATGATCTGGCTAGAAAACAGATATGGCCTTAATGCCCACCTTTAATCCCAAACAATGAAGGTAAGGTTAGTTTATAGAAGGAAACAGGCATGTTTGAAAGTGACTTCTGGTTGAGAGGCAGACAAAGTGACAAATCAGAGAAAGTTTTGACAGAATGAGTCAGAGGTAGGATACATCCAACTCTTATGAGAATAGGATAGAAAAGAGAGGCTACTTAACAACAATGCAGGCAGAGTTTTTAACCTGTTTTCGTTTATTTGTTTTGCTTTGCTCTTTGTTTGTTTTACAGAGATTTTTCTTACAGGGACAATTTTACAGAGACATATTGCAGAGAGAACAAGTTAGATGCAGGTGAAAACAGAATAAGCCAGAGAAGGAGAAGGATCCAAAAGATTAAAACATATTGCCAGATTGAATCTGAGGGCAGGCAGAGCAATTCAGTCAGAAGCCAATTTGAATCAGTCAGCCTGGAGGAGTTTTGTCCAGAGCAGCTGAGTTGAATCAGACAGTGAGTTCAGTAAGAGTTAGAAAGGCATAGGATTGGCTCTTACCTCATTCCCCCATCTGAGGAAATAAATACACGAGGCTAAAATGTGCTGGTCTATGGTCCAAGTCTGAGTACTAATGATGGAATGAACGACCACTGTATACCCAGAATAACAACAAGCTTCTTCCTCCCTCTAGAATTTTTACAGCCTGAGAATGCTTGTCTTTAGACACCTCCTACAGAAACTAGCTAGTGTCCCCCCCCCCCCCCAATTTACTGTGTAAATAGACGCAATGAGGCTCTGGACAGTTGTGGTGGTTGGTGTTATGCATTCTGACCCTGACCCAAGCTTTTCTGTAGGTCTGTTGGTGTCTCTCCTTTCTTCATTCCTTCTCTATACCCTAGTTAAACTTCCAGAGCCAAGCCATCCAGATTTCAAGAGGTGTGCAGTTTTTATTTCTTTAGCTCTTTTCCTAGCTTTGGTGTCAGCCTTTTGAGATAAGATTGGACACATCCTTTTCTCTTCAACTTGTTGGAAGAGTCGAAGGTTGGTATTTCTTCCTTTAATGTTAGGGTGGGGGATTCAACAGAAAAGTCAATGGGTCTTGGTGATATTTTTATTACTGACTGATTTTTTTTTTACTGACTTAGTAAATGTGTTACTAACTTTATTCATATGTTTAACTCATGACTTACTCTTTGATAGTGATGTGTTCCTGGAAATTTACCTGCTTCATCCAGGTTATTCTGTTGGCTGCTTTAGAACTTTATAGTTCTTCCTTTATATTCTGTTCTATTTCTGTAAAAGAACCAGTGAGGTCTTCTCTTTCCTAGCGTTTGATGGGTCTTCTAATCGGAAACCAATCTTTCATTCTGATCTGTCTTCTCTATTGTTTTCTGGGTGTTTATATTTTATCTCTAGCTCTAATTTTTATTTTCTTCTTCCTGATAGCTTTAAGCTTTATCTGGCCCTCATTTGAATTTCTATTAGATATAAAAGTACAGTCACTGATTGGAGATATTTCTCCATTTTAAAGAGAGAAGTCACAGACAATGATTTTTTTTTTTACTTAGCGCTATATATTTGCAAGTCATATTTTTATAGGGTGCTTTTTCTTGTATTTGCATGCTTATCTTTTGATTCATCCTTTGACTGATAATTGTTGAAGAATATGTTGCTCATTTGCACAAATTCACATGGATTTTCCAGCTTTTCTTTCTAATGTCACTCTATTGTGACCACAAATAACATCTTATTTCAATATTTTAAAATTTACTAGGATTTTTGTAGCCCAAAATATTCTTGATAATGCTCTGTGTGCACATGAAAAATGATGCATGCTCCACCCTTGTCACAAAAAAAATGTTGACCAAGTTCCTGCTAAATCTGATTAGCATTGTCCCAGTCAGCTACATCATGATTGATTTTTCTGTTGCTCCATCTATTACTGAAAGTGTGGACTGGAAGTATCATACTACTGTTGCAGCTATAGGTCTTTTTTTTTTCAATTCTGTAAGTATTAATACTAGACTATCATGTGTATTAAGGGGTTGCTATATATGGATATGTTAGAACTGTGTATATATATATATATAAAGCAAGATCAGATAATGTATTCACATCTCATTCAAAAGTATCTTCAGGAGCTATGGAAAAGATTGACAGACAGCTCTATTTGCTATGCCTTTGGACCTGCCGCTGAGCTGAGCTAAGTCAGAGAATGTACTTCCTCAGAGCTGTTTCCAACTAACAATAGCTTGGCAAGAGTGCTAGTGACAAGCTATTCCTAGCCAAGGTGGGACTTCTGTGGACAGCCTTTTTTTTTTTAAAGAGACTCCTGTTGACTTGGCCAAGGCTTTTATAGGTATGTGGCACACTCTCTTTGATTCCTGTCAGTTCTGTCCTTCAGTTTTTCCTTTCAAGCTTTAAGGCTTATGTCATTGTCTGAAGGATTTCACAGCCTACTCCGGTCTTGTCTTAGAACCTCCTTCTCACAGGACTTGAGCTGACATGTTGAGCACACAATTGGTAGGGGCAGGGGACCTTAAAAATAATATGTTTTAAAGACACTTTGATTCTCATCTCCTACAAATTATGAGGTAAAACATATCCAAATATATAAGCCTATCTAATCTTGAATATTCATTGTAGATAAAGTTTAAGTCTTACACAGATTGTCTTAAAATAATAGCATCAAAAAACCCCCATTTTAAAAATAAGAATGCCATACCTACTCTCTTCCCCTAATATGTTGCCTGTGCATGTATGTGTTCTTTAACCTGTCCATGTGGATACTGGTAGTGGGCAGAACAAGAAATGGATGAAGAAATCTTAGTAGCGTCTCTTCATTCAGCCAGAAACTAAATCAGGAATGATTTCAAATGACTTTACCTATGCACGCTGCAGGAGGCAAACCCAGCATGAGCTAACCTATTCAGTCTTTCTTTTTGGTTTGTTTATTTATTTTTGTAAATTACAAAACTATGGTCTTTCCTTACAAATCATTACTTCTACATTTCAGAAAATTGTTACCTTACACTGATTTCTGTAGAAGGAGACATTTTGCTGCCATCTGCTGGAAAGATTTTGTGGAAATACATATGTAAACTACATTGCCTATTATGTAAGTGCATCCTTACTAGCCATGTCACAACTGGTGTAGAGGCTGGCGATGAAAGGCACTGCCCTCTGAGAAATGTGCTTTCCACCTTCCACTATAGCTGCAGTGGGGAAAGGTCCTGAGGAACATGATTTATAAGGACAGGGAATGAAAATCATATTAAAGTGGTTTCAAAATGTGTCAATTTTGCATGCTTATTTGACTTACCAATTATGACAGTAAAATGACTCATTAGCCATTGTATACATCAGAAAAGTCTTACTCTAAATAAAGGAAGGCCTTTCAAACACCTTCTAAGTTACAGAAGTTCCCAAGCTGAAAACATAATGCACTCTTTTTCAGAATTAGTAAAAGATTACATAGATGGCCAACTTAAGTGTACCATTTGCCAAATATCACCACATTCTCTCTCTAGGTTAAAAGGCAATTTAAGACAATAAATATGATGAATGTAATTTAACTCCTTGCTAATGCTTTAGATGCCAACTCAGTAGCTCAGAAGTTGTGTTTATGAAAATGTAGTATGGTAGACTAGAACTGTGTTGTAATGCTATGATTTATGTGAATTCAATAAATAAACGATTCCCTTTAAGATTAATAAATTGGGATACTGTTACCCAATGTACTTAATAATAAGTAAAATCATAGGGTGTGTCTGTAGTCTGATAAAAATTATGGCCACATAAAATACAAAGGAATAAATGGTTCTGTGCAGAAGACACATAAATACACAGTGAGAAGGTGGCTGTTTACAGCCACTGGAAGGCTGTCACCAGACCTCCAAATTGTGAAGAAATACATTTAATTTGCTTGAGTTACCATCCCCTTTTTTGTAATGGCAGCCTGAGCAGACTAGTAAAGTTGGTAATTCAACACTGCATCAATGAAACATTATTCACTACACCTCGCACAGTTTATAAAAATTTCAAATTTTCTGTAAGACATTTTATGTAAATGAAACTCAAACGTGAAAGATCTTTCAGTTTTAAATTTCCTTAATTGCATTTATCATTTGTGCCTATGTGTGTAGATGGTGTGTGTGTGTGTGTGTGTGTGTGTGTGTGTGTGTGTGTGTGTGAATGGAGGTGTGTATACGCTATAGTATGCCTGTGTATGTCAGAGGACAAATCTCATGAGGCAGTTCTTGGTTCTCTTCTACCTTGTTTTATAAGCAATGTTTCACTTGTTTGTAGAAAGAATCTCTTGTGTGTGTATGGATGCAGCATCTGTCAATTAAGAAAAAAAACCCTGTGGTCTATGGCTGAAGTTCTATGTTACAGTGCACTATGTTAGATAAGAGGTAGCCACTGAAGCAAGACCTTGAAGCAGTTGATCCCATCAGGTCCACAGTCAAGAAAGAGCAGTGCTTCCTAATGTGAAGATTGATTTCTACACTTACGTAGCTCAGGATTTCCTGCCATGGGAAGGCTCTTAGTCCAAGTCAAGATGAGTCTTTTCATGTCAATTTATATAATCAAGGTAATAGCCCACAGGCATAGCCAAACACAGATCTTTCAGGTAGTCCTGAACTCTGCAGAGCTGACAGCACTAGTAGTAGAGAAAGTTCACACTGGGCCCTCGTCTCTCCAGTCTCTCCAGGATGTCACCTATGATGCAACAGTGGTCCAAAATAGTACAAAAACTATATGGCAGGATGGGAAAGAGAAAGCAAGGAGCACAAAAAAATCCTCTTTTATGGGGAACCAAGCCTTGAAATATGAGGCAATATAGCAAAGTGTGGTCCATCAGCTCAGTTTCCTACTGTAATTCTTCTGTTCACTCTTGCCCAGGGTCGGGAAGAGGATCTACGCACTACCTCACAAATTCTAAGGTGTTGTCTTCTCCTTGATGGTTGGACGGTGTTGAAGAAATTTAGATGACCTCCTTGAGGATAAGTTTCATATCTTTTACTTTTAAGTTTTATTTTTAAGTTCTATGAATGCAAGAACTGAAAGTTAATCTCAATTGCTGAATTATTTATATAATCTATCCTAATCTGTCCTCAGACATTGGATGCTTAAGAAACCTAGAGTGACCATCATATGCTTAGAAAGCAAAATAAGTGAGCAGTTTCCACCCCCCAAAATGAGTAGTGTGTTTCTTGCTGTATGCTAGCCAAGAAACAGCTCAGTCAAGAGTTTTTGAGTAGGTGTGAGAGTACATGGTTGGGTCACTCTTCACCTAAAGTAAAACTAGCATTAAGTTTATCTTGCAGAGCCCCATAGTTACATTTTTACAGCCAGGTTGGCGATATAGATGACATAGATATAGATAGATATATAAAGATATAGATAAAGAACTCAGGCGATAATGCTTAAAAAGTAATTGATTGCCACTAGTTATTTTTGAGCTTCTTCCAAACATATTTAAAATAATTTAACCTATAATTACAGAACTTAACTTTATCCACATGAATAAATGACTAAACTAAACAACGTCTTTATTAAATCAGGCTCTATATTTATCATAGATAGTGTTTTATGCAATGTGGATAAAATTCAAATGGCTTAAAATTTGCAACCACGGCAAATTTAAAGGTCCGTGATTCAAAGTGCAATCTAATTGCCTAGTTGTGTTGGTTCGTGCCTTTAGTGCCAGCACCTGGGGGGCAGGAGCAGGAGGAGCTCTGCGAGTGAGAGACCAGCCTGGTATATGTAATGAATCCCAGGACTATATAATGAGAGACCCTTTCTCAAACAAACAAGAAACAAAAATAAAATATTACCAGTTTGAATGGAAAAAAAAATTCTGAAACTCTCCCATTTGTTTGGCGGCCAATAACAGTGGAATTTTATGCGAGACCAGATGCATCACTGCTTTATACAAGGTACATTAATATTTCACTCAAAATATTCAGTTGCATGAAATGAGTCTGGGGGTATGTGAGCATTCCTTCATGAAGTTAACAGGAAATGCTGGGAAAATGAAAATCCCACAACAGTATAAAAGATGACATTTATCGTGCTGGAACAACCAGCCTCCTAGGTGTGAGTGGGGAGCTCATTCAAGATAATGGGGCGAGCAGCAGCAGACAGCGATGACCTTCTTACCTACCACAGACCCAGGCACCCTGTAGGTAAAAACCTGCAGCCTTTGGGATCCACGGGCATTACCCTAGCCTGAATGTGGCTCCTTTGCGCCACCAACAGTTAGTGTATTTCCCAAGTGATCATTGCAATCATTTGTTGCTTTCATTTCTTCCCGGCACTACAAATGGCATCTGCAGGTCAGAGGCCTGGAGGTTAAGAAGCATGGGATTCTGTTCACAGTGAATTTTTACAGTCCTCACTGGAGTTAATTGCTGAAACATTGCACATGTAATTAATTTTATGCAATTGATAGACATCTGCAGATGCACTGCTTTCATTCAAACGTAGTATGATTTGATATAAAACTGAAATTGTTAAAATTATAAGAAACCTAAAAAACACGTGTGTCTTTGGCTACACTAACCAATTAAACAACAATAACAAAAACTACATTTAAGCATTCCAAAAATATGGGGTGAGGTCCTTTAAGGTAGATGCTAATAATAATAATAATTGTTATTATTATTATTAGAATGCCAAAATTTTTTTAGACAACCTTTACTTGGGAAGTTGAAATCAGGTGACAAGAATATAGCAATATACTCCTTTTTTCAACAATACCACCACTTTCAATATCCTGTGGACCTGTAACCTTTTTATGCTGCTTGCAAAATTTGTATTATTCCCATCCTTATTTAAGAACTCCCCCACCCCCCACCCCCAGCTCCTGCTTCCATAACACTGGTCTACAGAAGACTAGTTTCCTTCTGATGTACACACGAGGCAGAGCCTGCTCCCCAGAGTGTGATAAAAAACTAATCAAAAGAGATTGCAAAGGGGTGTGGAGTGCATCACCCTTTTCTGTGGGCTGCCTGCCTGGTCCTCATTAGTTTTGCTCTCTAATGCCCTTGTGGGCCTGCCCTGATTTATTTTAGGTTTTAACGTGTGCATCAGTACTTTGACTTTCCATGACAGGCTTAAACACACAGGTAAGGTTTGCCAGAGAGTTTTTCTTTATGTTAAGATGAGAATTTAACCATCAGATTCTCTGATTTGCAAGCCTCGAGAGCACGGAAACTAGCTTACAATCAAAGACACTGCATAGAGTCCTGTTCTTGATCCTTTAAGGAAGTTGTCCTTTTCAAAGGGTTGTGAATCCCCAGTGAAAGATCCAGAAACATTTTATCATTGACCACGGAACTTGTATGCTTCATCCACGACCTCAAAGTCAGCCACAGCAAAGGACTTGGGCTGCCATGAAGCCCAGGCCTGTACACCAGCTCTGTTTCTGTGGTAAGGAGGCTTGTGCCAGGAGCAAGGCCCTCCTGGAGCCAATTACAGAGAGAATGTCCCTCCATTTTTAATTGGCTGTATTTCCTTCTGTGACAGAAATCTGAGTCATTCAAAGGCAGAGATGGAGATGTTTAAATACACAAAAGGCACAGACCAAGAATTCGTTTTTGAAAGTATGAATGCATAATTTAGGTTTAAAAGTGTATGTAGGTGTGTGTGTGTGTGTGTGTGTGTGTGTGTGTGTGTGTGTGTGTGTGTATTTCCCATCTGTTATGATGCAGTTATATTCATAAGCTATTAAATAAGTTGTCTGGAAAAATATAGCATATAGATACATTTTAAAAATAAATATTGCTTTAAAACTTATCATGCAAGGTTGTACAAGCCATTTCTTTATCATAGAGGGAAAGCCAAGACAATAAAACTAAATAAAATTATAGGTTCTGGAAATAAACTTGTTGTAATCCCTCTCAATTTACATGGCTGATGCCTTCACAAGCCTGCTTCATTTGTTATAATTAAATAAAACTCACTAGTAGGAGTATAGCTGTGACAGTAGGGTGAATTCTAGGCTATGCATTGTAGTTTGTCCCACCTGCAAAATAAGTCACATGCACTCATGTCATTCTCAGTAAAAAGAACATTGTGCTACTTCCAATGTTTATTTAGTTGACATTTGCAGGGAGGAGACTTCACCTAGAAACCTTAAGAATGGGAAAACAGGGTAAGCTATCCATTTCTCTTTCTTACACAGGTAATTTGATCTTTATCTCCTACCTTCACACTCCAATTCTGCAAGGAAGTCTTTGTACTATCTAACTGATAGGACTAAAGAAACAAAATCAAAGACTCGGAAAGCCAGCCCTCAGCAAGTGCCAGATAAAATCATCCGAAACTAAATGCTGTTATTGAAGTAAGTTGGCACAATTTAACTCTGATTTTTCATATTGAGAGACTAAATTTTATGAACTATTTTGTCTTTTAAAAATGAGTTCACCATCTTTGCAGACTGTGCTTCTTTAAAAGCATACTTTAGTGATCCACATATTTTGAAATGGAAATTATGGCTGTGGTTGTTGGTTTCCGGTTTCCTTTAGTATATTGTGCCATTTTAAACATGCAAGAATAAACTAGTTGGTCCTATTTAAAACAAAATTGCTCATATCTACATTGTTTTAAAATATTCCTCAATGAGGAAGAATCTTTAAAATGCAATTTTGAGAAGATCCTTATTTGAGATTACTGAACTTTCTTCCTATGCTTTGCAATATGGGACTGGAGTCCTATAAGTGGAAAAGTAGGTCCCATAGAACATAGCAAACCTATTCATCTTTATCACACACAGAGCCCTCTGCAAATGAGAGTAAAATCTGAAGCACTTATAGCCCTTTCCTGGGCGAAAAAAGAGAAGTCAGTTTGAGCTGCTAGTGAAATATTGGCAGATGATAAACTAAAAGATAACTGTAGTCAAAGAATGAATGGAGACAAAACTCTACTGTCCAAAGATAAAGTTGCCCCCGGAGCCATCTGTGATGTCTAATCTTAACTGTCAACTCGATGGGATTTAGAATCACCATGGAAACTAATCTCTGGGAATTTCTGTGAGGAGTAATACTGATAGGTTAATTGAGGTAGATTTTTACCATTCTGTGGGTTGGAAGCTTGGTCTACATAAAATGGAAAGAGTGTAGTGATGTTTCCTGACTGTGAATAGAGCGCAGCCATCAGCTACCTTCTTTGGCCATGCCTTTTCTACCCTCATGGACTACTTCCCCTGAAACCATAAGCCAAAAACAAAACCTTTCTTCCATAATTTATTTTTGTCAGGGTCTTTGTTGTAGTAAGGAGACAGATAACTATCACTCCACCTGAAGCACATAAGGGCAAAGGCACCAGTGCCAGAGACCATACAAGATAAGCAGAAAGGGCCTCCGACAGATGGATGGCCCAGAGGATCCCCATTCTTGATAGATAAATAGGATTTGTGATGGCATCACATATTAAGGCTGTAGTCATGGCTATGGAGTTCAAGATTGACAATATGAACTTTAACAGATAATTATGTATCTAATGCTAAGATGCCCAAAGTCCGTCTGCATTTCTAGACAACCAGCCCCTAAGAGAACAAAGAAGAGATGTGACTTCTAGATGAACTGAAAAATCATGGAAAAAAGAAGCATACATACAGGTTCTGTGGTGGTCTTGACCTTAAGTGTACCCCCAAAGGCTTCTGTGTTAAAGGCTTGGCTGCAGGTTTGCTGTGTTATTAGAAGGTGAGACAATATTTAAAAAGTGGGATGTAGTACTGGAAGGATGGAACCTTGGATTACGCGTGAGGGCTCGTCCTCAGCAATGTAACAGGAAGCGAACAACTGCTGAAGGTGGAGGCTCCGACCAGCGCAACGGCCGAAAACCAAGCTTCTGACTATGGAGCTGTTTGCGCGTTTTGTAGAGAGTTCCAGGAGTCTCCATCATTGCTGGGTCAGCTTTCCCCTGATGCAGCCATATTAGAGTTACCACTGCTTCTTGTCAGTAACACTTCACCCATACTCCTGTACCCCAATAAAAATGCACTGATTTACCAAACTGTACATTGATGAAATCACTGCTTTTGCCTGCTTTGAGTTCCTTCTCTGGGGTGAATAGATGTGTCAATCCATGCTCCATGCCATCAAAGCTTGGCAATGCCTTGATATCATAGAGAGCTTGAGTGTGTGAAGTAAAATAAAAACATACTTATCTTTACATTCATTAAAATGTTCTTTATATTACTCTATATATCTCTAACCATTCTATTGGCCTGGGGTGTTGTATTACAGAAAAAGAGTTTTCTTAAAGGCCTATGCCAGCAGAGGAGTAAAATAGAATTTTGATTTACTATGACTTAATGGATGTCTTTTCAATCCTCTGACAGTCACTATCCAGTTCTATTAAAATATTTACATAATATTAAAAAACAGCTCTCTGCATTACAGGACTCTGTGTCCATTAAAAGTTAAAGGGTAAATATGAGAGAATCAAACTGAGATAACCCTCTTTCATTGCTCTTCCAATCTGTGGCAGCACGGCTCAGAATTGGACAGTCTCCTGTGCAGGAAGTCAAATAGTAGATGAGCTTCTTCTGACTTGTTTATGGTTTGTTTGTGGTTGTAGTGAATTAAAAGCAAGAGGAGCAAAAATGAGGATATGACAAGGTGCTAAACGGTGTGACTGGTGCACAGGGAGGTGTCACTGGTAGAAGTGTCCCTTAAACTAATTTCAAAAATGTGATAGCTATGGAGCTCACCGTCAGCCACCCATTCACACAGTGTGTATTACTGCATCACACGATCTGGATCTTTTGGGGCTTATAGGTTCAGTTTACTCAAACATTTGGCTGAGCTTAAGTTAATACATTTAATTGCCTTACAGCCCCATTAAGTGCATTTCATCCATACTTGCACCTTACATTCATCACAAAATCTAACCAGTGGCCACCCCTAGAATGAGGCAGCATTGCTTTCAAAGAAGCAATATAATGCTGAATTTGACTTTCTTCCTCTGAAGAAAACAAAAGAGAGTGTACTGTGGTGTTTGTGTAGGTTTTCATTATATATAAGGGAAAAGGTGTAATTTACAAATAAATAATTACATATGATATTTAATCAGCTGGGACCCAACCAGAAAAAAAAAAAAGAACCACTAATTAATACTTAAAACAAGAGAAATTTTTGTTCCAGGGATTGGAAGAGAGAGAGGGGGGGGGGAGAGGGGGGAAGGGAGGGAGGGAGGGAGGGAGGGAGGGAGGGAGGGAGGGAGAGAGAGAAGAAAAAAGATAACAAAGTTGCTTTGCTGAGAAACCAAGCAAAGATAGTGAGCAACTCAGAAATCAGGCATCACAAGGAGAAAGAACCATTGGTAAACTGGAAACACTGAGGGACCAACACTGTTAGTGCCATGAGGCCAATGTTGTTTGGTAGAAGAATTTACCATAATGGATACATGGAGGGGCACAGGAGTCAAGAGATGGTTGTCACAGAAGATCCTTCTTACACAAATGGAAAGGGAGTGGCCATGACATACCCTAGCCTCTCCCCTGCTTGCTCCTCTTCAAGTTTCTGCCAGTGACCTCCTGAAAATTTGCAAGGCATCAGGAGGAAATCAACCACAAGATGAATAAGTCAAGACTTGGGTGAAATGTTAAGGGAAATATTATTATAAAAGTTTTGGATTCTTCTAATATCTTCTACTGAACAATGTTTTGCTTCAATTTGTAAATCATTTCTAAAACTTATAATCTGTTTATTGTATGTGATTTTTTTAAAAAAAGCATAACTTGGAACTCCAGCATAAATATTAAGAGATGAGTCAGAGATGGAGGAAATTATCTTCTATAAACAAGGATTTAAATTTTCCTATTTTGGGACTAGGATATAAATAAACATACAGTTCTTACATAAGTGCATTTCTCCACAAGATAATTCATTTGTTCTTCCAGTAAGTCTTTGTATTTCTATGGCAAGCAGAATTTTAAAAGAACCTTTGAGTGGCAAAGAGGACAGAAATGCAGGTACTAGGTGTGAGAGTCAACATAGAATAGCAATAGACCCAGATGAGATACCTCTGGATGGAAATTACCACCCACCAACGATTCATTGTGTGACACTGAATTGCTCAAGTCTTGGCTTTCTCCCATGTAAGATAGTGTAATATTCTCTGGAGGACTTTTGTCTTTGTTTACTATTATTGTTAACTTGGCACTGCAAGGCTCACCTTGGAAGAGGGAGTCTCAGTTGACAGATTGCACAGATCTAACTGGACTCTGGCCCTGTATATAGGGAACTGTCTTTCTTGTTGATTGGAAGGGCTGCACACTGTGGGCAGGGTAACCCCTGGGCAGGTGACCCTGGGTGGGAATTTTTTGTTTTTGTTTTGTTTTTGTTTTTGTTTGTGTTCGTTTGTCTTTATTTAAGTAATTTATTCAGATTACATATAAACTGTTATCCCCTCACTTGTATCTTCCCATTTCCCCCCCTCATTTATCCTATTTCCCCTTGTCTAGGTCTGTGACAGAAAGGGGACCTCCTCCCCTACCATATGATCACAGCCTATCAGGTCTCATCCTGGTAGCCTCCTTACTCTTCCTCTGAATGCCACCAGGTCTGCCCACCGAGGGGAAGTGGTCAAATAGGGTGCACCAGAGTTCATGTGAGAGTCAGTCCCTGCTCTCCACACAACTGTGGAGAATGTGCTGTCCATTGGCTAGATCTGGATAGTGGCTCTGGATTTACTGTATGCACTGTCCTTGGTGGGTACAGCAGTTTGAACAGACGTCCCTGGATCCAGATCCTTCAGCCTTAATGGTCTTCTTGTAGGTTTCTGGGTCCCTCTGGATCCTTCCATTTCCCCATTCTCCCTTATCTCTCTCACCTGGAGTCCCAATAGGAAGTTACAGTATCTATCCCAATCTCCTACTATGTGAAGACTTTCAGAGGACATCTCTGTTGTGTTAGTGTCCAATTATAAGTGAGTTTATACCATGTGTATCTTTCTGGGCCTGGGTTAACTCACTCAGGATGATCATTTCTAGTTCTACCCATTTGCCTGAAAATATCAGGATTTCCTTGTTTTTAATAGCAAAGTAGTATTCCATAGTGTAAATGTACCACAGTTTCTTTATACATTCTTTGACTGAGGGACATCTAGGTTGTTTCAAGGTTCTGGCTATTATGAATAAGGCTGATATGAACATGGTTGAGCATATGTCCTTGCTATGTGGTGGAGCATCTTTTGGGTATATTCCAAGGAGTGGAATAGCTAGATCTTGAAGTATCTCTATTCCCAGTTTTCTGAAAAAGTGACAGATTGATTTCCAAAGTGATTGTACAAGTTTGTACTCTCACCAGCAATGAAGGAGCTTTCCTCTTTCTCTACATCCTCTAAAGCATGTACTGTCACTTGAATTTTTGACCTTAGCCATTCTGATGGGTGTAAGATAAAATCTCACAGTCATTTTGACTTGCATTTCTCTGATGACTAAAGACATTGAGCATTTCCTTAAGTGTGTCTCAGCCATTTGATATTCCTTTGTTTAGAATACTCTGGTTCTGAGCCCCGTTTCCTAATTGGGTTATTTGGTTTGGGGTATTTGAGGTATTTAATTTCTTGAGTTCTTTATATATTTTGGATATTAGTTTTTGTCAGATGTAGGGTTGCTGAAGATCTTTTCCTAGTCTGTAGGCTGTCACTCTGTTCTGTTGACAGTGTCTCCTGCCTTACAGAAGCTTGTCAGCCTCATAAGGTCCCATTTATTAATTGTTGACCTTGAGGCCTGGGCTGTTAGTTTTCTGTTCAGGAACTTCTCTCCAGGCCAGTGAGTGCCAGGATCTTCCTCAATTTTTCTTCTAACAGATTGAGTGTCTCTGGTTTTATGTTGAGATCTTTAATCCCCTTGGACTTTAGTTTTGTTCATGGTGACAAATATGGATATACTTGCATTTTCCTACATGTAGACTTCCAGTTAGACAAGCACCATTTGTTTTTGTTTTTTTTTTTAATTTATTCTTGTTACATCTCAATGGTTATCCCATCCCTTGTATCCTCCCCTTCTTCCCTCCCTCCCATATTCCCCTTATTCCCCTCCCCTATGACTGTTCCTGAGGGGGATTACCTCCCCCTGTATATGCTCATAGGGTATCAAGTCTCTTCTTGGTAACCTGCTGTCCTTCCTCTGAGTGCCACCAGGTCTCTCCCTCCAAGGGACATGGTCAAATGTGTGGCACCAGAGTACGTGAGAAAGTCATATCTCACTCTCCACTCAAGTGTGGAGACTGTTCTGACCATTGGCTAGATTTGGGTAGGGATTTAAAGTTTACTGCCTATATTGTCCTTGGCTGGTGCCTTAGTTTGAGCGGGACCCCTGGGCCCAAATCTGCCTATCATAATGTTCTACTTGTTGGTTTGTAGGACCCTCTGGATCCTTCTACTTTGCTATTCTCCCATGCTTCTCTCATCTAGAGTCCCAATAGGATGTCCTCCCCTCTGTCCCAGTTTCCTGGTAAGTGAAGGGACAAGCATCATTTGTTGAAAATGCTATCCTTTTCCCATTGAATAGATTTGGCTTCTCTGTTAAAACTCAGGTGTCATATGTGTGTGGATTTATTTCTGGGTCTTTGATTCGATTTCATTGATCAACCAGCCTCTTGCTATACCAGTACCATGCTGTTTAAATTACTGTTGCTCTATAGTACAGCTTGAGATCAGGTATGGAGATTCCTCCAGAGGATCTTTTATTGTACAGTATTGTTTTAGCTATTCTGCTTTTTTTTGTTTTTCCATATGAAGTTGAGAATTGATCAAGGGATCCAAATGGAAAAGGAGGAAGTCAAATTATCCCTACTTGCAGATGATGGGATAGTGTACATAAGTGACCCACAAAATTTCACCAGAGAACTCCTATAGCTGATAAACACTTTCAGCAAGGTGTCTGGATACAAAATTAGCTCAAAAAAGTCAGTAGCCTTCCTGTATACAAATGACTATCATGCCGAGAAAGAAATTATGGAAACTACACCCTTCATGACAGCCACAAGCAATATAAAGCATCTAGGAGTAACTCTAAGCAAGCAAGTGAAAGACTTATTTGAAAAAACTTCAAACCTCTGAAGAAGGAGATTGAAGATAACATCAGAAGATGGAAAGTTCTCCCTTGTTCGTGGATTGGAAGATTTAACATAGTAAAAATGGCCATCTTACCAAAAGCAATTTACAGATTCAATGCAATCCCTGTCAAAACACCTAGACAATTTTAAAGACATTGAAAGAACCTGGGTTGCTTAAGAAAGCAAGCTGAGCATGAGCCAGAGCTTACAATCCGACAAGCAGCCTTCCTCCATGGTTCCCGCTTCTGTTCCTGCTTGAATTACTGTCCTGACTTTCCTCAGTGATGGATCACTACCTGGAAGTGAAAGTTGAAATAAACCCTATACTCCCTAAGTTGCTTTTGGTCAGAAGGTTTTATCACAGCAACAGAAAAAGAAACTAGACAGCTGTTATAGTACTGTTTGACTCATTTGATGCGTTGTGCCTCACACTATAGAGCAGTTAACTGAGTGATACTTCACTTTCATTTCTTTTTGGTCATCCACCTCCCCCCATGACTGAAGCATAAGACCCTATTGCTGAACACAGCAGTGCTTGTGTTGCAGGACGTACATAGAAGACTCAGTTCGGAAGAGAACTGGATTCTTCTCCCTGCTGGGTAGCATTCATACCACCAGAAGGTGCTATGTAGGTGGCTGGTGCTGAAAGGTTATCCTGGATCTTACCAGACAAAAATCCCAACACAAAGGGGAGAGGCAGGACCTACTACTAGCTGGTGAGTTGCTGGCCTTTGATGGCTGCTGGGAGAGTTTTCTGTAAGGCCATGACCTCTGGTAGGTTGACCACACACCAGTTCCAGCCCCACTCTCAAATCTAGCTGGGAGAGACACAAGTGCATTTGATAGGAAAAGGAGAAGGTTCTCCACCTAAACCTCCCCCAAAGCACCTCCAACTGGGGACCAAGTGTTCAAATACCCACGACTATGGGGATGTTACTCCTTCAAACAACCATAGACCTCTACAATAAAAAACTCTGGGGCAATGAAGAAAAAAACTTGAAGGTGTGAAAGATGGGAAAAACCTCCTATGCTCATTGAGTAGGCAGAATTAATATTATAGACATAACCATACTAGAAAAAGTAATATACTGATAAAAATCATCCCTACTGAAATTCTAACAACACTCTTCACAGAAACAAAAATCACAACTCTAAAACTCCTAAGAAAGCACAAAAGACCCCAAATAAATGAAATAATCCTAAGTAGAAATGGAGACATCACATTAACTTTTCTTTAATTACAGTACATAAAACAGAACCATCATGGCACCAGTATTAAAACAAGCATACAGATCAATGGAATCAAATAGAAGACTCAGCAGTAAACCCACACTGTTGCAGCTACCTGAATTTTAGCAAGGATGCCAACATCATACATTAGATAAAATGAAACTCTTCAACAAGGAGGGCTTGGAAGAGATAAACCCAGAGGCTGTCCCCAACCTTGTACCAAAGCAGTTCAAAGATGACCAAAGATATATAAGAACTCAAACTCTGAAACTACCAGAAGAAAATAGGCAAAATATTTTTAACTTAAATGCATAGGCAAGGAGTGTTTCTGAAAAGCACTCCATTAGCACAGGAAGTAGTCCCAAGAATCAACAATTAAATTAGAAAGCTTTCACAACACACAGAAATTCTTCATGATACTGATATGGTCAAAGGATGGAGGAAATATCACCTGTTTAAGCATCTTACAAGGAGGTATCCTTGTATTTAGATATGTTTCGGGAAACATGGCTTGAGTTGAATATCTGGTTTTGTAAAACAGCAGTTTAGAAGTTGTTTTTATTATGAGAAGTATAAAGGAAGATATATGTAATTAAGTGTGTGTGTGTGTGTGTGTGTGTGCGTGCACGCGCACGTGCCAAAATATGGTTCTAGAAAATAAGTAGCCCAAAATATCAGTTAAACAAAAATTGAAAATATATTATTCATAATGCCATTTACAGGTGTATAAATCAAAGAAAATCTTTTTATATTGAATAAATCATCATTGAAATTAATTTGTTCACCTATCAATGTTTATGAATCAGGCATTTTGATTACTAAATAACAAAAATAGATTTAATCTTGTGCTAACATTTAACTATTTGGCAGTTTTCCAGATTCAAAGTTAATGAAAGATATTTTAATACAAATTGTTATACTGAAACCTAGAAAGTCTTCCTCAAAAGAGAGATAGCTACATCTAGACATTAAAGGGAATGACTTGACTTGTATTCCTGTATTTCCAAAGACAAAAAATGTTCATCACCTACTAAGTGCTAGCATTGCTAGGTATGACAGTGTCAATCTGCATGATGACATGCATCAAATCCTAAAATGAAATACTTAACTTCAAATAACCATGTAAATTGGCTGTATTGAAGATGTGAGGGTTCTGGAATTAGGAGTTTTGAATATAAATCTGCCAGAAAAACAATTAATCAAAATCAATTGAATATCCCCTCAGTGAGTTTGTTTATTGAAGGAACATTCAAGAAATACTGTCAGGTCATGAGTGAACTTGGATATTATTACTTTTTCTGTTTTTGGTTTGGTTTGATTTGGGTTGCGTTTTGGTTTATCTTGTGGTTTGTTTGTTTGTATGTTTTGGTTTTTGGAACAGAGTTTCTCTGTGTAACCCTGGCTGTCCTGGAACTCACTCCACAGATCAGGCTGGCCTTAAACTCAGAGATACACCTACCTCTCTCTCCTAAATTCTGGGATTAAAGGATTGTGCCACCACATAGCTTAGGTAACATTGTTTTATAAATTTCAATATGTATGAAATCTAAGGATAAAAACTTTTAATTCACTAGGCAGAAAAATCTTAATCTCAAGAAAGAATTTCCAACCCTAAAATTCCCTATTTCCATTCCCCAATATCTCTTCCCTGAAGTTTAGGGTAAAAATTATTTCTGACCTTCTCAGAGGCAAAGAATTCTTTAGAGAATGGTACAGCAAATGCATATACTTAGTTTGCATAATGTTCTGGATAGTTTTATGTCAACTTGACACAGGCTAGAGTCCTCAGAGATACAGATGTTTCAACTGAGAAAATATCTCCTTAACATCAGGCTGTAGGCAACCTGTAGGACATTTTCTTACTTAGTGAGTGATGAGAGAGGGCCCAGCTCATTGTGAGTAGAGCCGTCCCGCTGGACCGGTGATCCTGGGTTTTATAAGAAAACAGGCTGAGCAAGCCATAGGAAACAAAGCAGTCAGAGTATTCTTCCATGGCCTCTGCATCAGCTCCTCACTCCAGGTTATGGCCCTGGAGGAATTCCTGACCTAACCAGCTTGGATGATGAGCTGTTAAATGGAACACTGAGTAAAATAGACACTTTCCATACCCAATTTGCTTTCTGTCAGGGTGATTCCTCACAGCAATAGTAATCCTAAGAGAAACTGGTACAAGAGTAGGGTATTGATGTGACATTCCAGACCATGTTGTGTGCAGAGGATTGTGGAAGGACTTTTGAATTTTGGACAAGAAAAGAAAATCATTGAATGTTCTAAGCTTGGTGAACTTTCCTCTGTAGGAGCTTGAAAGATACGAATGTTGAGAGCAGAGCAAATGATTAAGGCCTCCCTTGTGAAGTTTCAGATGGAAGCAAAGACTCTACTAGGCTATCTGTGTGAAAAATCTACTGCACCTGGTCATCTAGGGATGAAGTGTCATTCTTGAATAACAAGAGATCGGCGTCACTGAAGTGAAACCTTTGTGTTACTGGCACAATTGATGCTGGTTAAGAAGAGAAAAGCATCATTGAGGTGAAATCTTCTGGGATGTCTCTCCTGAGAGTAAGTACATAGAATCTGTGTTCCAGTAGTGACCAAAGCTGTAGCTAGCACTTGCAGCTGAACATTAAGAGTGTAAGAGCCAAGGCAGCACCGATTATGAAGTCATGAAGTAGACGCAAAATCAGTTCAGGCTTAGCACTGTAAGAGTCCAGGAGAGGGCATTGATGAAGGCGATGCCTCAGTAGCAGTGGAAACCTAAGGATTAAAGGGGTCATGAAAAGGAGTTGAGGCTTGGCACCATGAAGCGATCCAGTAATCCAGCACCTCTCCATGGCCTCTGCATCAACTGCTCTCTCCTGGTTCCTGCCCTGCCTGAGTTCCTGCCCTCACTGTTTTTGATGAACTGTCACATGGAACTGTGAATTATACAAACCCTTTCCTCACCAAGTTGCTTTTGGTCCTTGTGCTTCATCACAGAAATAGTGACCCTTACTAAGACACTCAGTAAACATTTGTTAAAGGTCCCTAATAAGGCTCAATGCCACTGAACAGCAATTTAGAATGTAACAATGGTAATTCCATATCTTAGTCAGGCAAAAGCATATTTTTCAGGTTTGTGTTGAAAAAAGCCCTTGTAGGAAGTTGGCTCACTGTGGATGTCCATCAACTGATGAATCAAAAATGAAAATATGATCCATAGATACAATGGAATTCTGTTGAGCTGCAAAGAAAAGTTAAATTAAAATATTTTCAGAAAAATGTATAGGACTGGAAATTGTCCCATTAAGTAAGATAGTCTGAGCTCAGAAAGATAAATTCCACATTTGCTCTTGTATGAAATACTAGCTTCTATTATATATGTGGAAAATTGAGTGCGTTCAGAGGATAGTCAACAAAAAAGGGTCTCATAAGAGAAAAAAGAAAATTCAATATGAAAGAAGGAAGAATGCAAGAGGTATGCAAGTAGATGGGGGAAGTGGGGCCATGGGACAGGGGAGAGACTTGGGGGAAATCCAGACAAGAACTACATATGCCAATGCCATAAGAAAACTTGATACTTTAAGAGCTGAATATAGATATAGATATAGATATAGATATAGATGATATAGATATAGATAGATGATAGATGTAGACATAGATATAGAGAGATGTGTGTGTATGTATGTATATATATTAAATTTTAAGTCTCCTTAAAATGTAAGTTCACATGAGTAATTTTTGATATTTTTTAAATATTTATTTATTTAATGTATATGAGTGCTCTATCTGCATGTACACCTGCAGTCCAGAATAGGCCCTCAGATCCCTGTAGATGGTTGTGAGCCACCATGTGGTTGCTGGGAATTGAACTGAGGACCCTTGAAAGAGCATCCGGTGCTCTTAACCTCTGAGCCATCTCTCCAGCCCAATTTTTGATATTTCTATTCTGTCTCTGTTACTGTTAAATTCCCAAATTGCAAGCAGAGTATCATATATTAAGAGGCAGACTGCAAACTATACACATTTATATGGTAATGCACAAAAGACTGCAGGGAATGGAGAGATGAGTTTGGTACCCAGGACCTAGACAGAAGTTCACAACCATCTATAACTTCACTTCTAGGGCATCTGATGCTCTCTTTTGACTTCTGCAGACACCAGAAACATAAGTGGTATACATGCATACATACATACAAAAACTTAAAATAAATAAACGAATAAGTATTTAAATTATAAAAAAAACTCATGTGTACACAATCAGCATCAAATGAACAATATTTTAAGAAATACTCCCAGAGTTTATGAGTAGGTATTAAATACAGACCTTTATCCCATCTGATTAAAGGCTAATTAATATTCATACTGAGCTCTGAAGGAGCAGTGCCTAGAAAGTGGCTAAAAAGGGCAATCCAAACTCATTGGACATTTTATATAAGTGGCTCTTGAAGACTACCTGGAGGACAATAAGGTGGCTCTTGCAGCATGCCAGTCTAAAAACCACTGGATAGGGACGAAGCTTGACGCTAAGCCACTGTAGTCACAAAGCACTGAGGTAGCAAGAGAGCCTGCACAAGGTGAAGAACACAGACTGCAAGGTGACATTCAGGTCACAGTCTTTAATAACACACTGAAACGGGGACATTTTAGCTCAGAAAGAGACATGGATTACCAAGCCAGTGACACTGTCTACATGGTTAATAAAATACATTAACAAAAAATATGTCATCAGCATATTAAAAGCTGATTGTATAAAACAAAAATAAGTATGGATTATTAAAATTAGTTGGACATTATGCAATTGAAAAAAATAAACTCATTAAGGATACATTTTAAAAAGATAGACATGAAGCCAGTATTAAGCCAAAATTAATGGCCTGAAGCCATTAAACACATTTACAAATATAATGGCTGAGGATTTAGAACAGAGGCGCACTGTATACATTGCCCTGACCCTTGTGAGGAGATAATGGTCTTACCTATGCCTCTGAAGTGCTAAGAATACAGATACACACCGCCATGCCTGGCTACAAACAACTTATTATGGGAAAAATGTACATATAATCTGCATATATAAAGTATATATAAATCAATATGTGCTAAGAAATATTCACAGTACATTTAAGAACCACACACAACACACAACAAACTCCAGTTTACAAAAAGGGAGACAAAAAACTGTAGGCCAGAAAACTTAAGTGTTCCAGCAAACTAATGTCTGCCTTCTCAGAGTAAACACATGAATCCCCTTTTCAAGAAAGCTGATAGGTTTAACTTGAACAGAATAGTAGGTCTCAAACTTCTTGGAATTTTTTAATTGTGTATAGTATATGTGTGTATATGTTCATGCCTGTGTACACATGAGTGCAGATGTATGTGCATGTGTGTGAGTGTGAGCATAGGCAAGGGAAAGATGTCTGGTGTCCTTCTTTATCACTGTCGATGATATCTTTTGACATCCCTGGTGTTGAAGGGTCAACCGTGCACACACATCACAATCCTTGCTTTTTCTGCTCATCTGACAATGGCATTATTGCATAATTACCTGTATGTTGAGTGGTTTCTGTTTCTTCTAGTGGATCCTGATCCGATAGAGAGCACAAGGGTGTCATGAAGGCGTTTTTGAGGGCAGAGTTTTCATTTTTGAGCCACTCTTGTGTAACCATGGCTAATTGCACACTTGGCTTCAATAAATACACATGTCTTAAATATTCAACTAAAAATAGTTCACCATGGTGTCTAGCAGAATGTGAAGATATTTAAAACAAGCTGGGAGATTTTCCTGAAAGCTATCTGCTGTCTACTTTGGGAGCTCACCTCTTATTATAGAAAGGGTACTAATTCTTACTTGATAAAATATTAAAGCTGAAAGGGCCTCAGAGATTCAATAGAGGCAGCTCTCCCTGTCACCTCTACCCTTGCGCGGCAGCAAAGGAAATTGAAAATTCAGAAAACTTAAGTGACAGCCCACCTGCCAGGCTAGGTTTTTCAAACATGATCGATACATTTTGATAGCAGAAAATGGCTTCTGCCATGTATGACCTAATGTCTACATAAAATTTTAGGTTAGTAGCTTTCCCATACCTTAGAGCATTCTAGTAGACCCCAAAAGCAAAGTACTCTGTAGCAAGCTATAAGAATTAAGAATTCAAACATGTCATTATATGTGCTTTGGACTATATGTTGTTTTGTATGTATCATCTCACACACTCAATTTTTTCCACAGTCCTGTGGAGAGTGGCAACTGTTTCATTATACCAGATTTACTTCATCTGAAAGACTAGGTCCGCTCAGTGTTCAAGACCCCAGCTGAATCTCACACCAAGCTCCATTATAGCAATAAAGAATCAGTTTTACTCTCTGTGTGTGTGTGTGTGTGTGTGTGTGTGTGTGTGTGTGTGTGTAGTGTGTGTGTAGGGTGGAGTGTGTGAAGTGTGTGTTTGTGGAGTGTGGAGTGTTTAGTGTGTGTACTGTGTAGTGTGTGTGTACTGTGTAATGTGTGTGTACTGTGTGTGTGGTGTGTATGTACTGTGTAATGTGTGTGTACTGTGTAGTGTGTGTGTGTGTGTGTGTGTGTGTGTGTGTGTGTGTGTGTGTGTAAAATCCCCAAACAAAACAGCTATTTTAGGGGCATCTACTCAGGAGAAAACTTCAGGAGATGTAATATTGTCTAAGCCCATTGAATTGCTGTAGCTAGTGTCTATGACAAACCCATGGGCACAGATGTGGCATGCTCAGGAGACACGCATGCTTCTAGAAATAGGGTCTCTGCTCTCCAGGAAACAGTAAAGCTAGTCATCAAAATGAAATAAAGTTGCCCCATCCAGGTTCCCACAGGTGAGCTGCTTCCGCGGGGTGATTGATGGCTCTCAGCACTGCTCTCTGCTCATCTTTCTCCCCAAGAGTGTCTGCAACATTTTGTAAGGCTGCTGCCGATTCACTGTTGGTGGATGCAGGCATCAAGACACTACATAGAACCAGCACCATTTTTTAAAATTGGTTTAAAATGTTTTGGTTCCATTACCTTTAAGAACACATTTTCTCTGGCCGTCCTAAATCTCCATGGCTACTCCACAGAGCCGTATGTGGTACATGTATGAATTACTGTGGGAAAGCTAAGTAGGAGATTTTACACTGATCCTTCCTTTCACCTACTCCTTGGCCCTGACCTGCCTCGGGTCACTGTCAGTGATGTTGGTGTCATTGACCCTTGCTCAGAATTAAGCCTCCTTCTATGGCTCTATTAGCATTCTGAATTATTCATTGTGGGCGATCTTTACATATGTTAGGTACAAGGTCATCTAACAAGAAATCCATGCTAAAGTAAGAATGACTAATAATCCTCGTACATTTCTACTTGAAGTTAGTTATTATCCAAATGAGTTTCTAAATTATGAAATTAACTTCAGTGGAAAAGGCTAAAGCACACAATTCCTTCTAATCAAATAAGAGGAGAAGAGCATCATAAACAGTATACTCTTTCCTGACAGAAGTCATTTTTGTGGAAAATGTACCAAAAACAAATATGTAAATTGTTTACCAGTCTCATTAATAGTATTACTAGGTTTATTTGCCAGTCACTTTGAGACAATGTTTAAACCTTGTAAAAGTGATTAGTGTTCAGTAATGACTTCCAAATCGCTTAAGAAATGGTAAAATGTTAAACCACCTCATTAAACACAAAATCAGTGCTGAGCCCCACTCACCTCCCCCAGTTCGGGAGGCCAAGACAGCACCTTTATGATGTCTCTCCATGGTTTCTGCCGAGCAGGTGTGACATGAGAAGTGGCCCTGGATGCTGACACTGCAATAGGCTAGGGAAGAGACAGTTTGAGTATTCACTACGTGGGCATTTATTTGTTTCCTGTTAAAAGTGGACATCCTTTCTGTTTTCATGATTACAGTGTTTACGCGTCCTTATGGAACACTCTTTGAAAAAGCCACAGTGCAAAAAATAGTCTTGCGGAAAATGTGCACCAAGGGTTATGAAACCTGGGTACCACAGAGGTGCTGGAAGTAGTAATAATAGATTTCAACTTGAAGGCATCTATCTCACTGGCGTTTGAAAGCCACTGGGTCCTTGTTCAGGCCACATCGGACCAGGCTGAGGATTTTTGTCTGAGGGAAGCTGTTGCAGCTCTTCTTTGGGTCTTGTGAACTGGAAAGGACTGGTGTTCCTGCTTCTCAAAGGGGCACCCATCTGCTGGAACTGTCACCTGGAGTTGCAGGTAGGCAGGTGGAAGCTCAGGGTCAGAGGCTCTGTCCTAAGCATCTTTCCGGCACTCTTCTTCCGCCATCATCCCATACTGTTGGCTCCAAGAGGTCCCTTATGCAGGAATGCCCTCCATTTCCATTTCAACCTGTTGTTAGAAAACTTAGAAGTTCTTATTTTTTTTTTATGAAGAACAGTTCAATATTCATTTCTCATCTCTTCTAGCTATGTTCAAGTCCCAATTTTCACCACCTAACTAACATCTCCTCAGAGCATCTTCTAATCCGCAGGAGTGAACACACTGTTAGAGACTTTTAAATGAAACTCATTTTCAACCATCATCTATTTCTAAGTCCAGATGCTTGTATTTGAAATGTGGTGATTAAGTTTGGTGTAAATATGGGAATTTACCATAATGGAGTTAAATAATGCTTAGTTAAACATTTCAGTCATTTCCAAATCCAGAGGCTTGCTAACTAATTACTAGCTATGGAAAAGTGAAAGATATATTAAAGATTTGTATTGTTAGGAATGTTCACATATGAAAGTTTTTGTTACTAGAATACACATGTATTATACCCTAAAATAAATTCAAGCTGAAAGAAAACTCAAAGTATAATTTTGGACTAGTAGTTCATGATTAAATGTCATAGCTAACGAACTGAGTCCTCTTTGAGGTGATAGTCAAGGCCAGTTTTAGAAACAATTTCAGCGTGTGTTCTTTCACATAAAATTGATAGATTTTATTTCTAATAGTAACACTCATTATTTACACCTTTATAATAACTTTCAAAAGAATGCAAGGAAACTCTAAAAGCACCTATCATGCAAGACAGTGTTATTTTACAAAGAGAGAGCCTAAGAGTGCACAGGAGACAGGGGATCACAGCATTCCTCCCATCCCTGATGGTTACTTACCAATGCAAATAGCAAAGAAAAATTATTTTAATTAATGTGTCTAATAAAGGTAGGAAGACACTGTGCCTTTGTGACTGATATTCTCTGCAAGAATGATTGCTTCATTAGCTTTACAATATCAACTCCACCTCATTATGAAGGTCAACTAAATGGATATATTATATGTTTCTGAGGAGCAGAACATTTTTATTTAAGGTACTAAAAGAGTTGTAACTCATTTGTTGAAGATAAAAAATAGCTAAATGATTACAGAGATACAACACATGATATATATTTTCGGGCCTTTTACATTATTTGTTCAGAAAAAAATGAATCAACATGGCCTGAATTGCATGAACTCTTGAATAAGAAACAATCAAAGTGGAAAATGTGTCTTCCCTTTAAGACTTAAAATGAATGATGTAACTTCCCAAGAGGGAGTTTAGAATATAAGATGGAATATAACCATGCTTGTCTATTAAAAACAAGCGGTATGACATTTTTAGGATACTACTGGAAGTGTTGAGATTCTTATCTGACAATAAATGAACATTTTTACTTTTTTTTTTTTCAAAATCTGACAAGCAATCGTTCTTCCAACTGATGTTAACTCTCCGTAAAACAACCTGATGATGCACAGGAACTACTTCACTGGACCCCGACTTTTTAAGAGTTGCCTGGGGATAAAGAATGCCTCTCTTGGTTGATAAAGGCTATGGTGGGAGATGGCTCATTGGATCTGACTGTACAGACACGAGGACCTGAGCTCAAATCCCCGGCACCCACATAAAAGCCAAACTTAGCACTGTGCACCCGAGATCCCAGTGCTGAAGTGGAGACAAGAGGATCGCTGGGGATCACTGTGTCTACTCTAGCCAATCTCTGAGCTCCAGGTTCAATAAGACAACCTAACTCAAAAAATAAGATAGAGAGCAATTGAGAACACACACACACACACACACACACACACACACACACACACACACACACGTCTTCCTCCTTCACACACAGACACACACATCTGTCTCCCTCCTTCACACACAGGCACACACACACACACACACACACATGTACACAGAGACAGAAACACACAGAGAGACACACAGAGAAATACACATATACATACATACACATTGACAGAGAGACACACAGAGAAAGACATACATATATACAGACAGACAGACATACAAACATACATATGCACACACAGAGACCCACATATATACACACACATACATATATACATCATACATACATACATACACATGCAGACAGACACACAGACAGATGGACACACAGGGTTAGGGTTAGGAAAGACACATACATACATATATGCATATATACATACATACACACACATACACACAAGCAGACAGATACACACACACAAACTTTGGTACTAACTACCTGAACTTTTCAAAGGTCTTGGATTTGGCTGTTAACATTCACCACAGTCTACCTCCTCGTCCTTGCTTTGGACCTCGTATTAAGCAGGGTGAAAGGGAGGTTTTGCTCTTTTCAAGATATTCTGGAGTCTGAATAAAAATAGCCTTCCTGTAGTTAGATAGTATGTATATAAATGAAAGTCTGTTTTTTTAATTGTTTTTCCTGAAAGTCGCAATTGTAATGTGCAGTACACAGTTCTTAGATCTCATGCACTGTTTTCCCCCTTGCCAACTCTAATATTAGTACGTTCCATTTGTCATGACTAATGAAGCAATGCAGATACATAATTAGTAACCAAAAGCTACACTTCATCCAGATTTTATTACATTCTTTCTAATGTCCACCTCCCGTTTCAGTGCCTATTCTGGGTAAAATTACATTTAGATGTCACATCTCTTTAGGTTTCCCTGGACCATGACAGTTTCTCAACCTTTCTTTGTTTTGGATGACCTTGACATTTTTAGAAGGTCCTGCTCAAACTAAGGCACCAGCCAAGGACAATACAGGCGGTAAACCTTAAACCCCTACCCAGATCTAGACAATGGACAGAACACTCTCCACAGTAGAGAGGAGAGTGGGATATTACTTTCTCACATACTCTGGTGCCTCACCTTTGACCATGTCCCCTGGAGGGGGAGACCTGGTGGCACTCAGAGGAAGGACAGCAGGTTACCAAGAAGAGACTTGATACCCTATGAACATATACAGGGGGAGGTAATCCCCCTCAGGAACTGTCATAGGGGAGGGGAATAAGGGGAAAATGGGAGGGAGGGAAGAATGGGAGGATACAAGGGATGGGATAACCATTGAGATGTAACAAGAATAAATTAATAAAGGAGAGAAAAAAAAAGAAGGTAGCAGTCCTAAAACCTCAAGTAGTTTGTAGGCTGCCCTTCAGTTCAGGTAAGCCTGACTTACAACACATGGTAATAGTGAGGATATGCAAAAAGAAATTTCCAGAGCTGAGTACCATTGTCAGCATGAGCTGCCGTGGGAGGGCAGTTGCCTATGGTAGTTATTTGTGAGCTTTCCCCATGGTCCAGGGTCTTCAGTTGAATATTTAGCAAACATTAGCAGAGGATACAAGGAGTTGAAGCCAGAGTACACCCAGCTGTGTAGCAAGTGTCAGAACGTGACAAGCACGGATGGGAGCTCAGGGAGTCCTCAGCTTCTCCTCAAACTTTGAAGCTCCGAGTTTCCCATTGCTAAGCAATCATTCTCATTAGCAGAACCCGAGGAAGTGCCGTCTTGTCCTGTGGAGGGATTGATAGATGACCCCTACCTTGGACAAGAAGCTTGAGGACTCTGTGTCATCGGTATTTGGATCAGTTCAAACTGACTTCGCTTCTTTTTTTCAACTTAAGTTTAAAAATAATTTTTGGAACTCAGTACCATTTTTAGGTTGAAAGGCTTCAAGTGTCTAATTTACAAAGGTAGGGAGTTTTATAAACTCTAAACCCATCAGTAGGAGAAAATAAAGTGATGTGGGTGAGACACTACAGGAAAGAACTGTAGCAGAAACTGTAAAAGTGTTAAGGATTATTGAGTGAAAGAGACTAAATAAGCCTCCAGACAAGACAAAAAAAAAAATAGAGACTAAATATAACTTCGTATCTGAAACCTCTGAAAATAGGAAAGGGGAGAGCATAATTTATATAGCAATGGTTTGTAGGTAACAAAGACCTATCTGAGATGAAGAGATCAGGTCAGATGTGCAGCTATGGACCTTGGCTGAGGACTTAGGTGATTGGCCAAGAAGGGGAACCCAAGTTCAGGCTGATGAGATCCTTGAGCCAAGGAGTGAAACAGGGAGTACACAGTGTGCTTCACGCTGACATCCAGAGATTCTGAGCCTTGCCTTTGGTACTCAATTGAGCATTGTCACAGGCCTATGTGGGAAAAAGAAAGACCAGGAAAGGAACCCTACTGAGAGGCGATGTACTCCATGCTCACATGTGGCCTGAATCTGTATGCATCTCTAAATAGTTAAGATGAATCTCATGACTCATGAAGTAGTATGCGGACTATACAGACAGAACTGGACCCAGCAGTGTGAACAGCTAGCCCCGGACTGGGCTGTGGGCTTACCTTCTAATGAAGCACAAAAACAAGCCATAAAATAATCAAATAGATTCCAGATGAATTCATTCTAAATCAAAGCTCAGGAATAGTCAACAGAGGAAGCTGGAGAGATACCTTCATGGTTAAGAGCACTTGCAGCTTTTGCAGAGGACCAAAGTTAGGTTCCTAGCACCCATGTGCTAGGCAGCTTACAACTGCCAGTACTTCCAGCTCCAGGGAATGAATTTAATTCCCTTTTTTGGCCCACACAGGTACCTGTGTATACACACATTTGTATACTCACATATTCATACACGAGAATAAACATAAAATAACTATCAAGGAAAAGACAAGCTTTAGAAAAATCTCTTTTTAATTAATTAATTTTTTTCTTCTTTCATGTATTACATTCCAACCACAGTTTCCCCTCCCTCCTCTTCTCCCAGTCCTTCTCCCATACCTCACCTCTCCTCCAGATCCACTGCTCCTCCATTTCCCTTCAGAAAAGACCAGGCCTCCCAGGAATGTCAACCAAACACTGCGTACCAAGATGCAAGACTAGGAACAAACCTTCATATAAGGCTAGATGAAGCATCCTAGAAGGAGGAGAAGGTTCCCCCAAATAGGCAAAAGTCAGACAGCTCCTGCTCCCATTGTTAGGAGTCCCACAAGAACATCAAGCTACACAACCACAACATATGTGCAGAGGACCTACCTCAGATCCAGTGCAGATCATCACTTCAGTCTCTGTGAGCTCCAGGAACCCTGGTTAGTTGATTCCATGGGCCTTGTTCTTGGGGTGTTCTCAACATCTGGCATATATAATGCTTCCTTGGCCTCTGCCACAGGATTTCCTAAGCTCCATCTCACGTTTGGCTGTGGGTCTCGGCATCTGTTCCTATCAGTTGCTGGATGAAGCCTCTCTTATGACAATTATGCTACAAGTATATCAGACAATCATTATGAATCATTTCATTGATTTTTTTTCCTGGTCATGTTTGGCTCTATCTTACATCTCTGGGCTATCCAGCCTCTGGTTGCTGGCTATGCAGGCATGGAACTCAAGCTGGACCAGTCACTGGTTGGCCACTCCCACAAGTTCTGCATCACCTTTAAACCAGCACATCTTGCAGGCTGGACAAATTGTATGTCAAAGGTTTCATGGCTGGGTTGGTGTCACCATCCCTTCGTTGGAAGCCTTTCCAGAAGATGGCTGGTTCAGGCTCTGTATTCCCCATTAGTAAGAGTATTTGGTAGAGGGTAGGGTCACCCTTGTAGATTCCAGGGAGATTGCTACCTCACCCCCAACAGCTTTCCAATTTCAGTGCTCTCTGCAAGTACTCACTCCCTTTATTTCCCTGCCCCATGATCCCTCCAGTTTCCATCCATAGCGGTCCCCAGTCCACTCACAAAATCTATTCTATTCCCCCTTCCAAGCAAGACTCTTGTAGCCTCCCTTCTTACTTGTTACTTAGCCTCTCTGTGTTTATGGATTGTAACATGATTATTCTTTGCTTAACAGCTAATATTCACTTATAAGTGAGTATATGCCTTTTTTTAAAATTTCTGGGTCTGAGTTACCTCACTCAGGATGATGTTTTTTTCTAGTTCTATCCATTTGTCTGTAAATTTCATGATGAAATTTTTTAACAGATGAGTAGTATTCCATTGTGTAAATGTACCACATTTTTAAAAATCCATTCTTCAGTTGAGTAGCATCTAGGTTGTTTCCAGTTTCTGGCTATTATGAATAAATCTTTTATGAACATGGTTGAGCAAGTGTCCTTGTGGTATGGTGGAACATCTGTTGGGTATATGCCCAGGAGTGGTTTAGCTGAGCCTTAAGTAGATTGATTCCCAATTTTCTGAGACACAATAATATTGATTTCCAAATTGACTGTACACATTTTCACTCTCACCATCAATAGAAGAGTGTTCCCCTTGCTCTACATCATCACTAGCAGAAGCTGTCACTTGTGATTTTGATCTTAGCTATTTTCACAGATATAAGATGGAATCTCAAAGTCACATTTTCCTAGTAGTTAATGATGTTAAACAGTTAGGTGTTTTTTCAGTCTTTTGAGATTCCTCTATTGAGAATTATCTGTTTATATCTGTACATTTTTAATTGGATTATTTGTTTTGTTGAGATCTTTATATACTTTGGATATTAACCTTCTGTCTGATGTGAAATTGGTAAAAAAAAAAATCATTGTCCATTCTGTAGGCTGCTCTTTTGTCCTTTGACATTTTCCTTTGCCTTACACTTCAGTTTTACAAGGCACCATTTATTAGGTGTTGATCTTAGTGCCTGTGCGCTGGGTGTTCTGTTCGGGAAGTTGTATCCTGTGCCAATGACTTCAGGGCTCTTTCCCACTTTCTCTTGCATTAGGTTCACTGTATCTGGTTGTATGTTGAGGCCTTCAATCCACTTGGACTTGAGTTTTGTATATATAGATCTATCAGCATTTTTCTACATGCCGACATCCAGTTAGACAAGCACCATTAGTTGATTCTTTCTTTTTTCCATTATATATTTCTGGCTTCTTTATAAAAAATCAGTCATCCACAGGTGTGTGGATTTATATCTGGGTCTTCAATTAAATCCTATTTAACAACCTCCCTGTCTGTTTTTACACCAGTACCTTGCAGTTTTTATTGCTATTTCTCTGTAGAACAGCTTGAAATCAGGGATTGCGATACTTCTGGAAATTCTTTTATTGTACAGGATTGTTTTAGTTATCATGTGTCTTTTGTTTCTCCATATGAAGTTGAGTATTGTTCTTTCAAAGTCAAAGTTAAGAATTGTGTTGTAATTTTGATGGGGATTGCATTGAATCTGTAGATTGCTTTACGTAGGATGGGCATTTTTACTGTGTTAAACCATCAACATTGAAGATCTTTCCATCTTCTGATATCTTCTTCAATTTCTTTCTTCAAAGACTTGAAGTTATTGTTAATGTAAGTCTTTCATCTGCTTGGTTAGTTACCCCAAGATACTTTATATTATTTGGGGCTATTGTGAAGGATGTTATTTCCCTAATTTGTTTCTCAGCCCATTTGTCTTTATATATATATATATATGAGGGCTACTAATTTTGGAGGGTTAATCATGTATCTAGCCACTAAAGGTGTTGGTTTCTCAAGACAGGGTTTCTCTGTGTATCCCTGGCCATCTTGGAGCTCATTCTGTAGATCAGGCTGGCTTTAAACATAGAGATCCACCTGCCAGCTGTTTTTAGAAAACCACAATGACAATGGAATTTTATTTTTCACGTTAATTTACTTTTGCCATCAGAAAAATCTCAGCTTAAATGCTGGTTTGTGCTTCACAGGCCTAAATAAATGACAAGCTGTTATTTCCGAAATGACGTGCAGGAACTGAGACCTCATTCTCACATCACCTTTTATGCTCTTGTGATAGGAGGCCTGCATTGCCTCAGAGTTATAAAAAGATTCAGCTGTCCATATCAGTCCCAAACCATATGGTTCTTAAGATGAAGTGTAAAGTTCTTATATATGGAACCAAACAAGTGTTACATGTATTATCATGTAATACTTTATATTCCCAAGGTTTTGTAAGTGTGTGTATGTTCTGCCAGTGTTTGTTTATATATATATATATATATATATATATATATATATATATATATATATATATATATATATATATATATATATATATACCACAGGCCTTCCTGGTTGCCTGTCGAAGTCAAAAGATTGCACCAGACATATGAGAACTGGAGTACCAAACAGTTGTAAGTCTCCATGTGGGTGCTGGCAACTGAAACTATGGTCACTGTAAGAGCAGCGTGGGCTCTTACCACCCAGTCACCTCTCTCGCCCCACACTTTGTATTTTTGAAAGAACATTTTTGTATGATATTGTGAAATGCCTTTAAATGTAGAAGAATGTGATTCTTTCCCACCGAGGCTGCTCCTCTACCCATCCAAAGTTAGTGTTATTTTTTTTATGTGGGCAGAAAATGCAACAAAGAATAACATGGAAACGGAAATATGAATAAAACACAATGCCAGCTCTTCCTGATGGTAGGAACTGAGGAGACCCTGTGCACTTCTCCTGCATCTTTTTTTGTCTTTTATGGACATGTTTTTACTTTATTAAGGTTGAATCAACCTGACATGTCAATTTGCATATTTAAATCTAAAAGTATGGCAATTCTGTTTATTGTATTAGAAACAAAATTATTAGCACCTTGTCATTTTACCCATATATTAACATATAAAGATCAATAATGAATTATCATGGGAATTAACATTCTCTTTTTTTTTTTTTTTTTTTTTTTACATTTTAAAGTATTACTCAGTATAGTTAAATTGTTCTAAGAAAGATGCTCTGTAAATGATGAAGGTAATAATAAAGTTTGGGTATTTTAGTTCAAAGAAGAATTTAATTTTCTTTATGGCCTTCTACCTTTGAAAATGGTGTGTTCAGCTAGGTATGGTTACTTAACCTCAGCACTCAGGAGGCAGAGGCATGTGGATCTCTGTTTAAAGCCAGGCTGACATATAGTGAGGCAGCCAGTTTTAGACCAGCCAGGGCTACACAATGAGACCCTGTCTCAATAGAAAAGGGGAGGAGGGAGGAGGGAGGGAAAGAAGGAGGGAGGGAGAGAGGAAGGAAGATGGCTAATTGAAATTATAGGTTCTAAAATGTGAAATGACTAATAAAGATGTCATTTTCCATTTTCAAACAGCTTGTTAGGTGGCCTTCTCTTTTCCACAAGCTCCCTTCCATGTTCCCATTTTATGCTCTTCTTAAACAAGGGCTTGCTTTTCCACCTTATTGTCTACTCACCCAGGTAACATGCCAAAAGTCTGAAACTAGCCCTACCACCTACAGCCATGCTGCTGTGACTACAGATTTCATCTTCCACATTACCATCAAGATTACTTCTTTCCTCATCCCATCCACGCTGTATTGTCAGCAATCATAGAAGTCGTTATCTCACCACTTATTTCAGTCACCCCACAAAATATGACTACTCCCTCGTGTAACTCGAATGTCACTGTTACACACAACAAAATTAGCAAATCTTACTGAGGGTAATTTTCAACTCACAATCACATTTATTTCTTATAAAAATTAATTTTGTTTCTCCTAACATTTAAATTACGTGTGTATGTGGAGGGCTGTTGCTCATTGGAGTGACGTACACGTAGGACCCCTAGAGCTGGAGTTGCATGTTATTCTGAGTCACCATAGATACTGGGCTTTTAACTGGGATCCTGGCCCAGTCCTAGCAGTTACACCATCACATCATCTCTTCAGTCCCTCATACTCAAATTTCTATGACTGGGTTTTAAAATGTCGTTGTTTTCCATTTGACTTTTAATCCCTCTAAGATCTCCCTCACTTTCTCCTTTAGATGCTGTGCCAGGGAGTTCCCAAGGAAGAACTAGGATAGCAGTCAGAACACAAGATATTCTTTCGGTCTTCAAGAAAGATTTAAAAAAAAAATAAGGGAGAGAGAAAGCAAATTTGAATATAGAGAGTCACAGAATTATCCTGTGATTGGACGAAAAAGGTTCTGCCAGCCCAACAGCAAATTCTAGAACCCATTTGCCATCTCCTGTCCCAGGTGGAAGTGGCCAGGTCCAGGATACGGCAACCTTGCTCCGAACTTAGGTAGAACCGAGAGAATAAGGTATGTGGAAGCTGTAGGCAGCCACCCTGCTGCACAGAAGGCAGCAAATGCCTTCAGCAGAGTTCAGGGGACTCCGCTGGAGGAGAACGTACCTGTACAAAGAAATTTCACATAAGAAATGAAGCAAGTTCTTAACTGTCTCTTCTTGTTGCTGTTTCCCATAAGCGTGTTCTGCTTGTTCCCTGTGAAGAAGGAGTTGCTGAATTTACTTTGCTTTTATTTACACTGGTTTTGGTTTTATAGTCTCTGTGCAGTATTTTGAACTCATGAGGTTTGTTTCAATCCATACTTTAGAGTTTATTGACTAAAAGGAGCATATTAAAATATGAAATTCAAACCTTTATTCTATTGCTTTGTATTTAAGGAAGATATTAAAGTCTTTTGCTCTGAAAACATATATCCACTCGTTAAATTTCCTTATATAACAAAATTTAAGACAATACTTCTAAGTAATTATTATTTTTTGTCAACTTGAACATTCTCCTTCACTTTGCATGTCTGTGTGAATGTATCTGTGGCTTGAGCGTAAGTAGGTTTTGTGTGTACACACATGTGCGTGTGCACGTGGAAGCCAGAAGCTATCTTAAAGTATCTTATTCAGTAGCTCTTCAACACACAGTTTCTCCCTGAATCCAGATCACTAATAGGCTTTACTGCTAGCCAGTGATCTCAACAGACTTCCCCAGTTCCTACACACACACACACACACACACACACACACACACACACACACACACACTTCTAGCACCAGAGTTACATCTGGTTGTAACCGTACTTGCCTTTTTCCGTGGCAACCTAGATTTTCATGTTTGTGCAGCTGGCACGTAACAAACTGAGCCATCTTCGCAGCCCTCCAAACATATCTATTCTCTGATCATTAATAAGTCAAATTGTAACAAGGATATTTGCCCTTCTTTAGCATTTTAAATTTTTTGTTAAAACAAATTCAGATTTACAAACCGTTGCAAAAAATCAGCACAAAGACCTTCTGAGGATCTTTCAACTAGCTTCCTTGAACAAGGACTTGCGGCTATTTTGTACCATGAAGACCCGCTAGAAATGATGTCACTAGCTAAACATAGTAGCTAGTACGGCCGTTCTAGCTGAGTTCTGTGTGCTACCAGATTTATGTTGTATGGTGTCGTTTGGAGCTTCCTGTTGCATGAAAAATAATCTCTTCTCACTTTTTATTTTCTATTTAATTGTCTTGGTTCTTGGCAACCATGTTTGATTTTTCTGATGTTCTTTGTTAAATTTCCCACTTATTCTGTCATTCTGGTAATATAAAGAAAATGTTTTATCATATTTTAAAAATACAATGGCCAAGGCTGCTCGTAGCCCATCCCCCACAGCGACCATCCCCACAGCCACCATCCCCACAGCGACCATCCCCACAGCGAGCATCCCCACAGAGACCATCCCCACAGAGACTGTCCCCCACAGCGACCGTCCCCACAGCGACCATCCCCACAGCAACCATCCCCACAGGGACCGTCCCCACAGAGACCACCCCCACAGCAACTGTCCCCACAGCCACCATCCCCACAGCCACCATCCCCACAGCCACCATCTCCACAGCACATTGCAGTCTTCGTTTCACTCTCTGCTCTCCCTTTCCATGGCTTTTTTTTCCCTCTTGTTCACTTTTTATTATTTAAGATTATAATATAATTACAACATTTCTCCATTTATTTTCTTCTCTCCAAGCCATACTATATACCCCTTCTTTCTCTCTTTTAAATTCCTGGCTTCTTTTTCCATTAATTGTTATTGCATGCACATGTATGTGTGTATATACATATAGACTCCTAAATATGACCTTCTGTGTCTGTACCATGACTTGTACATATGTTTTCAGGGCTGACTATTTGGTATTAGTATGCTCTTGGAAAGGAGTTATGTTCAGAAATAAGTCATCTGGATTTTCATACTAGGCAAGACTATGACATATACACAGTTGCCTACTAAGTATGTTGGATCAGTGATGATAATGACCTTTGTTGTATGCAGTCCTTATCCAGAGTCATCTATAAGTTAGAGCATCTGTCCTGTGCCCCAAAATAAGATATGTTTTCACTATTTAGCAGCTCCCTATCAATTCAGAACATACCACAATTCTCAATACTCTAATAGTATCGTTTGACCAGGGCCACATGGTTATAAGGTAAACAGGATGGGCGTTATTGCAATTTAATAAGAAAATAAACTTCAATGAGCTAACAAAATGATTTTTTGATGGCCTCATATTGATGAACTATAAGATGAGAATGAGAAAATATGGATTCTAGCCTTGTTCTGCCTACTCTTTGTCATGTGGTATAAACACGTCTATCTATATATAACACATATCCGCAGGGAATAGTCTTTAAAACCTTACATTATAGTGACTGATAACTTCCAAATCATTTATACTGCATTATGCTCTGCTTAATTCACTATTCAGGCACCTTTCCTGTATTATGGGTATTGATATAATGTGAATCATCATTTCTAACAGCACAGAAATCACATGCCTAACTAAATATCTATTCTGAATGGTTGCTAAAGATGAAGGCATCATGTTTTGAGGCTTACAGCCAAGTTGATTCTTTTGATTTTCCCATTTTCTGCAAGATAATTGACACCAACATTATATTATTTACTCTACAGTGTGTTTTTATGCCAACGCTGCAATATAACTTTAACAGCATGAATTATTGGCACCAGTACTTACCTTTGTTTCCTGTTCCAATTCATAATTCATACACAACATTTAAAATAAATTATATTTGGTTAATTTGCAAAAGCTGTTTAGCCAACTGTCCAAGGTAAGCTGTAATCATCATATGATGGCATTTTGACTAATAAAAACATAGGTAGGCTGCTTTCCCTTTAACAAAGCCTACATACATAATCAGAATATTCTGTAACTAAACCTGAATTTAGATGTTTACTGGGAGATGAGATAATTACTGTAGAATTTCCATGGTAACTGGAACATTTTCAGGCAATCATTGTTGAGTCTGTATGGCTGCTTATGTTACTACCTCCCTATGTTTCAAATTTGCTCTTATAGAAATGCTGCTAGAATACAAAAATAACTTACAAATTACTGTACGGTTACTGCCTTGCATTTGGTTCACAGAAATGCCAAAATTCATGCCTTCAAAGAGTATTTCTGAGCATTTTTGTCTCATTTACCAGGTGTCTACTACTGTAAAACATCGCTAGTGTTTATAAGTGGGAGGATATAGTTTAGAGGACAATAATTGTCCTCATTTGTTGACTTCTCACCTTCTTGTCACTGGGAGCTGCATAGACCAAGATAACATGACTGAGAAATTAGCTCATTCACTTTGATAGCATAAGTGCATCATGGGATAATCATGAGAAGTGTCCTATCCTCCTCGTTCCCTCGAAATAAAAGGCCAGGGCTTTGGGGCTCAGAGAATGAATTTCTGAGCACTCCAACAGTGGCAGCGCATCCAAACAACGCGAGTGTGTGCACGAAGTATGGGTTTTAGAACCATAGATATAGACAATAACCTTATACCAAGATCAGACAAGGAAAGAGTGGATGCTGCTAACAGAGGAAAGACCCTCTCCAGTGATCCAGCCAGACTGAGTGGAGGAGTGCTCAGCCCACTAGCAAAATGGATTAGCATTAGATACAATCAAACTTTCACTTCTTCAGCCAGGCATAGAAGGCATAGAAAGATATCATAGCACTTTACAGATGGAGTCAGGAGGATCAGGACTTCACATGCTTGCATAGATTTAGAGGCCAGTCTGGGATATATGAGATACTCTCTTTAAAAAAAAATCAAGTCCTCATTCATGCTGACCGCATTCCAAATATTCAGTGGCCAGAAGCTCCTATATAAGATATCACACAATAGGCTGTCTTGATCATCACACAAAGCCCAATTAGGTAAATTGTTGTTGGGTGCCATATCATACAAAATGTGATTATTTTACATTACTAAATCAACTGGATTATTAAGCATTAGGACATAAGAACTGAGTTTGAATAGAAAATCATTTCTCTCTCTCTCTCTCTCTCTCTCTCTCCTTCTCTCTTTCTCCTGTCCTACCCAAAATTTCATGTGAAAAGATTCTTCAGGAAAAAATTTTATGTAAATAAGCTATTACTAAAAGCCAGTATTTCTTCAAAGTTTTGTACTGATTTTTTCAATTTGTTGTGACTATTTCTTTTCTAGTCAATGCAAATTAAGAAACTGGGAAGAACCTTTCTCTTTAAAAACAATCCCACAAAAAATGAACAGAAATACAAGTTTGACAGCCCTAAACGCTTATGCATGCAAAAAGGGAAGGTGCTATGATCAAAGAGGTAAACAAGCATTTGGGGCTGTTCTGTCTGGGAAGCATTTGCTAATCTCTGCAGTGTGCTACCCAGTTAGTGCACAAAAAATTAAATCCATCAGACTCATGTAAGGGTAAGAGCTAGAATTTATGTAACACCAGAGCAAACACTTGTAGCACACAACAAAAGGTTCCAAGTGACACCTTGATATACATATATACATACACACACACACACACACACACACACACACACACACACACACACTCACACACACAAGAAAGGGGTACATCAAAGATGGAATTCCCCGGGGCTAGCTCTGGTATTAAAAGTACTTGCGTCTTTTGCCTGGATGTGATTCACAGCACCCACATGGTGGCTCAAAACCAACTCTAACTGCAGTTCTGGGAGATCTGGAACCCATTTATAATTTCCACATACTCAGAGAATGCACATGGAACACAATCATATACACATACACACAAAATAAATGTAAGTAAATCTTAAAAAGAAAGGAAAAGATGGAAAGTCCATTTTGACTGAATCAATGTTTCATTGAACAATGTATGATGAAGACTCCCACCCACATGTGTGCCTAAAATACATAGTCTTCTCTCCAGAGGCTCAACATTCTCTATGATGTGTCACATAAACCATAAAAAACTGGATTACAAGGAAACGAAGCATATGACCCAAACTCTATAGATATAATACAATATTTATCAGAGAAAATTCAAATAATGATAGTGAAAATAAATTTTACAAAATGTATAATTACTTGTTCAAATAATTAAAATAGATTTATAGAGAAAACTGAAAATAATTAAAAGTAGAACCTCTAGGTCTGAAAAACATAACAAGCAAAATAATCATGAGTTAGAGTTGAAGAGAGACTAGGAATTAGAAAAAAAATACCTCTGACTAAAGTAGAGAAATTGGAAAGGATAGAAAATAGTTCATCAGACAAATACGAGCAACAATAAAGAGGTAGGAATGTACCTGAAGCTGTGGGTGCAAGATACACAGAACCTTTTCTTATTAATTTATTTATTTATTCACTGTACATCCTGGTCCTGGCCCCCTTCCTCCCTCTTCCCCCTCCCTCCTCCCTCTTCCCCTACTCTTCAGAAAAGGGGGGGGCCCTACCCACCCACCCACTCCATCAAGAGACATCACACCTCAGCCTGTCCTTTTCCTCTGTGGCCTAACAAGGCAGTCCCACCTGGGGGGGAAGTGATCAAAAAGCAGGAAGCTTTAAAGGAAGAGAAAATGCCTGGGAATGTTACAGTACTGGTAAGAGTTACTGCACCCAGTAAAGCCTGTTCCAACTGAAGAAAAGGAACAGGCACCACAAACTACCTTGACTCCTTATGAAAAACTTTAGAAACAAAAAGAACATCCCAACATCTTTGTCTCTCCCGTCCTGAGGGGCAGCCTTCAAAATAATCAGCCTTGTGATGTCAGTAACAGTTCAGTAGCTACCTGAACTGGAAGAATGTGGTCAAAGCTCCTGGGCCCTTCCAGAGCCTCACAGTCTGGAGGCCCATCCAGGAGCTCTGCTCTCAGTATTTGTGTGCATCTGGCCTTAATTAGGGCTGTGAGAACAACTTAACCGCCATTTCATCCATTTGAAAAACTCAACTACTGATTAATAGCGTATTAACCAAGAGAACTTTATGCCTTGGAGTTCACAAAGAGTTAATTTTTTAAAAAAAATCACCAGGGCCTGGTTGTACACACTTTTAATCCCAGCACTCCCTGGCAGAAGCAGGCTAATCTGTAAGAGTTCCAGGCCAGCCTCATCTACACAGCAAGGCTGTCTCAAAAGTAAATAAGTAAAAAGAAAAGAAAAATTGAGAAATGACATTCCATTGGGAGTTTCACAAAATGCCAAAGTCTGGGAGCATAGATGGTCACACTTAGTAGTAGGGCATTATATATTAGCTGATGTAGCCCAAGAAAAAATACAAAACTATTTTATGATTAAAAAAAAAAAAAAACTCAACCAAGTAAAAACAGGGAATTTCACAACCTGTGAAAGGGTTTATGTAAAAATCCCAGAACTAAGTAGACAACATCTTTAATGTTAAAGGACACCCGCTTCTCAGCTTCCAGTTAAAATCATACTGAGCTATACACAACTTTAACTAATTAGTCAAGAAAACCAAGTAAAATGTTTTTGGACTGGGAAAGAAGTAACATCATCAGATGGCCTGATTTTACACAGAGAACTTCACATGAGAATTTTAAAGTTAGCACCAATAAGCAACTTTGGTTGAGGTTGCAATAACGATCAATATACCAAAAAAAAGTGCATTATCAATGAATCTTTCGAAATTGTATGAAGGAAATCAGTATGCTGATACTAACACCGGAAAGGGTGGAGTGCTCCTAAATTCAGTGATAGGAGTACGGCGGCTTGACATGCAGGCACAAGGCAGCTCAAAAAGCTGCAAAACCACAGAAAGGGAGCCAGGGTTCAGAAACTGGAGGGTTGAGCTCTTTGCATGTATCTGTAGCGTCCACACAGTCCCTGGCAAATACCACCTGCCGTGTCTGCAAAACTTTCAGAGCGCTCCCAAAATGTATGTGGAAATACAAGGACCCCGAACTGCCAAAATAATTTTGAAAGTACGAATGGTGCCTGAGAATTCTCACTTCCAGGCTGCAAGAAAGCATGGCGTTTGTGAAGAGCCCTAGCTAATGTGTCCATTTTGTTCCTAAGTTCATCTCTGTTGATGGAAAAACCACGAACTGTTCCAGAAAAGGAACTACCCTAGGCCTGAGCCAATCAGGGGACAACAGGAAAGTACCTACCATCCCCAGATATTATGGATAGATTGTTTAAGCATTTTGAGGTCAGGCTTGACCAATCCCCTAGCGCCAACCCAACCTTGGTAAATATCAACCAGTTCTGTAACTTCCAAACTGGAAACTCCCGTTCTTTCCTGTAACCACAATAAAAACTCTGCCCAAGGACGGTTCCCGGTTCTTGCTAGCGGCCCTCAAGCTCAAGTTTGAATAAAGGCTCCTTGCTTTTGCATATAGCTTCAGAGTCCTGGTGGTCTTTGGGGAGCTAGGGATCTGGACATAGCACTTGCACAAGGACGGGTGCAGAGATCAGTGGAATATGATTCAGGACTGAGAAAGCAGCTCAGACTTTTCTTTTTTCTTTTTGGTTTTTTGAGACAGGGTTTCTCTGTGTAGCCTTGGCTGTCCTGGAAATTTCTCTGTGGACCAGGCTGGCCTCAAACTCACATCAATCCTCCTGCCTCTGCTTCCCAAGTGCTGGGATTAAAGGTGTGCGCCACCATGCCCTGCCCATCTCATACATATATTGTGAGTTAATTTATTTGCAAACCTGCCAAAATAGTTCAATGGGGAAAAGAATAGACTTTCAATACATTAGGCCGTAAAAACAGTATATCCATATGCAAAAGGACAAAATACAGTTTACTTAAATCATATCCAAAATGAAAACAAAGACCACAACCCAACATAAAGGAGAAAAAAAGGAAGTTTAGAAAAAACTTAGGAAATCTTTATGACCTAGAATTGTACAGTAACTCGAATAGATGGTATCAAAACTACAAGATCCAGAATGATAGGTTTTACCAAAATTACATTTTTTTAATTCAAGGGATACCTTCAAAAATATAAAGGTGGTACACCAACTTGGTCAAAGTTTACATTCACAAATCCATTACATAACCCAATCCAGGACATGCAAGAAACTTTCACATTTCAAGAGCACCAGCACACAAATGACCCAATATAAATTAAATTGGTAAAAGTCAAGAAGATGTTTCTCCAAGGAAGGTTTGAAACAGCTAATGTGCACAGGAAAGATTGTCAATGTCAAGTCTAACTCAGGAAATGTAAATCAAGATCACAGGAGGAGCCCTGTGTCACATCCTGCAGGAGAGGTATGGTTAGAACCAGAGACTAAGGAGTATTGGCTGGACACTGAGAATCTGTAAACTTCTTGTACTGTTGTGAGGGTGTAAAATGACTGTGAATCCTTCAAAAAGCTAAATAAAGGTGGAATTGCCATATGACTCTGCAATTGGATTCTTAGAGCTATATATATATATGGAAAGACTACAATATATATTTTTCCACAAAATCTTGTCCACAACAGTCCATAGGCACATTACTCACAGTGGCCAAAACGAGACACTACTCAAATGCCTGTTAAATAAAGGATAGGCTAAATAAAACATGTTATAGTCATACTGGCTAAGATAACCTAGATTTGGTTAGTATCACCCACATGATAACTCATAATGTCTGTAGTTCAAATTCAATGGAATCTGTCCCCTTCTTCTGGCCTCTGCATGCACTGCATGTATGTTGTGCACACACATACATGCAGGCAAGGACTCATACACATAAGATAAAATAATAAAATCTTTTGTTAAAAAGAATGAAAATTTAACATGCTAGAAAACTGATGAAAGGCATGATGTTAAGTGGAAAATGTTACATTATTTATATGAAGTCCCCGAAATATGTAAATGAGCAGTGCGTATACTATGTTAACTATTGTGAGGGACTGGAGGGAGGAATGTGTCATGACCTCTTATCATCGTTATAAAATTTCTTCATGCCATGATGAAAGCATTCTAAAACACACTAAAAAGTATGGAATGCTATGTTTTAAAGGGTTGAACTTTATGGCGTATGAGTTCTATCTCAGTAAAACTTACATTTAAAAGCACTTGCATAAAGCTGCACCACTCAACTGAGAAAAACCCGTAGCCATTCATAGATGTCCATGGATTACAAACTACATACTGAGTATAAGAATTCTTCCAAGTTCATATGCCCCGTGTAATTCCAGCCAATGGCAAACTTACTCTAGGTTTGTGTGCCATGAAATCTATCCTAGATGAAGCAGGATAAAGGACCCAGCCATATTTTATTAGACGCGAAAACCAAAAAGCTGTGTTAACAAAGGTTTTGGGAGATTAGCACCAAGCTGGAAGGTGTGTGGAAACAGCTTCATCTAGGAGAAGCCACCCATAAAGAAAGGACCCAGCCACCACTACTGACAAAACAAATGAACTCTACTTACCTAGAGATTCCTCAGAGACATCTGGGAGAGCAAGACAGCTGAGAGCTGAGAGACTGGCCATGCAGGCAGGGCTAGCCGAAGAGAATCCTTTGTCCTGACTCGGGCTGAGCCGTGTTATTTGCCGCTCACTGGCTGACATGATTCTTATGTATTGTAGACTCTTGTGGCTTATTACTGTCTTCACTCAACCTCATGCCTGCCCGGATAGCAGCTATTTGTCTCATCGTTCAAGTCCCGTAATCTGTCTTAAACTTGACCCAAAGTCCTTGATAACACTTGTTCTGGACCTTGTTTTGAGAGTGGACATAAAAGCACAATATAAAGACTATAATAGAAGAACAAGCACTTGAATATGCTTTGTGAAGTGTTTTTAATTATAAAGTAATGCTTAATTAAGGTTGGATAATTGTCATAACAAGCAAATTGCTAAAGCAACAAAGTTCTATTGGTAAAGTCATGTGAATTTATTTCAATTTTTTACCATAGACGCTGCTACTGCTTAGCTCTGTTTTATGTGGGGGAAGAGGGGGGCTGTCCACTATTCCACAGGGTTATTCAGCAGCATAGGCTGCATTTGAAGGTGGCATTCAGAGTCTCCCTTGAGGCTAGCTTCACTGATAAATATAAAGCGAGAACTGTCCTAATTTTCCTCGCCTAGGAATAGAAACAGCAAGCATTATTCTTGCTCAGTTCCATCAACTAGAACATAGTTACATGACCACATTCAACTAAAGGAGAGGCTGTGTCTCATTGACCTGGTCATGTTCTTACCTGGTGGGATTAATACGTTCTCAGGTCCTTACTTTATACACACACACACACACACACACACACACACACACACACACACACACACACACACACCACATTAAAATTGTATTTCAGGGAATTGAAGCAAATTAACACAAATAAATTATTTGAAAGCCAAGAATTAATTGCCTACTATCTTCAGAAATGTGGCTCAGCCAGAATGAAAATAGCATCCAATGAAATGAGTTGGAAGACAGACGTTACCTGTTTGTGGTCATCAGGTTGGGCATAGGATGGGGAAAGAGGGGAGAAGAGCATCCAGAGGCCTGGGGCTCGGTCTGGAGGATTCTGGAGACCAATTGGAGCAAAAAAAACCATCTGGGTTCTCTATTTTCAGAGCAGTTATGATGTTGACTGCTGATTAAGTATCAAAGTGCCTTTATTGTATTCAATATTTTAAATGACTTCCTGCTCCCATTGACCCATGTCTGACTTTTGTGGCAGCTTTGGTAGACAATTTCAGGTACTCTGCTTTGCTTTTCTGCCCCCACAGCTTTGAGACCCATGTGGGGTCATGTACAAAGATAGCATGAGAGAGTGAGGGGATGATGACTCTGGGGACCCCCAGTTATCCAATCTTGGGGTGTGGATGTCCCTGCTCCTGCCCTGCACTTTCCCTGTTAGAGCTTCTTCCTTTTCTGACTCTGCTTTCTAACCTTGGGCTCTGAACCATGTCACAAATATGGCTCCTATACCTGTCTTTCTGATATATTTAAAGAGTTTCTTTTGTACTTATGGAAATCAAGGTGTAGTCTATATACAGCTGTGAAAGAGCAAGCCACAGCAGTGGGGTCAGCCACTGTGATCTGGATCTCATCTAAGCTGCATTACTGAGGTCTCGGGGTTCCCTTCAGTTCTCTGTGCTTATCTTCAATATCATTGATCATTTGCCAAGCGACTAGTGCCAGCCCTCCATGTACATGGTGAAATATGTTATTAATATACCCATTATTTAAACATGGTTTGCTGTTTCTGAATATTCAGAAGCAATCTTAGTGTCATATTTTAAACAATGGTTTTAGCCTGTTTAGGACAGTGTCATCACTTCTAGACCTCGGTATAAACAAAGGTCAACAGACCCTTACAAGCTGAAGTGGATTATTTTGGCATTTCATGTCAACCGCTAAAACTGATACCGTATTTGGAATCCTCTCACACTTACGTGCAGATATGAAACTCAACATTGCTCCAAATACAGTGCACTGTGCTCCTCTGTAATTGCTATAGAGGAAAGGTTCAAGGATTTGTGAGTAGGATGCGTAAGGTAATTAGTTATTTTGGGTGGCCTGTGTTTCGGTTATTAGTGTGTCCAACGTTTGCACTTCCTCTTTGTTCTTGATGTATCTTTTCTAGGCCTTGAATAGGAAACAAGGATCTGGAACACACCATACAGAGGCCATTGCTAACAGTAGGAGGAGGCCAGCTACCGAGGTGAGTCACTCATGGCAATTCTTAGAGTGGGCTTCACATTCCTCATGCAAATGCATGCTCTATAGTTTATAATGTTTTTGCTCTTTCTTCTCAATTTTGTAAGAAAAAACTGTTATGCAAATTTATATTGAAAATTGAACTCTAAAAATAGTATATCTGAGTAAAACATCATGAACATTTTTAAATTTGCCTTAATGTTGAATCAGTTTATATTTTAACATTGTGTATGATAATGATTATTTATATTTAATGTATCAACATTATATTGCAATAATTTTTTTAGTTTATATTTTATCATAAGAAAAGTAAAATGTTGGCTTCCCTGGCTTGAAAGCATTACTGCTGGAACTGAAAATATTCTAAAGACACTGCCCCTCACTTTGGCTACCAGACTATTAAAGACCCTAAGAAACTGGCATTTCCCCAGGAATTTTAAGCCAAGAGGATAAGGCTGAAATCTGCTGGCAGCCATAAATGAAATGACTTTCAAAGAAAAAGGTTTTATATATTTCTGACAACTTGACAGAACATTCTGCAGGAGGGACTAGAACTTAGACAGTGATGAAACAGGGATGAACATCTGAAGCCACCCTGTGCCCTAAAAAGGCCCTAACTCTAAAGAAGAGGCAGCGTAGGAAGTCAGGGCAAAAGTGTCCCTAACCAGACACTAGAACCACAAGCAGCTAAGGAATGCTCAAAGGAGGAGAAATAGTCTTTCCCAGGGAAGAATGCACCAACTGGCTATCCAACATCAAAAGGTCAGCCTAAAACATAGATGCAAGTAATAGTATGCATACTGATCAGGCTGTATTTATGTGTTCATGGACACACACACACACACACACACACACACACACACACACACACACACACACACACACCTATATAATAACGATTAATGAATAAGAGAGGCCACATTTGAAAGAGAGAAAGTTGGAGTATATGGGAGAGTTGGAGGGAGGGAGGGAAGGAAGGAGAAAGTGATTTAGTTATATTATGATCTCAAAATTAAGTGAAATAATTTTTTAAATTAGGTACTACATAAGGCAAGTATAGGGGTCAGCAAAATAGCACAAAGGATAAAAGCACATATATGAAAAACTGCAGGCCTGAGTTTAGTCTCTGGTGGAAGTAGACAATAGCCCCAGAAGTTGCTCTCTGACTCCTATATGTGTGCTATGCCATGTCTTTGTCTATATCCACATTCACACATCTGACATGCACAGTAATAAAATTAAATAAGTAAGAGAAACATAAAACTGAATGAAAGAGAGAGCCAGCACTCACAGGGGTACAAAGGCCATCGTTGTACCTTTTTGCTTCACTTTTTCTGTCTGTTTGGGTTGCTGCCTTCTGAAGAGAGTACACCCTTTGTGCTATTTTGCTTCATGTGCCAATCTTTATGTTGTTATGTCCCACAACCAGAGCCTCTAGTTACCCCAATGTAGCCTCTGCTCCTCCCTTTACCAGCCCAGCCATCACTCAGTCTGTCTCTGTCTCTCTGTCTCTCTCTTTGTGTCTCTGTTTCTCTGTCTGTCTGTGTGTGTGGGGGGGGGGGTATTATCCCTTCTTCCTCCCCTCCCTTCTGTCCTCCTCCACTCTTCTACTTTCCATCTGACTCACTCGCCCTGTCCATCAAATGTGCAGGTACTGAGAGTCACCAGCAAGCATGCAAACTGTGGCTCCTCCCGTGTCTCAAGTCATCTCCACCCTGTGCAGAGTCACCCACACTTGACAGTGGCTTCTCTCGAAAGGCCTCTGGATTCTTTCTCCTTGTGTTGTGCTTTCTGAAGATCCCTTCATTTTGTAAGTTCCTAGCCTCTCATCTAACCCACCTCATAAGACATCTGCTCAGCAACTGTCTTCATTATTTGCCCCCTCCCCGAGCCTGTGCATGGATGGTATCTGCTATCTTCCCATCTTAATAAAAATTTTAACCCCTTTCTAGCATGGGAACTTGAAAAGTATTTTATTGATCTATTTTCATTTATGTAAAATATATTAAATCCTTTTCAATGAAGCTTTATATATTCTGGAAATTAGCTACCTTATATTTTGATAGTTTTCTATTGAGTTCTTACTCAGACATATTTATGAAAGTCACAGTAATTCATCCTTGTATTTTTATAATATTTCTTTTTTACATATATACTTATGTTACTAAATATATACACATGTTTTAAGTTAATAAAGATGAAATAGGATAGATATTGATTTGCATTCAGAATTTTAGACTCACCAAGACAGGAGGATGTTTTCTTCAAGGTTGCCAAATACAAATAGCCATGCTTGTATTTTAAGCAGTCTTACCAATATTTGAGTAAGAACTTTTGGGAAAACGCCCAGAGTTTAGGACTACCACAGAACATATAACAAGAAGATTTGGGAGGTGGTTTGGATTCAGAATGTGTGAATGCCACTGAACACTTTGAACCCAAGTCTGCATTTTAAATCCAAAATGTGTGAATGCCACTGAACAGTCAGGGCACAGGTCTGTGTGAAGGAAAAGGTGGGCATAAAAGGCAAAAGCGGCATTTGTAAACACTGCGGATCACCAGCTCCAGCAATGAGGATCCACCAGACAGAAGCCACATCAGACAAATGCTGCCTTGGGAACACACCCAGAGACGGCAGAGACGCTGTCTGCAGAGGCCTTCAGATGCTCTACCCATCTGATATCTGAACTCTTCCAGTTGTTTGCTTATATTAACCAGTTAAACGGGGAGCAAAGTAACTCCAGTAAACGGGGAGTAAATGTATCATTGACCGAGGCCAAAACCTCACATTTCTATACAAGATACAAAGAACAGAACTCACTAACTGGAAACAACCTTCCACAAAACACATGAAAACTCGACCTCTTTCTACAGCCAGTGGCAGTGTCTGTGTGCATCTGTTCATTCCTCCCCGAACCATGGGAGCTTTTAGCTGACTCCGCAATTAGAGATTCTCGCTCTCAAGCCTGACACACTGAATACGATTTCCAAGAACTATGTGGTGCAAGGAAAGAACCAACTCCTGAAAGCCAAGTTGTTCTCTGATCTCCACATGCACACACATGCTCACACACACACACACACACACACACACACACACACACACACACACACACAAATAAATAAATAAAATGTAATTAAAGTGTTCACCATAAAAAGCTCTATATGCATCACTCATCATCTTACCGTACTGACTTCTTTAGCAACATTGATTTTAGGGAAGAACGTGATGATTATGGGGGTGTAAGGTGGACCAGCTAGAACACACCAGTTGCTGGTGCAAATTGTAAACTTCTAAAGAGTGACCTGACTCAGTGTGTATGTCTGTAACATTCAGTGAGAAAATTCAGTTCAAAGGCCTTACATATATTTCAGCTTATAAAATCAAGCTAATTTCTCTAGGAAAGGGAAAATGCTATGCCCCAAGAGAAAGAGAAACACTGTGCTGAAGCTGGCTCATCCCATGTGCTCTGCGCACCTTCTGACTTTTCTTATATGGTGCCAGCAGTATTAGTTCGCATAAGAAAACCCTTTAAAAATGAATTATATAAGGGCAAAGATGATGCACTTGAGATTTAGATGAGGAAAGATTCCTTAAAATGTGCAATTATTAATTTAATTAGTTTATTTGATCCAATACAAATATGAAATAACTTACTAAGGTGATCACTGTGGAGAAAAACAGAAACACAAGGTAGAAACATATTCTTAACAGAGTTCTACACTTCAGCTTGCTACATAAAGTCTAGTTTTGTATTAGAAGAGTCTGTGAATGTGTCTTTGCCCACTTCATACTGTGGGGAAAGCCTCTAAATGAATTGAAGGCAACAGTCCTCGGTCATGGGCTACCTCCTCCGGTCACATTTGTCTCACTCCTGCCTCTAGTACAGCTTCCTTGGTCCAGAACTACCATTCTCCCATTTTCACCTTTTCCTTTGTGTTTTAACACACTCTCATCCTGTTTGCCTTTCTTAAAACTTTTACCACTCCCGATTAACTTGCCCCAACGACTACTTAGATATCACCTGCTTGGAAAGCCTTTCTTGGCCTCCAGGTCAGGGCTGTGTGTCCACACAGTGAGTTCTCTCTGGATCCAACACAACACCAGGTCCACTTTGGATGGGTGTTGATTTCTGTGACTCTTTCAGTGGCCTGTGGTTTCTCTGTGTGAACCACACAGTGAATGCCAACTGAAAGATCAAATAAACATCCAAAAGATAAACTTACACTGATCACAAAAAATACAAGCATTTCTGTTATTCTGAAATATGTAATGTCAATAGCATCTTTTAAATTAAATATCTAACAAGGTAACTTTGGTGGTACATACTTTAAGGAAGCCATCCAATAAATGGATTGTGTTCCCATCCCAGCTCAGAACTGGTATTTAAGGACCTTTCCATCAACTGATTTATGTAACATGATAATTTCCCCCAGGCTGAGACTGTTAGTGATATAACAGAAGGAGATACAGATTTCTTGGCTCTGTGAGAGTGAAAGAAATCTGGAGTGGATGGGAAGGCTAATTCAACGGTTTCAGGCTTCCTCTTACATTTAATTAAGCTGCAATTGAGAGGTCTCTGGTGGAGAGACGCTAAGGAGAAAGAAATGGGAGAAAGCAGCTTGGAGGACTCGGGTTGATAATAACTAAGCAACTGCTGCTCAGAAGGTTGAACGATCCTGCAACTCTCCGACTCTTGACAGTGGACTTAAGAGTCTCTCATACAAAAAAAAAAAGGGTCTCTCATACATCACTGTCAAGCCAGACATACAAACAGCACAAATCCATTTGGTTGGTCCATGATCTCAAATAGAGACAGAATGTGTAGCAAACTCACTCAATGCACAGAACTTGTGAAAAATAAAACTGTTTTTGCATTCGTGTATGTGATGGCTTGTCTTATATCAACTTGACATACAGACCAGAGTTATCTGAAAGGATGGAACCTTACTTGAGAAAATGACTCCATAAAATCCAGTTGTGTGGCATTTTCTTAGTTAGAGACTTCTGAGGAGGGCACAGCCCATTGTGGGTGTTTCCATCCCTGGTCCGGTGGTCCTGGATTCTAATTTTTTAAATAAAGCAGACTGAGCAAGTCGTGGTGAGCAAGCGAGTAAGCAGCACCCCTTCATGGCCTCTGCATCAGGCCAGCAGGTTCCATTCTTGTGTGAGTTCCTGTCCTGGTTTCCTTCAACGACGGACTACAATCCAGAAGTGTAAGATGAATAAGCCCTTTCCTCCCCAACTTGGTTTTGGTCATGGTGTTTCATCACAGAAATAAAAACTCTAACTGAGATAGTATATATTTTTTACTATACCAGTTTCTTATGAAGAAGTTATTTATAACATTTGTGTTTTATTCTATTCCTTCTGTTTTTAAAACAGACAAAAAACAAACAAATATGAAACAGGGTCTCACTGAGCAGCCATGGTTGCCTTGGGACTTACTAAGTGACTCGGATGGTCTCAAACTCAGAGACACGTGTGAGATGAATGGTGTGCGCCACCACCCGGCCTTACTCCTGCTCTCGCCGTGAGTACACCCAGCTCTCGTTCTGTCCCTGGATTTTCAGAATAAGCAATGGAACAAGAAATACATCAGCCTATGTAATTAACACCCTAGGGGTTCTTAGCCTAGGAAATGTGCAGAGCCTGAAAGCTGAGTTCACAGATTTCACACAGACTTGAGTGTGTAAGTCAAAAAGTCCATTCCATCTTTTGTTTGAGAGAATGTTTGCTTTTAGGAAATTTAAAGGCAAAAGCTACATGGTGTGGGGCACTACAAGGAGTCAGAGGAAGGTGACGGTAGACAGATTTCATCAAAATATATATTATATAAATGGAAGAACTTTTCAAAGAACAATGTTTTAAATTATAAAAACCTTCATGGAGCTCCTATACAGTTTCAATAAGACCTATTATTCTATAAATGAGTGAGTATGGTTAGCGATACTTGGTTTTTCCTCTTAGTTTTGACCTAAGAGGTATTTAAAATGTGGCCAATACTGCAAATGCCCTATAGTCCAACATGAAGATAGCTTATATGCTTCCTAGCCCTGTGGTCTCTCTAGATTTCTTGAAAGTCTATGCCACCTGCTGAACAATCTCTCTGTAGATGTCTACAACGTGCACTCAGTTTCCAAAATAGGATTGATGTGTGTGAAACCCTACTCCAAGAATTAAATATTTGCAGAGATGGGTAAATAGTAAAAATGATGTCGTGTAATTGCCTTTCTTCTTATAATGGATGGTCTTTGAAAAAGAGGCAAAGGGCAGAATTACAAAGAAGGGAAAGCAAATACTCATTTGCAGGAAGTCTTTCTTTGTTTTCTCTTTTGGGAGGATTGCTGATGAAGCACCTAAAGCTGTGTGCTCACCACTGAGCTACGTTGTCAGTGACGACACACCAGCCTTAAGCAAGTGCTTTAGATACTTCCAGCTTTTGAAGTTGAAACCAGATTAACAGGTTCAAGCTACAAAGGTAGAGATTTAGATGGAGACCTGACCACCTCCGCAGCCAGAGATGTTCTCTGCTGTATTCCTGCCTCCCTAAAGATCTCCTCAGTGACGTTTATATTGTGTTATCTTTTTCTAATAATCATTCAATATGAGGTAAGAACAGAATAGGTATTATCTTATGAATTTAAAAAGTGGAATATATTCTACACTGTGACTTAATGGGTAATGCACCGGCACTGTAAAAAAAAAATGCAATATCCTGTGTGTTCCAATCCCCATACACATTATTAGAAAGACTTGTGGAAAGGCTCCTTCCCTCTGCTTTGGTCTAGTAACTCTGGAGAAGTCTGATAAAATCCTGAAGGACAGTAGCCACCCTCTTCTCTCAGTCTAGAGAACCCAGGGCCTCTAACTGAAGGCATTTCTATTTTTAATAATTTCCATCATTAATTTCAGGTATCTTAACCAGACACACATGTCTATGATCTTACAGCTTGTGTGGGTGCTGTTCTTCCTGAGATCATGTGATGAGAGCCAGATTACATGTCCTACGTGTAAAGATTCTATACATCACAGGTGAGAAGTTCGTATTTCAAAATAAATTTCCCTTGGCTATTTGTATTCTGCCTGTATCCTAGTAAGAAAATGTGGATATGTTGGAGGGAGCATCCCAGGGTCTAACTCTAACCATGGATATGAAAACAGAGCTTGCTGTGTGCTGTGCCATTCGAGCCCCGTGTTTCTGCACTTACAGCCTAGACAGGACTCTAAGATCCCAGCCGTGAGCCAGCTGGAAAAGCAAACTTCTGAAATCTGGAATCTTCCCTACCTACACAGTTGTAAATTATCTTCTCTGTCTTAATTTTAGAGGTCTCAAGTTTCAGCAAAATGTATTTAGACTGACCCAAAATACAGTGGGACATAAAAGTATATCCCGTACAGTATACTGGACATCTGTTAATCTGGCGTTCCTCTTTGTGAGGAGCTCATTAAAAGGAAGGGAGTATACTTTAATCTGTCTCTAGATCCTGGGACAATAATTGGCATGCCTTATGTGCTTCCTAAACAGTGTCATTTTCTGCCCTGGCTTCCCTGAACACATTCCCAGCTTACTCTTGTTATGTCAGTGTAAACTCTTCTTACTTTTTCTACTTCAAAACTTTGAACCTTCAAGAGGGTTCCATGAATAAACTATTAAACACCATATGTATTCCACTGAGTTCCTCTCTCCTCTCTTCTCCTCTGCTCCCTCTCTCACTTCCCCTTCTTACCAACTCTGATTTTTTTTCCTCCCCTCCTCCTCTCTATGTAGGAATAAACACAAAATGCCTATTTCTGAGGTATTCATAAGACAACACATATAGACACTACATAATAAAATTAACTTTGAACATTAACATATATATCCCTTAGACAAAAACATTTCCTATGTCTTCAATTAAATTATCAAATTTAAGAAATTTACACATCTACATTATATATTAACTATAGGTAATACCTGTAATTTTCTCAAGTGTCTCAAGAGAGTATTTCATTACAATGTTTTAATACTTATTTTTCAGACTCATTTTCTAATACATCCCACAAAATGAGTTCAGATAACAAGAATTCTCTCTTCTTTTGTTATATTGAAATTATTTTCTCAGACTTCCTTTGTGCTTTATGAAACTACTACTCTGGCAAATATTTGATGTTATCCTTTTTTGTCACAAGCATCCTACTTTGGACAATAAATTGTATGTCATCTTCTTTATGTATGTTGGAAAATAGCATTCATGTAGATTTCTAGGCCTCTATTTGCCAGAGTTTTCTGAACAAATAGCACTAAAAATATGAGCTAGTGAACATTTGAACAGTAACTCAAAAGAACAGGGACTCTGAACAGATATGGGCATCTGTTTGCTTACATCCCAGGAAAACTAAGTGGGAATGTCCTCTTCTCCCAAAAAAAGAACTTGGAAATTATATTTTAGTCTTCCTAGGAGAGGCTGTTATATATACCAGTGTCCTATTCAAGTTGAGCAATTCCTGGTGCAAACACAGATAAATTGCTTACAAAGATTAGTGACAGAGTGGTTAGTGAAAAGTGCTCTGAAAATAACAGCCTCATATCCTGGTCCATGGGCTTTGTGCTTTTTTGCTTTGTGAGAAGAGTAACAAGAAAACCCCTCAGGGTTTCTGACTTAATAATCTGTCATAAGTATTTAATCTAAAATGCCATGAGGGATTTTACAGAAAAAAAAAAAGCCTGCTCCTGACCACTAAGAATTTACAGTCTTGTGAGAAAGCAACTTAAATCAAAACTCAAGGAGGGTCCAGGTTATCTACTAATAGGGGGCAAAGCCAGACTTCAGGAGACAGCGAAGGATAGCCACAGAATCTAAATAATCTGCACAAACCCACAAAGAAGGACAATGTGAATTAGTAATTGTCTAATCCTCAGTGTTTAAAAAAAAATGCATGCTCACTGTATGTTCACATGCACACACACAAGAACTTGTGCACACATATACACCACACTGCGCACACAATAATGACGGCGAAAGGTATTTGTCATCACTAACATGTTAACTCAGTTCTTCAAAGCACTAGATTTTATAGTATGCTAAATTACGTTTGTAGGTATTTCATATACTTAGGAAAAGGGCTTGTTCACATATGCTTTGAGAAACTCTTGTTCTGAAATTATGTGTCATGGCACAAATGCCACAAAGGCTAGAAATGGCTTGGCTTTTAGTCAGAAGTTTAAAAGCTAGACATATTCAAAAGGAAAATCCTAGAAATATCTATATTTAGAAAAAAATATCATTCTACAATGCAGGACAGTTGAGGGCGTAATTTCAAAGATAAGAAGCTAATTAAAACCTTCATTAAATCAAGATTACTGTGAGTTGATGAGCGAGGGATGTGGTTAATGCATATGTGGAGAGAGATGAATATAAAGGTCAGATATGCAAATGTGGCTCAGAACAATGGCCAGAAGAAAAGTGATTGATATAACAAAATTTAGTATGCATAAAATATTGTAAAGTCAGGTTTGGATAAGATATTATTACATTTTTTTTAGCTTCATAAAAATGAATCCTGGGCAGTTCCTGACTAAAGCGTAGTTCTTGTGAGTTACCTTTAAAGACGCTGTGTAAAGACACACAAAGGTATCTCCTCAATGCTGCTACCGCAAATGCAAGTTACGTGAACAGTAGGCTATAGAGATAAACTGAGAAATACGTTCTAAATGCAGAATTTATGTTGAAAATAGAATAGAATCTCCCCAAACTTGGGCAAAAGAATCCGGTATCTAGGGTTCTGATATGTTTTTCATCAAATATCAGAATGTTACAGTGTTATCTGTAATGTTTTTCAGCTAATTTAGTACCTTGCCTTTGAAAACTCTATGCTCTTTATTTCTTTAAAAAAAAAAGTGTCTATCATGAAGAGAGTTACTCTCAGGTAAGTAACTAAACCTCCCCAGTGAACGTGAAAAGGGCATTTAGCCAATTTTTGTTACAGGAATAGTGAATTAGACTCAGATTATATTAGAGGATGAGGACAAGTGACACTTAACCAAGGGCAGAAGTATAAAGAAACCCAAAGCAATTAAAAGCAGTTCATCATCTGAAGCATTAGGGATTGCTTAGCTTAGGGATTGGCCTGCAAGAGGATGCCTGTGGCTTCCACTCCTACAGCAGAGGAATGGCTCCTCTGAAAGGACTGGACAGCATTTTGAATATCAGAAAAGAAGAACTTCCTAAAAACACCCAAGGGGAATAAAAAGCAGTATCGGTGGTGGTTAGGAAGACCATGTGCCGCAGCCTTGCCCTCCAGGGGATGGTGCCTGACATGGTGATACTCTAGGAGGTTGGGGCTTGTAGAAGGTAATTAGGACACGTGGCATCTCTTTTACAAGGGAATACATACAACTGGCCTGGCAGAGTGAGCTGTTTTCTCTAAGAACACATGACAAAATGCACGTGGCTTTTGTTAGGTGATCTTTGGATCTTTGGAGGGAGCACAATCCCAAACTGGAGGCCTGAAAACATGCATTCAAGTAACATTGTATGGTCTCAACAGAGAATATTTGGGAACAAATTCCCCTATATGAATGCGTATATACATACAATAACAACTGATGCCAAAAAAGAAGTCAAACAGTTGAAGAAGGGTTTGGGGGTTCTGTGGGAGAGTTTGGAGAAGGGGAAGGGAAGGGAGAAACATTCTAATGAAATTATAATTTTGAAAGTAATTTTTATTAATTTATTCATATTACATCTCAATGGTTATCCCATCCCTTGTATCCTCCCATTCCTCCCTCCCTCCCATTTTCCCCTTACTCCCCTCCCCTATGACTGTATTGAGAGGGACCTCCTCCCCCTCTATATGCTCATAGGGTATCAAGTCTCTTCTTGAAAGTAATTTCTAATCACATGGGGGCATATGACTGCAGTCCAATCTACTCAAGAGTTTGAAGCAGGTTTGATCTGTGTGCCAAAACCCTGCCAAGAAGGAGAGGGAGATTGGTCTCTGCTTTCCGTCTCATCCTGTCACCTCTTCCTCTTATCCACTCTGGCCTCCGTGTTTGTAATGTGGCCACTGGCCAGGGGCCACCCAGATGGGGCCACCCAGTCTTGGGCTTCAGTCTTCAAAGCCTTGAGCTCAATAACTGTTTTTATGAAGGACTTAGGCTTAAATAGTTTGTCTTAAGAACACAAAATAGACTAACGCATATTATCAACATGCTGAACCAAGGGGAAAAAGAAGTAACAGGGAGGAGTCTGGGTTTTGTGAGAGAGGAAAGTATTCAGGAGGGAAGGAGAGAGAGAAGGGGACAGAGCACCTCTTTAGTCCCCTGTCACATTGAGGAAGGCTCTGTTTTGACATCTGACATCTGATTAGGAAGGATCAACTCTAGGTCAGTGTTTGTAGTGTTTCTCTCTCTCTCCTCTCTCTCTCTCTCTCTCTCTCTCTCTCTCTCTCTCTCTCTCTCTCTCTCTCTCTCTCTCTCTCTCTCTCTCTCGTGTCTTTTCCTGAATGCAGCTTCTGACACAGCAGCTGCCTGTCATTATCCACCTGTGCATCCAGGGAGTCTCACACACCAGGCTACCCTCATCTACTACTGACCATTTTAACAAGAAGAAAATAATTTCATAAATTGTAAAGAGTCTATACTCAAATAATTGAATTAATAAGGAAAAACTCATAATTTAGAAATTTTGTTGAATATGCATTATTACTAGGAACCATTTAGTGATTAAATTATATAGAATAAAATTATTTTATAATAATTTATAGTCTCATTTTCTCTTTTGAGTATCTGATATTCTCAACATATTTGCATATCTGAGGAGTTCATTAATACATCTTGTATTTGATCATCTACTGTCTTAGATACCTTTTTATTGCTGAAAAGACACACCATGACGAGGTAACTTGTAGAAGAAAGAGGTTAATATGGCTTATAGTTCCAGAAGGTGAGTCCATGACCATCATGATGGGAAGTGTTGCACAAGGCTGACAGGACATGGCGCTGGAGCAGTAGCTGAGCGCTTACATCCTTATCAACAAGCACAAGGCAGAAAAGGAAAGCTAGGAATGGTAAGGATCTTTTTTCCCTTTTTTAAATTATAATTTATTCATATTACATCCCTATTGTAACCTGTTTCCTCCCTCCCATTCCTACCCTGCTTTCCTTTCCCTCCTTATCCCCCTCCCTTCATCCTCAGAAAGGGGAGTCCTCCTCTCCGACCATCTGACCCCAGCCTATCAGGTCTCACTAGGACTACCTGCATCCTCTTCCTTTGGCCAGGCAAGGGGTCCCGACAGGGGAAAGTGATCAAATAGTGGGCACCAGAGTCCATGTCAGAGGTAGCGTGTGCTCCCCTTACCAGAGGGCCCACATGGAGAATGATCTGCCCATTGACAACATCTGAACAGGAGGCCTAGGTTCTCTCCTTAATTGATGTATCAGTCTTTGCAAGTCTCCTTGGGTCCAGAGTCGTTAGCTTTGTTGGTCTCCTTGTAGAATTCTTGTCCCCTTCGGGTCTTTCTATTCCCCCAACTCTTCCAGAAGACTCCCAGTGCTCTGCTCAAAGTTTAGCTGTGAGTCCCAGCATCTGCTTTGATCTCCTGCTGGGTGGAATCTTTCTGAAGACATCTATGTTAGGCTCCTGTCCTGTTCCCTCTCTTCAGCCGCTTCCAGTGTCTACCCTATTTGCCCTTCTGAATGTGAACCAACCAAGCATCCTCCCTAGAGTCCTCCTTGTTATTTAACTTCTTTAGTTCTGTGGATTGTAGTGTGATTATCCTGTCTTATATGGCTAATATCTGCTTATAAATGAGTATATACCATGTGTGTCTTTCTGGAACTGTACCTAAGATATATTCTTGTGATAAAAGTAGACCAGCAATCGACATGACCATGATCTGATCAGCTAATAATCAACTTGTATAACTTATTTATCCTAAACAGCCTACAATAGCACTTTCAAAGTATTGGAAGTAAACCTTGTATTATAATTGAGTTATACACACACACACAAATGGTGTGCCCCACCGTGCCTGGCTAGAACATTTGCTTCTATATGAGCCTGAGGCTTGAAAGGTCCTCCTCATTGTTTGCAAAGATGGGATGCAAGTTCAGGGCATTGATTGTGCTACATAGATGCTCCTTACTCACACTAATCAACCTGGCATTTGGTGTGAAAACATACTATATTTGACATGTCTTTAAAAAAAAAACTAGGTTGGTCAACTCTTGATGCTTTTAATCCCTTTTCAAAATGAACATCAGCCTGTCAAATGATCCTTACCTGGAGATATTGATATTCATGGAAGGGTCTAAGTCTGTGACCTAGAGGTCAAACTAATTTGACCTCATGTAAGAGGATCTAGTATCTCTTGCTAGGGCCAGCTGCCTCCTTCCACATCTTTCTTTTTAGTTACAGTGGCATGCCCAATTAAAGGCACATCCTACTATTTCTTGCATATCTCTCCTCTAACCATGTTCTCCAAGCCACACTTTGTCCCTTTTTTCCTTTGTCTTGTCTCTGCCTCCTGGTGTTCATCTTGCAGCTGGACTTGGTGCTATATTTTCCCTTGTTTCTAGGTTTCCTCGGATTTGCTTGCTTCCTTACATTACAGTTCAAACAGGCTATTGGGATTTAGCCCAACCTGACTGAGACTTTCATAAGAGAACATTTGGACATACAGGACAACAGAGGAGAGACCATATGAGGACACAATAAGCATACAGCCACCTGCAAGCCTGCCTGAAAGTGTGCAAGAGTAACCAAACTCAATGGCAACTTGACTTTACCTCTAGCTTTCCTAGACAGTACAAAGATAAACCTCTGCTGTTTAAACCACTCAGTCACTGGTATTTTATGAAGACAGCTCAAGCAATCCAGTTCAGTAGAGCTTGTAATTTTGGAACAAAGCAATTTAAGTAGACCCCAGGGCAGAAGTGCAAATTTCCACAATTCGTTCATCAGCAAACTATGAACAAAGAGAGTTGGGCTAAATTCCTATCTCTGTACAACCAGGCCAGCTCAATCCCTACACAAGAGTTGAAATCCAGCAGAAATTGTTAACTGTGCTTCATATACTGGCAGTTCTTCTCAACTATCTAAAAGAAATTGTGTGTGTGTGTGTGTGTGTGTGTGTGTGTGTGTGTGTGTGTGTGTGTGCAAAAGACACTTTTATAATAACTGAATGACCCTGACCCTACATGGCATGATTTTCTTCTAAACACTTTTCACACCTCTTCTTTTATTTTAGCTATCCACTTTTTTTTTTAACAACTTGCAGAAACATCTCTGAAAACTGACAGGTCAGGCAGACCCAGGAACTAGGTAGGGCACACAGGCAACCCTACCTGAAAGCTGACCTCTGCCTTTCCAAGGAAGAGTTCTGATCACAGTGGGAGATTTGAACTCCTTATGAAGTAGAATTCTGCTGCCAGGACCTGGGTACCATATGTCTTTCTTGGGGATAAGGTTGGCATTTGCTTCCTTTGAAAATCTGAAAGTCAGGCCATTGTTGTGCTAATGTGCAAGGGAGGAGCCTGCAGCTGATACCAGCTTCAACTCAAATGCCACAGAGAGACAGAGCCCTGGGATCCTGCTCTTTCACATCAGTGCATCTTGGTGGTGCCCATAATGTGAGGGGCTTTTGAAGCCAACAATAGACCTAGAGGTAAAAGACAGGGAAGGTTTTGTATTCTTTTCTGTCTTTTTTATGTAACTTGCTTACATAAAAGAGGAACCACCTCTTTATTCAATTCCCATTTGTGTATGTTTTACCAAAAAAAGTGAGGTTTTTTTTAAAATAGCATATCTTAAAGTTCTACCTATATTCTGTTTGACTTGTAAAACGTGAATATTTCCTTATGTTGACACAGAGCTGAAGAAAATGCTGAGGTTTCTCATTCTTCATTATATTCTATCAGTGGCTGATTTTATATTTTTGTAGATGAATCATAATAAAATAAGTAGAAACAATAATTTATAGCATTCTCTTACTAGTTCGACTGTGAAGAACTTTTCATCATTTCAGGATGTATTAGATGACTACTAACTTACTTTTAATTGATATCTTGCACCACCCATGTATTCCATTCTTACTGTGTTTTGAGTGCATCAACTCATCCTGTATCACCATGACAATTGTTTAATATGTCTATCATTCTATAGTCAGTAGCAGTACTATTTTAAGTGTTTGCAATTAGTTATATATATATTGGTTATTTGGATATGTATGTAGATGCTTAAGGAACAGAAAAAAAAACAATTTAATAAAACTTTGTTCATTATCCTTAGGACAGTTGGATGTTGGGATGCTTACTTAATACTTTTCTTTAAAGCACCAAAGTGATATGAGAAAGTTTAGAATTTATTATGTTAGCTTGCTAGATTTTTTTTTCAATATGACCAAGTTGAAGATAGTACATAGTGCAAAAATACAAGCCCCATGGAGTCCTGGGAAAGCAACTGGCAAGTGATCAAGTCATCAGGTGGACCCATCCTGCTTCTGCCATTAATATTCTGTGCAAAATCAGTCCATTCGCCAGGCCTGTCTCATTCTTCAAGTAGTAGTAGTTAGAGGCAACTGCCTCCTGGTGCTTTGTGTGATGGTTAACCATGATAACTTAACTAGACTGAAGAATAACCACATTAGGGAAGGGTGAGTCTGTGAAGAAGTCAAGAGACAAGTAACTAAAGGGGAAGAGCTATTCTGAGTGCGGGCAGTGCCATCCCATAGGCTGGGGGCTAGGATGCAATAAGAATTTCCACTCTGGAAATATGTATCTACCATTGTGAGCAGAACACCATCCCAACATTTATTGTCATTTCTGATGAGTTAAGTGGTATGTGAATAATATGATTTCTCAATATCACAGAACAAAATATGTTAACACTCAAAAAAAAAAAAGAAAAGAAAAGAAAACTGAGCTGTAAAGTATTGGAACCTGCAGCCTGTAGGAGTTAAGAGTATTGCTGACAGTTCATTATCCCTGGAGTAGGGAATGGCACTCCATCAATAATAACATATGTGCTCCAAAACTGCCTGAGAGCTATCAAAGCCAGTGTCAGAGAACCTAAATGTAAGGCAAACACACTGTGGACTCACAAAATACTGTCATCAGGAGAAAGCTGGCTAGTGAGAAGTCAACACATTACAGCCACAGACTAGCGATTGCCATCCAATTTCCACTAGTTCTAGAACAAGGCTAGAAGGACAGAGAGGACTAGGGTTTGCTCAGTCAGCAACGTTAATCACACCTTCAGTTATGCTGCCATGGGTGGGTGTGCTTTGCAGTAATGTGAATAGCTTTAAAATGAGTTCTTGTTCCTGGTTTCAGTTGGTATGCACTTGCTGTGGAAACTGAGGATATGAGTTCAACCCCATTATCCACATTTAAAAAAAAACTGTTATGCTGGGAGGAGCTGAGGGTTTAGCTCAACGGGAGAGTATTTGACTAGCACACACAAGCCCCAAGTTCCATTCCCAGTAACATAATGTGGTGGCTTGAACAGGAATGGACACCATAGATTCATGGGTTTGAATCCTGGCCATAAGGAGTGGCACTATTAGTCGGTGTGGCCTTATTGGACTAGGTGTGGCCTTGTAGAGTGAAGTGTGATCATTATAGAGGCAGTCTTATCGGTCTTATATCCTGAATCTATGCACAGTGTGACACACAGTCTCCTTTTGCTGCCTGAGGATCAAGATGTAGAACTCTCAACTCCACCTCTAGCACCATGCCTGCCTGCCATCACCATGCCTGCCTGCACACTGCCATCCTTCCTGCCGTGATGATAATGGACCAAACCTCTGAAGCTACAAGCCAGCCCCATTGAAATGTTTTTCTTTGGTCATGGTGTCTCTTCACAACAATAAGACCCTAACTAAGCAGTTGGTACCAGTAGTACAAATAAATAAATATTAGATGAGACAGAGAGGGAGAGAGAGAGAAAGAGAGAGAAAGAGAGAGAGAGGGAGGGAGGGAGGGAAGGAGGGTGAGAAATACTCAAATAGTTTGGGAATATCAAAAGAATAGTTTCAGGGGAAAAAAAGACAGGTATGACATTTGTGTCTGTAATCTGAGAGAGAGAGAGAGAGAGAGAGAGAGAGAGAGACCTCCACTGGAGTTTCTTGCCCCTAGTGGAGCCTTTCAACCTGCTCTAGATAGCCACTCGCTCATCTGTGCTTCCAAAGGCCACACTTACGTATGTGGCTTCTAGGAAACAAGAGCCCACAGGCAAACTTATTTTTCAGCTTGATTTTCTTCTGCCCCCATGCCTACACAATGATAATTCTTCTGTTTGAAGAACCTACTCCGCAGAACCCACGTTATGTTATAAAAACCTGTCACACGGCAGTGTTAGATTTTGGTATGGCCTTCACACAAAGGTAAGAATTTTATCATATTCATCTTGATACGTCGCATGCTCTCTACATGCTATAGGAACACAAGAAAGACAAGGACTGGGTAAGGAAACACATGTTGTTTAGACTCCCTCGCTGCGCCCCTTTCTATCGTATTCATTGAGGAGCCGCGTGTTTTGAAGACCCTAATTTGACATTTTTTATCCTGTGGATTAAGTTTTAAGGTGGGATGTAATCAATCAGCATAAACGCTTTTATAACCAAAGCAGTTTTTATTTTAGATTATGTGAACTAGCAAATCCCAGAGCATGCAAACAAAATGTCTTTCCCTTAGCTCGTGCTTTTAACTTCAGTTTTCCCGACAATGCTGTGGGAGAGAAGCTCGGAGTTTCCTTTGGTCTACGGGGAAAGTAAGGTTTAGAGACATGGAATGGCTTGCCAGGGCTGATCGCCAGTGCAGCACTCTGACACCAAGTCTGGGCTTCTCTCTCGCTAGTGATAGTGTTCTTGGCATATTATGCCAACAAAAAGATGCTAAAAATGGTCCTATGAATAAATCTGATTTAAGCTGAAAACCCAGACACATTAGGAGAAGAAGGAAAATGATCAGTTTCTTAGCCACGTGAAGGCTGTGTCATCTAGAATCTAGGGTTCCCTTTTGTAAGTTCTTAATCTTGTTGATGAAAGAAATTCAAAACATGCTCAGAAAGAAGCTTCGGGACCATTTTATTAGAGTTTGAGGAAAGTCAAACCAACAAAAGGACAGGCAAGCTGTAAATCCTGGCTGCTGTCAGGAGAAAGATGGAGAAGAGGAAAGAAAAATCTTGTGTTTTATCTTGGTCGTATACATTGGTCAGCATCTACGTAAAATGGAGAAGGAGTCTTCACAGACACTCTAGAAGCTCAGAGTTTTAGATAAAGCATACTGTAATTCTTGGCCGATATCCAAAAAAGAAAAAAATAAAATAAAGAAGGAGAAACATGCTTATAGCAAGCTGCGAACCTGGATTTAGAAGGCACCTCATACCAAGCTCTGCATCTCCACACAAAGGATTAAACCAGGTACAAATACAAATAGGTAGAAATACAAATAGAGAAAGAATATTAGGAAAAGAAAAGTTCTCCCAAGAATAGGAGCTAGTGGGCCGAGGGATGAGCCCATCACCAACAGGGCCAGGTTGGCCAGGGAGGTGGGTGTCTATGCCCTGCTGTCTTCCTGAAACCAGGTCTTTGGCTCTCTGCCTGAAGACTTCCGGTCTTTTTCTGTCCACAGGCTGAGTACATCTGGTTTCTTGTATGAAGCTAGCAGGAGGAGAGTTTGGCCTTTTCCCTGACAACTGGCATCTTGCACATGTTAATATGACTCGATTTTTGCAGACCCTACTCTGTAGTCACAATAGTTTTACAACCAAAATCACTGTTTTATTTCCTTCATGGGTTTAGGGGGCAGATCCTCTTTCTTTTCTCAGATAAATCTATAGAGGAAAGAGATAGCCTCAGCCACAAGAGCTGTGATGCTAGAAATTACTGAGACTGAGGCCAGGTTGGTAGCCACACATTACTACTTTTCTTATATGGTAGTAATTTAGTAAGAGAGAAAAGCAATAAATCCAGCCTCAATTTGTTTAAAAGCAAATAAACTCTAAGTCTACACAAAATGTTGACCTAATTGTGTGTGTTTTTATGTAGTTAAACCTATACTATGGGAGAACAAATAATTTCCCAAAGGGATATTCCACTGGGTTGCTTTACCACACAAATTACTTCAAAGAGAAAATGTTCTGATATAAGGTACCTGAGGGCAAATTATTTCTTAATTTTTGAAGAATAGCTAATACTGCTGTTCTGACAATGTCATTTGAATATTTGAAATGTTATTACGGAAAACAATAACTCAAACCTCCATAAATGGTTTCTGAAAAATTAACCCCAAAGCCATTAATACAACAGCTGATGCACTTAACCAATTCTTGTAACATGCTGACTTGTCAGCTAGGAGTGAAGGAGTCACAGAAGGAAGCTGAGACCGTTGAAGACTTTCGTATGAAGTCTAAACTCATTTTCGATAGCCCAGGTAGTGTAGTCAAAAGACAAACAAAGAGCCAACCTCTGACACTATTAATGATACTCCCCTACGCTTGCAGAAGGGAGCCTAGCATAGCTGTCCTCTGAGAGGTTCCACCTAGCAGCAGACTGAGACAGATGCTCAAACCCACAGCCAAACACTGGGCATAGGGAGTCTTGTAGAAAATTGATGGGAAGGGCAGAAGGACATGAAGGTGACAGGAGCTACATAAGAAGACCAACAGAGCCAACTAACCAGGGCCCGGAGTGGCTTGCTGAAACTGAAGAACCAACCAAGCACCAGGGACTGCACCTAGGCCCCCTACACAGATGTAGCCTATAGGCAGCCCAGGCTTCATGTTGGTCCCTTAGTAAGGGGAATAGGGCTGTCTCTGACATGGACTCTGTTGCCTGCTTTTTGATCACCTCCCCTGGTGAGGCTTCCTTGTCAGGCTACAGAGGAAGAAGACAGAGGAGGAGCTTGATCCTGAGGTGATTTAATGTGCTGGTGTGGAGGTGGGGAGTCCCCTTTTCTGAGGAGGAGAGGAGAAGGGGAAAGAGGGAGGGAAGGAGGGAGGGTCTAGGAGGAGAGAAGGGAAGAGCGAGAGAGGGGCCAGGAGAGGAAGGAGGGGGTTTTGAGTGGGATTTAAAGTGAATAAATAAATAATTTTTTAAGAACTAAACAAAACACAACGGCACATCTTAGAGCAGTGTGAAGAAATCCAGGGCCTCAGAACGCCATGTGTATCCACGGAGTCCGGAATTGCTGAGATCTGAGGGTGCCTGTGGGATCTGTACTCCTCACATCAAGCATCACCATGGTAATCCCCTCAAGAATGACTGCAGCGTTTCATGTTTTAATAGTTCAAATCATAAATGTGTACAACAAAACCCAGCATTTTATTTTTCTTTGCAGCTAAATACTGCCCCATTGTGTAAATGCATAATTTTTTCTGCTTTATTCGTTCATCCCCTGAAATGCATTTAGGTTGTTCCCATTTCTTAGCTGTTGTGACAAGCCCGTGGACTCTAGGCACGTCATGGAAGTAAGGGTGGAAAACTGAAAAGAGCCAGATGACCGGAACACCTGCTCCAACCTTGCGTCACTTGTATGTGATGAGGAAGCTGCACCCGTGAAATCTCACAGCATGGTTACTTATACAAGACCTGACTACTAACAGTGTGTGTTTCGGCATCCCACAGTGAATGGGGAGAAACCTCACAGGGCCCCGCCCTTAGATGGAGGAGCTACAGTCAATGACTGCTGAGGGAGAGAGGATCAATTTTCACAAGAGAATCCCCTCCCCAATTGGTTATAAAATAACAAGTAGTCAGGTCTAAAACATATATACTAAATGTACTCAGCAGGTTGTATTTATGTTCAAGTGTGTGTGTGTGTGTGTGTGTGTGTGTGTGTGTGTGTGTGTGTGTGTAGTGGGATGACAATAATAATTAAAGGCAAAAAAAAAAAGTCACACATTGGAAGGGTACAGGATGCATGCGAGGGATGGTAGGGAGGGAAGACATGATGTTAATACAGTACTCATAAATAAAAATTTTTAAATTAAAAATCTCTGTTTAGCTTTCCTGGCCTGCTAAGACCTTCCACCCGTTTATTAGATTTTGTTGTTGCTGTTGTTGTTGTTGCTGTAGTTGCTGTTGTTGTTGTTCCATTTCTCCCCTTTGAACTCCTGCTCTGCTGAGAACTGTAGCTAAACCTACAGATATAAAGATTAAAGGCAGGTCTAGTGTGACTTTTGAACATCAAAAGTCCCGAGTTGTAGGTGACTCACATAAAATTGCCTGGTGCAGGCTCTTTTTCTCTCTTCCGTGCTTGAAAGCTATTCATTATCAGTCTGTTGTGAATGCTCTTCTCCCCTCTCCTGCTGATGCTAGGGACCATCAAACGGATAAGCATCTCCTCCCCAGAGAGGATGTGTTATGTTCCAATCTAGAGTGCAAGATTAGGTAGGAAGCAAAGACGCAAGGGGAGAGTGAGAAGGAGGAATGACGAGAGCAAGAGAGTGAAAATTTTACATTGATCCACTGAAGCTTTTTAAAAACAACAACAACAGCAACACACATTTCCTGACGGGAGCGCGCCCTGTGCAGAGGACAATTTTGCTCTGAATTCCAGCATGTGATTATAAGCCTGATCTGAATTTGTTGGAGCGTCTCCATATTAAAGAAAACCCCTACAGAGCTCGAGGCTTTGTTGGAGAGAGGAAGCCAAGGCTGAAATGAGAATGCCTTCAGTCAGATATAATTTATCAGTTAGCTCCAAGAAAAGAAACCCAAGTAACAACAACAACAAAAAAAAAATGCAGAGAAGCTGACACGACCCAGGGAACCTCCTAGCTTAACCACAGAATCAGCGAGGTTGCTTCCTAATGAGGTCCCGGTTGCTACCGACCTTGAACTTGTGTCTCTTCTTAGGAAGAAACATTAGAAACAGCCGGTTATCTAAGACAGAATGCAGCGAGGGGCTGTACTGTTCTGTGTGCGGGGAACACTACATACTGTTGCTTTCTTGGTCAAATCAAAAGTTGTTTCTTGTGAGTGTAACTGGGAGGCTAAAGATCTAAAGGCAAAATAGACTCTTCTCTTGTACAGCTCCGAGTTCTGAGCTCATCACAGTTAGCATCTAGCTGGCAGGACACCAACCAGAAGTTATCGAATTAAGCTGTATACAGAAGTCAGTTGATTGGTTAGTATTTCAAAGATCTGTTCCATGTGTGCTCTAAGGCTTGCATCGTCTTTAAAGTTCAGAAAAGCCTAATTTCCTCTGTGCACACATCCGTGTCCCTTCTCACCTACTCTGTTTCCATTTCCACGCAGGGAAGGACTGGGCACCATTCACTGACTCTGCCCACTGCTTCTGCATCTGTTCGGGATACCTCAGAATTCACGGAAGCCACAAAACTCATTTACTCCTTTTTCCAAACATACAGGTCTCACAGGCTTTGCACAAAATTTCATCATCCTGCTTAGAACCTCAAGGCTGCAACAGGGCACTACTAGGGTTGTTTCAGAACACAGCTGCCGCCTGAGTTTTCCCTTGGAAACAACTTCAAGAGCTAGACAAAGAGGACGGCACACAAAAAGACTTTTGTTTTTACTTTCTTAATTTAGCATTTTCCATACATACATACCTAATCAAAGCTGATTTTTTAAAAAAAAATGGCCTCTTCATACAGGCAGTACAGTACCATGCTCTTATGTATTAATCATGGCCTTGTCTCAAGCTTCCTCCAAAGCAATTAAAGTCACATTATTAAGTAGATTCCTAGGCGGCTATCTATCCTGGCATCTTTATCCCATGTTCCTTTGCCAACCATAACATGCGCTCAGCCCAGGGTCTGTCTTTAGTGGTCAGCAGCAGCAGCCATACTGGGCATGCTGGTGAGGTTCAGACCTGCATCTCGGCCCGAAATGCTACGGAAATAATTTTCTTACCAGAATACTATTATTCTTACGTTGATTAAACACGGAGTCTAATTAATGAATCCTAGCGATCGGAATGTTCCTTAAAGTACAAAACCACCACCACAGAGATCCTAAGTGGGTCTGCTGGCATGTCACAAATTCCAGCTATGATGGGGAAAGTACTCTATTAGAGTCAGCCTATTTTCTCCATTCATCTTTTTAAAAAATTGTTCAGTGTATTAGTCCCTACAAGGATTCATTTTTAAGCCTAACGGAGGTTGTTAAGTTATCACTTACAGTACCATTTAAGCATTTGCTGCTGTATCTGTAGCCTTTGAACATGCCCTGAATTATGGCTCTGTCAAACGCTGCGCATCGCTGCCAAAGGGCACCTGGGGGGAGGGGCACCCGGCTAGCAGCGGCACAGCGGCCTATCTATATTCATTTGTTTGTCCCTACTTAAGTTGATTTTAATGTCCGCGTTTGCTTACACTTTTGAAACCGTGTAACATATTTCAAAGAGACAGGTTCAATTTTCAAGTCAAACAGCAGCTAATGGCACCAGGGATGCCGGCAACCACAAAGGAAATTATATAAGAGGACAGAATTTGAGTTAGACGTTTACACAGGCAGCCAGACAGAGATGAGATTTCAAATGGCCCCTGCTCCCTGTAACTGCCAGCTCTCTATGTTTTCAGGATAATGTCTGGCCATTAAGATCGCAGTGCTACTATGGTCTCTATTATGCCTGCTTCTGAATTAAAAGGAAGCCAAAATATTAAGGAATTCTCTGGAAGCTATTTAGTAAGATGTACACAAAGATATAAACAGCCCTTTTCAGTGTAGTACTGGAGCTAACCTGCTTTCCAAGCAGATGATTTATTTGTTAATAACTCAAGTTTAGACTAGTTCCAAGAAAGTAAAGGAGGTGGTTTTGAATTAAGGATGAATAAGCTAAAAAGTAGGTCTGGCTAATTGATTGCGATGCCATTAGCACCTGTTGTGATGTCAGGACAGTGAATGAAGTAAAGAAAGAACAAAGGGATAAGTCAGGGACTTAATGAATAGATTCAATTAGAATGTTAAGTAAGAATCTAAGAAGCCAGGAAATGGTGCTTTCTCTCATCAGATTACTTTTGGGTTTGCTGCTGTCTTGAAAGGGAAGAGGAGATCCTTCCCCTAAGGTAGTGTAAGTGGGAGAAATAGCAAATTGCTACAGACTGAAAGTCAGATTTGGGCATTGCTACATAGTATCTGTGACCAGGGCTTGGCACTTTGTGAGCCTTGAGACTCAGGGGAGGGGGATGGGCAGTGCGGGACAGCTTTCACAAACTGGGCAGGCCTGGCAGAGTGAAGTGAATGGCCTCAGAAAAGGGAAACGCAAAGAGCAGAGTGCTTTAAAATCATCTGTGGTTCAAATGTGGGCTCTTTTGTAGTCCAAGAAAATGGTAAGTTTCATCTCAAAGATGAAGGGATTGCCGTTACTATCAGCTTTCATGGTTGGCCAAAGAGGATCCTGTTTCTATATGGTGCTGTGCTTGGGAGCAGAAGTTGGGTATGAAGAAAAAGGATGAAAATGGGCATGTTTTAAGGAGATGACTGTGGGACTTGGGAGAAGAAAGACAAGAAGCATTAGCCAAACACAGGTTGGATTCTGTCTGTTTGTGCCTGGTAGAAATTTTTGGGAATCAGAAGATAGGAACAATTTACCTACAAAGCAGATTATTTTAGGAATCCCAATAACCTTCTTAAATCCATGCTCTCTGAGAATGAGGGCTACACACCAGATGAAGGCAAGACACCTCATCTCCAGCAGCTACCATCCGATCAAACATATTTTTAACCTCATGGCATTTCTGAGTCATCCTGAAGTCACACGTAGTACCAGGTGTTATTTGATTGAAATGCCGCAGACCCCAGTGACTTTTCTGAGTTCAGTACGTTTGTCAAAACAAAGTCTGGAAACTTCCTAAATATACCTAGAGCATACCATATAAATATGTTTAGGTAATAGGGGCCAAAAATGTCAGAATTCCTAAGTCATCATGAACAGCGATTTAACAGAAAGGTGGCATGACCCTGAATCTCTATTTTAATGGTATAGTCTTTATTACTGTTACAAATTTTATTACTAACTAACTTATTAGCTAACTTATCACTCTGTCTCACATCCCTCAGCTGTAATGTAGGAACAGCAGAACTACTTGAATACTTGAGTTACGATTATTTACACACCTAAAATATCTAGACATATCTTTCATTCTCGGTCCATGTCAGGCTACAAAGCATAGTTGTTATTTCTTGGGAATCTGTCGTGTGGCTAACTACTCATGCTCTCTCAGGCGACGAGGCGGACTGACAACTCCTGCGTCAGCATCCTCTGATGATTCGTTTATCATGGTGACAACCGGGGTGTTATTCCAAGTGCTCAAGTTTGAATTCTAACTATACCGCCTTCTAGGCCCTGTCCAAAGATGGGACTAAGAGAGACATAGCCACCACCCCAGTCTGTGACTATCATGAAGCCCGGCCTGAGATAAAAGTCGGAAGCACATCCTTAACTCTGCTATCCTGCAGCAGCAGCAGCGAGGAGTTAAATTAGAGTCAGTTTATCCAGCCGATGTATCACTTTGAAAACACTGAGTAAATGGGCTCAGTACGTCTTTAAGAGTGTGCGGTAATTACTGCTCTGCTTCCTACTTTACATTAGAGCAGTTTTAGTTACTTACTGGGATTTGAGGACAGCCCAAAATTCATTTCACAGTTGGAAGGATAACATTATGTCGAACACTCAGAAGGTGTAAGACACTGTGAATATTGTCTTCACTCTAATAACCCCAAGCCTTGGAACTGAAGTGCACAACCAAAGCATTAAGTCATTTTCTGAATCCTGCTGCTACTCGCTGACTCCACAAACATGCACTCAGCCATATTCCCTGCACTTGCCACTCTGGGGTTGTAAATAGACACCGATCGAAGCAACATTAACTCTTTCAACTACAGCCCCATTTCTGCCCTGAATGGAAAGCTTAAAAGCCATAATTTACTAAATGGTTTTGAATTATTCTCAACACTCTCCTTGGAAAATGATGGTAAGCCTTAAAAGGGCTCAAAGGTTGTAGAATCAGAGAGGAACTAAGAAAAAATTACAACATTTAGAATTTCTGTTAACTGTAAGAAAATATACCGATTCTATAAAAATTGCACAGCAATTCACGCATAGTTAGTATTATACAAAGAAACAACAAATGAAGTTCATAGTAGAAATAGATGGATTTAGTTGGGTAATTAATTTCCTCAGTGATGTTTTCTTCAAAACCTAAACTGTAAAATCTATTAAAAAATGGAAATATAGATGAATTATTAGCCATGATAGTAGATCTCCAAGTAGCATGGTGGGTGAATCACTGGAAAGTGTGTGGGACTTTCAGAATAGAAACAAAATCTGTAGAAGCTGCTGATGGTTAGCAAGTCAAGCTCAGATAAGCAATGCGGTTAAAAAAAAAAAGCCCAAAACTCTCCTCATGATTGCCAGGACCTCTCCCCAAATTTTACCGCTCAAAATTTTAGAAATAATTACAGCTCATGTTCCTCGTTCCCTGCTTCATAATTTGGCCAAGTTTGTGGTGTTTGGAAGATTTTCATTAGCATCTTTGAAATTTCCTTACCATGCTTTTACAGTCTCTCTCAAATTATTAAACAAGGCATTCTGGGAGACTGGACATCTGGTCTCATACTAACTGTCCCTCCAGATTCAACCCAAGGGCATATATAAGAAATCTCCATGGACTTTCAACCCTTTATGACTTTTCAATCTCTAGAAATCTTTGAACACAATGAAACTCAGAAAAGCTTCCTGTGCAGAATCAATTTATCTCCATATTAAAGAGTCTCTTCTAAATTGCCAGATTTTGTGGGTTAATTGATCTTTTCTATCTTTCCTCAAACCCTATTTTTAAAAATGAGTATTTCATTACAATCAGGATAAAGGAAAACAATCTCAGAACTGTAGATTAGAGTCTAACTAGTGTCCCAAGGTCAAATCATTTAAATTGCTCACAAATCTGCTGGTTTATTTTTAGATTTTATTCATCCTATATTATCATATTCTAATTGTCTCTACAGTAAGCAGAGATTACCATGAAAAATAAAATGACTTCAAAATCAATATGTCTTGCAAGAAGAATTGCTGAAATATTTCTTTCCCCCAATACTTGATAAATATAAGTTTTTAGATAATATTCATAAACTTGAGGAACTCCAGAATCATGCTCACATCAGATGACCTGTCTATACATTTTGGAGTGCATATGACCAACCTCAAGTTTGAAAATTATCTAGATTCACTCACAGAGCATAGGATGTGCTGTGCTTGCTGTTAGAGTTTTAGTATAGTAAAAGAAGCCAAATTTGACCCAGCTAAGGAGGGATACACAGAACAGATCTTGAGGGTCAAAAGATGCCATTTTAGGTCATCACTGTGACAGCTTAATAGTGTCACCTCCTCTGGGATACGGAGACAACACCGAGTATTGCCAATCAGAAAAGTTGGCATAAATCCATGATGTCCAGGGCTTGTCATTGGGATTGACCTTATATTCAGCACATGACTTACTTTTAGTCACCTCAAAAAAAAAAAACCCTATAAAAAGGATGTGTATTTGAGCAATATCAAACTAAAAAGCATCTCAGAAAAGAACTTTAAGTTACAAGACAGTCTGAACAGGTGTTGAATTTCACTGGTTCCCCAAAGTAGAGCTATTCATATTGCTCACAAATACCAGCCTCCTAGAAAGTATCCACCCTTTGGCAATGGAACATAGTATTGCCATCTCAGAATTTATACCTGAGGCAACACAACCTACATTTAAACACACACACACACACACACACACACACACACACACACACACACACACACACACATCAAAAATTCTTTCCTTACTCTTTGAAGTAAGTCAGTGATTTTCTTGGGCTGAATTCATGGCTAGCTTTGGCCACATACAAACTGTAGGCTGTGGGCTGGTCCCACCTACACGGAAGGTTTGCTGGCATGGCTTGTTGGCTTGTTCCAACAAGTGTATCTTGAATCACATTGTTAGATTGTCCAACAACAAGGTCCCCATAGCCAACAAAAGAACCACTCAGGCAAAGCATTCTCCGTGAGCTGGAAACTAACTCCCAGCATGCTGTAAAGACATTCTTACATCCTAATGAGATGGTGAATGTGAAGCAGGGAAAAGACACTAGAATAAAGGCTTATAAACAAATGCTCACCTTTATTCAAGAATGAACTGCCTGCTCCTTACCACAGACTAGTGTGCTCTAGACATCAATGGGCTGATACATCTTTCAGTGTCTCTTAAGACTAGTACACAACTAGTAGGCAAGCTGCCTTGCAAAATGCTCATCTGCATGGCATCAGCCAGCCCTGCCCTCCGTCTCAGCCTCTCCAGCCACTAGCCCCAGCTGAAATCCATCTTAGCTATTGCATAAAATGAAAATAAAGACTTGTGAAACACACACACACATACAGACACAGACACACACACACACACACATACACACACCAACCAAAAATATGCAAACAATGAAAGTGGAAGAAATGTTGCAATGAGTTTTAAAATAAGATTAAAATAAAAAGAATTAATAGAAAAGCATGAAAAGATAAAATTAAATAGTCACTCAAAAATCTTGTCTTAATCAAAATGAGTATTAGTCAGCAGGTGTTTGAACCTATGCAGGAATTACACTCCAGAAGGTTTTCTTTTCTTTCTTTCTTTCTTTCTTTGTTTCTTTGTTTCTTTCTTTCTTTCTATTCACTTGTTTTGGGATCGAGTTCAGATCCTCACACATGGTAAGCACGTGTTCAGCTAAAGCATTACACGCCAGGTCCCGGGGAAACATGTCTAACTAATGCTTACCAGCCTGAGAGAGAAAATTCAGGACACCAAGCCAGGAGAGTGAAAACTGCCTCACGTGACAAATTAAAATCCATGAGTTTATCTGAGCATTCCAACTAATTGATTTTTATAGAATGGACTTGAGAGGACAGAAAAAGAAAATACATCTAGAAATTAATATTCAGTGGTGCTTCCATGAAAGAATATTTTGATAATTCTAAAAGATATAACAAACTGTCAACTCAGTGAGAACTTTTCAGTAGAGCAGACATAGCAGTGGTTTGGGTGTGGCTGGGTTGGGTAAGATCAGAATAATGTTCACCTCTGAACTTGAGCTCTGTAGCTTTTTGAAGATCTTACAGTATATAATCTACAAACTTTTAAATTAAAAAACTTTCATATTAGATTCAAAATACATTAACTTATATAAAATAGAGTAAAATTTTCACAAATTCCACAATTAAGAATATTGATTTTTAATTTTAACACTGCCTTTTAATTAAATGCTATATAAGCACATGTAGATTACTATTGACTAAACACAACTGTAAGACTAACTAATATGTCTGATGATGTTATGTTTAGAAGTTATTTTTAAGGACACTGAACAAAACATAACTTTTGTTAGATATATATGTTAAAGTAACTTAACTATGGATTTCTTGACATTTTCTCAGACTGATCCAAGCCTGTTTTAACAGCTTGAAAACATGTTATGACTTAGGTAAGGTCCATCTAAAAATGGCAGCAACTAAATTTAGCAACTGTGTTTCCTGGCTTAAAGATGTTTCGGGTGATAAATGTTCCCTCTGGTCTTATCATCCTAGGAAATGACATAGCAGTTGGGGCCTTATTTCTATGCAGCATGAACTCAAAGCTTGAAAGAGAATCTGATTGTCCTTCTGCCTGAGCTAAACCTTCTGTCCGTCCTCAGTACACACTCCCAAAGAGGCTTAAGTGGGTTTTAGAGGCTCAAGAATGATTGGATGAATGGAAAGATATACCATGTTCCTAGAAAGAAAGACAGAATTTTCCATCTATAAAGCCTATGTAAATTAAACACAATTCTCCTCCAAGTTCTAATAGAATCTTTAACAATTTAATTGTGAATCTCTTCTAAAGCGACAAGAAAATTCTTCACACAGTTTTACTTAACTCCTAAGTGTTTGGGTTAGAAGACAATATTGCAACATCAGTAGATACATGTATACATACCAACACATACAATACATACAAACTCAGAGCCATGCATGTAAAAGCTTAAGAAACACAAAATAACAAGCTAAAAAAATAGCCAGAGAGGTTCGATTCTGGCGATGGAAAAAGAAAGGCAGAAAATATTTACCAGCAGAATTCTGTGTTGCCTTTTATTTTAACACCCAGTTTTGTTTGCTGAAAATGGGAGGGAGGGAGGAATGGGAGGATACAAGGAATGCAATTGAGATGTAATATGAATAAATTAATAAAATACTTTTAAAAAAATAAATTTTAAAAAAGGAAAATGTTTGCCTTTTGGCAGAGATGGGTATCACTAAGAAATATTTCATTTTTGATGGACGAACAGCTGGATTATTTTTCCAGCCTCCACTGTAGTTCTCCTGGCTTAGGCTTCACATTCAGTATCTCAAGTCTCCCCCAGCATTTGCCCACCCAGCATGGCCAGAGCTCAGCTTTTTCTGCTTCTAATCTGATACCCAGTTATGTTTTGTATTTACCTACTCTTGGTGGACATCCTTCTAAACGTGTTAGTACTTTATATATCTTTATCTGCATAAAGAGAACAAGGACTTACCTGCATTTGTCCTTCCTTCAAATTTAAGGGAGTAGAGCACGGTGCAAAAGAGAATACAAGAAACAACGTCTGCAGCATGCACTAGGCAGATAGCCAGATGGCATCAGAGATGATAAATGAAAGTTACTCGGCAGATAGATTGATATGCAGGGGGATGATAGATAGATAGATAGATAGATAGATAGATAGATAGATAGATTAAATAGATAGTAGACATAGTCTATATGTCTATTAATAGATGTTAGATGGAAATGTTCAAATTTGTACAGACAATAGACATATACAGATATATACAGATCATCAGACAGATGAGCAGACAGAGTAACTGTTCTATTGTGGAAATGTATTTAATATTTTAAACAACTGGAATAAAGCCATTCAGCCAACAGAGGGATTTCTTAATTACAAAGACTTTAGTTCTGACCAGGCTGCTGTCGGAGAACATGTAGCATCTGTGGAAAGCTCCAGAAGAACCATCAGTTGTCAGACAGATGAAATGGTAGGAAGCTAAGAGGCTGGATTCCATAACCTGGTTAAAAGTTGGAGAAGGATTTCCTTGTCTTTAATAGCTGAATCCTCTGGAAATGATCATAATGAGTGAGCTAACCCAAAAGCAGAAAGACTCACATGCTATATACTCACTTATAATTGGGCACTAGCCCAAAAGGCATGTCCCATGAAAGTCTTCACTTACCAGGAGATTGGGATAGGTGTGAGAACATCCTACTGAGACTCTAGGTAAGAGAAATATAGGAGATGGGGAAATAGAAGGATCCAGAGGGTCCTAGAAACCTATAAGAAGAACATCATGACAGGTGGATCGGGGCCGGGGGGGGGGGGTCTGCTCAAACTATTGCACTAACCAAGGACAATACAAGTAGTAAACATCGAACCCCTACTCTGATCTACCCAATGGACAGGACATTCTCCACAGTTATGTGGAGAGTGGGGTCTGACTCTGACATGAACTCTAGTGCCCCATATTTGACCACCTCTCCTTGGTGGGGAGGCCTGGTGGCACTCAAAGAAAGAATAAGCAGGCTACCAAGATGAGACTTGATAGCCTCTGACCATATAGTTGGGGAGGAGGTCCCCCTTGGTCTTAGACCTAAGGGAGGGGAAAAGCGTAAAAGCAAGAGGGAGGGAGGAAGGGAGGGAGGGAGGAACGAGAGGATACAAGTGATGGGATAACAATTGAGTTGTAATCTGAATAAATTAATAAAATTTAAATTTAAAAAACCAACAAAACAAAAAGAAAAAAATGTTGGGGAAGGCAGGGAGAACAAAGAGAGCGGGCGGGGAGCAGGGCAGAGAATTTTTGTGAACACAGCTGCATTGATCCTGGTGCCCTGTTCATTGCCTTCCTAGAAACCTGCAAATCAGAAGTAATTTAGGGCAGCCTGATCACCCTGGCAGGTACAGAGTGGGAAAGGCCTCTGTCTTGAGACACATTGTCCTTCTGAATTACCAACATCCTCACATGTCAAGCTCTTACCCTGTTCGTCAGATCTTCAGGAATTCTCAGTTTAGAAGACTGCATTGGTTTTTCCTACCAAAACAAATATAACTATCAGTGAAATATTTTAACTATTAGAAAATAGTTTAAATATTTTAATCAATTTAATTCAAATGCTTTTCAACATTGTTTTGATTGTGTGAAAATATTCTAAATCAAAGAGAAAATCCTTGGGTAAAATATTAGCCCCTCACAACACATTTACCTTCATTAAAAAACAAATACAAAAACAAAAAACAAACAAACAAAACTAGAAACTGCTAGGTAGGAAAATAAATGGATATTTTACAAATTCACAAAAATAGATCTACATGTCTAAACATTAAATATATTCTCTTGTTAATTTGATGCTAAAAATCAATTAACAAGATTTCATTTGTAGTCTACATGATAAAACAAATTAATGCTAAAGACTCATTGTTCAAAATATCCATTGCTCTAAAATCAATATTTGATTATGTATTAGTTTGAGGTGTTTTAAATTGCAACAGATTGTTTTAATTTTTCAAAGCAGAATTATAATAAGCCAGAGCAGCTGTTTGTTTTCTTTCTTTTGAGACAATGGATGGGTTTCACCATGTGGTCCTGCCTTTCTCAGGATCACTGGCCTCCTGTGATCCCGCTGCCTCACTTTCTTGAGTACCAGGAGTATGTGCTACTCCAATGCAGTATACAGTGGCTGTATCAGCCAGCTCTGCACCAAAGATTTTAATGAGATGAAATACATTTCCTAGTGATTTTTCTCTCTCTCTCATGCTATCAGCTTTAGTCTGGTGACGGTCTTTAAGATTTGTCTCAAACAATTTAAGACATTTATCTTAGCTCCCCTTCCCTCAGAAAATTGTTTACAAAAGGGATCATGCATAATGCACATTTTCCTACCTATCATTTTTTAAATACTGCTGTGCATCGTCACTACTTCTTATGTGTCACTTAGATTTCCTTCTTTGATGATAATCTCTAGGTGACGCTGGACTGGGGAGAGCTGGGCCAAATGGCATGTCTGTGTTTGTGTCCATCTCTTTAATAACTGACAAGATGCCTTTGCATCCTGTTAACTAATAATTTTATATTCAAATTATTATTTTTTAATTTTTAAGCTAAATGTCATTTTAAATAAATTTCTAAGTAAAGACTTAGTCTGATAAGTCTTTATATAGAGGCTGCAGAGATGTCTCAGTGGTTAAGAGCACCAGCTGCTCTTCCAGAGGACTTAGGTTCAATTCCCAGCACCCACACGGCAGCTCACAACTGTCCACAACTCCAGTTCCATTGGATCTGACACCCTCACACAGACATACAGGCAGGCAAAAGACCAGTCAATGCACATAAAATAAAAATTAAAAATCATTTTAAAAAGACTAATGGGCATTTTCCTTTCTAGGCTGGAGTAATGATTACTACTTATATCACTTAGACATTATTAATGCCTCTAATTATATTACTTTGGGGAAGGCTCTTATTCTGAAAACAATTGGTATAATTTTAAAATCCCAACTATTCAAAACTTTTAAAATTGTCCAATCTTCTAAAATAAACATTCTGACTGAAATGTTACATACTAGAAAGTTTTGAATATATCTGGAGAATATATAATTAACCAGTACTTATTAGTTTTGATCTCCAGCTCTTTCTGATACAGTTAAGGCACATGAGACATAAATCCATTTTACACAACATCCCTCAAAGGTTTTTTATTGTGTTTAAGAAAAGTTAGGAGCCAAGGCAAACCAATTGCTCCAACCCCGGCTAGCAGAGAAGTGATGACCAGAGGGAAACCATTAGTCATCAGCAAATTACAAAGAAATTACCATGCCAAGTCAAAGGTAAAATCAATTACGATAGGAATTACAGTACCAAAGCATCACGCCTAAGGCCCTTGTGGTTAATAGACACCCTGAGATAACTTTATAGGGGATTCAAGCATCGGACTCTCTGTAATGCTGAAACACAAAATTAGATTGAAAGAAAGGATATAGATACTTTATAGTGTAAGTTGGACTAAAAGCCTGCCCTGGCCATAACATCAAGCGTTGTTGGACAGACTATTTTCTCCACGGGTTATTACATTGTGGATAGTACGGGGTGCACCCATTGACTGCAGTGCTTCTGCCGTGCTCTCTTGCCCGAGTCTTTGTGAGGAGAATTCCCTGTGCTCTGACTTGACGTTGGCACCCAGCACTAAGACTCAACAGCCTTAAGTTTTCAGTGCGATGAGACTGAAAGACAATCGTACAACTTCAGGCTGCCAGCGGCATTTTTGATCTCTTTGCCGAGTTTCAGATGAAAGCACCTGAAACAGAAAGCCCAGAAAAATGCAAAGCTTTACAGATCTCACTTTGCCCCTCGGATTTGATTGCTATTCTCATGCCCACTATAGTCATCCAAGATTCCCAAAGAAAGTTAATACAGGGCACCTGCTTCTGCTTTCCCTGGTTGTCCAGGGTCGTGTTAAACTCACTCGCCTTCAATTAGCCTTGCCCCACAAACATTGCCGCATCCCCTACACTTAATCTTGCCTTTCTCTATGAGAAAATGTTTTTCATCACAGGAGATACAAATTTGGTAAGAAAATTAAGAAGGCTATTTTTAAATCCCAGTCTTGTTATTGGTTGGATTATTATGCCTGGGTAAATCATTTAATCTACTTCTTGCAATTTTTTCCCCCTAAATTGGAGAAGAGGCCTGAGGCATGGCTCAATAGTCAAAAGTACTTCCTGCTCTCCCAAAGGACTCAAGTTCATTTCCCAGCACACACATTGGGTGACATTCAATCTCTTACTACCTCAAATTCCAAGGAATCTAATGGCCTTTTCTGGACTTCAGAGGAACCTATATATACATGGCAGGTGCATGTGCACACGCACACACAGGTACGCATGAATACACACATACAAATATAAAATAAAATGCTATGCAAGAGCTATTCAAGGAACTCAAAAAGATGCCTCATTGTACAAATGATCTTCAGATCACTGGAAACTGCTATACAGACCCAGTGTGGAGGACAGTGAAATTTTCCTAAGTATATCAATGTTGTATTAATATTAAATTTCCAAATTACTATTTCCCATTAGTTACATGTAACTTCAAAATTCCTGCTGTGTTTACTTGAAAAAGTTATTTTTGGTTACTGGTGCCTTAACGTTTTAGACTTTAAAACTCATTGCATGGATAAGATCCTCTTTCTGGGCAAGCCCATGCTTAGTTTTGGTTTGCTGCCAACTGACTCAACATCATTGTTGAGATTCTCAGCTCACCACAAACTTGCTGGTCCATCCAGTATCTGCAGATCTTCACACTACCCCGATGTGGGGCTTTACACCCAGCTAAGAGAAGCTTCAAGTTTACTTTTATCAGAGTCTCTTGTATCTCAGGCTGACCTTGAACTAACTATGCAACCTAGCCTAGCCTTGAACTCTCTATCGTTCTGGTCCCATCTTCTCAGGGCTGGGATTATAGACCGCTGCACCCAGTTTGTGTGTCAGTGGATATCGAACCCAGGACTTTGTGCATGCGAGGTAAACACACTAACAGCAGAGCTACATCCAAGCCCAATGTTTTCAATTTCTACTGATGACTTATCACCACCACCACCGCCACCATCACCAATGTCTTTTTTTTTTTAAGTACTAATCTGTAGAGAAAGGGTTTGGCAATGTCTCAAACAGCAACAAGAATAAAGACCTATTTTTATCTTTGTCCTTGGAAAAAAAAAAGCCCAGTACACCATGTTCTGATTCAAGTGACCCTGTTGTGTCTGCAGCATGCCCTAGGTGAGGTGTTTGTACACAAGCTAACTGACTACACTGACCTTAGGAGGTAGGTGGCATCACTACCATCTGTTCACTGGAGACAACACCAAGGCCAAAAGGAGGTCACTGTCTCATTCAAGGTTACCCAGCTTGCATTAGAGTTGTGTGTGGAGCCTTCCTAAGTCTAACTTTAAGACTCATTTTGTTTTCTCTGTGTGAATATAACTCACAGAAAATGTGCGGAGTAATCGCTTTCTACCCTTCCGTGGTGGTTAGGATTGAGTGTCAACATGAGAGGAGACGAGCTTTCTATGGGGGGTATTTAGATCAGGTTGCCCTCTGGGCACACTCATAAAGGATTAGAAGTGGAGAGGTAAGACCCACTCTATGGGAGGGTGGTACCATTTCCTGGGTCTTGTCTGCTTATGGATGAGAACGCTGCATCCAATGAGATGGCTTAGGGAGGAAAGGTGCTTGCAGCCAAACTGATGACTTAAGCTCAGTGCTCAGGAACCACATAGCACAAGGAGAAAAATTACTCCTTCATCTTGTTCTCTGACACCCACAAGCAGAGCAGAGCATGTGCTTGTGTGCGCAAACACATGCCCACACATAGGTATACACGTGCATATATACGCAGAACAAATACATTTTTAAAAAATTTAAAGACAAGGCAGCTTTCTGAGTACAGAGATTTGTCATTTTCTGTTTTCTGACTTCAGATACAATGGGACCAGCTGCTTCAAACTCCTGCCTCCGTTTCTGGTTGTTTGAGTGAGAACGGCCTCCATCAGTTCATATATTTGAAAGTTTATTTCCCAATTGGTGGAACTGTTTGAGAAGAATTAGGAAGGGTAGCCTGGTTGGTGGGTGTGTGTCTCTGGTAGCAGGATTTATGATTTCAGAAGCCCACACTGTTCCCAGTTCTCTCTCTCTCCCCACCTTGTAGGTATTGCCTTAAGCATTTAAACTCTCACCTTCTGTTCCATACCATGCCTGCCTGCCTAGTGCTTTGTCCCCCTTTTTTTTTCTCCCCATAGCTTGCACTAATCATGGTATCTCAGCCCAGCAATAGAACAGTACTGAGACATGGACTGTATCCTCAGATTCTGAGCCAAAATAAACTCTTTGTCCCAAAAAGTACCAAGATGGCTTCTCCTAGGGCTTTCAACTCTGCGTGTTCGTGACAATCTTCAAGCTTCTTTCCGATTTTAGGAAAGAATTATGACTCACCTCCACTTAAATCTAACTATAGAGACATGGAGTACAAAACTGCTTCCCTGCATAGCCCTTTAAACAATTCTACAAGGGAAACAGTTTATAACGCTTTGAGCCGTTTACCAAACACAAACACGCTTCTATGGCCCAGATACCAGTTTAGGAGGAAGGGAAAGATTTGTATGCAAAACCCGGAAAGCCTAACGGTATCTTAATAGTTTAAAGGTTACCATAAAACAAACATGATAAGCAAAGCTCCCCATATGTCAAAAAAGTGGTGAGGGTCTTCCTCTATTAGAGCCCTTTCCACTCTCCGGAGGTCTTTCTTGCCTTTCCTTACTCTATGTTTGATGTTTGGGGTGGGGGCGTGAGCAGTGACTATTCTAGTATAAAGAAAACTATATCCTGGCACGGTTGAGCACTTTTGTAATCCCAGCACCGAGACACCGCAATGGCAGCAGAGGAATACTTCGCAGTCTGATGGGTCAGTGAGGGGCAGAGTAGCAAGAGATGAGCTCAGAGAAGCACTCAGTTAACACCAAGTGTCAGAGAATGTGGCTTTTTCTTTGAGAAGAAGAGTGGCATAATCTGCCTCTCTTTTTCTGATGATTACATTCACTCTTGTAGCAAGAATCAGTGGAGGAGAAACAAAAGCAACCCAGAGAGAGTAGATGTCAAAACAGGTAAGAAGCTACTGTCAGTTTGGGAGACAAGTGATGGTGGCTTAAGCCAGAGGAAAAGCAACAGAGATGGGAAACGTTACTCAGATTTTGAACTGGCCTCAGTAAGATGCCCAACAGATTGGACACGGAATGTGAGAGGAAGACAGTAAGGATGGAGCTGGGACTGGCCTGATGGGCAGACAGAACAAACAGCGTTAGTTTGGATGCCAAGAGGTACATGTATTCTGTTTCTGGGGCCTGGATGTGAAAGCCAGCTCTAGGGGCTACACTTACTGTCCGAAGGCGAATGTGTGTGTGAGTGAGGAGCCCAGCACAACAGCCTGAGCTGGAGAGGGAAATGCATTAGCTGTCATCGCAAAGATAGCATTTAAAACCACATGCCTCAATAAAATAGCCACAGGAATGGTATACATAGAAAAAAGAGATAAAATTCTCTTGCCATTATATTCATGATTATATTATTTCCTTCAATAGAGGTTTAAAGCATGGTAGCATTTTATTTTTACAGAATGAAATAAAAGATTAGTGATCCAGGCTCTACATGGGACTATTTCCAATTTTCCTTTGGGATAAAAATCTTCACAGGTACTATGTTCAATAATACATTAATACCTAACTAAAAGCATTCACACACACACACACACACACACACACACACACACACACACACACACACACTGCATGATCAATTCCTTACTATCATTCCAAAAGTGAGAACGCAAATGCCTAGCTGCAAATTTTCATTCCTTATATTTGTTATTAGTACCCAATGGAAGTATTTCCAGGAGGTTAGCTTCCTTGCCTGTAAAGTAATATCCCATAATAAGAAATTTAAACATAATAAAATTGAACTTTAAGGAATATCCTTTTATTTCTCTGTAATGGAAAAAATACAATGGTGATTTAGACGTCCTCTGGTAAGAGCCTTAATACATGCAAGCTGAGGGGGAAATGTACAGGGAGCGCTAATACCTTATTCTTTTCCTTAATAAATTCTTTTTCTATATTCATGTCTAGTGTCTGAGAGTTTCCAGAACTAAGATCTTCATTCTAAGCCTCTAGTGCTTGCCTGAAAACTAATTATGTAAGTATGACATTGAACTAATAGCTACGGGAGTTTAAGACCATATACAGAAGACAGCTATGAAGACACCACCATTGAGCTACTGCCCCTGGATCAGGGGTCAATGCAAATCAATGCAGGGACATTTTTTTTTCTTGCAGGATCAGAGATAGGATAAAGATAATTATAAATCTCAGGAACAATAAAAAAAAAACAAGGAAACTGTGTGACTTTCATGAACGATGGGTTCACCTGCTGATTTAAGCTGTGTGGATGGGAAATTCTGTGGCTCCCTTGTGTAACACCAGTACCCACTGTGTTTGCTCAGCCTGTCTCCACCACAGCATCCTCAGCTGGTTTCTACTGTGTTACAAAATAAGAAAATCAATGGGAAGTAGCTGAAGTGTAGTTTGCCTTTCCATGGAGCCACGATTTTCCTAGCCCCAATCTGTTTATCTTTTCTAATTGTTCTGACTATTTTCTTCTTTAAGTAACTGTGTGTATCAGATAGGGTTTCTAAAGAAAACAGATGGTGTGTGCAAACTGGGACATTTGGGTGATGCTTAATAAAGGAACTGTTGAGAAAGTCAAATGGAAGGAGATACAGTTCCTGCCAGGTAACAGGGTATTTACAAAAAAAGGAGCCATTCTGGAAGGAATGAAGAAAGTGAAGAAACAATCAGTACAGAAATGGCAAACAAAGAAATGATGTATCCCAGAACCACCATGGGACACAGCCTGTAGTTTTTGTGGAGTATTCGATACACTGTTTTCACCCTCATTCCAGCATTTTACATCTTACTAGTGTCTGTACCCATTGTGGCTAAACAATTCTGAAACCAAGAAGCCTATTGATGCCAAGCAAATGGGTTGTGTGGTTGGACTGAGAATGAGCCCCACAGACTCACAGATTGGAATACTCCATTAGGTGGAGTTGTTTGGGAAGATTAGAAGGTGTGGCATTTTTGGAGGGGGCATGCCACTGGGGTGGACTGGAAGTTTAAAACACTAGTGGGTTTCCTAAATGCATTCTCTCTCTCTCTCTCTCTCTCTCTCTCTCTCTCTCTCTCTCTCTCTCTCTCTCTCTCTCTCTCTCCACCCCCCCTCTCTCTGTGCCTGCAACTCTAGATTCTGCCAAGCTCACAGTCAACCCCAACCATCACATCACTACTCAGAGAGATGTGCATATATGCAATAACACTCTCATAAATTACATAACTTCATTACTTTGGAAATTTTTTCTAAATTTGCTTACTGTACTTTTTTGAGAATTTTTTATATTCATATTTTGGAAGAATCTCCAAAAATGTAGCAGTTATATCCTCTGTAAAAATAAGTATTTTCTGACATTATAGTCTTCCTCTTTGAGATAAGACTAGTAGTTATTCTCATAGAATCATAATAGTTGTATTGTAATTTGTGGCTGAAATTCTAATAAACTGCCATCCTTTCTTCTCTTATTAAGACTTTTTTATTATGAAATTCACAAAGATGTCTTCTTAACATACCGTACTTTCTCCAGCCCAGTGAGTCCTCTTTGGTTGTCCATAAGGCCTTGCTCTGAAGAATGTAATTCCTTCTGTTCAGACAATTGCTCATGCACATTCCTAGATGCCATGGAGTCTAGAGAAAAAAAGGAAGGAGGGAGGATGAAGCCAAAGGGAGCTCATCTAGAGCTCTGGCTTCATGAAATATAGGCTGAATGTCACGCTGTTCACTTACAACTTAAAAATTCTTGAGGCTTTGGTTGGTTTTTTTTTTCCAGTTATGTTGAGCACAAAGACACACATGACATAGTCAATAAACTAGCTTTTTCCTTGTTTCAGTTTTGCATTCTAACTATATTTTAAACCCTTATGGAGAACATTTACTTGCCTTACATAAGTATTCTCAGAACATTCAGATTAGTTTTTAGCACATGTTTTTAGAACATTTGTATAATATAAATAGAATTTTCTTCATTAGAATAGAATTAGACATAATAAAATATCACTGAACTGATACTAAGAAACTAAGGTCAGAATTTTCTTGTCATTATTGGGTAGTATGTGGTACATGGCATATGCAGGAATACTGTTCTAAACTGCATGATAATAGCATAAAATCAATGTTTGAACTAGCTCTTGCTGACAAGCCAGCAGGTCCCACTTAGCCATCATTTCCAGGAGAAATACATGGTGCTGAATGAGGAAGCTTAATGCTTTTGTTTTAGGGTTGCTGTCATATAGCAGAATGAGCTACGCTGTGCTAAGCCGAAATCAATATAATGTCAGAATTGCTCAGAGTTGGTAAGAAGCCAGATTACATGAGAAAATTATGTAAGGATCAAAGCAGTTAGCCATTTTAGGCAATCAATTAAAACATTTCCATATAATTTCTAAGGTTGATGGGGTGGTGTATTCTAGCATGTTCTGGATGATTTGTTTGTAAAAGGTTGATGGGATGGTGTATTCTAGCATGTTCTGGATGATTTGTTTGTAAAAGGTTGATGGGGTGGTGTATTCTAGCATGTTCTGGATGATTTGTTTGTGCTGGCATTCTCCATGGTCATACCGTGCCATCATGCTACCAGTATTTGTATGTCTAGGACGCCCTGGATTGAACATATGAGTTGTTAATGTGTTATACTATTAAAAATTAAATTAATTTTATTTATCTTAGTCATATAGGCCAAATATAATGAATTTATCTCAAAAATATAAATAAAGGAAAATTTCAAGTTAATATTTTCAAAACTTAAATCTTGCTTGACCTATCTTTGCTGGAATAGAGACATTTTTATTGAAATGTTGGGGGAAAACTCTTGAAAGAGAGAATAATATTTTATCATGTAGCATTCGATTTTTAAAATCGTGGGTTATGAGAATTCTATAAAGGTTCTCTTTTCCCTGCCTTTTTCACGGCTGCTGTGATCCAAGGTCACTCCAAAAAGAATTTGCATTGCTGGCATAAGAGAGTTGAAGGTACTTGCTGTCACCTTGAATAATTTTGCACATTTCTCTTTTTTGAAAGAGAGAGAGAGAGAGAGAGAGAGAGAGAGGCATAGGAATGACTTTATTTTTGTATGGTCTAAGAAAGATTAATACAGCACTCTGGATTTCTTGAGAAAACCTATTTTCTAAAATGATTTTGCCTTGTAACAGCAGAGAAAAGCTAGAGGTGTTCACATTACACAGTAGGTGCAGACGGACACCCGTAGGAGAAGCGCTTGACCAGGGCAGCAGAGCTAGAACGCTGGCAAGGGAGGCCAGCAGACAGATGCTTGTTTCAGCTTCGTGTGTGAGAAACACACCGCCTCGAGAAGCAGGGGCTTCTGGGAGAGGCTTCTTGCTTTTGAGAACTCCCCGTTCTTCCTTAATCTCTTATTAAGCTACACAGTCGTTGTAATTTACTCTCCTTGCTTCACTTCAGATCACATTTTAACTGGAAGATAATAAATTTGGTTGTTTCACATTCTACTCCAAATCCTTGTGACTGCTGAGGTGTCATTCTCTCTTTATAGCTCAGCTTACAGATGGGTGCCAACCATGAGCTATCCCACTACCCTGTTTCCCTCAGAAACATCTTCTCACTGTGTGTGTGAAATATAGCACACTGCAGACCATTTCCTTCTGTTTCTAGAGTCACAACACTGACCTAAATCTCACCATTTTGTTTCTCTGTGAAACACTGCAGTTGTACTATTTGTGTCCTTTGTAAAATGTACAAATGGATGAGACAGAAAGCAACATACCTACAGTTGTAAAACACTAGTGTTAATGTGAAACCTTTATATTCCAAAATGTGCACCTAAATCAGAGATGTGGAATGAACAGTGTGTGTCCACGTACTCTCTTCAGCACAGGGGCAGACCATATACTTTATTATATTGACTTATTTCCACAGAATATTATAGCAGATGATAGATGCATAGATAGATAGATAGATAGATAGATAGATAGATAGATAGATAGATAGATAGTGTTGCTCATATGTATGTATACATAAACATATGTATACTCAGGGAGCTTGTCCCCAAAGCAGACTGATTTTACCTCTCCTGGCAGCCATTAGTTGCTTGTAGTTCTTCACCTTTATGATTTCATCTTTCTTTATAGTTGAACAGAATCTCGTTGCATATATTATCCATGCATCACCTGAGGAAGATTTAGGTTTCTCTATTGTCTAGCTAATCAATGAAGCATCAGTGAACGTGGCTGAGCAAGTATCTGTGGAGTTGGAAATCATGTCCTCTGGTCATATGCAAAGAATGGGATAGCTGGGTCATATGGAAAATCTACTTTCAGCTTTTGAAAACACTTCCTACTGATTTCCACCGTAAAATACTTCCACTGATTTCTTAGCTTGCAATCCCACAGAAAGTGAATGATACCCAAAATTCTACCAGAAAACTTCCAGAAATTTTCAGACTTTCGGCAAAGTAACAAAATAAGTACTTTTTCAATATATCAATAACAAACACCTTAAGAAAGACGTCACAGGCACACTCCCATTCACACTGCCCTCAAAAAAAAAAAAAAAAAGATATCTAGATTTGAACCTAACGAAAACTGGTAAAAATAACTCTGCAGTTAAAACTGTTAAGTCTCTGATAAAAGGCGATTGGGGAAAACACAAGGGTCCCCTGCTTACATAATTGTGAAAGTGGCCATCTTACTAAAAGCTCAGAATCACACATTTAAAAACAATCAAACCCCTTCCATTCTAATCTGTAGTCAGGGCAGTCTAGGAGATGTCCACAACATACTGTTGTTGCCTTTGGCTATCTCAGAAGTTGAAAGTAAGATCATATTGCTGAAAATACCATGCACTTTGGACATAAAACTCAAGATGGATCTAATCCAAAAGCCTCCTTCCTAAGGGCTAGCTTTCACAGTATGGGAAAGTGATAAGAAAGCTGCAGGGGGTGGGTGCGGGGAGAGACAGGGTGTGGGGGGGGAGCATTCAATAATTCAGTAATTCTATGATGATACCTATGAACTACAGCAATGATCAGCAGACTAATATATCTCTTAAGGTGGAATAGTGATACTCATATCTTGGCTGTTTAGTTTGGACTTCAGGCCTGCTTCACAGGAAGAAAATGATGCCTGGTCCTGTATGTCCAGCCCACTATGGGGGCGGGGAGGTTTGAATCATTAAGGAAAACCTACTAACACCACTTTCCTAAACCACGTAATTCTAACTACATTTTAGTTACTTATCCCTACACCCACAGGTAAGTATTACCTCTCATCAGAAAGGAAAAAGGATCTTTTGCAGGACACATACGCAACTACAGAAAACCAAAACTGGTCAAAATGCAGGGAACAACCAAAGGCGGGCACCTGGCTTCAACTGGTACATTTACAATCCAACTACTATACCTAAGGCTCAGAGAACACCTAAAGGAAGGTGAGATGATTGTAAGAGACAGAGGAACATGAACTCTGCGGCAAGATTGGTTCTACATGAAGAGCTACATGCAGTTAACATATCTTCAGAGATGGAGAATTAGTCTTCCCCAGGAATGAGCTCCCTAAATAATATTATATTCATTTTATCAACACTGAACGGACTCAACAGATTGTATTTGTGTATGTGTGTGTATGTGTGTGCGCGCGCGCGCGCGTGTGTGTGTGCGCGCGCGTGTACGTGTGTAAGTGGGGGAGGGGAAACTTGGGAACAGGTTGGAGAGGAAAGGAGGAAATGATGCAGTATTTTAATTAAAAATATTTTAAAAGCCCAAAATGCGAATGATACAATTAAAAATGTGCTATAAATTTGAACAGAGAATTCCCAACAAAGAAAAAGAAAAAACAAAGAAACAAAATGGCTAAGAAATATCTTTTATAATGTTAACATCTTTAGCAATTAGGGAAATGCGAGTCAAGACTGTCTTGAGATTTCATCTTATTCCAGTTAGAGTGGCTGAAGGTCAAGAAAACAGCTAACAATAAGTAATGGTGAAGATGTAGGGAAAGGGAAAAGCTCTTCTTCCTTATCTCCTCTGAGGACACTCTTAGCACAATTTTAAGCTGCTCAAAGTTCTCCATGTGCTTCAGGCTGTCTTACACCTTCAGTTGTTCATTCAGAAGCTCTTCCTCTGCTTTTTTAAAAAAAACAATCTATCCAGACGCTCATCCTTTATTTCTCCTCAAGCCTACTTTTTCTTCAAGGCTCTGTTGAGATGAAACCTATCTGATGATAAGTATGACATCTAAAGTGGAATAAATAGGCTCCCTGGAAAAAAAAAACCTCTTGTAAAGTGCGTATTGAAATGCATGGGTGTCCTCCTTGCTTGAAATTGAGAATGCAATTGATTTGGCATATCCTAGCTAAATCACAGAAAGAATATTTGTACTCAAAAGATGTTGCTTACAAACATTAGTCCACCCCATAAAGGCATAAAAAACCAATAAAATCTTATGAACAATCTTAACTAAAGTACCAAAACTGTTATAATATGAAAACCACAAACACTGCTGAAAAAATTAAAGACATGTAAACATAAAGATTATTAAGATGGCTACATCACTCAACATGATGTACTACTCATTGCAATTTCTATTAGAATCAGAGTAGCATTTTTTTTTAAATGTAAGTCTATCTCCAAGGTCATAAAAATCTCAAGGGACCACAAACAAGCAGAACAATCTTGAAAAAGAAGAAAGCTCACAAGTCTGTGAATTATAATGTGAATTTTTTATTCAGAAAATATTGGTTCAATGTTTTGAAAACCACACTAATTCATATCACCAACGACCTCTTCAAAAAAGTTCTTAAGCAATTGGAAAGTTTATACATATTTTATAAAATCCTTATTTTTATTTGAAAGCTCATTTATAACTTGGCAAATTTACTGACAGTACTGTTCCCCAAATGACAGGCTCACTTTGTTCATAACTGAAAGAATGTCTGTTGAATACCCAAGTTTGAATAGCCAGAGCTTGTCATTTTTCAATGTAAAAAGCAGTGTTCTTAGAACAGTACTGGTTGTGCCTGTAGCTTAGTCATGTACCCTTCCAGACAGCCACCTTATGGCACTTAGCAAACATTCTGTACCTACTTCCTATTTGATCAGAGTATTAAAAAGAACTTGAAGGTCAGGGCTTTACAAATAGAATGATTCTCTCACCTAAAGTCCCAATAGGAAGTCTTCTCCTCTGTCCCATTTTCCTGGTAAGCGAAGATTTTCATGGGACATTCCCCTTGGGCTAGGGTCCAGATATAAGTGAGTATATACCATTTGACTCTTTCTGCTTCTGGGTTAACTCCCTCATTATGATCATTTCTAGTTCAATCCATTTGTCCACAAATTTCAGGAATTCCTTGTTTTTAATAGCTGAGTAGTATTCCATAGTGTAAATGTACCACACATATTTTAAAATACTTAAAAGAAAATAGTACATTTTGCATGAAAAAAAAAAAAAAACAAGACAAAAAAAAAATACAAAACAAAACCTTCCCCAGGCTCATGCGTTTGAACACTTGATCCCCAATTGGTGGCGCTGTTTGGGAAAGTTGCGAAACTTTTGCAGTGAGACCTCTCTGGCAGACAGAGTCATAAGAATAGGGCTGGAGGTTTATCTATAGCACCTGGTTTGGCTCAAGTCTCCATTTACTGGTCATCCTAAAAGCACCTGCCACTCTGGACAAAGCTGGTCCCAGCAGCCAGGACTTCCACACCTCGCAACTGTGAGATAAAAAATAAACAGATTTTCTTCCAACTTCATTCTGCCTGATACTTTGTCACTGTGACGAGATCAGTAACTAATACAGAAAAATATTTTTGCTTCATCAACATTTCTGCAATGCTTTCTTTGTACCTAGCCCTGTCCTAAATCCATCTCTAAGCATTTGCTTATCGAATCCTCTCCAACTATAAAGCAGATGCTAATAGCTTTGAGGATAAGGAAATCAAGGCTTTGAGAAGTGAAGGAACACGCCTGAGTTTACACAGCATGAACCACAGTACCAGGGCCCAAATCCAGGGGACACAGCCTGGCATTTTGTAACTCTATCAACAATCAGCTTAGCTGCTCAAAAGATGGGGAAATAGAGGCTAAAATCCCACCTCAGTAACTGGTGCGTGCATATCTTGCATGCACAAAGCCCTGGTTTACAATCTAAGCACTGAAAAAAATGATATTCAGTAATGAACAAGGGGGAGAAAGGAAAGTGGAACTGCTAGTCTAGAACTAAATCTGAAAGTGGAAACTCAGGATCAGATGAACTGTATGTCAGACACAGCTGAAAGGACCTGCAGCCAAAGAGGTAATTGTCCAGTAGCTATCTCAGAAGAGGAGAATAAGAAAAGTCAAAGGAAATCTCTACTTCAAGAGATAACTGGGATTATTTCAGGACAGACAGAAGAAATAGAGCACAGTCGGAGAAAGTACCCCAAATCGCACACTGTATCAATTGCACAAAGGAACAATGAAAAGGAAATAGTGGTGACTGTTAGGGAACAGGACTGAGGACCAGAGATTGTCCTCATCATAGCCATCCCTTATTCTGTATACGATTGACAATATTCACAGTGTTATACCGTCTTTGACAAAGATAGTGCAGGCACACACTCACACACACACACAGACACTTACACATAAACATACACACTCACACACATATACACTAGTGCACACACACACTCACACATAAACATACACACTCACACACATATACACTCACTCACACATAAACATACACACTCACACACATACACACTCACTCACACATAAACATACACACTCACACACATACACATTCATGCACATACACACACATACACACACACACACACACACACACACACACACTTGAGAAAATATGGTGAAAGTAAGTCTAAAAGTGACCAAAGCAAAGAGGCTGATAACTTAAAGTGAGCAATAACAAGGCTGAGGCCTAATTTGTGCACAGCAAAATCAAGTCAAAACGTATTATTCAGTGTCAACAATAAGGTGGTAGAAAAAAATCAGTAAGTAATTATACAACTAACATTTTTTATTAAAGAACAATGGTATTTTTACATGGCATATTTAACAGATTTGTTTATTTGGGGGCCAGTGAAATGGGTCAATGGATAAAGGCTCTTGTCACTAAGGCTCAAAACCTGAGTTTGATTCATAAAATCTATAGAGTGGAAAGAGAGAACTGACCCCTCCTGCAGGCTGTCCTGTCACTTCCACACTTGTACTATGGCCCATGTTCATCTTCACACACACACACACACACACATACACACACACACAAAGACATGCACTCACATATACTCACACATATATACATACTCACATACACATATTCACACACACTCACACACTCAAACACATACTCAATCACATACACACACGCACAAAGTGAATTAAAAACTTGCAGAAAGCTCCCTCCCATTTCTGCTGCCATGCATGCAGCCAACTTCCTTGCCTCTGCCTCTCATATCTGTACAGAAGTGTTGAAAGTACAGTTGTCTGTCAGTGCATCCAGCTTTCTTATTTGAGTTCCAAAGATAGTGTCATCAGGCTTGCATGACAAATACTCTTATTGGTTGAACCTTCTTGCCAGCCCGTAAAATGACATTTTTTTTCACAAGATAATATGGAAAATAATAATAGGCTTTTAATAAATGTGTTTGAAAAAGGTCAAACAATATATTGCAATAGGGAATTAATTTTAATTAAAAAGATACAAATGGCTACCTTGTACAAAAAAAATTGGTTCTCAGTCAACATAATTAATAGTTAAAGAAATGAAAACAAAATGAGCCTCACAGAAACACCAGGGACAAACACAGGCAAAGGTGTGGGGTTACTGGGACCCTTAGGCCTTGTTCTGTATCAGTGGCTGAGTGCACCATGATAAAATCATTATGTAAAACAGTATGGCTGTCCTCAAAAAAGTAAAGAGTCTCACCATTCAATCCAGTTTTCTTGTAAAGCTTAAAAAAATTGTAAATAAAAATGTGAAGAATAAAGCATAGTACAGTACCCAGAATTGATCATAGCAGTCATGATGAGGAAATAACCTAAGTGTCAATCAACAGATGACTAAAGGAAATGTGTGGTGAGTATGTGCAATGGAATTTTCAGCCTTTAGAAGAAGGGAAATTTTTTATCATTTGCAACAGCAGACATGAACATGAGGACCTTGTTAAGTGAAAGAAATCAGACCCAGTGCTTGCTTGCTGAATCTAAGGAAACAGAGAGGGAGGGAGAGAGAGAGAGAGAGAGAGAGAGAGAGAGAGAGAGAGAGAGAGAGAGAGAGAGAGAGGGAGGGAGGGAGGGAGGGAGGGAGGGAGGGAGGGAGACAGAGAGAGAGGGAGGGAGAGAGATTGTTGTCAAACTGTTAACTTACAGTTTGGCTATTTTAAAGTTCACAATGAAATGAAAATATTTACCAAGAAAGCAGACTCTCAATAGAGTAAATCTAAAGTTCTTAGATCTGAAAACTATAATTATCAAAAGTAAGACTATAATAGCTGCATTCGTATACAAAATGCCTCGTTCATGCTGTTTAGGGGAAACGGGAAACTGGAGAACACACAAGGCGAATCTCTCCAGGTTTTTCTGTCATGTACCTTCAAGGCATGTCTAGGGAAAGGCCTAGAAGTGAAGCTTTAAACTTCCAACTTTAGCCCCTCCAGCGCTGTTTATTGTTATTACTTCTGTAAGAGAAAATAGCTAAAATAGAATTAATATAATAATGAAATATTTAGTACAGAACTTTTTTAACTACAAGGTTGCAAAGATGCCATCTACTTCCCTCCATGCCAACTCTCAGGGAAGACATTTAACATATTTTGCTTATTTCTCATCAGCTTCTCATCATGCATATTTTAATTTTTTGTTTTCTTTGCTTAATTTATCTAAATCCTATACTTTCTCTTTAAGCTGTGGTGTTTTGCCTCCTGCTTGATTTAGTCTACTGGTGAGGCTTCCTCAGGTTTTCTAGTGAGTTTTTCAATTCTATCTTCACTTCAGTTTGGGTTCTTCTTGGTGTTTCTATCTCTTTATTTGATTGGCTTGCCCTTATAGGAGTCTTGGTCCTTTTTTGGACCCATTCTCTTGCAGCTTTCAATATATCTTCTTTTGGTTTGTAATCTCAGTGCCTGAGCTCTGATATGCCATGAGGAGTTTCTTTTCTGGTCCTGTCCACTTAGTGTTTTGTGTGCCCCTTTTATCTGGATACAGCTCTCTTCCTCTGGATTTGGGGGAAAAATTCTCCAAATGTATAGGGATTCACCAGTTCAATGGTTTATTGAAAATATTCACAAATTCTTTGGTGAGAAATTATTCTCCCTTCTCTATGCACATAATTTGTAATTTTTCCTCTTCATGGTGTCTCTAATATTTTGCTTGTTCCATTCATTACATTAATTATTTTGGTGTTTTATCTGTATATATATATATATATATATATATATATATATATATATATATATATATACACACACTGTGTGTGTGTGTGTATGTAGCACATGCCAGCAGTGGCCAAAGAGGTCAGAATAGAGATACAGATATCCTAGAACTGGAGTTAAAGATGTTTATGAGCCACAGTGTGGGTGCCGAGATACAAAACCTGTCCTCTGGAAGATTAGTCAGGTCTCTTAACCCCTGAGCATCTCTCTATCCTCTTTATGATTTTTTGAACTTATTACTTACCTTATTTTTAAATTTCATTTCCATCATCAATTCAACTTGGTTTGCCTCCAATATTTCTCTTTGAATTCTATTTTTATATCCTGAATTAATTTCCTTCTTTTATTCAGATGTTTGTGTTTTCTTGAGATAATTACTATATCCCATTTGAGTTGTTCAAATATAATTTGATAAGCATTCCAAATTCTGTGTCTGCAATTTCACCTAGGCCATTTTCATTGGGGAAACACAACCATGGGATATTTAATTGGGGAGGTAATGAGTTGTCTTGGTTTGTTTTGTTTTTTGTTTCTCTCTCTCTCTCTCTCTCTCTCTCTCTCTCTCTCTCTCTCTCTCTCTCTCTCTCTCTCTGTGTGTGTGTGTGTGTGTGTGTGTGTGTGTGTGTGTGTGTGTGTGTTTCAGCATTCTGATGTGCTCATCTGGTGTTAGATCATTGGATAGGCATTCTTGCTTTTGTTGTCTCTAAATTCAGGTTTCTTTCCTACCTTAGAGGCGTTTACAGTGTGCAACAGACATTAGGTTGTGGTAGGGTTAATGTGACTTTTTCTTCTTTTATACTATTGCTTGGATGCCAGAGTCCTCAGACCTCTACCAAGGGATGAGTACTATTTGTAGCTGCCATCACTATCTATTGGTGAACCCATTGTGAAAAGAGCTTCAATTAAGTACAGAACGCCCACTCTATTGGCCCTTGAATAAAGATCGTAGTGTATTAATTATTATGAGTATGGTTAGAGACTGTAAAGAGAAAGAAAAATCATAGGAAAATTAGTAATTAGTACTAGGAAGAAAGGAAGGTGGGATACATACATAAGAAGAAGAATAGTAGTGGGTGAGGTCTGGGCAAACATGTTTTGGCTACAGAAGACAAAAATGATAAAGGAAACAATATGCATGCAGACAGCGTAAGACGAATGTCATCTCTCAGGAGGTGGAGTCAGAGATGGTGAGCTACGGAAGCTTGTGTTCCTTTAGAGGGGGAATAAAAGGATGAAAGGACATAAATAAAATAAGCTAAAAAGATGCAAACGGTGAGGAAATAATGAAGTGCCAAAACCTCCTGAAACCCTGACCTTCAGTATGATGTAGATAAGGAAGGGCTGTAAGGGGAACCTGAGCTGGGTGGGGGACTCTGCCTACAAGGCTGGACACGTGGCTAACTTTCTGCCCTCTTAGGGAGACCATGGGTGGGGCTGAAGCCTTGGTGCACTGTGTACTTCAGATGGCAGCAGAACCTTTAGTCCGAAGTATTAACAGCCTTCCCAATCTCAGATGGTGAGCTGGTTCTGCGACTAAGGTATGGGAGGGATTCCAATTTCACATGGCAAACCAAAGCTTCTGTCACTCTGACCTTTGTAGTGAGAAGTTTGGTTTCTGTTATGTTATGTGAATATGCTTTTGTTTTAATTCCAGGTGTGGGATATGAGACTCCTTCACAGAAGGTGGTTATGATTTGCCTCGTGCTCTGTCAAGGGTATGATTTTTGTCAGGTGCTGATAGTTGATGTTTGGAATTATGGGGACTCTGGAGAGGATATAAGTGGAAGCCCTCGTAGAAAGCCTGTAAAGGCTGCTGCGTTCCCCCTGCTGCTTGTGATTCCTGTGTGGCAATTTGAGGAGAAGTTGGCGATATCCTGACTATGAAGATTGGACTTGCCAGAAGGAACCCAGGACACAAACACTGAATCAGTTGGCCAGAGTGGGTCTCATTGAGGAAGTGGTTGGTCACTGTACTAAAATTTGGAGGCACAGATGAAGAAAGAAAATCCTACCCATTTAAAGAATGTGGCTGGAGCAGGTAGCTGTTATCTTACATCATAAATGTCACGTAGAGAGAGAAAATGACTCCATGAACTTACTCACAAGCCAAAGCAAAAAGTTGCAGTGTCCAGAGGCTCTCTTGGGGAGATACTGGTCACAGGACGCATAGCTAAAGTCCTGAAATGAATTGCACATCAGAGTGACTTTGATTAAAGATGCTGTATGATACACTTAAAATTCTGCTATGAGACCAGACCTGACCATGTAAAATAAACATCAGCAGTGACAACAAGAGAGCAACCATTAGCTTTTGGAGGTGATGGAGAACCTGTGCTATGGAGAGTGGCTGTGGTTTCAAGCAAAGTTCACTTGTCTCCAAGCGTATCCAGCTCCATACATTACATATCAGTGTGTTCATGTTCATAACAAACACAAGGCCTGTCCATAATGAGAAAGGTCAGAACGCAGTGAGCTCCGCTGAAGCAAAGGGCTGGAAGAGTTTTAAGAGCTGGGCTGCGGAGGAGATTGTAGGCCAACTCTGGGCTGTAAAACTGTCGGGAGTTCCTTAAAAGATTTCTCAAAGGCACACACAAACACACACACAAAAAGAATGGCAAGTTTTCTGAAGCCCTCTGGTCTCTGGTGCTGAGGTAGAATGCACAGACAAAACTAAAACAAGGGTATAGCAGGCTACCAAGAAGAGACTTGATACCCTATGAGCATATACAGGGGGAGGAGGTCCCCCTCAGTCACAGTCATAGGGGAGGGGAGTAAGGGGGAAATGGGAGGGAGGGAGGAAAGGGAGGATACAAGGGATGTGATAACAATTGAGATGTAATATGAATAAATTAATAAAATATATTGTAAAAAACCAAAACAAGGAAGAGAGGCTTTACTTTGGTGCATAGTTTCCAAGGGGAGAGAGTCCTGGAAGGGCATAGCCACCGGTTTGGGAGGCCTGGCCACCAGAAAGAAGGATCACAATTCATGTGCACACAGGAAGTGAGGTGGGGGTGGGGGGTGGCTGGCTGGGCTGAACTGTAAAAGCTAAAAGCCTGCCCCTACAGACACTTCATCCAGCAAGGCCCCTCCATTTCCTCAAGGCTACACAATCTCCGCCAACACACCACTAACTGGGGACTAAGTAGCCAAATACATGAGTCTATGGGAGACATTTCCTGTTCAAATATAACAGTAGGTACTCTAAGAAAATGAATTCTGATCTAGTACAGTAAAACTGAAAGGAATATTATATTCAAAGTAGTCGAATGCATTTTTATATTATATTTCTTTTTTTACATATCCATTTATATTATTACACATAACTAAAATAAACCATCTACAGAAAGAATAACCACAAACCAATCAGGAATTATATAAATCTCATATTCATAATTTGTATTCGAAGATGGGTTTTTAAATTTTATTTTTTGTTAATTTATTCAAAGATGGTTTTAATAAGCAGCCAAAAATATGAAATTCCAGGTCCTTGTGGCAGCGGTTGGGACGGCAAGCCGAGAGGGGGTTGCTTTCAAGGAACGTTGTGATGGTAGGTGCAGAGTGTTTGCTGAGACAGAGGATGGTGGAAGAAAGCAAACAGAAGCAGGGCCAAGGTCATGCTCTGTAACTATACAATCTATACACACCTGTACACTTACACAACCATGGCACTGTGCCGTGCTCCTCAAGGAGGCACTTGTCCACTTTTGACAATGAGGATAAACGCAAACAATGCTTGCAACATGCTGGTCAGTGGTTGTCATCAATGACTCCTCAGTGACTCTGTACTACAGGGGAGAAGTCAGAGCTCACACTTACATACAATACTTATATTAGTACATGTTGAAATAACTTGCTGGGTATAGGAATTTCTGGCACCTTAAAAAATTGCCAAGACCTTCGAGTATGGTTATCTTTTTAGTATTTCCAATGAAGTAACAAAATTTCTTCTACTTATTTATTCAGTTCTCTGTTGCTGAGGGAAATCTGTAAATATATACACATATTTGTATTATTGATTACTTTGGTAGTAGAGAAAATAATCAACATTACAGTCTCCTTATTTATTTCACTGTCTCCCTCATTAATTTGTTTGTCTTACTCTCTCCCTGTGGAGGAGTCTCTCAAGTTCATCCTCCATGAAAGTGATAAATGTAATGTATTTTAATTTAATTTTCACAATGGCGTTTCTAACTTTTATTATTCCACTGCCACTGCATTTTAAGTTCCTTAGAGTTTCTCGTTTCATCAATCCACATTATAATTTATTTCCATTGTTTTCTCAACACATTTAGAATTTCATAAAATCATCTTTTTTCATTCTGTGTGGCAGTTTGCATCAAGGTTGCTTTCTGTTCTGAGTTAAACCTATTACTGAGATTTACTCTTCTTTTGCATCTTCAAGACAGTATTTCTCTTTCCGTTGCTTTACATTACCTTTTCCAGAATCCCTTTGTTGATTATTATCTGTCATTTCTTATTGGGAAAAAAGAGGTCCTGCCATTTTGCATTGTTCAAACTGATCACTTAGGCATAATCAGTGTCCACATATTGTTCAGATATAAAGCATGACAGGATACTGTTCTCCGCTATCATGCAGTTCCTAGTATCTATGGCTTCTTTCCGAGTGTGGCCTTGTTCTCCTGTGACTGGTTTCCTTCAAAATACTGCTGTCCTAAACTCTGAAAGACACTAGAAAGATGTGTTCTGAGACTCCCCACAAACCTGGCCCCCACAGTTCTGCAGTATCCTTACTCCAAAAAAGTGAAGCTCCTGATGCACTTGTCACTCATAGCTCTGCAGTGTCCCTTCTTCACAAAGTGAGGCTCGGTGTTCCTTGTCTCTCATTTCCTTTATCCGCAGTGGATTGGGGGTTTGCAGTTCCAGAGTGTAATACAGCAGTGGCGCTAATGGAGAAGCAATCCTTCACTGAGTGCTCTTCAAGACATATTATTGGGCTCTGGGAAAGGCACAGCAAGAGAGATAAGCTGGTTGTTGAGAACCAATATTCTTAAGCCTGATGCTTATGTTGGAAAGGATCTTAAAAGTGATACTGAGTTGTTTCATTTCCCATTTCTTCTTCTTGAATGCCTTTGTATACTTCTCAGATACCAGGAATATTCCTGGTCAGAGTCATTAACTCCTATGGGAAGATTCTTCTTACTTTTTCTTTCCATCAGATTAGGTTTCTGTCACATACATTGCCAAAACTAAGTATGGAAATACTTTTTTAAAAATACATTTAGTTTATTTATTTATTTATTTATTTATTTATTTATTTTGTGTGTGTGTGTGTGCACACGCACACATGCGCACGTGCACATTTGTGTGTTTATGCATGCATCTATGTGGTAACTGAATCAAATGATAGCTCAACAACTTCAGTTTTCTCCTACGATGTGGTACCCAGGGATCAATCTCAGCTTTTAGCCTTCTAAGCCTTAGGCACCTTTACAAGCTGAGCCATCTTGCAAGCCTCTCTGTTAAGCCTTTACCATGCACAACCTTAGGCTTTTCAGGGAAAAATGCAAAGCAGTAAGTTGTTTTTAAAAGGCAATTTGGAGCTCGGAAGATGGCTCCAGAGATAAGGTTCCTAATGCCAAACCTGACAACCTAATTCAATCCTAGGGATCCACATTGTGGAAGGATGCCAGTTGTCTGCTGACCTCCATGTGTGTGCTGTAGTACATGCAAGTCCACTAGTAGACACACATCAAAAATAAAGTTATATAGCCAAAGGCAAACAAAGCCAGTTTGGTGGTATACAGGATGGACTGGAATAAATGAAGTTATTTAACGCAATCTGTAGAGGTTAGAAACTAGTGCCACAATAGAAAGGGAAAGACATAAATATAAAATGCATTTTACAATTTCTTGTGTTTATTTGATTTTATGTGTGTGAGTGCTTGGCCTGCACATATGTCTATGCACTCCATACATGCCTGGTGCGTACGCAGGTGAGAAGGTATCAGAGTCCTTGGAACTGGGCAACTATGACTCACCTCACTGGTGGCAGGAATTGAACCCAAGTTCTCTGCAAGAACGAGCGCTCTTAACTGCCGACCTCTCTCTCTGCGTCCCTCTGAAATTCATTTTAAAAGAGAAATAAAATGCCATCAGAAAAGTATCTACAGACAAAAGAGATGAATATCATTTGACAGAATATATAAAAATTAAAATAGAAAGACTTTAAGGATAGATTTAAATAAAATTGAGAATTCACTACCAAAAAAATAGAGTTGGTGGGAAAAAAAAAAGGATCTAAGATGTACTGAAGTAGAAGACAGTACTCCATATAAGAATAAATGGCATTCTTGTCACTGAAACCTGATTGATGGCACAATCCTGCTAGAGAATATGAAGAAGAAAGGCAGGATTAAATCAGATCCATGGAGACGGTGCAGTCGCACAGAATGAAGCCTGTGAGATATGATCAAAAGAATTGGTTTGTATGTCACATTTGGGATGACCTATTTTTTTAACCTTAGCCAAGTCATTTAATCTATCTGGGTTTCAGCTTTCCCTTGCCATAAAGTGAGTCTAAGAGTGCTATGTTATAATTTGGACACAGTGACTCTGGCAGCCACAGTTGAAAACTAAGCAAGGTTGAATACATTGCTACAACAGGAAAGAAACAGTGCAATCCTGAAAAGAGATGGAGTTCGTTAAGCAATGAAACTCGGGTTTTATAGGGTTGGCATAAATCAGGGAACACATGCTTCAAAAGCATAGCTGGTCCATACACCCCAACATTTACTGCCTGGGGACCCAGATGGTAGAGAGATGGGGTCAGGAGTACTGATTAAAGTTGCCCTTTCTCATCTAGAGAGTTCTTCATGTGACTGACTCCAGGGTCTCAAATGTAATAAATTAAGGTAGTCTCCAGTTTTCCTTGCAGTTCTGTAGTCATCATCTATAGGAAATCAATCTTTTGTGTGCCACAGAATAGTAGTGTGAGCATCACCTAACTGAGACCCTTGAGCCATTTTCTCATAAACTTCTTAAGCTTGGTCTCAATAGTGAAGATGATGCCTGCCATCCAAAATAACATCAGTGCCTTGAATAGACTATTTGACCAGAATAAAAACTTTGGCTAACAGTTGGAATATAAAGTTGGCATCAATAGTAGTGTCTATAATTTGTTCACAAAAATGTATTTCCTTATTCTGAGTTATCATGAGGTTCATTTTTAAAGCAACAGCTCCTACTTTACTACAAGTGATTGTATAATTATTATTTTAAGAACTCAAACATAATAGAGTACCCCAACCACATCATCCAATTTTTGACAAATATGCCAAAAAATATTAGAAAAAAAAAGATAGTCATTCAAGAAACGATGCACAGAAAACTTGATTTGTACATGTTGGAAAAAAACCATTCATCCTTATCATTCACTCCAAACAAAAAATGATTCAAAGACTTAAACATAAGATCTAAAATTCAGAAATGGCTGAAAAGAGGGCATAGGGAAGACATGGTCATAAACAAAAGATTTCTGGAAATGACTCCAAGAGCTCGGGAAATAATCCCATGAAGTAAAAAATATGATCATATCACATCAATATCAATCATTCTGTGCAGAAAAGTTCAAAATTCAAATCTCAACCAAAGTTTACCAGATGAGAGAGACATATTTGCCAGATATTCATTTAACAAAGGATTAGCATCTAAAATACATAAGGTACTAAAAATCACCAATGCCAAAAACTATAACCCAATCAATGCATGGCAATTCAACTGTACAGACAGTTCTCCAACAAAATATAAGTGGCCAACAAATACAATGAAAAGGAATAAGTATCATTAGCTATCAGGGAACTGCAAATAAAAACTACAGGAAGATTCCATCTCAGGCCTGTTTGAGTAGCTTCCAAAAAACCAAACAAACAAACACTCACATTCTTTCAAAGACTGTTTGAGGAAGGAAAATTCATCATTGTTGTTTGAAACCTCTTTGCTGTCATCTTCTGAGGCAGAAAGGCTGGTGACATGCAAGTGCGTTCTGCTACTCTTCAGAGGCTAGAGTGGGGAAAGTTGGCTAACCACTATCAGATGAGCTGGGTGATGCCAGAATAGCTTCAGTTTTGATAAACAAGTGAGACAGGAGGGGAAAAAAGCCCAGAGCACATCAGAGAGACACTGCAGCAGTTCAGTGGCACTCCGTATTCCAGTAAGGTAGACACAGCAGACTCTTCATGTAATCTGCATTCCATTTTCAGTAACAGACTTTGTAAAGAGCAAGGAAAAGTTGAGGAACGGTAGGAAAAAAATCTTCCCCGTGGACACAGAAGAAGGAGGAGAGAAATCAAGTAAACTTTCCCCTTCCAGTACTAGATCAGAGCAGCAGCAAGATTCCAAGTTTTTAAATACTCCTTCAAAAAAAATCCCTAATACAATTATTCTCCTATAGGAACATAGCAATAACATAACTCCTGATAGCATACTGCTTTACCCATAGAAGACTGCATCACTGACCCTTCATCAGAGAAACCTCTTTCAGTAAATGGGAATTAGCCCAGAGACTCACAGCAGTGTCTCTGTGTGGAGACAAGTTGCAAAAAGTGAGAGTGTGAGGCAGTTGTCCTAGATAGGATGACTTCTTCAAGCATGTTCCTGCCCTCAAAGCTGAGAGATCTGTGCCAAAGAGGGTGCTGAAAGATCTAAGAGCCAGAGGTGTTGGGTGACTCCAGGAAACAGGATCTTCCGGACGCAACAAGACTGATGAACATATGAACTCAGAGAATGACCTTTCCCCCAAGACCTGCACAGTTTAAACAAGACTGATAAAGGCAAGTGGACACAGAGTACCAACCCTAATCATGAAGCAATTTGCAAAAGATACTTGCTGGAAAAAAGGAAATCAGTGCCCTTCAAAGGAATGTCAGTGCATAAATCAACGACACTCCAGGACAGGCATCATACTGAGGAGTAGTTGGCCAACATGAAACAGACTCTTTGGGGACTTTTTGTTTTGTTTTGGTTGTTTCTACCTTTTTGTACATGATGTAGATTTAATTTTAGGTTATATTCTCATATCCTATGGCAGAACAAAAGAAGACAATTTTATCTGTTCTTAAGTGAAATAAATATATATTCAGCTGTTTTCCTTAGCAAGATAGTCTCAGAGGTCTTTACAGTCTTACAGCTATAAAGACTTTCTTCCTTTTACCATTTCCTAGTATTCCAGGGTATGAATGTAGCAGTTTGATTCCCACTGTTTCCAGCTTGGGATTTTGCCCTGCTAACTGTTTGGCAGTTTTACTGAAACCGAGTGGTTAATGAGTCTTTCTGTGCCTTTGCTTCTGTTGCACTGAATCATTTATCTCTGTTTATGCCGGAACGATCTTGCTTGATTATAGCTTCATGGCCTTGAAATCTGCTGGTGGATGGTCTATAATACTGTTCCTTTCCTTTAAGGTCATCTGATTATTGAGACCCTTTGGATTTCCATATTAATTTAGGAGTCATTTTGTCAGTTCCTGCATGACGGATTGCTGATGGGAGTTTACGTTCTGATGGCACCAACTATGCAAATCATTGTGGAGTGAGTTATTTTAGAATGATTCTGGGTCTTAAATCTTTGAATGTATCTTTCCATTTGTTTATCTTTCTGTAGCACTGTGTCCAAACTCTCAATATTTCATATTCTGTTTTTGATGTCTTATATTTCTCCCTTATGCTATGATCTTTAAAATACCTTCACAAATTCTTTGAAATACCTCAATAAGAGAAATAAAGATTATAGTTTATCTACTATGTCTGAAAAGAGTGTCTAGGTCCACATCATACATGGTCCTTAGTTGGTGCATCAGTTTCTGTATTGTAGTGTGGTTATCCTATCTTCCAATACTTTAAAAGTGCTATTGCAGACTTCTTAGGATAATTAAGTACTAAGTAGTACTAGTTAATTGTTAATTGGTCAAATCATGGTCATATCAATTAATAGTCCATTTTTATCACAAGAAAATACATCCTAGGTTTAACAGATAGATATGATTCTATAAATCGATAAGGTAAAATAAATAAGGTCTTCAAGAACCTCAGAGACTTACAGAATATGGCATTTAAGGATGTTTTTATTATTTTAAAGATTCTTTGACAATAAGACAGGTTAACTCCTGGCAATACCCAACCTACCTCAAAAAGGATGATGAGCATCAAAGAACCTCCTTATGGAGATGGTGTCAAATGTGGCAAACAACCATTGGACAAAATATTTTAGCTACAAACAGATTCTGCCTAAAAATGGGCAAGCTTGGATGCAGGCAGAGTCAATGCCAAACTCTGTCAAGACAGGGTAAGCAAGTCCTCAATAATTCCTGCCACACAAATATGTCTGTCAGACATACTAGACCAGAAGACTGAAGATGATGCTCCAATGTTAGAGACAGTCTTAGGTGACTATTGAGGCAGCAAACTGTCTCTATAAATCTCTAATTTGGAAGCTGCTAACCTATATTTCCTGTATATTCATATAATTAATTTTATTCCTTCTCAAGTCTCTGATGGGGTTGAAGACCAGATAGCTTAGTTTTCAATTAATCTTAGTTGTTTGGGGGTAAAGATGTTTTTAGGTCTAGATAAATGTTTTAAGTTGATAAATATAAGATATGATAATATTGATTTACATTCAGAATTTTAGACACACCAAGATAGAAAGGATGTTTTCTTCAAGATTGCCAAATACAGATAGCCAAAACACTATGAATGTAACATTTATATAATTTGTGATTGTGTCATGGTTCTTCTTGCTGTAGGTAGTTTATTGTATATATGTGTAATAATATAAATGTATGTGTAAAAAAAAAGAAAAAGAAAAAGAAAATTTAAAAAGTAAAAATAGAGATTAACTTCCTTCTTTTTGAGCCTTGACAGAGAGTTGTGACTTACAATGGAAATGAAGGTGTATCTATTTGAGATTAAATAATAAAATGCACTTCAGCTTCCTTGGACATCAGGGATGACTTCGAGGAGGAAAGCTCACTTAAGCTTCATGAAGATATCTGAACAGCTTCTAAAGAGGACTTGTGACCAGAACAAATCCAGTAAGTCACCAGAGAGAACTATGCCTCAGGTCAGCATGTGAGTCAGGCTTCCTAGAGCAGGTGATCCTACATCAGAGATTAATATGGCCTCCAGCTGTAACCTCCTGAGAGGTCCCTGCACCCAAGAAAACCCTGAGGCAAAACACTGTCTGCATTTCTTACTCACAGAACCTGTAAGGTAACACTAGCTTGGTTCTTTAAACTGAAATATGCTATGAGTTAACTTTCTTATAATAACAAAATAAATCATGACCCCCCAAGATGAAGTTCTCAGCGTGCAGGAGATTTATCTTCCCCTGAGGGATAAAGGGCAGGGAATAAGAGACAGAGACAGGACCTAGAGGACAAGGGCGAAGGGAAAGGTAAGAAGGGAGAGAGAGGAGAGCTGTTCATCCCTGAGGACAAGGAACTGACTCTGGACAGAAAGGAGATAGATATGGCCAACAGGAAAATGAGGTATATAAATGCTAGCTAGGGAGAGGGAAGGCCAGAAGCAAGGCTTGCCAGCACCATGTTTGCCACAGGGCCCCGCTAGGGTGCTTCGGTGTATATGTGTGATACTTGACATGTGGACTGGATATATTTAAATGTTAGCCAGGATTAATTATGTGCCTGGAAAATATCGTCAATATAAATATTATTGGTTACAGTCTTTGTGTTTCAAACAGAAACGATAGAAACTTTTTAAATGATACAAAGTGCTGAAAGCTCTACTGCTGAAAACTCACATGGATTAAATTAGAACATGTCTTCCTTTTTAGCAAAGAACCATACTTTTCTCCTATCTGGAGGTTTTCTTAATTTAGGGAGTAGGAAGATTTATTATTGACAGTGCTGACCCTAAACGGATGAATTGGAAATAGTCTTGGGCAGTGTATACTGGAGGCCTTTTAATGTGTAAAGATGAGAACATGTATTAAAATAATACACACTAAACAGCTTTTCTACTGGCCTTAGGAACTTTACTGTGTTAAGTATGTACACACTTCTGAAATTAAGTTTTGTACTTCATATACGAAGTAACTGAGTGCTACAAGACCATCCAAGCCTTATATTAGTTTGTACAAGGAAAGACAAGCTAGATAATTGGATGACTTAATCAGTCTAGTTATGGAATCTTAATAGATAATCTTAATAGATAAATAGGATGATTGTATAATTTATTATCCATACCAAGACATATTTGATAGCAAAAGGGGATACCATTAACCAACCAAAGGAGCATACATACAGTGGAACTACTCTAAGAAAATCAAAATTAATTTAACACTATCTGTGAACCTGGAATAATAGTTACCCGGAAGATGAGAGACTGTGATTTTCACTGCTTCTCTTAAAACTTTAAATAACTCCTAAGATCATTTCTATAAATGTGAGGATAGAGTGCAGTACATCATATTTAGATGGACTGTCAACTGTCAATTGTAACACACTTTCAATGAGATTAATTTTTTTTTGGTGTAGTTATACACAAGATGACTGCCATCAAAATTAAGTACATCCATCCTTACAAATAAAACTTGTAAGAGCCTTTGAGACTTTTGAAAGCTAAAATCCTTGCCAGAGAAAGTGCTATTGAAGATCTGTGAGGCATTTGGAAAGCATAATTATAGTTGTTAAATGCCATGAAATCTGAGCAAAGGAAGTGAGTGATGCTGTGATGCAGGTGCTACACGTGACGCTATTCAAAGGAAAAGATAGAAACATACATGGTGCATTTGGAAACCATCAAATACAAAGAGAGATGTAATTCTAACTAATAACTCCACTTTCTCACTACTCCATCTGCCCGGGAAGAACTGTTAAAAAATACCACCTGGTTTGGATCAAGGGCAATTTTACTTCCACTAGAAACACGTTTTCTAGTACAAAAAAAAATTGAACTGTTTAATCTACTATCTCCTTCTTAGAGAGAATCATATTCAGTTTACTTATATTTAGAAAATTAAAAAAATATTAGAGGGGCACCAAGATGAGTAAAAGCACCTGCCTTCAAGCCTGGCAGCCTGCTTGATCTCTGAACCCATATAATGAAAGGAGAAGGCTGACTCCTGCAAGTTCTCCTCTGACTTCTGCAAGCACTGGTACCACAGTACACACACACTCACACACACGGACAAATACTCACACACACACACACACATACACACAATCACACTCCAGTACACAGACAAACATACATACACACACTCACACACATAAGCACACACACATATATATACATACACAGATATGCATATATACATATACATACACACATACATGCACACAAATACACACATACCCACACACATACAAACACACACATACATGAACACAAGTACACATGCATACACACTCATACAAACATACATATACACGTTCACAAACTCAGACACAGACATATACATACATATACATGCACACAAATGTACACACAAACATACACACATGTTCAAACAGTAACACAGAGACATTCAGACACATACACACACATGCATATTTACAAATACACACATACACACACATGCATATTTACAAATACACACATACACACACACATGCATATTTACAAAAACACACATACACACACACACAGACATGCACACACACAGACACACACATACTTACACACACACTTACACACACAGACACACATATACACAATCACACAGAGACATGTCTACACACATACACACCTAAATACACACACATACCTATAAATCAGGGCCCTTTTATGTGTACTCAGCAGCGTAAACGTTTAAAATTATTTTAAAACTATGATTAGTGCTTTTACTCAACATTTGCTTTAACGCAACTCCTAGGCACAGTGCAGTTTACTCAAGGCTCCCTGGGAGCCAGTGAAACCTGAAAATACTATGACGGCATTCTCATTAGTAAAGCCGTCAGTATGAGACCGAAGTGAGTCAGGCAGGAACTTCTGTAGGCAGGTTGCATTGAGTCCGAGGGCACTGCTGTTCTCCTCTTGTCATCCAGAGTTTCACTAAGCCCCAGGGTTTGGTCAGCCTCAGAAACCATTTTGTAGTTCCAGAGATAACCCTCCTGTGGTTTCATCATGCTCTCGCAGCAGCTAAGGCTTGGGAGAGAGTTTCTCGCTGCTCTTGATGGAAATGGAGAAGGGAGCAGGAAGGATGATGACGCAGCAGCCTTTTCCACAGCACAGGTGGGAGGATGTTGGCTGCTTGGGAGGGTCCATGAAAACATAGATGAGCAGACAGAAAACACTGCATGCCCTAGGGTCCTCTACCACTGTGCCTTGTACTTTACAGCATCGGGGAACCTGGCTTCACCTTCTCCAGTTGCATACACACGTTTGTCAGCCAATGGAAAATACGCGTTTTTTAAAGAGTCTGACATCCTTAATTTTAAGCTCTCTTTGTGAAAACAACTCACTTGATTAAAGTTACAGTGGTCGTATATATTTAGTTGAGATAATATGAAAAGTTTGGAACCGGTAGGTATTTTCTTTTGAGCTCTCTGTGTGTAGTAGACAAAATATGGCTTTCAGAGATGTGCTTCCTGGTAGTGTACCCTTTCTTCCTCGGCTAGTTACAGTACTCGTCACTTAAGAGGAGCTTAGCTGGTCTGTGCCAATGATGGAGGAGCCGGAAACTTAAGCTTTCTTAACTTCATTCTAAGTTAATCTCTGTGATAAATTAACCCTTTTAACATGAATGAAATAATGATCTGTGGAAAAGACCAACATATAGAATCTGGCCTAGCTGCATATATTGCAGATATAAAACTTTAAAAATAATCAGTATGTCAATGGCTCTAGTCTTAGGGAAAGATGATAAATACTGCTAAGAATGAGAAGACAAGAATTTTGAGAGAGTGGTTGGGGTGACCTCACTGGGAAACAGAGCAAAAGTATTAAGAACACTGGCAACTCTGAGACTGATGCTTTTGTTGTTATTGTGGAGCAGAGAAATGGGCAGAAAATGGGGTAGCAGAAACTCATTTGTTGATGGGAGAATTTACATATTCGGATGATAACAGTATGTATTCAAGAAGAAAATGATGAGTGGTAATGCAAACAGCTGGCCTTAGGGCCATGGTTGGCTCATGGTAGATGGAAGATAGACACAGAGATGTGCAGAAGAATGATTACATCTGTGGGGTTACAGGCACCATCTTTTATTTTTATTTATTATTTTTTTGCCTTGCTGGGCATGGTACCCAGAGCATCATCCAAGCTAAGCAAGAGTTCTTCCATTGAGGTCCATCTTCTGACCTATTCCTAACTTCAGGATGCAGGCTGCTCTCCAGCCTTTTGATGATGCTGACAGGCCACATGCTTTTAAGAAGGAGATAGAACACTTTCCTTGGGGCATGCCACTCTTTACTGAGGGGCAGGTTTCTATAGTAGAATGGAGACTGAACACAGTCTGGAATCACTTCCAACTGGGCATCCTTTGTTCAGACTGCTTACTCTGACAAGGTGGTTCCATCTAACTGAAAATATGTATGTTTATTTTTGATTCCCTAAGAGACACTGAATACCTAAGAGAATCTGCAAGATGAATGAAGGGAGCATCGCCTATACCATGTTCAGGCTACATTCAATTCCCTCCATAATTAAGATAAAACAACAGACAGATTAATGTTTTGATTTTTTTAAGACAAAATTTCTCTATGTAAACCAGACTGCCTTTGAGATCAGGATCCTCCTGCATCAGCCTCCTAAGTGACAGGACCAAAGGCATGTACCACAGAACCCTCTTGATATTACATTTTTGAAAAATTAAAATACCAAACAAAACCTCCCAAACAAAAAAATGTGTAATATCAATTTGAAAATCTATTTGTGCAAATGAAAGATCATTTTAGACAACAGTACCTTTCCATTCACAAGCAAATTAAGCATAAATATGTACTAAAAGAACATACTGAGAAGATACACACAGCTTAACAAGAGTAATCTGGGAAACATTGGAAGAAGTGTATCTCAGAAGACACATGTGGAGAATTAGCCTCATGCTAAGCAGAAAGGGAAGTTTGTCAGAACAATGCTTTAATGATGGAACTACCAGCTTCCTTCCCCAGTCTCTCAGGGTTAAAGACAGTCTATTGGGATGCCACGGTACTCCAGAGTATGCACTGAAGTTTATGTTTGTGGTCTGAAGTGAAACAAATCAACACTGTGCACATTTCCTAATGGAGGCTTTGGATGTCTGGGTTAAGTCACAAAGACGAATGCTCTTTGACTGAAATAAGTACTAATTTTCACTGTGAATAAAATGGAGAAAGATGGTGAAAAAGGTGAAGCTATTTTTTAAGGTGTACTAATAATACTGGGGCCATAATCTGTCTGGGATGAAGAAGGAAGCAAAAAAGAGGAGTATCAATTGTTCTGAAAAATGCAGAGAATCACTACAGGGAAGGCCATAGTCAGGCCTAAGACGAGAGTGAGGTTACCACATAGTATGTCAGAGAAGAAGGAGAAGGAGTCCAAGTGGGAAGTGAGAAGGGAGATTGTTAAGGATCGCAGATGCTGGTGATTACAAGAACACAGCAGGAGCCTCTGCACAGTTTCCCTCATAGCTCATCTGTTAGAGTCATTTTGATTGTAAAAGCTACAGTGTAATAATCACAGAATAGATGATTCAAATGACATATAAATAAGAAGAAACCCATAAATAAGTATAAAGATACTAATATAAATTAAAATATAATATTGACTCAAAAAATGAAAAAACAATCCTTATATAACTAAGAGTAATATAATAAGGAAATCAGACTGTCACATGTTTATGAGAGATTTTTGCCAAACTGTTGATATTGAATATTAGAAGGGCCTGCTTTAACCTAGCACAGGTTTGATCACACAGAGGCTGATGTTCCTTAATAAATGTCCCAACAGTTACTTGAGACTGTAGTGAATAATACATACATATATTTGGTAAATAAGATAGGTGTCCGTTTTTAATCTAAAATTAAACCCATGTAAAATAGAGAGCATAATATAAATATATCTTCCTTAATATTCATGGAAGAAGCTTCAAGATAGAGAAGTAAAAGAAAGAAGTGAAATAAAAATATCCATTATTTTTGTAAACCTTCCAGAAATTTAATTAAAAAGAAGTAAAAGAAATTTCTAAAAAAAGATGACAGACTGAATAAGCCAATATATGTTTTATATTTCTAGACTATGACTTCAAAAATGAGCTATCTGAATGCAATATTGAAAATAGAGGGGCAACACTCAGTGATATTATGCAAAATACAGAGGGGGCAAATGATATAAATATAGCACACACATACGAAATTCTATTATATTGTTCTGCTGGTTGAACATAGGAATGAAGTCATTGCTAGTGAAGCACTGTTGGGTCCACGGATCCGTGAGTGCATAACTCAACTCTCAGTGAAGATGCTGCTTCTTGCAGTAGGTGATAATTAACAAAGAGATCTACAAACGGACAAACATGCAGAGAGGGAGGGATGCTTAACCAAAAATGGCAATGTCTGTATTATCTGGTCCTCCTCAAGGCTCAGAGACCTATGCAGAAGAGAGGTAGAGTTTAAGAGCCAGAGGTGGCTTGTGATCTTAAAGAAGCAACATTTTCTAGACAAAGCAGACATACATATGAACTCACAGAAACTGTGACAGGATGCACAAAACACAAATTGTGCTTGCCAACACACATTGGGTTTTAGTGGCTTTTGTATTTTGTTTGTTTGTTTGTTTCGTGCCTAAGATTTTATTTCAGTTACATTTACCCTCCCCTTTCTTCCTTTCAAATACTCCCATATGCCTTTCTCTGCCCTCCTTCAAATTCATGGCCTCTTTTCAAATCAACTATTGCATGCATATATGTATTCATATAAGCATATATGATGAGCCCACATAATGTTATCTGTATGTAGGTTTTAAGGGATGACTGACACTGGGCAACTAGTTGGTGTGCTTTTTCCTGGGGAAGGCCACCTCTGCTGCTCCCAGCTTTACTCAGTTGCCTATAGATCTTTGCATAGGGCTGAGGCCTTATGGCCTTTTCTCCAGTTTGTCATGTCCACCAGTGTCTTCCATCTTAAGCTCATGTGTAGATAGTCGTGTTGGTGAGGGTTTATGGGTGTAGCTTTTGATGTTTTGATGGTGAGACACAATATTACAGCAAAGTCCCTGATCCTCTGGCAGTTAAAATCTTTCCATTCCCCTCTTCCACAGTGTTTCAGTCTTAACCATGGGAGTGTTTTGTAGATGTACCATAAGATACTATGGTACTGGGTTCCACAAGTGTGTATGTTGGTTGATTATGGCTTTCTGCAGCTGTTTCTTTCTGTTAGGAAGAGAAATATCCTTAACAAGGGGTAAAGACTATACTTAATCACTGAGTTTAAACAGTTGTTTATAGACTGTTGGTAGGGATTATGCTAGAAAATTAGAATTTGTTGGTTCTACTCCAATAATCATGACCTCACTAGCACTGAGTAGTTGCCTAGGTTCCAGTACCAGACATGGAACCTCTCTTGTTGGGTGCATCTTAAGTCCAATGAGACAGGTTAATCACTGCCAAGACACCTGCAGGATTATTGTGCCATGTTGGTCATGGATGTGGGTCCTTGGCATCATAGCTGGGTAGGCCTGTTGGCCGTCTCCTTCTTTTGGAAGCCTGCATGGTGCTTTACAGTGTCATGAAAGCTAGTTCTCAGACAGGGGGCAGTCAGGTCAGTTCCAGCTTAGGAGTCTCCAGGCCCTGTTTCTTAAGTGTATGGTGTCTTTACCAATGGGGACTTACTTTCTTGCTCTCAGGGGTGACCAAGGGCAATGGCAAAAAAAAACCTGCATGTTTTCTGAGTCTCTTGGAAACCCCTGGCTAACAAGGAGGGCTTCTCATGTCTCTAATTGAAGTTTTGTTTAGGTAGTCTTCTTGTTCGTGAAGGGAATGCTGTCAGCGAAAATGAGAAAAGTTCATTAAAACTCTTCTCTCTCTCTCTCTCTCTCTCTCTCTCTCTCTCTCTCTCTCTCTCTCTCTCTCTCTCTCTGTGTGTGTGTGTGTGTGTGTGTGTGTGTGTGTGTGTGTGTGTGTGTGACATATACTCTTCCTGGATATTTTTAATGGCATTAATTTGCATGTAGCACATATTAGTTCTAACTTTATATACCATGATAAACATTTTAAACTAAAGGAAAATAAAACAGAAGCACGGTAAATTTTTACATTTTTATTGTGATTATTGATATTACATTCTGATGGTTACCCCCTCACTTGTATCTTCCTGCTCCCACCCTCCCTTCCTCTTCTGCCTTATTTCCCTCCCCTAGACCTCTGACCGAAGTGGACCTCCTCCCCGACCATATGATTACAGCCTATCAAGACTCATCTGTACAGCCTGCTTCCCTTTCCTCTTTGTGCCCATAGGGCCTCCTCATCACGAGGAAGTGATCAAATCTTCTGGGGCACCAGAGTTCATGTCAGAGGCATTTCGAGCTCCCCCACAAACCTTGGGAAATGAACTGTCCATTGGCTATATCTGAATAGGGGGTCTAGGTTCAGTGCATGCATTGTCCTTTGGTACAAAAGTTTGTTGAGCCCCTCTCCCAGGTCCCCTAGCCTTGATGGTCTCCTTGTGCAGTTCCTGAACCCTCTGGGTTCTTCAACACCCCCACACATTCTTCTATACTACCCTCAGCACCCTGGCCAGAGTCTGGCCAATAGCTCAGGCTCTGAGATCAACAATTAATAAATGCGACCTTATGGAACTGAAAAGCTTCTGTAAGGCAAAAGACACTGTCAACAGAACAAAACAACAGCCTACAGACTGGGAAAAGATCTCCAATGACCCTCCATCCAACAAAGAGCTAATACCCAAAATATATAAAGAACTCAAGAAATTAAACACCACCAAACCAAATAATCCAGTTTTTAAAAATGGGTATATAAGTAAACAGAGACTTCACAATAGAGGAATGGCTGAGAAACACTTAACAAAATGCTCAACATCCTTAGTTACCAGGCAGATGCAAATCAAAATGGCTGTGAGATTCCATCTTATACCTACCAGAATGGATAATATCAAAATTCAAGTGACAGCACATGCTGTCAAGGATGCAGAGAAAGGGGAACACTCTTTCATTGTTGGTAGGAATGCAAACTTGTACAACCACTTTGGAAATCAGTCTGGTGCTTTCTCAAAAGACTGGGAATAAAAGCATGTGAGGCTACAGTGCTGCATTGTTGTCATTTTATTTTCACAGCATTATGCCCTGTAAAGTCATATCTTCAGTTGTTTGCTTCTTACAAAATAGTTGATGAATTACATATGGCATTTTTATGAACATGTCATTAAATAAAATATATTCTGGGAAGAATGGCTCAAACACCCTAGTGATGAGTTTTAAAATAGACTATGATGGTTGAAACTGAGACTATGGTTCAGTCTGTAAAGTGTTTGCTGGGCTAGTGTGAGGACCTGAGTTCAGATACTTGGCATCGATGTCTCATGTGACAACATGCACTGATCATCCTAGTGTGGGAAGACAGAGGAAGAAGGACTCCTGGTGTCTGAGAGCCATCCAGTTTAATCAAATTAGTGTCTTTCCATACAAACAAACAAGGTAAAAGCACATGACATCAACCTCTGGGCTTCACATACATTCACACACATGCTCATGCACTTGCACACACATGTGCATACACACAAGATAAATGAACTCTTTAAAATTTGAAAAACAAAGTCGTAGCTCATAATTCCATACCTAAGTATCCTTTCAGTATCCATAGAGGCTGTTTCTAAAAATTCCCTTATGTACCAAAATCCATAGATGCTAAAATCTCTTGTTTAAAGTCTCGATTCAGAAATTTAAACCCAACAAGATAGGAAAGATGTTTACTTCAAATTTGCTAAATACAAACAGCCAAATCACTATGAATGTAACATTTATATAATTCCTGATTGTCTCATGGTTCTTCCTGCTGTATGTATTTTATTTTACTCATGTGTAATAATATAAATGAATATATTAAAAAGAAATATAATAAAAATAATTTTAAAAATAAAATAAAGTGGTACAGTATTTGGTATAACCTTTGTATGTGCTAAGGATGCATTGAATTATCTCTAAAATCCTTGTATTACCCAATACAATGCTGGCACATAACTTTATTCAAATTGATTCATCACAGTACACACCATGCAGAAATTTCAAGATTTCTTCTTCATAAATTTTTAAAATCTCTTTGCAAATATTTTCATTTCGGAGTTTGTTGAACATATAGGTGTGGAACTTGAAGGCATAGGAGGTTGATTATAGGCATTATAAAACAATATATTAACATCATTTACATTAGTTCACCTGCTCCCTCTCACAAAAAGTTATATGTGAAATACTATGATTGGGCACAGTGAAACAGTACGTGGTTATACTAGTGGTCTTTGACAGCATCTAGAGAAAAATAAGCATAATGAGATGATGTCCATTTTAGTGTAATAGGGAGCATCTTCTTCTGACAGCCAAAACTCAAGACATCAACATCCTGAGGGAAATAATACATCACACAACATTATGCCCTGCTTTCCCTGCTGGCTATGTGCTAAATTATGAGATGTAGAAGCTAGAGAGGGCTCCAAGAAACATAAAAGCCAGAAACATCTGGGGTTATGGAGATGAAAAGCATAATATTTTGGCTGAAAATGAATGAATCTAGAAGTTTAAAACCTGAAGAGGAAAGAGGTACAGTGCAATGAACCTAATGTGCAGTAGTTTTCTTGTCAAGTCATTTTCCAACCTCTGAAGCTGCCTGGACTGAAAAGCTGAGCTGAGCAGAAAGCTCTTCAAGACACAGCAAGTATTTTGGCATTCTTAGAGTAGTGAAGAATTAATTCTGGAGTTCAGAGCCAAACAAATAATATAGATAACAGATACTAAAGTTGTTTAAATATATTAAACATCAAACACACTTTAGAAAACTGTGATTAGTATGTTAACGAGTTTAGAATATATTCTAAATTGATAATTTTCTTAATTTAGAATAATTTTACCAATAAGTTGAATTTATTAGAAACCTATTTAAAATTATACAAATAATATGCAAGAGGTTCAATTTATAAATAAATAAATCACTTTAATTTCAGGCTATGTATGGCAGAAAGGAGAACTAGGTGAACCTAAAATAGCTTCAGAAAAATTTAGTGCATAGATCTTAACATATGTGTCTAACTGAGCTCCAAACAGAAAAATGAAGAAAAAGAAATATTTTTGAAAAAAAACACTTGATGATTTTTAAATTTTTTAATTTAATTAATTTACTCAGATTACAACTCAATTGTTATTGCATCACTTGTATCCTCCCGTTCTTCCCTCCCTCCTGCTTTCACCCTATTCCCCTCCCCTAGGTCTAAGATCAAGGGGGACCTCCTCCCCCACTATATGGTCATAGGCTATCAAGTCTCATTTTGGTAGCCTGCTTATTCTTTCTTTGAGTGCCACTGGGCCTCGCCACCAACGGGAGGTGATCAAATATGGAGCACCAGAGTTAATGTCAAAGTCAGACCCCACTCTCCACATAACAGTGAAGAATGTCCTATCCATTGGCTAGATCAGAGTAGGGGTTCAATGTTTACTACTTGTATTGTCCTTGGTTAGTGCAATAGTTTGAGCAGATCCCCCTGGGCCCCAATCCACCCGTCACAATGTTCGTCTTGTAGGTTTCTTGATGATTTTTTTTTAATTTGACAAAATACTTGAACACATAATTTTTACAATTCATAAACTTCAAGTCAAAGTCTGCAAGATGAAATCTATGCTCAGAGGCATCATCCCAAAACTACAAGAAAGATTTTTAAAGAAAACTTATACGTTTCACTAGAAAAATATTACTATAATTGATAATCATAATACAGCTGACTTCTCAGCAAAAAAGTATTAAAATACAGGTAAAATGAATAAGGTTGAATATTATAAACAGAAAGATTTAAGCAGAGAGGAGAGTAGGAGAGGCTTAGGTAAGATGAAAAGTACATGAAACCTACTAATAACCAAATTAAAAATATAATTGAAAATGCATGCAAGGGAAATGTCTTGCATGACTTGTTAGCGCTGCTTCTAAAAGATGTGGTTTGGTAAATAAACAAATAAAACAATCCCAGTGCCAGGTACAGGGTGCGTTTGTATGAATCCTTATTCATGGCGCCGTAAGAACACCACCCCAAACAGCACAAGCTCTTGCCATTTTCTCTTGGTGGTCCACTGGAGCTAGATGGTAAAATGCTACTGCCAAAGGCATCACATACCCTGCCTGTAAAACAGAAGGAAAAGCTGCCTTCGTGCTGGCCATCTTTCACAGTTGAGGAAGATTCTAAGTAGCTTTCTGTGGCAGAAGGGGCATCCATTGGCCTTCCCCCAGGTATAAACGCTTGTATAATAGTGACATGGTGGTTAAACAACCTTAACCTATATGCAGAGGATGTAGATCAGACCCAATGCAGGCTCCCTGATTGATTGCCACTTCAGTTTCTGTGAGCCACTGTGAGCCCTAGTTGATTGAGTCTGTGGGCAGTGTTCTTATGGTGTCCTTGACCCCTACAATCCTTCATCCCCCATATTCTAAAGGATTCTGCAAGCTCCACCTGATGTTTGGCAGTGGGTCTCTGCATTTGTTCCTATCAGTTGCTGGATGAAACCTCTCTGGTGATGATTTGGCTAGGCTTCAGTCCACAAGTATAGCGGAATATCATTAGGAAGCATTTCATCGGTATTTTTTGCCAGTCATGTTTCTTTTTATCCCATGTCTCCGGTTCCTGACCCTCCAGGCAGTTTCGGGCATGGGTTCCTTCTCATTTCTCATGTTGGATCAGTCATTGGTTACATTGGTTCTGTGTCACCTTTATCCCAGCACATCTTGCAGGCAGGACAAATTGTAGGTGGAAGGTTTTGTGGCTGGCCTGGTGTCCAAGTCCCTCCACTTGAAGACTTGCCTGGTAATAGATATTTGTTTATTTATTTATTTGGATTTTGGGTTTTTGGGTTTTTTGAGATGGGTTTTCTCTGTGTAGTCTTGGCTGTCCTGGACTTTGTATACCAGGATGGCCTCCTCAAACTTAGAGATATCTGCCTGCCTCTGCCTCCCTGAGTACTGGGCACAAAGTCTAATCTATTAGCCCTTCCAGGGGAGATCAATATGCTCCCCCACTTCAGCCCTTCTGGTTACTTAGCCTCTGTGTGTCTGTGGATTGTAGCATTGATTATCCTTTACAGCTACTATCCACTTATACATGAGTACATACCATGTTTGTCTTTCTGTCTATTTGTCTTTGGGTATACACCCAGGAATGGTATAGCTGGGTTTTGAGGTAGATTGATTTCATGAAGACATTTTTTCAGCAGCTGAGTAATACTCCATTATGTAAATGTACCACATTTTCTTTATCCATTATTTGGTTGAAGGACATCTACGTTGATTCAGTTTCTTGCTATTATGAATACAACAGCATGAACATAGTTGAGCAAGTGTTCTTGTGGTAGGATAGAGCATCCTTTTGGTGTATGCCCAGGATTGGCATAGGAGGATCTTGAGGTAGATCAACTCCCAATCTTTTGAGTTTGCATTCCCACTAGCAATGGAGAAGTGTTGTCCTTGCTCCACATCCTTGCCAGGATGAGTTGTCACATGTGTTTTTTGATCTTAGCCATTCTGACAGGTGTAAGATGGGATCTCAAAATTATTTTGATTTTCATTTCCCTGATGACTAAGGATGTTGAACATTTAAGTTCTTTTCAGCCATTAGAGTTTCCTCTGTTGAGAATTTTCTGCTTAAATCGGTACCCCAATTTTTAATTGGATTATTTAGTTTGTTTATGTCTAGTTTCTTGGGTTCTTTATATCATTTGGAGATTAGCTCTCTGTCAGATGTGGAGTTGGTGAAAATAATTTCCAATTCTGTAGGCTGATGTTTTGTCCTAGTGTTGATGTCTTTTGCCTTCCTTATAGAAACTCTTCAGTTTCATCAGGTCCCATTTATTAACTGATCTTAGTGCTTACACTATTGGTGTTCTCTTCAGAAATTTTTTTCTTCTCCCAGTGCATTCAAAGCTATTCCTCGTTCTCTCTTCTTTCAGATTCATTATATCTGGTTTTATGTTGAGGTCTTTGATTCACGTGGACTTGAGTTTTGTGCAGGGTAACAAATACGAATCTATTTGCATTCTTCTATATACAAACATCCAGTTTGACCAGCACCATTTATTGAAGATGCTTTTTTTTCCCACTGTATATTTCTGGATTCTTTATCAAAAATCAGGTGTCCATATTAGATGCCATTGATTCACCTGTTTGTTTTTAGGCTAATGCCATGTAGTTTTTATTACTACTGCTCTGTAGTGCAACTTGAAATAAGGGATGCTGGTACTTCTGCAAAATCCTTTATTGTACAGGATTGTCTTAGCTATTATGTGTTTTTTGGTTTTCTATATGAAGTTTAGAATTGTTCTCTAAAAACAATTCTATAGAATTGTCTGTAAAGAATTGTGTTGGATTTTTTATGAGGATTGCATTGAATCTGCTGATTTTATTTGGTAAGATGGCGAGTTTTACTATGTCGATTCCACCTATCCATGAATGTAGGAGATCTTTTCATCTTTTGATAATTTCTTTAATTTCTTTCTTCAAAGACTTGTAGTTATTGAGGTATGAATGTTTCATTTGTTTGGCTAGAGTAACCCCAAGATATTTCAGATTATCTGTGGCTATTGTAAAGGGTGTTGTTTCTCTGCTGTCTTTACTTTTAATTTTGCTTAGTAATGATGGTGCCAATGTTTATACTCTGCTTTGTAACTAAAATTTTTTTTACATTTTATAATTACCAAAAAACAATAGTACTGGTGCTTTTATGACTGTAATTATACATTCTTCAGCAAGTAACAATTATCAATAATATAACTACAAATACATATAGTTTTTGCTTTGCCTAGAGTCATCTTTCTTTTCTTCTTACATCATTCTTTCTTCATTTCTGTGACAATAGTCTTTGTATCCACTGTTTTAGAATTTATCTCCTTTCCTGTTCCACACGTGCTCCCTATGTGGCATCTTTTATGGGTGTCCTCCATCTCTGAGGTGCTCTCTAGGCTGAAAAGCCATGCTTTTCTGAGACCACAGGCCTCGGCTTTTCCGGATTGCATCATCCCTTCCTGGATTCCATGTTCTCCTTTTCTGTAATTACTTTTTGGAGTATGTTTTCAATTCTCTTCCTAAGAAAAAGTTCTTTGAAAGAATTTAATGAGGACCCAAGTGTGTTGAAATACTATACTAAGTGCACAGATTGTACTGGTGTGGATGAATACAAGTCTAGAAAAAACAATCCATTATCTATTGTCATCAAGAAGAAAGCCAGGCTGCTGCCCAGAGGAACATCCGTAGAAATGGTCCACCATCCTCAACCAGGAGTCCAAAAAATCAAATGGTTGCTGTTCTTTTTGAAGAACAGTGGCCCCAAAGACCAACATTTGATTAATAGTTTATTGCTTTCCTTATGTTTGCCAACATCTAGATCAGTATCTGTAGGAGAGATAAACATGTTTTTGTGTTGATCCCAAGTGTGGGATGGGGAACAGACTTGTGAGAGGGCAGGATGTTTTTCCACTTTGAAGTGGAACCACTTGGATGTTACCAGCTGAAAACATCCTAGTAGAGACTCTGAGAGGATGTATATATATAAACAGGAGGCTTTGGAGAGGACTTGGGGTTGTTTTGGCTGTTCATCAACACTTTGAGAGATGCTCCTTGAAAAAACTGCTTCAAGGCTTTGGGCTCCAACTGAGGCTCTGGGCCTCGGTTGCTGTTCCAGGTTCCAGCAGCAACCTTGGTTGAATTGCGGGTTTGCCGAGGTCCTGCTGACTACACCAGGAGAATCATTCCTCAGAACTGATACCCTTAAGGTTTCATTATTGTGTTCTTTAATCTCCTTTTCCTATTGTTTGGAGTAGTCAGACTGTAAGTGAGGTACGTTCTGCTAGTGAGTTCATAATAAAGTATGGTTACTAAGAAAACTGAACCTACAAATATCAGACAGAGAAAGACACATTCATGCCCCTAACAAACCACATAGACTACCTACCTTCTAGTAGCTTCAACATACCAACAGCTTCCAATCAGAAAACAGCCAAACCCTTACATTTTCTCCATTATAAACCTTCTCACTCCACTGTCTCCTTTAAATTTCTGCCAAAACCAAGTAATGCTACTTAATTCTCCTATAGCAAACTGGGTGTATTCTGTCAGTTCTCATCTGGGTGGCTATGACTGGCTCCATCTACTTAGTATAATGTGCTCAAGGTGTATCCATGCTGTGGCATGTGACACTGTTTGATTTTCTGTTGTATATGCACATTGTGTGTATATATATATACATACATATATACACATATGTACATTGTGTGTGTGTATATATATATACTTATACATACATATGTACATTGTGTGTATATATGTACATTATATATGTATATATGTTTCGACTACATTTTATTACATTTAATCATTAGTTGATAGAATTTGGGTGGGTTCCACTTTGAGATTTTTATGAAAAAAATTTCTGTGAATATTTTGTTACATTTTGTAAAGAATGCTTTTGTCATCATTCTCTTATAGGTAAACCATTATCCATGTTCCTACAAATAACTCTGATATGCTCGCTGTTCACAAAGGTGGACTTGACAGAAGGTTTCTTACATCTTCAGTCTCCTATCCAGAGTGGACGGACACTTGTTCATATCTCCTCAAGGAAAGTTATGGAATCTCTTTAACTAATACGTTCTCTTAAAGAGTAACAGCATTTGGATTTTATTTTCTGTGTCAACTGTTATTCAATTTATATTTTTTATTTGGATGGTGATTTTAGGTGTGAGTTTGTTCTTAAATGAAAGAAAGATGACTATTATCCACCCATAGCTTTTTCATTGTCCTCCATCTCCTTTTATTTATCGTGTAAATATTATGAATTCTTCCATTTTAAAGGATAGTTTTGCTAGGTATGAATGCCTGAGTTGACAATTATGGTTGCTCTGAAATGGCAGTACATCTTCCCAAGCACTCTGTCTTTAAAGGTTATCTATTGAACACTTCAGTGTCATTCCTTTAAAAATAACTTATCCTTTCTCTTGTCAACTTTCAATATTGTTTCTTTATTACGTTTTTAATATCTTAACTATAATATATCATGTAGAATTTCCTTTCGTGCCATGCCTATTTGGTGTTCTGTAGTTCTGTTGTACCTGGTTGATCATCTTTCTCTCTAGGTTCAGAATTTTTTCTTCTAGGATTTTACTGAAGATTATCTCTATGGTTTTTTTTATATAGGCTTCTTCTATGACCACAATTTATAGGTTAGGTCTTTTTATGGTATTCTAAAACTCTCCCACATTCTGTCTTTGTATTTTTTTTAAGCAATCTTTACTTAATGGTCTAATTATTCTGTTCTGCTTGTCTTCCACCCCTGATTGTCTGGTTTTGGCATGATCCATTGTGTTGGTGAGGCTTTTCATTGAAGATTTTTAACTTGCTTATTGAGTTTCTCATGCTATTCTTCGTTCTCTCATTCATTCATTCTATTTTCATGTCTTGGATTAGTTTTCTTATTCCATTAATCTCTTCATCATTGTATTTTGAGTTATTTAAGCATTTTTGTAATCATTCTTTTGAATTCTTTGTCTAGAAGACTTTCCAAGTTATTTTCATTTCAGCCATTACTATGGTATTTGTGCTTTGGCAATGACATATTATTTGGGTTTCTCTTGTTTTTTATCCCCACGTTAGGATTTGCACATCAAATAGTTTGCTATTTGAGTTTTCCTTTCTTTCTTTCTTTTTTCAAGTCACCTTTCTTTTTTCAGCAGAGTTCCTTACTATGTTCAAAAAAGGACTAATTCTTACAGAGGATTAACATGCCAATTTCTTCAGCTTGTCTGGTGTTAAAAGGTGTAACCTTTATCTCAGGTCTTCTGCTTTGTCAATTGCAACCTGGTATTTGCAAGTCATGGAGCTTGGAACAAGGTTTCCCAGTAGAATAGATTGTCTCTGGGTTCCAAGAATGGAAAAGGCAACTAGAACATCTGGCTGAGGTAGCTGGCAGAGCTCTGGTAAGCCCCAAGAGGCGGGAAGTCCTTGGCTTCTCTACCATGTGGGAGTAAGCAGTGGGCCCTGGAAAACAGCCAAGGGACTTTGGGGTGACCAAAATAGAAGGTGCTAGGAAAGGAGGTGCAGTAGGCTTCCTGGGTCGCCACACCTGCAGAGTTCCTCATAGAGAGCCTACTGAGATCTAGCAAGGTCCATACATAAGCTAGAGGCGTAGAAGGAGGTGGAGGTGATCCATGGCAAACAGCCTTGGGGCTTTGAAGTAATCTAAATAGAAGAAAGCCCATAAGAGGGGTGAAAGTAACCTACCTTGATCTTCTTGCCAGGTAAGAAGTCTAAACAGTCCCTGGAGGACACTGATCTGGGATCCTGTGATTCACAAAGGGCACCTCCTTCATTTTAAGACAATTGCTCCCCCTTGACTGCCATAAATGAAGTCAATGAGTCAACTATGACCCCCAGAATTTGAAAAGGAAATCTACTGTTATGTTTGTATGCCCAGTAGCATTTCTGGGCCATTGTTTTCCTATTCTTTTTAACTCTGTTATCTACTCTATATCTCCTATTAAGTTTGATAAAATCTCTCATACTCCACAGAATCCTTCCCTCCACTGTTTACCCACATGGGAATTTTGTTCTTTTCATCAGGAATTCTGAAACACAGTAGTAGATATCAGTATGTGTTCAACCTACCACACTTAAGCCTGTACTACAATCTTCAACACTAACAAAGGTTAGTAGGTATATGTAAGTGCATATTTAACAGCTTTATATTTGAAATCAGTATCAAAATTCTAAAATGTATTTTCAAGTAAAATTCAGATAGAAATTGAGAACCAGCATATTTTACTTCAAATTTTCATAAATATATTGAAACCCTAACCTCTAGTACCCATAGTTCTTAATATCGTATACATAAGTTACCTTAGCTGTCTTGTAATTAGTATATTTAGGTACTTCAGTCACTATTCTTCATTTGGAGTCATATCCTTCCTGGTACACTATTAGTAAGTATTATTTTACACTCTATTTTTCGGATGAAAGATAATGAGATGCTCATAAAAATTGCTCAAACCTCCGTACACTCATGTCTGGACTGAAAAGCACAAGGTCAACACAGGTCTTCTGGAATTCTCAGACTGCATTTGAGTCACAACTCTGCATGAACCACCTGAGCTAGATAACCACGATGACCAAATTTAAGATAAAATTTAGTTTTGTATAAGTTCTCATGACTCCAGCACAAATGCCCCTTTATTGATAAGACACTATTTTATCTTCTATCAGCTGTAAATCTGAATTTAAGGCATCATAGTAGGGGCTCAAAAACAAAAGCTCATATCACCCAATTTCAGACTCCAATGTCTCTCTTCATGAATCAGGATTTACACTAGTTTCCTCACCTTGCCACGTTACTCAGTTTTTCTGTACCTTATTCTCTCATCTCCAAAACTGATTTGATAGAGTAGATTGAATTAAAGGTTAATTTTAGAATTAAATATAATGTTATATGCATGGGGTTTCAATTTTTCAAAAGCATATTTTCATTGCCTGCAATTTTGCTCTGATGCATTATGAGGCCTCATTTTGTAGTCATTTGCTTCCCTGCTGTTTTCCACTTTATTACAGTCTCTCCTCTAACTCTTCTGCTCTCCTCCTGGCTCCAGAGTACTTAAAGCCACTTTTATTTTTATATTTTAACTCACTGTAGCATTTGTAATATTTCACACTCAAGTTATCACCAATGATACACAGATGAAATGCACTGCCATCTTTTAAGATAATTAAAATTTACAGAAAGGTGTCTTGCTTTTAACTTCTACATCATGCCAAATCTTAAGCTTGCCTTTCCAAATGACTGCCATTTTTTTTCCTTCAGTAAGAAGGAAGAAAAAGTGCTAACCATCACAGCAATTGCTTTTAAGAGCTCCCTAACATTTTAACTGAACAGCTCGATCTTTAAAAAAATCTTTATTCCCACTATAGGGCTGCTTTTACAAGTGAAAACAAAGTTCAGTTTAATAGAAATTGAGCTATCCGGAGTAAGTTGTACTGGCTTCCAGCCAAAATGGTCAAACAGCTCAAATTTTACCTTGAGTCAGGATTCTTTCTCAAATGATTTGCCTCTTAAACCTGTTTTAATACTAATGTACATCACTGGCTACCAAATAGAGTATTTACACTGGCTTCCTAACAAGGCTTTATCTCATCTATCTTATTTTCCAAGGCCAGTTTATTGGTCACTTTTGGTATTTTAAGGTTTCTAAGTCCCACTTATCTACACTTTTAGTGACCCCAGAGTCTATCTCCACCTTTACCATAGCCTTTACCACATTTTATATCAATTATTAAAAAACAAGCAAAAAAACCAACATTCCAATCACTAGACTGAACCTAGGAGAATGTGAGTATAGAGTATTTCTCTGTGTGCCAATGTTTTGAGGTCAATAACTAAGTAAGTAAGTAACAAACAACAACAACAAAAGGCTTCTGTCTCCTGCTCAACCAAATTCCTACAGGTCCCTTTAATATGGCACAACTTTGACTCTAAAGGTGGATGTGTGACTCTGAAGGAACCTTCAAAGATTTCCAAGTACTTTGTGCCATTATGAACAGGTATGCCTATCCCTGGGAATCCTTCTAGAATAATAGAAAAAGATATTCTCTCTCTCTCTCTCTCTCTCTCTCTCTCTCTCTCTCTCTCTCTCTCTCTCTCTTTGCTTTAGCAATCATATGGAATAATAAAAGTCTAAAGATAGTAGTAGCCATTTTCTGGTACTATATAAACAGTACATATAGAATAATATGCATCCAGAAAAAAATGAGAACAAAATGATGTTCTAAAACCACCTTCTGGTGACATCACTGAGCCCCAGATAAAGATATCTGAAGTCCAAGTCCATGCTTTCTTTTTTTACGGTAGTTTGAATGTTATTGTTATTACTAATATTTTAATGCCCTCCAAGCCACAGTTGCGCTATAAAATAAGGGCATGCATTTTTTTAAACACTGGAGTTACTGACCACACTGGAATTGGGCATATGTTTAAATTCAGTAGCATCTTCTTGTAAATAATAAACTAGTTTGTTACCAATTGTTTTTATGAGAAAAAAGAAAGCTGAAACATTTTCCAACTTCTTTTAGAAATCTTCTAACACGATTTTTCCTATTAGCAAGTGGATGTGTGTATGAAAATATAAATATATTGTGATTTTCTTATTTTTAATTTAATCAATGAAAACAAGACTGAGAAAAAAACTGTAGGGATTCAATTGATTTTTGTAAAGCATTGAATGCTGTACATCATACAAGAAGGGAGTTTTTATATAATTGATAACATTAAATAAATTGTTTACATACAGAACCCTACAATCAAGTAAACCTACAACAAGCATTTTTCAATTTAATATGAATATAGAGCATCAGAAAGCATTTCCTTAGTATTAAGATTCAGGTCAACCCCAAAGTTCTGATTTCTTAAGTCTGAGTGAAACCAGGAATAGAATTTTTTAAGCTTCAGCATAGGCTAGTTTGAATTAAACAGTACCTTGACTGCACATTGAGAGACCCTGCTCTCCAAGGTAAAGGGATCAAAAAGGGTCAGCAGCTTCTAAGGTAGCTTCTTCTTCCACGATGAGAAATGAGACCGGCTTCCACAAAAGAAGTAGTAAAAAGAGATCACTTGGAATTTAGCGCATTATGTATTCTCGATTCTATGAGGCCAAGGATTTTAAAGGTCTCCATGAACAAAAAAAAAAAAAAAAAAAAAAGCCCAGTTCTATTCTTCTGTGATTCAAGAAATAGTCTATTTCCTTATTTTTTGTTAAATGGGACATGAGAAACTGCCTAAAAATAATATGGCTTCACAAACCAGGCATAAATTCTGGCACATTCTTAGAAGCATAAAATGTTATATTTCAGAAAAACCTTACAGATCATTTAACCCAGCTAATATCAGATGTTGCAATCTTTTCTGCCTTACTCCTTAAAAGTAACCATTCGCTCTCTGCTTGACTATCTGCAATGACCCAAAACTCATTACCTTATAAGAAAGCAATTATTTTCTCATATGGTAAAAGTTTGTATTGGCTGGTTGGTTGGTTGGTGATTTATTGAATTTTCCCTTCCTAAAGGCTAAAAAAGCCTGCCTTTCTATATAGGCCATTTGTTAACTTTAGGCATGCTTCTTTGCCAAAGGAGGAACATATAGTTGTCTTATTAAAAGTTATGATGACCATTAAATTCTCTCATTTCCAGATTGAACAGTAAATTATTCAGCTGTTTTTGTTCTGATCTATTTCCAGACTCTCTGTCTAACTGCGGGTCTTCATCCTTTTCACCTGCTTTACAAGTGGTTCTGGGATTTAAAAGATCTCTTGAAAAGGGTAGCGTTAACTCCAGTCCTCTATAAACACCCCATGTGGGTTAAAGCTGATCTTGGTGAGGACTTAGTACATCATGCTCTCAAGGGAATACTGCCTTTAACTAAAACCCACACAGAAAAGGCAAGGTGGTGATTCTCATCACTCTTTCCAACATTCAGGCTTTATCCTGAGCAAGGAACTGCAAGACTTGGCGTATGCCACGATCTTGATGACTCTTCTAGACCCAAGATTTCTTCCCTCTTGGCCTACAATGTCCAGGATCTCAAGAGTGGAAAAAAAACCACAAGCTGCTATAGTTGGGTGTTGACACATTTGCTATCCACTAGGTAATAGTCAAGACCACGCCTGCCCGTTTCATGGCCCTTATCTGTACTGCCACCTTAAACCCAAGTAGCCAGTTTCATCTCGCCAGAGCCTGTAGTGATGGCTCTGTAATTAGAGGCTAAGTTCCCACTGGATTATTAAAGATTTAGAATTCAATATGTCACTAAGTTTCAGAACAGGTTACATCATTATAGAGCAAGATATGCTTGCTTGCATGCATATATATGTACATACACACATATATTTGCTACTATAAAGAATATTTTAATGATCCATAGTTACTATGAAGCCAGAAAGGCAGTTTTGCTTTCCTGGCCCTTGTAGTGAAACAAATTCAATTGTTCTACGCCCACCTTTCAGTCACTCTCCTCCAAAAATCACCAGAGGCATAACAAAACCTTAAGATGTTTTCAGGTCTAGATAGATGTTTTAAGTGGATAATGACAAAATGTGATGGAGATTGATTTACATTCAGAATTTTAGACTAACCAAGATAGGAAAAACGTTTTCTTCAAGACTGCCAAATACAAATAGCCAAAACACTAAGAATGTAACATTTATATAATTCCTGATTGTGTCCTATTTCTTCTTGCTATAGGGAGTTTATTGTATTTTGTGTAATAATATAAATGTATATGTAAAAAAAAACTAAATACTTTTAACTGTTCTTACAAGCAGTATTGGCTTGGGTATGAATATATTATCTTCATGTTCTCTTGGCAAAATAAATAAATAAATAAATAAATAAATAAATAAATGAAACATCAAAAATAAATAAATAAATAAGCAATGACAAGAACCACTGGCTCCCTCCTGCTAACAAGGCATTTGCTTTATAGTCACAAGGAACTTTCTGGAGTCTCTTAGGAAGTTTGAATTAGGACAAAGCTGATGGATGGAGTCAGTTGTAATTTTGAAACATAGTCTTAGCCCTCCTTCCTCAATATGCGATATAAATTGGTAAGAGCTGAAAGAGACACAAGAAGCAAGTGTTTGTAGAACACAGAAAAGAAGAAACTTGTTTTAGGAGAACGCAAATGAAGGCATGTTTGAGCTTGCAGAGCAGGAAAGGCAAGAGACTTTGGGAAATGGGTTTCACAAGAGAAGAAAACCAGAGTGGAAGTGTTTGGTAAGGGTGAGTGCTGAGACAGTGTTGAAGGTTGGATAGCCAACTATACAGCTTTGAGAACATGAAACATTAGTTTTCCCCAAGAGAGTCTCTCTGAGGAAACAAAACCACCTCTAAGGGGAGGCCCCATGCCCAGGAGCAGACAGCCAACACAAAGTGACCTCAATGGCAGCTTTGGAGATTTTTTTTTTTTTGTCTCATAATGTTGTATTGAGAATTCTTATTTTCTTTTTCTCTCCTTAAAAAAAATTCCACAGGTCCTTTGCTTATATAATATGGCTTCTGACTTTGTTTTTTTTTTTTTTTTTTTGGTTTCTTTTTTTTTCTGTGTGTGAACATAGGTGTCTCTGTATCTATATGTGTTTCTCATTTTTATTTCTTTTTTTAGAATATTTGTACTGATTATTTGGAAATTTTAAATAATATACCACAATCATACCCACTTTCCAGTGATCCCAGGACTGTTACCACCCTTGTGACCTCACTCCTTAGGGAGAAAAAAAGGAAGAAAGAAAAAGAAAAACAGAACAAAAACACAGTGCACAGATGCATATATACACAGACACACACACACACACATACACACACACACAGACACACAGACACACACACAGACACACACACACATATATATATATATATAATTTTTTGTTTAATCTCCTTTGAAAATATGTTACATTAAAATAAAAAAGATCACTCTTCTTTCTTTATTTCTCTCTTTCTCCTGGTAACTTCCCTTCACAGGCATAAGTATTTTAGGTTACACTGCCAGTCCATCAAGAGAAGACTGATGTTAACCAAACGGCACAAAGTCAAGAAACCATGAACCTCCTGAGACATAACCTTCTTATCTGAACACAGTACATAAATTCATTCTGTATTTCATTGAAGTTATGAATTCCCAGGACAGAACTAATCACATCACATTTCAAAATAAGGTTTGCAATATGCAGAAATGTCTTGTAGGGTTTGTCACAGTCAACAATGTGAATATTTTTGACAGGGTCTTCCTAGGTAGTCCACGATGGCTTCAAAGCCCTTTCCCTCCTGCCTTAGATTTTCTAGTGCTATGAGTACAGGCATCTACCAGTATATATGCATATTTTCCTGTGAGCAGTTTCTAAAATCAGGTCAATATCATCCCTAAGAAGTTTTGACTCCATATGGCAGTTTAAAGTTGGTTTTAAATTTATTTTGAGTTACATGTACACATGTATGTGTTGAGAAGATGACATTGTATATATGAGTGTGGATGCCCACAGAGGGCAGATGTGTCAGATGTGCTCTGAAGTCATGAGAGCATCTTGTGTCACAAAGAGAAGACAGCAATTCACGGCAGTTCTTCCCATCCTCTGGCTCTCATATTCTTTTGCCTCCTTTTAGTGATGTTCCCTGAGCCGGGTGGTGATGAGGAGGGGAACGTGGTGTGTATGATGTCCTATTTAGGGCACCGCTTACTCTCAGCACATTGATCAGTTATGAGTTCCCGCATTGACTGCCGCACGCTGCAATAAGATGCTTCTCTGATCAAGGCTGAGAGCATTCCAGGCGGGTAGGTACAAGCATGAGCATTTAGACAGTAGTCTGACAACATTACCAGTCATGACTATGCAAATAGCTATGCAAATAACATAAGAATTGCGTAAACTTTTTTACTGCTTATTTTCCTCGCCACATAGAGCTATCTCATTTTGTGAGATCATGTAAATATTTCTATACTCTATAAGAATGCATTCTTGTCCAGTTCTTTCTTAGAAGAAGCCACATCCTAAGTGAGGTCTTGTTCCTCAATTGGTATTGTCAGTAAATTGGAACAGTCTACCTTAGTAAGTATTTACTCAGTAAGTAAATAAACATGGTGATTGCTAACACCCATAACTTTTGCATACTATCATAGTGGTCAATAAATTTTAGCTTTTTTATTTTATTAATTTATTCATATTACATCTCAATGGTTATCCCATCCCTTGTATCCTCCCATTCCTCCCTCCCTCCCATTTTCCCCTTACTCTCCTCCCCTATGACTGTGACTGAGGGGGACTTACTTTAGGAAAACAGAGTAGTTTTTGTGTGTGCTGCACATTTAGAGGAATACTAACGCACTCAATGATATGAGTATTAATTTTTGCAGAAATTCCCAAAGCATATGTAAGCAATGTAAAGGAATTGAGAATTGTGATAAACATAAAAGTGGAATAGCAGAATTAAAGCAACTTTTTAAGTAAAATAGTGCCAAGCTCTTATTTTTATGTAGGAATTACTATGTTAGTATTTTATAAGCATCATTTTATTATATTTGTATTTCCTTTGTCAATACAATGTGGAATTCTAAATTTTTTTGAATTATAAATTTTTATCCTAAGGAATTTTTCAATGTAGCTCTAGGACCAGTTAAAAGTTATAGCCATGTCAGTTTTGAAGTTATCTGTTCTGTTCTTCCAATTTAGTAATATAGGAGTCCCTACCTTAAACTACATGTCACTGGCAAGGATACTTTCAGTTCTATTCAATGAGACAAAGATATATTCTGTAACTAATATAAACAGAATTGAATCATGCATAGAACTATAAACATGAAGCAAATAATACAAGGAACTTTAGAAATACTTTTTTACATATCACTAGGCATTCAACAGTTAAATATTTCAAAAGAACACTTGGAGAGATATGCCCTAAAATATTAATACCCTAATCAAGAAATTTTACAAGTTAAGGTAATATGCACGTACAAGATAGCTACTTTAAATTTATAAGTCCCTTTAAGCCACCATTTCCTACCTGCTTCTCTCAGGAAGTATATTTGGAAAATGGCTGTAAAATATTTTTGAGGAGTGGAGTAGTTTAGAGGGTTATTAAAAAGAACCTGTACAGAACTGCTGTAGAGAAGGCCGCCATAAAGATAAGGGGAACACTATAAAAGGAAGGAAGAAAACACTTTTCTCATAAGAAAATAGGAGGGAAAACATGCTCTCCATTTTCTGACAGTAGGTCTGTTACAAATTCATAGGACATAGGATCACAGCCATCTGGTGTGCTCACATCTGCACTGCAGCTTACAGCTAGCCAAATTACTGAGACATAACAGCTCCCGAGATTACAAAAAAAAAAAATACAGTAGCTTTCATAAAAATTAAAGAAAATGACTCTCCCACAAATTCAGATGAATATCTAAGCTATAAGGGAGAAATTGTCACGTGTATCTTCGAAGAATCTTTCCTACCAGATGTAAATTACCTATTTTTTTTACTTTAAGCCTCTTGGGAATATTGAGTGGAGAAGAACATCAGGAGAGAAGCAACAAGAGATTTTGGGGACAAGAGTAAGCAATACAAGAATGGAGTAATAATTATAAAATCTGTGCAATTAGATGTGAAGACAGATAAACTGCATTGTGAATAAAATATGCTACAGCAAAAATTGGCTTTAAAATGGGAAAAATCAGTCATCATCTGGGAGAAGTTTGCTGAATAATCTATCAATTTTATAAAAATTATAGTTGAAACACTTAATATTAAAGGTAACTCATAAGAAGTATGATGAAATAATTTTAAATATTGATTATTTTGAAATTGAAACATTTTTTAAAAGACAAATTATGTTGTTTAGGTATATGAAGTGGATATCCTTGTCCAATTGAAGCTTAACTAGGGTATAAATGTCAGTTGCTAAGATGAACTTATTCCTATTAGTTGACTAATTAAGTATTATATACGATTTGTTTAAATAAGTTTCTAAACTAAAAGGCAAAATTAGGAAAGTGGGTTTTTTTTTTCAAAAAAGACTAGAGCAAACGAATAGTTCACAGTCAAGGAAAATGCTGAACTTGATTGTGTTTTTTGTTTTGTTGACCTTTTTACTTTTACTGTAGGAACTTTCTCCCTCCTTTTTAATTTTCTCATTGGATCCTATATGCTTAAACAATATTGAAGAAAAAAACAAGTACTATGTGTATAAGAATTACAAATACTCACATCTGCTTAAATGATTCTTAACAAGTTGAGAGAGTTGAAAGCTACTTTGATGTTGGGTGAATCTTGAAAACATAGGCCTCAAGATCCAGAAGAAAACCCCTTAAAACAACTGGAAATAAATGCTGGCAAGGAGGTAGAGAAAGAGAGACCCTCATTAACTTTTGGTGGCAATGGCAATGCAGCCACTCTGGAAATCAGTATGGTAAATCAAAAATTTTAATATAAATCTACCATATGGAGCCAGCTGTACCACTCTTCGCCATATTCCCAAAGGACTCAACATCCTCCTCCACAGATACTTGCTCTGCAATGTTTATAGATACCTTATTAACAATAGCCAAAAATGGAAACAGCATAAATGCCCTTCAACAGATGAATGGATGGTGAAAAGAATGTTGAGGAGGGGAGAGGGTGGGGAGAATGAGAGGGAGGGGAAGAGAAGAGGAGAGAGGAGGGGAAGGGAGGAGAGGAGAGGAGGAGACCCAAAACTAAAATGCTAGTGTTTAGGAACAATGTGAGCTGGGGAGAGAAGAAATAGAGGGACTTAGGTAAAAAAAAAAAATAGCAGATATATCGAATTATTAATTCTTGAAATATAATGAAATTGTAGAACCAATGAAATTGGATTGACTTGAGATTTCAGCTACTCAGAATTTAACTTGTCAAAAAATAATTATATGAGATGACAGCTATGCAATCTTCAGTATAGTAATAATTTTATTATTGTGACTCTCGTAATATGTTACAAGCCTCAAATAGACACCATAAATTCTATTGCATAACATGAGGAAAACCATATGACCACTTCATGAAGTGACTCATGCTACATCCTAAACATATTTCCTCAAATAATTTCTATTAAAAGCAAAGCAAAGCTGAGGAAGAACATTCCAGTGAAAGAAACTGTGTGATCCATAAGACACAGTTTGAGAACAATTGGGAAATTTTCACCTTTGCTGGAGAGTGACTTATTTTAGACAACTCTGATAAGTACGATAATAATATTGAAGTGGTATAGAAAATTGTTTATTGTTACAGACCTGGGAGGGTGAAACGTCACATGACCACACATTCCTTGAAATTATTCGGTAAAAGTGAATAGGTGCCTTGAAACAGTGTCGTTGTTTACTGTGATACTCTCTAGCCCTTTCTTTAACTTTGAAACTGTCCATCATTCTCAGCTTCTCAGCATCTACTATCAAAGCTTTGCTTAGCGGGTAAAGAGTTGCCACAGTAGAAGAGAAGAGATGAACGTTTATTAGAGAAGTAACAGGTTACCTTGAAAGGGCTGCAGAGTTCTCAGACCCTAAAATCAGATGTATTTGAATTTGCAAACTACACTACGGGCGCATGACCCATGGTTTATTACTTAAGACCTTCAACATTAAGCTTTCTCATAATAAAGCAAGAAAAATACTATCTGCCTCATCATCATTGTATGTTCAAATACAAATGCACAAAACTTTCAGCCTATAAGCTTATGTTCAATAACCTCCACATTATTTTGTTTTTTTGTTGTTGTTGTTGTTGTTGTTGTTTTCATTTTTTTCTTCTTTATTAATTTATTCTTGTTACATCTCAATGGTTATCCCATCCCTTGTATCCTCCCATTCTTCCCTCCCTCCCATTTTCCCCTTATTCCCCTCCCCTATGATTGTTCTTGAGGGGGATTACCTCCCCCTGTATATGTTCATAGGGTATCAAGTCTCTTCTTGGTAACCTGCTGTCCTTCCTCTGAGTGCCACCAGGTCTCCCCCTCCAGGGGACATGGTCAAAGGTGAGGCACCAGAGTATGTGAGAAAGTAATATCCCACTCTCCACTCTACTGTGGAGAGTGTTCTGTCCATTGGCTAGATCTGGGTAGGGGCTTAAGGTTTACCGCCTGTATTGTCCTTGGCTGGTGCCTTAGTTTGAGCGGGACCCCTGGACCCAAATCTGCCTATCATAATGTTCTACTTGTAGGCTTCTAGGACCCTCTGGATCCTTCTACTTTGCCATTCCCCCATGCTTCTCTCATCTAGAGTCCCACTAGAATGTCCTCCCCTCTGTCTCAGTTTCCTGGTAAGTGAAGGCTTTCGTGGGACATGCCCCTTGGGCTAATATGCAGTTATAAGTGAGTATATACCATTTGAGTCTTTCTGCTTCTGGGTTAACTCACTCATTATGATCATTTCTAGCTCAATCCATTTATCCACAAATTTCGGGAATTCCTTGTTTTTAATAGCTGAGTAGTATTCCATAGTGTATATGTACCACAGTTTCTTTATCCATTCTTCTATTGAGGGACACTTAGGCTGTTTTCATGTTCTGGCTATTATGAACAAGGCTGCTATGGACATGGTTGAGCAAATCTTCTTGTTGTGTGCTGGAGCATCTTCTGGGTATATTCCAAGGAGTGGAATAGCTGGGTCTTGAGGAAGCCCTATTCCCATTTTTCTGAGATAGCACCAGATAGATTTCTAAAGTGGTTGTACTAGTTTGAATGGGAATCCACACTATTTTGTACAGTAGCTATATTTCTCATTTCTTCTTGTGTAATAGTTTGGGATTCTGGATGTATATAATTATATCTCTTTCTCTGTGCTAGGATGCTTTTACTGTGAACAAACTTTACAGTCTTGTTTGTGGGATTCTCAGAAAATGGAAGGCTTATAGCTGGTAAAGGAGAAAGGCCCTATTGGAAAGTTGAGGAGGAATTTTAATCCAGCAACATGGCTGTTCTGGCAAGGAACCACATCCAAAGACCTAGGTCTATGTGGTCTGGCTCGAATACACACCTTCACTCCCTCTGGCTGGACTTTAGTAAACACCTCCAACCCCAAACAAATGACCTCTAGTTGAGAGGCAGACAAAGTGAAGAGTCAGAGAAAGAATTAACAGAATGAGGCAGAGATCAGATAACTCCCAACACTTACAAGAACAGACAGGAAAGAGAGGCTACTTAAAAGCAGCAGAGAGAGTGGGAGAGTTCAAGGAGAGATAGTACAGTGGAGTTCAAAACATCATTTACAGAAGGTCATATGGCTCATTGTTATTTTAATATTCTTTTCTGAAAACACAAGAGGAATGGCATCCCCATGTACATACAGTCTTCATAGGAAATACCGATTGTGCTGGAATCGTGGCCTCTCTGACTGAGAGGAGAGTCATCCGAACTCTTGAATGAGAGGCCCCATTCCTTTCTCCAGCTCCAGTAATTCCCCTACTTCAAGACAGAAACAAAGGGAAGAAAGAAACAGAAAGAAGATATAGGGCCAAAGTTTCTGTTCTAATCTTCTCTGAAGTCAGATTCATTGTTGCAGTTTGTTAGGGTAAGTGTTTGGTTCTGGCCACTCTAATAAGGGGGTCACCCACCTGTCTTCAATGCACCAGTTAGGGGCAACAGTGACAATCTAAGTCTGACTGTCGATACTGACATGAGACTTCTAAAAGGGACAAAGAAATGTATACTAAGCTGACTGGTTTGGGGGATTAACAATTTTCTAATTAAAATGTGATTACACTCTCTCCTCCTCTTTTCTTCCTCCAAGTCCTCCAAAATGGCTAATCTTGACACACCCAGAAAGAGGGAGCCTCACTCAGTTGAGGAAATGTCTCCATTGGATTGGTCTACGGTCATGTCTGTGTAGCATTGCCTGCAATATGATTGATATGGCAGGGCCTAGCCCACTATGGGTAGTGCCACCCCCGCGAAAGTGGTCTTGGGTTGCATAAAAAAGCACGGTGAGGAAGTCACGGAAAGAAAGCTATTTATCCGTGTTCCTTCATGGTCTTCAAGTCTTGCTTCCAAGTTCTTGCCTTGAGCTCCTGCCCTGGTTTCCTTTGATTGTAGACTGGAACCTGTAAGTCAAATGTTTTGTCACAGGAACAGAAAACCAAACTAGAATAATAAATAAGAAGTTTTGGTCAATGTTTGGTCTCAAATATTATTAGCTAATCATAGTTTTAGCTCCAGTCTTCCCCGAACGTCAGAGTCACAAATTGTCAGAAAGTGTGAAATCTCTTCACAGAGGAGACAAGTTTATCCTCTGGCTGGCACCATCTTCAGCACTTTCCTTTTTTTTAAGAGTCCTGGGGAAATTCCTATGCCATGGGACCACTGTTTAAATGACCTGACAGCCAAAGAGAGGGGCACAATGTCTTATTTAACAAACCTTCACTTCCGCCAAGATGGTTACAATATTGGCAATATAAACTGGGACAGAAAACAACCATAAAAGCAAAGAATTTTACATTAAGAACTTAAAAACCTATATTTTTTTCATGGTAGATAATCAATAATCAAGATTCTATAGGCGATTAGACAACGCTAGAGTTAAAAGCACACACCACCTAGCTACACAACATTCTCCTAAGAACAGTAAAACAAACAACTTCCCAAGGGGCCTTTGCAGGAAGAGATCAGTTGCATAGGCGACTGGTAAGAAGACATTTTGTACAAATTTCATGATTTGGAAAGGTTTAGCATGTCTTATTGAGAATAGGAACCGAAAGGGCTGCAGCAAAATTGACATATGGAAGAAGCCTGTTTGCAAAGCAAGACGGGAAGCTCTTCTTTCCCCTGGAATCACATAAAGAACAGAGCATTCGTAGGATGAAAGTCTGTGGGTTAAAAACGGAAGGACGAAGAATGTAAACAGATGACATGCCCCCATGAGGCTGGATGCTTTGAACACTGGCACATTTCTATTCTTGGGAGCCTCCTCCTCCTCCTCCTCCTCCTCCTCCTCCTCCTCCTCCTCCTCCTCCTCCTCCTCCTTTTCTACTCTTCTGTTACAGCTGCTGAAGCTCCTGTTTAACAATTTTGGCTTTTAAAAGAATTTAATACATGAGTACTGTATTTGCATCATTTTACCCCTCCCTCTCCCTACTCCAATGCCTGCTATGGCCCCTACTCCCTCCTTAATTCATGGCCTCTCCCATAATTATTATTGACATGAGCTGTCTGTTTTCTTCCCCTGCCTTACTTTTAAAAGGCTGGCTTTCTCTGCCCTGCTGGCTGCTGGGATTTTCACCTAATATGCACGGTTTTCTCTTACACTTGAATAAAACTACCCTTGATTTTCCTTTTGAATTCATTTCTAAATTCTACATCCATCTCATCTCTTTGACCATCAAAACTGCTGTCTGTCTTTTTGGAGCAGTGTGGTTAGATTGGGCATGCCTACACAGTGCAGGATAAACTCTTGATTTCCAATTCTATCACCTTATTTACATCTGCAAAGTCCCTTTTACAACAGTCACAAATCCCAGGCAGTGGAGTTCAGAAATCTTGGGAGGAATTAAAGGTATTGTCTGCCCTGCACATATATTAAGCCTTATTTATAAACTAGAGTAACCCACATAGTACTTCACAAAAAGTCTTACACATTGCAAACAAACTATAGTCCTATTGCACATTGCATATTGTACTCACAGACTGCACTGTTTTATACCATATGCCCTTTGAGATTCAACCAATCATAAAGACAAAGTTATGTACATTCTAATACTCAGTGAAGAATTGCAGATTACCCTGATAAGAATCCATCACATTTCTTATTTCAGATATTGTCTCTGTTTCCCCTTCATTCCATCCGGTAAAAAAGACTATAGCTCAAACATCCCTGAAAAATGCAACATCTAAAATGCTCATAAGTCCAAAACTTTTAGTGCACCACATGATACCACAAAAGGAAAATTCCATATCAGACCTTAAGACGGGTCAAAATCAAAATTCATTGACTTGAAAAATAGCACATAGATTTGCCTTCAGGCTATTTATGAGGTGAATATAAAACACCACAAACTTCATATTAGATGTGAGTTCTGTCACAAGCCCTCTCAACACTCCATGCAGATATCCCGCTTCTGAGAAACTTAGTGATAATTTTTAGGGCATCTGATGCTGTCAAATGTCCTCTGTCCTCTGTAGTTCATTTAAAAGTCAAGTTTCCTTTTCTGTCACCTTCCAGGTTTACTTCCTTTGAACATACTTTTAAATCTCTTCTTTCTTTTCCTAATAAAAGGGTTTCCTTTTCCACTCATTCCTCTGTATTATCCTTTAAAATGCAATCTTGATATAATAATAATAACCAGTTCCTTGTACTAAATGGAAATGGATATTGAAGAGTTAAGGTGAAGCCTCATTTCTATATCAATTAGATCTGAAGCACAGTATAATGTTCCCTGCTGCAGCAGCTGGCCACTTGGCAATTTCATCAGGCAGTGCCAACCATTGTCTTAGAATTCGGGGCTTGTCAAGAGGATTAAGCTGTTGTGCTGCTGTTCCTGCCACCTCAGTTCAGTATAGTACACGTTAGTTTTCAGTTGTTTTCCTCTAAGTAATTCCTGATGGTCTCTCAATTCATGCTTTTTAAATATAGACAGGAGATGTGGTTATAAAGAAAGCCTTCATTCTAACATATCTTTAAAGAGATGGACACACACAACATGCTCATTTCCAGTGTAATTTCAGTATGATCTTGGTATAATGTCTTCTCAATTAGAGGTAAAAATGAGGTTTAGTGCTTTTGTACAAAATGTTTCTGTTTATGTGTGAACAGAGCTTTTAAAACATAGCTAAGTGAGTTAACCCAGAAGCAAAAAGAGTCAAATGGTGTATACTCACTTATATCTGGACACTAGCCCAAGGGACATGTCCCATGAATGTCTTCACTTATCAGGAAAGTGGGACAGAGGGGAGGACATCCTATTGGAACTCTAGGTAAGAGAAGCATGGGAGAATGGGGAAATAGAAGGATCTAGAGGGTCCTAGAAACCTACAAGAACATTATGACGGGCGGATCTGGGCCCAGGGGTCCTGCTCAAACTATGGCACCAGCCAAGGACAATACGTGCAGTAAACTTCGAACCCCTACCCAGATCTACCCAATGGACAGGACATTCTCCACAGTTGAATGGAGAGTGGGGTCTGACTTTCACACGAACTCTGGTGCCCCATATTTGACCACGTCCCCTGGATGGGGAGGCCTGGTGGCACTCAGAGGAAGGATAGCAGGCTACCAAGAAGAGACTTGATACCCTATGGGCATATACAGGGGGAAGAGGTCCTCCTCAGTCACAGACATAGGGGAGAGGAGTAAGGGGAAAAGGGGAGGGAGGGTGGAATGGGAGGATACAAGGGATGGGATAACAATTTAGATGTAATACAAATAAATTAATATAATATATTTAAAAATATAGCTAAGAAAAATCTCAAATGAGTATAGCCCCCCCCCCCCCGCCTTGTCCAGGTGACTTTTCTGTTCTGTTGTTATTGTCATCATAATATATATCCTTTTGGAGGCAGGGGAGGGGTCTCACTATGTATCCAGGCTGGCTAGTTTGGAAGTCATTATGTAGACTAGGTTAGCCTTAAGCTCTCAGAGATCTGCCTGCCTCTGTCTTTGCCTCCCAAATGCTGGGATTAATGGTGTGCACCACTGGCCTGGCAAGAAAGCTTTTTTTTTTCAAGACAGGGTTTTCTCTGTGTAGTTTTGGCTGCCCTGAAACTCACTCTGTAGGCCAGGCTAACCTAGAACTCAGAGATCCACCTGCCTCTGCCCCCCAGGTGCTGGGATTAAAGTTGTGTGTCACCACACCTGGCTTAAGAAAGCATTGTAACAGAATGTGTTTTCATCTTTTTCCGCAGTTTATTTGGTTGCTAAAGCTGCTAAGTTACTAACTGGGCCATCGATGCAATTTTCTTTCTTTCTTTCTTTCTTTTTTTATTAATTTGTTCTTGTTACATCTCAATGGTTATCCCATCCCTTGTATCCTTCCATTCTTCCCTCCCTCCCATTTTCCCCTTAGTCCCCTCCCGCAATTTTCAACTTAAGACTAATGTTCAATAAGCAAGTTTGTTCTTTCAACAGTATGATTAACTTTAGGTGAGAAGCAGGCTTTGACATCATAGAATCACATTTTAAGATGGTGGTACAACTTAGAAAATGCTTGCATTTTCATTTATTTCACAGAAGATGAATCTCAAAGCTATTGAGTATAAGTAATAAGCTGAAAGTAGTAAGCGAAATAAAAATGAGAACCGAGTTGAGAACTTGAGCCTTTTAAGACCCAGACAAGCGCACTTTATCCTGGGTTCCTCCACCCTCACTCAAACCCCCCAATCTGGCGTGCTTACTTCTACTTTTCTGTTGGGAACTAACTTTACACCAGACCCCACCCTCCTACCTCTGTACTGTTTGGTCAAGTTGTCAGGCTTGAAGCTGGGTACCTTTGTCCACTGAGCCACCTCCACTGCCCTCTTTAGTTATTTGTTGCTTTAAAGGTGGTGGGTTGCCTAAGGATTCTTCTCACATATGTATACTGAGCTTTGGTTAACCAGTGCTCCTTCTCCCTACTTCAGTTATGCTTTCTTTAAAAAAGATTGGCTACTGCTCATCTGTAATTTCTCATGCTATTCTGCATCCTACTATAGAAAGTATAGAAAGTATATATATATGCACATGTGTATATGCATATATATGTAGTGTATAATTCACAACCATGTTTTCCTCTTAGAGTGATAGGAAAGCTGTGTATGAACAACTTCTCAACAAATGCTGCATTTTTAAGCAACCGATTCCCATCCAATCTTTTATATGGTCACCAACCCAATTCTTTTTGAACCACATAGTCATCACTATTATCACCCAATACCTACCTCTTCACTGGATTTTTGACTGGCTCTATATCTCACACATTTTCACAATCAAGATGTAGCATTCTTCATCCATACTAATTGGAAGTGTGGTTTGATTTCGAAGATGATCAATTGTTTCATTAGGTAGCTGTTCTGTGCAAGTTAGGTGTTACTAAAAAAAAAAAAAATTAGGTCAGAATCCATCAAGCTGTGGTACCACCACACAAGCAAGAGCTGTAACACTAATAAATGCATTATGTCAAGAGACTAAAGAGCAATGACAGCCACACTGTTCGTTCCCTCGGGCATTGAGTTGTCAAGTATGGACTCTTCACTCTGCACAAGAGAAGAATAGTTTTTTGTTTTTGTTTTTTGGTTGTTGTTGCTGCTGCTGTTTGGGGGGGTTGTTTATTTGTTTGTTTTTGTTTTTTAAATGCTTGGAAAGAGCAGCTAGTACCTAAAAGCATCTTGAAGAAAAATAATGATGAAAATAGCAAATGAGGAAAGGGTTTGCCTGCTAAGCAGGAGGCAGAAGTGGGGGAGGTGGGGGTAGAGCTAGATAACAAAGATGGTAAACTTCCAAAATAGCCCCCTCCTTGCCTTCTGGACCTGAGGAAAAAGTCTGACTGCTTAAAACAAAGGCCTTGTGAGCCCCCTGCTGGTTGGCTCAACAAGTTCTAGGGAGGGGGAGGTGGATCAGGACAACAATTATGAGTCCATCAGCCATCCTGTCTTTCTTCAAACTGAAATTATCTCCTCTTCCCTCCCCATTTCTCTCTCTCTCTCTCTCTCTCTCTCTCTCTCTCTCTCTCTCTCTCTCTCTCTCTCTCTCTCTCTCTCTGCTGTATGTACATAAAAGTTAATCAAAGCTTCCATATCTCTTGCTTCCTAAGGGTTTATATTCTAAAAAAAAATAGTGCCAAATATAAAGACATCACCCTTATATATGCACACGGGGTTTTTAAGATAGTGCTGCCTTACTATTTGAAAGTATTTTCAACTCATGGTGTTGGGGACTGGTAATGTGCCTCCATTGGTAGAGTGCTTGTTTTGCATTCAGGAAGCCAAGTTTGATACCAGAGCACAAATTATCCATGGTGTGGTGGAGCACACTGGTAATCCTGGCACTTGGGAGGTGGAAGTGGGCAAATCATAAATTTGAAGGCACCCTCCACAACAAAGTAAACTTGTGCCTACCCTGAGATATGCGAGATCCGATCTCAAGCAAACAAAACAGAATAAAAGCCAAACTGTAGTGCTATTGAATTGCCTCATGGGAAAAAAAGAATGCGAGAAGATAATAGAGCAATTGAGAACAATAAGTAAAAAGGAGGAGAGAACAGGATATAGGATTTTTCCTTAGAGTCAAGGACTAACAGTCTAAACCAGACATCCTATGTATGATACCAGCCTCAGGGCCAGTTCAAGCCTCTATCCAGTGCAATCTGAATGACTGTTTAGCATCAAGATTAAACTGGGGCCAACACAGAAGATACCTGCAAATCCTCCTCGATGGAAGCCAGGAGAATGCTCACAGCCATACTACTTCAGACCCCTGAGTCTTCCTAATTTGGCCTCCTGAGCCACTTCTGTCCTTGTAATTTAATCTAGATGCAGTGAAAGAAAAAAGTCACTTTACTTCACAGCAGCGATAGTCCTACATGGAGCAATTTGCAAAGGGACTTACTACAGCCCTTTAGTAATGTCAAGGAAGACTCTATGGCAGTGAAATTCTGTAGCCTGACCATAAGGGAACACAGAATAATTGCTTAACTTCTTGCTATTAAACAAAACTTCGGTAGGAGGTTAAATTTTTTAAATGATCACTTCATTCTGATCAATACATTGCAATGCATCAGGCCAAGTAAAAGGTTGTGTCCTTAGCTGGCAGTATGTAGGTCATTCCATAAAATTCTCTAATTTACATAAAACTAAATAACATTGACCTACAAATTATAAAACACATGCAAAACACACCCACAACTAAAAATAAAGTAGAATGAGAAAGCAAAGCGTTTGATATCAAAGAAAAGCCAAGATAAGTCATTGTCATATCTCCCTCCTATTAAAACATAGGTTAAGTAAAGTAATATTTTTGTTTCAATGCTTATTGCGGAAGATTAAGTATTACTAAAGTAAACTTTTAAAAGGCATATACAATCATTCCTAGGTGTCTTTTTCCCTTCTATCACATCCAATTCTTATACTCAATGGGCTGTATTTCCTCCACAGGAAACACTCTCCAAGTATAAAACACGCATAAGATATGAGTAATGAATAAACTAAACAATAGCTAATAACATATCCTCTAAGTAATAAAAATGACTAGTAAACCAAAAATAGGAATTCACCAGAAGCCCCAGTGCATCTTCCAGAGTCACTTCCATATTCCTGTTACTGTTTTCATTTAGTATAAGATAATAAACATCCTTTCCTGGAATACGTACTATGTAACATGAATTGCTTTAGTTGAGAGTCAAAGCCATTTGCTCAAGTTGAATGAAACTATTTCATGCAACAAGGCTACAGTTTGTCCAGCCATTTTCAGAAACACATTTAAATGCTCTAATGTCCCTATGGATTTTTCTCCTCCAGTGAATTAGTTCCAAGTTAATGGGACCCATTAAATCCGCTTTAGTCGAGTCTCTTAACTGAGTTTCTCCAAGTTGTTTCTTTCTCGGATGCCTTTTGAGATTTTTTATTTGTTCCATCAGAGTCACTTTGAATTAAAGCTTTTGTTGCTCTATGAAATGCACACATGACCAAACAAAAATACCTGACAGTATTTAGAGGTTAAGTGGATATGATCTGCTGCTGACCGTGTGCAGCACCGGATGAGAACGCTTTCTGATGCGATGTCTAATCTGCTGTGACATTCAAGTTTTTAAGTGATGCTCAAGGAGACGGAAGGCTTAACTCCACACGTATCCCAGTGTGCATTGGTCCTCTGTCTGTTAACTTGCTAATGAACCATGATTGAGTAACGTAATGAAGAGTTTACAGAGAGCCCCAGGAAACCAATTTCCAATTTTGCAACCAGCAGGCTTTAACTTCACTGCAGCCCTTGCTAATTTTGTCTGAGATCAGACTTGGATACTAAATGCCATCCATGCTTTTTGCTCAGACTTTTCTAATCCCCGTAACTTCTCTATTAATGAATGTCTCTTCATCAGATCCACTCTACTTCTCTCAGTTGTTATAAATAGGAAGAGTAGGTAAGAATTGTTAAAAGATTATTTAACCATTTTGAAGATTGGAAACATTGCAAAGAACTATTGCATGCCTGGCCTATTCAGTGCAATTAATGCATAAAAGGATTTATGATCAACTTTAGCAATATTGCATAAAACAGTTCTCACACACATATACACAAACAAATCCATATATATAATATAAATTTTTGCCAGGTTAAACAATGATATTTTCACATAATCCAGACAGTAGAAATGCATTCATTGTAATTTTAACATAATAAACCATAATCTAATATTTTCAAGTATACTTTACATTTTCAACATAATATCTAAATACCATCACAGGACTTGTAGAAATTGGAGTTAACTCCTGTGTCAATGTTAAGTCCTATGTTAATGTTCCCAAAAGATTCTTATACATATTGATCGATGTAGATTTTCTATTTAACTGTCTAGAGTTGTTCAGTTTCTTCTACTCATTTAAAATGGACAAAAGTATAATTTCTTCATGTGTAGAATCTTAAAAATTGACTGTGCTCTCCCTTAAAGAAGAATGGGGAAATTTCCCTTATTTCTGTCTGTAAGGACTCAAGAAGTTTGGGTTCACGAAAATTTAAAACAGGGGAACTTAATGCCTACATGGTGGCTGATGGCCCACAGTCAGCAGGTGAGTGAACAAGCCAGGTTTCTTCCAGACAGGGCTGAAAACTTGTTAACTGAAAGGCATAGTAAAGAATTACAACAATTGCTCTTCCTATTCTTTAACACCCACCTTTGAAAGTGTATGGAAACAATCCCTCTTGTCAAGAGAGCCTACTAGTTAAACAAATCAAAGAAATGGAAAGCTGTCAATACCTTTTTCAGGAGGTAAGTTGTGCCATTCAATTAGATTAAAAGCACGGGGAGGGGCTCTCTCCTTTCTGTGTTTTAAAAAGGTGATCAAAGTAAAACATACCATGCAGATTAGGCTAGCTCTAGCATTCTGGCTATAGCATTGTTCTCTCTGAAATCCTTTCTCACTTGTTCCAGCTCAGTGAAGACTGTAAGTCTCATGGGGATAAAAGTCTAAACCCTTCAGTGGCACTAATGGGTCCTCAGGCCCATCAGAAGTAGCAAGGCTGGATATTTCTCTTCCCTTTTTTCCTCTTTGGGAAAGAGGCCTATTTTACATTCTATTCCTCCTCAGGAAGGAAAGGTATGCAAACCTCCAAGCCCATGTGTTTTAAATCACCTTGTGCAAATTTTAAATCCCTTTTAGATCTCAGCATTCCAGGCTTGTCCGGAGTCTAGTCTAATAAGTGCTGACACTCTGCTCGCTTTAATTAACAATGAGCAGGCTTGTGAAAACACAGTGGGAGCACTGACGTGGGACTATGTAGTGCTCCAAGCATGGTACTGTCAATCAAGGACAGGAGTCCAGCTGGAATCCAGTTTTCAAAGGAGTCCAGTGTAAGATATTCTGGCAAGGTCTCTGCTGGCATGACATTTTAATTGCAAGTGCTTTAATATACTCTATCACAATAATGGCCTGCAAGCTTTATAAGAAGTCTAATATCTTAAGTTTGGGGCCTCCCTGACATTTACAAACACTTTCATGCATGGAACCCTAAGCAAATATATTTATGTTGTTTGGTGCAAGAGAATATTGAAGCTCAAGAAAAAAGAAGGGATTTAACTAAAATCATTACATCATGAGTAGTCAGAGGCTAGACTTCAGACTAAGTTCACCACTCTACTAAATCTCTTATGCACAAAAAAATTAAAATTATAAAAAATAAATACCCTAGTTGACACACTTCAGTTAGCAGAAAGCAAAACTACCAAAGCCAAAAACCAAGGTTAGTACATTTAGAAGTTTTCCTGGATCCTGGGACTATGGTCAAGGTCTTTGATGGAGGAGGAGGTCTTTGTTCTCATTTTGGCAGGTATTGAGACCTACGTGCTGGCTTCTAAGGTCAGAATGGGGTCAGTTGTGCTAAGGATTTATGGACTCATACACTCCCCACTGGTTCTATGGGCATGAGTCAAATTGTGAATGTATCTTGGGGCAGGGGATTTAATCATGCTCTCAGCAGTAACAATTTAGCAGAACTTGCTCTCTGTTTTCTATAGTTAACTAGGCAGGTGAGCAGACAGGATCCTATTGTAAGAACTAGAACAAAAGAATTAATAGTCCAGGCATGGCCATAAGTTGAGTAGTTCACCAAAGGCACTAGGAAAACAAAGATTGGTACGAGTTGTTAAATTCTTGACATCTTTCTCTCTCCTGAAGGTTTTCTCTCTCCCTGGCTAAGCAACACACTCCTCCCAGTGTCATACAGAGACCTCTTTGTCTCATAAAGAGGACTTCCATTCCTCTTCCTTTCTGAAGAACAACCTCAGTTAAGGAGTCTAACGGGGCTTCCAGAAAGGAAACATGGTTTTCCAGATTGACCAGGTCAGTGTCTCCTTGAGCACTGAGTGCCTTAAAGGTTTTTACCACAGATAACTGGGGCTGAGGTTCTAACTGGAGTGGAGCCCACAATGCATGCCCCCACCAACAGAGGGTTGGAACTGGGGATGGCTCACCCAAAACTGAGAAGCCCAGAATCTAGATTTATCCAAGCCCTGGCCTATTTTCCATTGTAGATGAACACCTTACATGAGAATGCAAAGGAGTGAGGTTTGCATTTAGAAGATGCACACTTGCTTACGCTGTTAATGCAAGAAAGCTAGGGAGTCTCTAGGGCCTGGTAACATTTGATCACCATTCCTGGAATTAACCTGCTGTATGTGGCAACAGGAATCTACAATGGGACATTTTCCCAGGGCTATTTTCATTATATTAAGCAGGAACCTTTCCTTGGAGACTCCCCAGGGTGAGCAGAAATTGGTGCCATTTACAGTCAGAATTGGAATGCATCTTACTATTTGATTAGTTCCAATCCCAACATAATATGGGGCTTTGGGGTCCAGGCATAACTAGAGGTGTTTACCTGACTGAAGTATGTGTGATAAAGAATGGTTAAGGAACTAACACACTTCCTATAGTATCCTAAACACCAAGGGGCTGGCTTCTGCTGTCTCCTGGACACACTCTCTCTCTCTCTCTCTCTCTCTCTCTCTCTCTCTCTCTCTCTCTCTCTCTCTCTCTCTCTCTCGGTTTTTCAAGACAGGGTCTCTGGGTGTTAGCCTTGGCTGTCCTGGACTCACTTTATAAACCATCTGGCCTCGAACTCACAGCAATCCACCCTTGAGGATACTGAGGGAGTTCCTAGGAAAATTAGAGGTTTAGAGCTAATGCTTACCACCTTAAGGGTTTCATATCATGGAATGCCAAGATGTTCTAGTTAGAGCGATAGACAAGATGACCCAAGGGGCAGGTTGTTTTGTTTAGTTGTTGTTATTTGAGTAGTAAATGCGTTACCTGGATCTGGACCATTCGGAGCTAGGTTCTACCAGTTTTCCAATAATGACCCTTAATGCCAATAAGGACCATTCAGACCTCAGGTTCCACTAGTTTCCCAATAATGATCTTTGGCTTCCTTCCAGGCCTTAACCTTTATGGATACAGAATTGAACTGCATGCCACCACAGGCAGGGGGTGATGGTTTTCATCCTAGGACTGTGAAGGGTCAATGTCCTGGACTCAGTTTTGCAACCCCACTGAACACAGAGGTATTCACTTGGCTTCTGGTAGTTCAGGAGATCCCTCAAGAGGCAGGTATAGTATAGTACTGGATAGTTGTGAGCCTCTTCACCAGTGCACCCACAGCCTCAGAAGTGCACTCCACTCAAGGAGCTTACCAAGTAGCCTCTGGATGCAGTATTCTACAGAAATCTACCTGGAAGGTGGTTTGAGTCTCAGTGGATAGACTGGCTATGAGCTCCTGAGAGTGGGACTGTAGCATCCTTTCTCCTTGTCTCTAAACCCCTCCTGAGGGTCTGTAGTCCATGTGTGGAAGCAGGGAGAGGCCTGGTCTCTCATCTAGAGCCTTCATAATAACACTTCATAGTAGAAGTTCATGGTTTTGCCCCTCTCTGTATCCACAAGGACCCTTCTGCCGTCTATATTCTTGACATCTGTGACCCAGTAGCTAGCTGTTCAGGGATTGGTCAAAGCTTTATTTTGTAATACAAAACACAAGTTGAGTTGAATTGTGTCACTCCCTCAGGTAGCATCGAAAAAAATGAGGCTGGGGGAACTAGTCATTTCCACTGTGACAAGTAAGGCCCATAAAGTACAAGTTTTTATAAAGGTACATGATGATTTAGTCATGGAAATCAAACAGAATCAGTACTCTTCCTTATTTGAATAAATGTTTATTCCAGAATAATAATTATACAAACGTAAGTGATGAAAATCATTCTAGTAAGTGTGCTTAAATATTCAGACATAAAATATATTTAATCCCATGACTAAAATTAACATACAATAAAAATATCCTGTGGCAAGTGGTACATTCCTAGATAAATTCCAAATTTCATAAGAAAACACAGTTGGTAAAGCCAAGCGATGCAGCCATTTGATTAAATGAAGTTGGACAAAAGGGCAAATATACATGAGCTTACATTTTGTGGTTTTATGTCATGGTCTATTTTTTATGTAACTTTGTAAAAAAAAAAAGGTGTGTTTTGTACACAATACTTTAACGTTAATCGAGAATGCATTCTGGAGGAAATGCACCACTGACACACTTTATTCATTTATAGTAACAAAGCCAATGACATTTGCAGAAATCGCTCTCCATTATCTACATTGTATTACTCGGTAAATTTAGCAGAGAGAAGGGGATGGGAAAATATGAAAATAGAAAATGTGAAAATAATGAAACTTTAATGTAGCACAAAAACCATGACAGATGTAAAGCCACAGAGTCATTAAATTCTTCCCAGTCCATCTCTTTTGATCCCTCTCATCCCTTATCCATCAATTACTCCTCATGTTGTTCCTCCCCTTGCCTTTGTGGAAACAAAAGCTTCGGCAACTTGCTTGCAATCTCTGTATCTAAACAAAGCTCTGGAGCCAGAATTACTCCAGGTGGTATAGTACTGGGTTTCTCTAACTGAAAATAAAATAGTAACTTTGTTGGATATGCTCTTAGTAATTAGGATAGCTATTGTATTTATTCTTGCATTCATAAGAAACTCTAATGTGTTTTGCTGTAGTTCAAGTAACTGACTCATCATAAATTTTCCCATTGTTTTTTAGACCTGTAACATATTGCAATAAGAACTATATTGGTCTTTTTAGCATGGATCAATAAATATGAAAATAACCCTAAGCTATGCCCATTTGTCACTGTCAACTACAGAGAGCTGCCTAAATGTACTATAAATAGCATAGTGGAATCTCCTCATACAACCAGCTGTATTTAAGGTAATAAGAGGTATTGGGTCTTTAGAGCCTAATTTCAAATAGCTGACAGAGGCATTCATTTACCCACTGTCTTACACTGTAATATAAAGAGGCTGGAAAGCAATTAAGAGTGTACGTTCTATGCTTGCAGAAGAACTAAGTTTGATTCCTAGTACCCAATTCAGACAGCTTACAAGTGTCTTACTCCTTACAACTCGTACTCCCAAGGATCTGACATTCTCTACACACACACACACACACATACACACACACACACACACACACACGAAAAATAAATATTTAAAAAGAAGCATATGACTTCCATAAGAATCCTCTTTTCTTTAAACATGCTCAGAAAACTCTACTTTCTGAGATAGTCAAGGATGACTTCTAGTCCTACTGAATGCAAGAAAAGTAGAGGGAGAGAAGTGAGATGGATGATTGGCAGCTAATATACACTACACAATGGCCATACCAAGTGTTTTACTTTCTAGTGAGCCTGAGCCTGGGAAGGGGCAGGAATATAGGATGAATGCCTAAGGAGGCAAAGAAATGTGACACTTCCTTCACTCTTATAAATTTCTAGGATAGATGACAATTTCAAACTAAACTCCACATGATATAAGGAATCAAGTTACCTCCTACATCAAAAAAACCAAACCAAACCAAAACACCAACAACACTCTTCTTTCTCTTTCCATCCAATTGATAAAGTAGGGAAAGTCATGAAGTTCCTTGAGAGGAGAGGCTACACTCCCTGTCACCACGAAAAATGTTATTGAAAATTGATTTATCATCCTTCTCTACCCCAAAAAGATTTGGGGGATCACAACACTCAAGGGCTAATTATGGCACTGGAATAGAAATTACACAGAGGAACATGAAGATTAACCTGCAGAAAAAGCTAATTACTAAGGAAAGGCTGGACACCATTCCAATCCAGGGTAGCGTGCTCAAGAAAAAAACCCCAGGATATACAAATGTGGGAGCTGTGGGTGCTATGAAACTACCCAACAAATGGACACAAGCCTCTGAGCCCTGAAAATTAGGCCACTCAGATCCATGGGGAAGGACACATTCCTTTCTTAACAAACCCTCTCTTTTTGGTTTCTAACAAAATGTCCCTGTTCCATTCTCCCCCTCAAACAGGCAGACTTGGAAACCTAAGCAGGGGCCCTGGGACTCAGAACCATGCCTATAACACTAGAAAAGTGAGGCCTTGCCAGATGGACTCTATGCCTTTTCCTTCAATTTTCCAGCCTCCAGAACTGTGAGAAATAACCTTCTGGTTTCTATAAGGCATCCTACTTAAGACACAACTGCAGTGTCCTCAACGGACCCAGGTTCAACAGCAACAAAACTCTTATGTCATTACAAGCCACCTCAGAACATCAGAAACAAAAATAATTTTAAATTATCTAAGTGAATTCTTGAGAGCTGTCCTATGAAGTTGTCCTCAGATGCATCCTGCTTTTGTTTATGCTTATATACTGTGCCATACTTATTTTTGCTAATGACAGTATTGGTTGTAAAAGCCCAAGCAGTCAGTCAGAAATAATAGTGTTTCTGAAAGAAAATATAAATTTTTAAACACCCCAAATGTATAATAATAAATTATCTACTGTGCCTGAAGAAGAATATTTCATTTTGGTAGTGACAAAAATATAAGATTGCGCTTTTTTTGGAATTATGACAATAGTATTTTACCATGTGAATAGCCTGCTGAATGTCTATAAATTTCATATAAATTATACCTTTCAAAAAATCACTTGATTTATCCTATTTAAATAAATCAAGAAAACACTATGACATTCAATGTATGCATTGGGTTTATATCCTCCATCCACTAACTTTACAGAGTTTTCTTAAACAGTTACTATTTTCCAAAATATAAACTATTACTGAATATAAGAAAAACACCTGCACTATGCCACTAACACTCCTCCATCAAAATCTGTGAAAAGTAGGAGAATGCTGCAAATATTTAATCAAATCAGGCAATTGTTTCAGTTGCAGCTTATAATAACACCTTAATGGTGAATTTTAAAGTAGTGTTTCCTCCTAAAATTATGTAGCAAATTCTGGTAATTTGTTTTTACCTCATAGAATATTCATTATGCCTATATAATTACCATAATCTTTGGTAGCTTTTCACTTTATTCTGTTTGTAAAGACTGGACCAAACTCGTGAAAGCCCCCTAAGAGAAGAGTCTGCAGCTCTTGGGGCTTACCCTGTATAACATGCTACGCTACAGTCTTCATTTTAATGCAATCATTTATTTCTCTCATTGATGGTATAAAGCAAATCACATTACTATCCCATTTAAAAGCGGGAGATATATAAAAGCAAAGATTCTCATCAAAGTCTCATGGCTAACAACTGGTAGAGCCAAGAGTTGCCTTAATAATGTAGAATAGAGGTGTGGGGGGCAGAGAGATTACTCAGTGGTTAATGGTACATGCTGCCAAGTTTGCCCATCTGAGTTTAATCCCTGGGATGTACACCGTAGGAGAGAAAAGAGAACTAACTCCTGAAAGTTGTCTTCTGACCATGACATATGTACTTGTATGTACACACATGTGCGTGTGCGCACACGCATGAGCACGCGCGCGCACACACACACACACACACCAGTAAATAGAAGTATGTGTTCTAAAACAACGAATATAGGACTGAAGACAGGTTGTTTATTTTTGATACCATAATTTAAATAGAGCTTAGAGGTAATTTTTATTTAGTAAGATGACAACTTTGGGCTAATTGGACCCTAGAGACAATGTCTTCAGAAGTATTATCCAAGCTGTCTTATTTCTCAATAAGGTTAGAATTTTGCTATGAGACCCAGCATTTGTTCCTTCACTTTGTTCTTCCTGCTTATGAGTCTGAAGAAAGCAGATTTTAATAAATAAATAAGACTTTAAATGTCATCCTATCTTCTTTAGATTGTGGATTCAACTTTTCATTCTAGAACCTACAGTCGACTCTTCTAAGTAAATAAACTTATGGGGCTCCAAATCTGATCTCTGAGAAACAAGTGGGAAAACACTAATCTGGGAGAAGCCAAGAGACAACTCTGATACTTCTGATCCCAGCTCACAAGACCAGCAAGGTCTTCCTCCTGTAGGACTTATTTTAATTTGGAATACTGCGTTCACATTGTTGGTAAATAATAAGAGAATTTCCAACAGAAACAGCCATCTCATATTTTTGTGACTATGACATTAATTCTTAGGAAGACACTAAGCATTTGCAATTCAAAAATATCTTTGTAGTTTTGGGTTTATTTTCTAACTCCTGGCATACTTAGAATATTTTCATTGTACTAGAATGTTTGGAGTTAGGATAGCCTGTTCTTAGACTCAGATGAAGTATTCAAACTGTACTGTCACTGACCTGGTTAGCATTTTCTTATCCTTGAAAGACTAATTTGCTGCCAATTTGGATTAAATTACTATCACATAATTACCAAGAACCCCAGGAATCTCTCTACTCTGCAGTCTTAATCAAGTCTTGAATTTTGTTTAATCATTTTCTGGCCCACAAGGATTAGATGTGGGATGTCTGCCCTATATTCATACAATTCTGTGACTTCTTATGTCTTAGCATTTTACTCTATATTTTAGTTATACAGCAAAACTTTTGAGTTTTTAATTGAATATAGGTGTAAGTGACAAGCCAGACACTGAAGACTCAAAGAGCAGTTTATCAGAGTTGCTTTCTGATACCAAGCCACAGTTGTATTTATGTAGCCACAAATCTTGTATTGTTCTTAACCATGCAATGCTGAAAGCTAGGAAAGTTGGCTAAAGATCATAGACAAACAAATAAGTCATTTTTCACTTCCATTTATACAATAGTCTCCAAACTAGGCTTTCTATATGCACTCTGCTCTCTTACATCCCCTCTATCAAGAAGAACGCTTTAACAAAGATTAATCATCATTGTTTTCCCTCTCCCAGGTAAGTGGAGAATTAATCAACAGGCAAAAGGTAGTATCAACAGGTAAGTGAGATGTATAGTCACTCTAGGGAACTGCATAGCAGCTATGGCAGGCAATAATGCATTACCTACTTGGTTGGCACTTAAGATGGCAGATCTCATGTTAAGAGATTCCCCATAATAAATAAAAATTTCAAAGTACATCAGTCAACTGATGAATAAAATGCTGATCCATGTGAAACACTGGCAATGATAAGAACAGGCAGAGAGACATTCTATGCATCAGAACAAGAGGCAAAGGTAACTGGAGCTACCCACCTTCTAGAAACTTCCATCTTCCTCTAAGGGAAAAAAAAATAACTAACATGCAAATTAAGTGATTAAAATTAAAATAAGACACAAGTCCAATCCTATTTTTTAACAATATGCTATTGATACTCCGGCAAGACCGAATCTCTAAAAGGCCTGTGGATTCCATTATGTTCTGGTTGGTGCCCATCCCTTGCAATTTTTCTGTGCTACATAGCCCCTTTCCAAGCCCTCTTTTGTCTTTACCATGTCATGCTCCATCTTACTCTGCTGTTTTCTCATGTGTTCTTTATACCCAATGCTGTCTTCCACTCTGCTAATCCCCACTCATCCCTCCAATGCCCAGACTGATGCCCCTTCTTTATAGAAAGCTTGAACAATACTTCTATCCAACTGGCTTGTCTAAATTAGCAATTACATGCTCCACATTCTTTTCAAATAGGTCTTCTAGTGTTCATAATTGCAACATGCAGGGTTTATAATTGTTTAGTATGCAATCCTTCTTAATGAGTGTAAGCTCTCAAAAGGCACAAAACAAGTCTGTTTTTACTTAAAGTCTACCCCCTTTGTCAGCAAGGAGGTAGAAACTTAAGCTACAGCTCAACTTGGTCACCCACAGTAGTCAGGGTTTCCACAAATCCTTTAGGTACTGCAACTAAAGCCAAGACTGATGCAAGAAAGAATTCCAGGGCTAGCCAGTATGATGCAGAGCAAGGTTTAACAAAGATGCTCTAACACCGACTTAAGCAAAAGGATCAAAGTACAAGAGAGGAACTTAGAAGAAAGTATGGCACACCCAAAGGTATGGGTACAGGCTTTTCTTTTTCTTGTGATAGAATTTTTTATGGATTTTTGAAGTTACTACCTTCAAAAGGTTGCTAATGAAGCTCCCTGAGCTCACAGGATGGTTCCTGAGGAGCCTGACAGCATTAAAGGTGATCAGGTAAGAACCTGAGCCAGAGGAGTCCAAGAAGGTAGGATATCTTTACTATAAAGAAAGTAAACAGAGTTTTTTTGTTTGTTTCTTTACGTGTGTGTGTGTGTGTGTGTGTGTGTGTGTGTGTGTGTGTTGTGTTCTCTGTGTATATGTGTTGTATGTCTGTGTGTGTGTTGTATATCTGTTTGTGCTTGTCTGTCTGTGTGTCTGTTTCACTGTTTCTGTATATTTCTCTCTCTCTCTCTCTCTCTCTCTCTCTCTCTCTCTCTCTCTCTCTCTCTCTCGTGTGTGTGTGTGTGTGTGTGTGTGTGTATGATTTTAGGAGACATCTAAGGAAAGGAGTAAGGCCCCATGAAAGGTCACATAAATTTACATCTTAAGCCAGATACACTGCTATGTAAAAATAAAAATGTACAACTATAAAAGAAATATTATCTATGTGGGAAATACCTTCATAGCAGATGTTAATTGTGCTTATTTCTTGCTTCTTGACTGGTGAGAGGCTTCAGCCAGCCTTCTAGACAAGGAGCTATTTCTTCTTATAGTTTATAAGTATTCCTGCCTCACCATCACCTAGGCAAAGAGCTTATGAATAGAAATTTTCTTCTCTGTTGAATGAATTAATGAATTTCTGTAGGCCAGTCTTATCCAAAACAGGTTAATGAGATCATTGTTTCTCATATTCAGTATTTATCATTGCCAGTAGCTTAGAAGCCTGAGCAATTTGTTTTACATTTAGGCATGGAAAAACCTAACTTTTCAATCTATTACGCACAGTGTTTTGGGTTCAACCTTGTCATTATTAAGCCTATGTCTTAGTTGAGGTATAGAACTGCAAGGAAGCATAATCATATCTCATGATACCTGGAGCAGACAGGGAGGTTGAAAGACCTGAAGCATCTCCTGCCTGAAATCACCTGCGTGGAGGCATCCTGAGGCACAAAGTCAGCCTCAGGCCTGGAGCATTCTAACAGTGATGTGAGCAACCCAAGACTAAAAGCCCAAACCACAACCTGGGCCTCAGAGTCAAAGACTATAATGGAGAAATGGTGAAAGAAAGAACAGCTAAGACCAGGAAGGATGTTACCATTGCCATGGGAACCAAGAGATTATTATTCTGTCTCAGACCTTGGTTTGAATCACCTAATAATGTGACTCTTACTATGAAAGAAAAGCAGTGATTTCTATGTAGTGTTTTTCACAGCTTCTGGAACAACCAAATATAGGTCTAATCATTGTATTGAGGGGAAAGAAAATGAATTTTAATCTCAGAGTTCCATTGATATTTGAAGGACAAAAATATGGTGGCCTAGTAGATAGATTCCCTTCCTCTCATATATATATATACAGTGGGCACATTTCCCCCTACATCTACCCTCCTTTTTCCCTTCCCCCTCCTATTAGCCCCTTAACTACACTAGACAGTTGTTTCTGCTTTGCATATGCATTATCTTATATGCCTATATAAACTTGAGGAGGTACAAATAAGACAAAGAATTGTATTCATCCTTCTAGAACTGGCTTAACTTACTTAATATGACTATTTCTAGTTCCATCCTTTTTTTTTTTCACATCAAATGTCATGACTTCATTTTTCTTAATAGATAAAGAAATAGTCCATTATGAGATCTAGAGAGATGGTTAATCAGGTAAGAGCTTTTCTTACTGTGCTTCCAGAGGAGCTAAGTTTGGTTCCCATTACTACATTGCTTCAGAGGGATATGAAACTTTGGCCTACTTGTGTACCTCCATTCATACGCCCTACCCATCCACCCACACATACACACAGTTAAAAGGAACTTTTAAAATTCATGTGTGTGTGTGTGTGTGTGTGTGTGTGTGTGTGTGTGTGTGTGTGTCCATTGGTGGACAGCTAGGTTGTTCTACAACAGTGATTATAAATGGTGTTACAGTAACCACTGATGTGCAGATGTCTCTGTGATATGTTGACTCGGAGCCCTTTAGGTGAGTGGTATAGCTGAATCATGTGTTAGATCTCTTTACAGTTTAGGGAAGATCCCTCTTTAAATCTACACAGGATAGAGCACCATATGTGCTCACTAGCAGTACACAGCTTCCTTTCTGTTCATGCCCCCACCAGCATTTGGCACTTGTTTGCTTAAGGGCTGCTACACTTACTTGGGTAAGATAAATTTTCAGTGAATTTACTCCATTTTAAGAAAACATTCAAAGATAAAGGCAGGTAATGGTGACAAATATGCAATCTAAACCTCACATAATTTTAAATTCAGAACTGCACACAAACCTAAATCTACACAAACTCTGAGTGTTTGATTTTTAGTTTGGTTTTGTTTTCTGATGCTTCTCAAATTTGATGTTTAGGATGCTCTATGTTCCTAAAGAAGAGTGTTGCTAATTATTACAAATCATCAGAATACTAGGAATATATAAAACATCCTGGTAATGTTTGTGTATAGACTAAATAATGGGCTCACAAAAACAACAGACTACAATCCCTAGAGCATGGGGCCATTACTTTATGCAGCAAAAACAACTTCAACCTTCAATGAAGTATTTTGAGATAGAACAATTATCATGGAGTATATAAGTAAGCCTATATATGGTCACCTATGTTTTTATAAGGTCAAGACAAAGGCAGGGATTACTATACAAAAAAATAAAGGGTTATGATTGAAGGCAGAGATTAGAGTGATGACATCATAAACCAAGGAAAGTTGGCAAACAAGGGAACCTGGAAGAGATAACATATTGATCCTGCCTTGCAGCCCCCAGAGAGTACAGCCTATAATTCTCCCCTGGAGAACTGATTTCAGAATTCTGGCCTCTAGAACTTTGAGCATAAAGCTAAAAGATTATTGTGGTAACCAGTGATGGTTTGTGATCATTTGTTATGGCAGCCGCAAGAAGCCACTACTACTTACTACATTGCATTTCAATTTCTCATGAGATAAAAAATATCTCAAGCACATTTTGGTCACCATATTTTGAACAACAACAACAAAGGTATCTTTTCCTGTAGCCAATGAGGTACCTTCCTCAGAAACCTAAATCAAGACAGCAAAGAAATATCTTTAGATTTGTTTCCATTTCCAATTATTGCATGAGTCAAACAGTAGGAACACACCACCATAAAAGAGTCTGTAGCCTGTTATTTAAAACAAAGAAAACATTGCTTGCCCAACACCCGAGAAAATACAGCTAACAGAACAACTGAAAATATCATAAGCTTATTTTATGTTTTAGTCAATTATTTCATAAGAGACATCAGGAGGAAATAAACCAACTCACTTCAGTGTAGCAGAATTGAGAGTGACAGACCTGCAAAGCACTTCTCCTCCTTTGGTAAATTATGAGAAAGGCCTAAGTCCTGTGCACAGATGGATGGGGCTGGCACTTCGTTACATTAATCACCTGATGCTGACTAAGCTTCAACTTTGTCCCTATTGTCACAGCAGAAGGAATGGTCCAGAAGAGTCTCAAGAACTACATTTCCCAGAAGGCAGACATATTAGAAGAAACAAAATATAAACTTAAAGGCACCTTTCTTGAGCCTAATATTAGCCAAGGCTTCAGCATGTGGGTGAAGCCTCCCTCCTGATCACCTTATCTAAATTGCCTGTTAAATCTTGGTCACTTTGATGGAAATATAATGATGATTAAAGACTATGACCATCTGGTCCAAACACAAACATGTGGCCACCTGGTTATCTGAAGAACTGAATCGCTTCCTTTTTTATTAATTTCACTTTGACATGCTCAAAGGGATGCTTACCACACACCATCTTTGCACCCCACAGTGAATACACTCAGGCAGCACCAGCTGTAATTTATAAATTCTATACTGACTTTAATTCGTAGAAGAAGTTGATAGTGTCTTGAGTAGAGATACTCTAATATACAGCATGGTTGATCATTTCAGAAAAACCACAATGTAATTGACAAGGAAAAAAAAACCCAGTTCTTGGTCTCTTACCTTCCTCTTCAAACTCTTGCATCTACTTATTCTGGTGGATGACTCCTAGCAACCATTTCATGTTTCTGTCCTTCACGCTTAAGTGTTGTTAGTGAGCTCACAGAACTGGTAGCAATCACAATGGGAGTTACTTGACAGCTATCAGCAAACAAGAACATTATTCAAAGCATCTGAAGCTTTTTTCTCAAAGTTTATTAGCACCAGGCCACAGATCTAGCATCAACTGCCTATTCATCCAAACACTGCATTTTATTTTAAAGGCAATAAAAAGAATTCTTCAACTCAAGAACAATTTCTAATAAGAACTATCACAAATAACTGGTTTTTTCCCTCAAACCATAAAACTCAAGATAATGTACTAATAGGCTTATTCCTAGTATATATGTAGGTAGTCTCCACATTCAGGCTAAGCTGCCAAATAGATTGTTTGAACTTTGGCTACTATAGGCTTTATAGATACAGATCTAAGAAAAAAGAGCCTTGTTTTAATTCCAGTAGAAAAAAAGTAAAGACTTTTTACTTTAAAACAAGGCTCTAATTCCAGTAGAAAAAAGTCTTTACTAATATGCTTTTGTGCAAATAATGATACTCTGCTTACAGTAAGCTTGGTCAAGCGAACACATCCAGAGAAGATTCAACTGGTATAGAAAGGAAAGTAACACCCACCCCATCAATTACACTAGTAAAAAAAAAAAAGACAGAATTTGGTGGTCAGTGGCAGTAGAGATCTCAGTTCATTGGTGTCTTAGCATTTGTAAACACAATGAACATTATTATTGTGGTGGTGGTAACTACAGTTAGCACTTATTCAGTGTTTCCAACATAGCAGGGCTCAGTGGATCCAAATCGTGAAAGGGAAGTACACACCTTGACTAAAACCTGCTAGTAACGTCAATCAGTGGTGGTTAGTGGCCAGAGAACAGGTGGGACTTCTTATGAACTGGAGCATTCTAGCCATGGAGAATGGAAGAAAATCTGCACTCAGTTCATACTAGACACAATAGTGAAAACAAGTAATAATAACAAAATGGAAAACAAGCTAGCATAATGAGGAGATAAAGTGCATAGAGGGGGTTCAGTTGAGCAAAAAACTCATTTTCAGCATCTGTTATTCTGCCAAAGATCACTGGCAATAGCAGCTGTAAGGTGGTATAAAAAAGCAAGTATCAGGGAAAGTGTTAAAATGGAAGAATCAGACAACAGTTTTAGCTTGGATACTGTTTTAGCTTGAATAGCAGTGATAAGGTCTCAGTAAACAGAAAGGCTGTGTAAATAGAGGCTCTTAAGTCTGCTGCTCAGATTAACTTCACCTCAGCCCTGCTCACATAAAGATTTGCAGCAAAATAGAAAGCTGGAACAGAGGCTTGAATGTCACAAAGGGCCTAAAAGATAAAGCTAACTGTCCTTACAAAAGAATGTCTGCTAAGCTCTGCTTTATTCAATCCATCATTTACTTCCCAGGCCCACACTGTGGGTCATTATAACCCTCACTTCATACAGGGGAAAATGTAACAACTAAGCACCAAGATGACTCAGATGGTGAGTTATCATCAAGGTCTGAATTCAGATCTGACCTGTGTTGCTTTAACGTTCAAAGTCAACATGTAGCATGTGATCTCACTCAACTTCACACCACTGCCATGTTCAATTTACACACACACACACACACACACACACACACACACACACACACACACACACTCGGTCTGGGATAGACCAGCTGAATTTTAATGGAGGCATATTACCTTAAACTGCTACTTGGAGTTAAATTCAAATGTTGAGACCTGGGGCTAGAGAGATGGCTGAGTAGATAAGAAGACCCAAGCTCAGTACCCAGCACCCATGTTACTTTTTTCATGGTACTACCACCTCGGCCTGCGTTACTGAAATCAGGCCATAAAAAATAACTCCAAAACAGTCGTTATTGAACCATATATTTCAATACAAAGAGTGAGGCGATGCAAGAGCGGGTTTCCCAGGCAACTCACTGAGTGAGCCTGAACAGCTGCTTACATAGCCTCAAAGAGGCTGTTTGTACGATCATAGCCATTTGCTTGGCCAATCACAAATATTCATCTGAACTGATCGCGGCTATTATGGCAGGGTTTTGGTCCGACATCAGCCTTTCCATCAATCATAGCAGTCCCCACACCAGAGCAAGGCTTCCCATCTGGCTAAGGTAGAAATGGGTCACTGAGACTGGTGATTTCGAGAGTTCATATAGAAAGGTTTCAAACAATCCCAGCTGGGGCTCTGCAAAAAGGAGCCAGATGATCATCTTCAGTCTTTTATGTAGCTGTCAAGCTGGGCAAGACCATGTGCAGCACTTCTCTAGGGCACTGTTGTCTCAAGGTATCCAAAGAGTGTTTAAGATGCCTGGTACTTGGACAAGGGCAGTTGGGCTAGCCAATATCCAAGACAATTCAGCACCAAAAAAAAGAGTTTGATAAGTTTATCTATAAGGAACTGAACATCAGAAAGAGGAATTACACAAATATACTGAAAGAACTCACCATTAACATTAGTTGTGATTTTTATCAATGTTTTAAACCTTCCCCTTTTCTCGGGAAATGGGATCCTACTGTTCCAGGAGGAAGGGTTATCTTTTTGCCATGATAAAATGTATCTTATAGAGACATTTGTGCCCTTCTTTTTTAATGTCAGATTATTGGAACAACAGTGGATAAGGAATTTAAATTTCTCCAGGAGTCTCATGTTGAGGAAAGGAAAAGGCTGATGCCCTGTGACAGCCACAAGAAGAGCTTCTCTCAAGGATTAAAAAGCGTGGCCCCATTTTGCAGGCAATTTAAGCATCATGAAAAGGTTTGTTCTAAATTATATAGTCAGTAAATTCCACAGCCAGGATTCAGGCTGATTATTTCTAGTGACTATACATGCAATAATGACATATATATTAATTCTAATGTATGTAATATAATATATAAAGAAACATAACATATAGTTACTGATATAGAACGTGACAGCAAATATATTCTATGCTACTGTACCCCAGTCTTCACCCTCAATAACAAACACACTTGTTGAATCTGATACATTAAGCAGTTTCCTCTAGCCTGAATCAGTGAATTCTAAGAGTATAATCATGCAGCATAATAATGCTGCTAGACTACACATTGCTCTCACCCCGAAATAATTCCCAGTTCAAGGTAAGAGCAAGGTTGGTGACAACTTTGTCACCAGGGTGCAATGTGGGCTGCTTGGAATGCCCTGTCTGCTTCTTACACCTGCACTTCATTCTCCTTGGAGTAACATTGTTATCTCAAAATAAGATTCGGAGGCTGGAAAGATAGTGCAGAAGAGTATTTATTGCTCTTGCAGAGGACCGGGGTTTGAGATGCAGCATCAACATGATGGCTTATAACTATCCATATCCCTAGTTCTAGGGGATCTTCTGATGACTGTGGCCACAAGACATGTGTGTGGTACATAAATATACATGCAGGTAAAATATTCATATAAATAATAAATAAATGAATAAAAAACAACTTAAAAATATAGTGGTGACTCAGAAAATAAGAAAATTTGCTGCTTTTTCACAGGACCAGATTTCTGTTCTCAACTCATTTCTCAGCACCCATGTCAGGTGGTTCACATGTACCTGCGACTCTTGCTTTTCTCTCTCATACATCTGAGGAAACACAAATACACAGACTTAAATAAATAAATAAATAAATAAATAAATAAATAAATAAATATATTTAATGAAGACCAGCACACAGGAAAGCGACAACAAATAAAAACTTGCTGTAAATTAAAAAAACAAAACAAACAAACAAACAAAAACACTAGAATCAAATAGCCAGGTTCCTGAGTTTATAAAAGAAGTATCCATATTATTGAAGAATCGCATACAAACACACACATAGAGAGACAAAGAGAGTGAGTGAGTGAGAGAGAGAGAGAGAGAGAGAGAGAGAGAGAGAGAGAGAGAGTGCAATGCAGTAGAGTACAGTAAATAGTTTAGTAGAGAAGACAATACAATAGAGTTCAGTAGAGAAGGAAGTACAGTAGAGTTGAGTTCAGTACAGTACAGACAGTCCAGTGCAGTTCAGTTGGGTTCAGTTGAGTTCATGCAGTTCAGTATAGTTTGGTTCATGGAGTTCAGAAACAGACCAATTTAGGAAGAAGCCAAGAGAAGCCAGTTTGAGTCAATCAGCTTAGAATGGAATTTTGAGCCACAACAGATGAAATGAGCCATCCACCAAGAATTCAGAAAGGACTAGAAAGGGTAAACTTATTCAGCAGTCAGCCTCCAAGAGGACAGTTACACTGGGCAAATAAAAGTTACTTTTGCAAAGCCATATTTAAGTTGTAGTCACGGAGGCTTCTCCTCCAGAGGGTCCAGGCTGTGGGTGAGGGCAGGGGTTCAGACCAAGGAGGTGAGCAGCAAGGATACTGGGATTTCGGTGAAAGCCAACCAAGGCCAAGCATCAAGAAGAGGTTATATAGCTTTGGATGGCCAATCAGATTCCTCCACACCATCTACGATCTGGCCAATGGATTTTCATCTCTGGGAAAACTCTCCAAAGTCAGGTCAAGTACTTTCCACCCAACTACTTCTGTAGTCACGTCCGTGGTAACTGCCCCAACCCGTGACCCCTAAAGGCCCTTTGCCAGAAATGTCCACATTGATAGAGAGGAAATATTTTAACTTCATATTCACTTACAAACAGAATTTGAGAGACATGGTACTCCCTTCCTGAATTCCCAGCATTTGGGATGTTGAAGAAGAAGAATCTCAAGATTCAGACCTAGTTTGGCTATATAGAAAGACCTTGTCCCACAAAAGTCAAGTGAGCGAGCAAATTAAGGATGTGGTACCTTGGAACTGCTTTCAGAAGGTTATGTAGGGGTTCTCATTTGTAGACTTCTACAAAAATGGGGTATGTGTTAATGTGTATGTATAGATATATATGCATTCATATAACTATATAGAAACTAGTAGATACGAGGAACCCACTAGTCTAAGGAACCGTAATAGGAAATAGAGTCTGGTAATAGGGAATGTCATGCATCTCAGGCTGCCCAAGTTAAATAATAAGCATGAAATAATTTTGAGCACTAGCAATAAAGAGCCACAAGAGCTTAAAACATAATAGCTGCAACAACGTGTTTTGAGAAAGAAGTGATTAAAATGCAAATCTGAAATTATGAGAAAGCAAATCTACCCAAGAAGCTCTATTTTTTCAAAGGTGAGAGAAGCAGAGGCCAATTGGATAAATGTCTCAGACATCGGCAGGACTTCAGAGCTACCTCAGGTAGAGGCTGTGGCTTCAGTTGATGATGAAGAACTGTGGAGCTGTGAGGCAACTTATAAAAATGCTACCACAACTGAAATGAGAAGGCTGTGTGAATTTCAGAGGAAAACCGCATTTGAACACTAACTTTCTGCACAATGTCCCCAGGATGTGCCTATGATAGCTTTGAACTACATCATGTGTAGGACTTCCTAATATCTTTCAGAATTAATGTACTTTAAATATTATTTAAGTATCCCTGTGCTAAATACAGGTAAGATGTTTTGAGATCTTTAAATTTTCATGCCAAAGCATTGACCTTCAAAATTTGGAAAGAAACTTACATTAACATATTACAAAAATAAATTTAATTATCAGTGTTTTGGGGAGTGCACTGTATTAAACATCTACATGAATATAATAAAAAAATAATTTGTTTATTATTGTTTGATTAAGAAATCCAAGCTCTGTCTCTCAAGAAGTTAAGAACTAGTAAGAACAGATGGCTTATGAATAAGATCTGCATTATGAGGTCAGTTTTAACCACTATTTTCTGCAAATAACTGTCTGTATGATTTGTTCAGATTTGTGAAGCTGTTCCTGCACTCCGGTTTTATAAGCACTCTCCGCCCCCCTACCCCCCAAAAATGAGTTGGATTTTCCAGGCACAGTGGCACACTCACACAATCTCAGCACTCAGGAGACTGAGGGAGAGAGAAACAAGTTTGAAGCCAGTACGAGCTATATGAAGCCAGGCCACACTATATTAGATAGCAAGACCCTGTCTCGGTAACAAAAAAGAGAGAGGTGGGGTGCACTAGGCAAGTGAGCAATACTTCTCAGCACTTTACAAAAGGAGTTAACTTCGAGCTAAGATGAGACAATGGCACTTTGCAATCTTTAGAACAGTTTAAACTATAAAGAATATTCCAGTCTACCACAGGTTATAAACGTCACAACGAATATCCTCACATCCGTGTAAAATATATAATGTTCACATTATACTTATGTTTATCTGAAACTAGAATCTAATTTTGTCTTATATAATATGTGTGTCCTAGTCTATTCCAGTCCTTATAAAATACTTTAGGTAATTCGTATAAACAATGTGTATTTATTTCTAGCAGCTCTAGAGGCTGTGAACTCTAAGATCGACGTGCCTGAGGATACGGAGTCTTGTGGGCATCTGTTTCTCATGGATGGTGGGCTCTATTGATGTCCCCACAGGGAAGAGTCCCTCAAACTTCCAAAGGTCCCAGTATCTTAATACTACCATGTTGGTAGCTAAGTTTCAAAGTATGAATGAGGAGACACAAATTTTAGGATCTTGGGGACATATGTGATGATAGGGGTGTGTGCCTTGCTGTGCATAGTTCTCTGCTCAAGTGTTGTCTCCTGTTTCCATGGCTACATTGTGTCATGTAGTCTCTGTCTATATCCATATGACTGTGGCTCTGCTACCTTCAGCCATGCTTTCCCTCAGTTTCGTTTGTCACTCAGTCTGGTGATTGTTTATTGGATATAAACACTAGGCATGGACACTTGTATGGACTCCAGATCCTGTGACTTATCTCCAGAAAGGATTTATTTTAGTGTCGGTCTAGGATGTAAACTAAATGCAGAGTTAATTCAAAATTGGACTTCAATCTTTAGGAGACTTTGACTCCCTAGGGCATTTCAACACAAATGGCTCTTTCTGGTTCCAGCTGAGACTTGGGACCCTCCTTTGTGGCTAACACCAACCTCTAGACTGTGTACTTGAGCAACATGAAGCTTCCAAATATCAGCTTAGTTTCTTCTCGTGTTTTCAGCCTGGTTTTGCTTGTCTTTTGTAGCCTCTCGCTATTTACTTCGTATGAGTTAGCTAATGTCTCAAGGAAAAAGGTGAAACGGTTTGTGTTTCCTTTTCTCTAATGTCCTACTTCTGTAACTCTACTTCCTTGAGGCATCTCAGATAGCTCAGAAGCCCCTTCCCCCCACCCCCAGACACACCTGGTAAAGGAAGGAGGTTTCAATTGTTCATTCAATTTGTTCATTCACAGTTACATTTGAAAGTCTGGCATGACTTAAAGGTATGCACATTTTCATAAGAATTCAGCTTGGAAAATGAGGAATGATGTAAGTTGTAGATTTTTACAATTTCTTTTCCTTAGGAACTTAAAAAAAACATGCCAATAAATCACATAAGCAATGACTACAGTAGGGTCCTTGAGTCCCAATGACACTCATTTGCAGTAGAAGGTGCTACCATTGCACTCATGCTATTCCTGTATGTATCTGGATACATAGGCTTACTTAGTGCTCATTCCAAAATGCCAACAAGAAAATTTTCCCTACCTAAAATCTAAAGTCACTGATGAAATAAGTTCAAACACCTAAATTACGTTTTCTACTTTTCAGTGTCGCTGTGCCTGTTCAATTACATGTTGAAAAGTAAAAATGTCAGAGGCTTATGCTTCCCTCCTCACTCCATCCCACCCCCACCCCCCAGGGCTAGGCTTCCTCACTTAAAGAAACCCATAAGTAAGCTTGCAGTGTTAGGACCAGTGAGACATCCTGAGTCTAAAAGCAGCTTCTGAACTACTCTAAAAATCTAGCACTCTTTCAGGAGCAAGTGATTTCACCAGTGGAAATTTTAGCATCTGATATCATGTGGTGGATAAATCAAACACAGTGCATTAAAATGTGTAAAATCACCTTTCAGGTGAATGCAAGATATGTACGAAACACAAATGAAACATGGTGAAATACGAATTCTCTCCTCAATATATCTCTCTATGTGTAAAACCTGAATTTCAAAACACTACAGTTAAGAGCATTTCAGATAAGAGATAGACAGCAAACGCTGATCCTGGATATGGAAGACATACAACTGAACTGGCTGGCATTAGGACGCTCACCTGGATGAGGTTTACAATCTCAAACACAAGGAGAAAAGCTGACCTGGCACAGGCTACGTGTCCGAGTTTCTGATACCCAAGTTCTGAATTTTCCTCTGGAGTAGATGTTATCTGGACTTGGAACATCTGAAAGGCTCCCAGCTCAGGAAGTCTACCTTCTGACATGTTCACAGGCGCAAACCCTGAAGGGATGGACGTCCACTCTGGCTGACATGAGAATGTGTCATCCACCTCAGAGGGAGCAATGGGGCCATCAGCCCCTGAGTTGCAAGGGAGCAGGCAATGTAGGTTCCACAGAATCTAAACCACAAGCATTGAGAGGAAGAAGCAGTGTTTGAACGCCTGCCAAGACTATGACCTGATGCTTCTATTGCTAGCCACAAACAACAAGACTTAACATCTTTTTCTCCAGTTCCTTCTCCTTGTCTTAATCTGATGGAGCCGGAAGGGACAACAAACAAGTAGAAGTAGAGGCAGAACAAAATCAGTGCAGGAAGCAGCCATGCAGTACTTGGCCCTTCATCACTGTGGCAAGGACTCTGGCAGGGTAAAGAGGAAAGAAGCCGCAACATAGCTGTTTTTACCTGCATTGTATAGGCCTTCTTAACACCCGACAATAAGAGTACTCTGTATTTTAATGTACATTTTAAAAAGCCATGGAATTTGCCAGAGATCTCATTTAGGATCCCCCAAGAGGGACAGAACATCTAAAAATAATGGAGGGGGCTGGGTATTTTCCAAAGGCATTCCACTAAGTGCAGCTCTTTTTATACCAGGTAGTAAAACTTGCCAGACTATTTTGATAATTGATAAATTCCATCTAAATCATTGTTCCTCTTGATATTAAATAGATTAAAAGGTACCAATGAGTCTGGGAGTTGAACAACCAACTAACACACACACACACACACACACACACACACACACACACACACACACACATTTCTTTCATAAAGATAGACTAAGCAATTGGTCAAATACTTATCTCTCCTGCACACTAAAATATACCCCATGCATACATGCTCACAATGTAAAAATAGCACTAAGATTCTAAATAGAAATAAACCATCTTTGCAATTCAAAGCAAAGCAAAGAAGCAATTATGAGTTGAATGTAGAATTTTCTCAACCTCCAAAGGAATTGGAATAATTAATGACAACCTTTCATGATGAGACACAACACCATCCTAAAGAATGTCATCAGAGATATATGGAAATCAGGTCATATAATAAAATAACCTTCAAAATATTAACCTTAACACAAGTGTGTTACAAAAGTTCTTATTGTCTGCCTGTGGTGGTTCACTAATCATCAACTTGACAAAAATCTCTGTCACCTAGAAAGGAAGACACAATGAGCAATTTTCTTGAGTAGATCGGCCTATGAGCATTTGGGTTGATTGGGCTGGAAAACTCACCCAACTAAGGGTGTAACCCACTCCCTAGGCAAAGGATCTTGAACCACGTACCTGTATAGAACTTCAGCTGAACAAAAGCACTTCACTGATCTCTGCTCTTGACTGTGCATGTGACAGGCTCCACTTCCTCAAGTTCATGATGTTTTGCCTTCACTGACGTGATGGACTGTCCCCTGTAACTATGAGTTAAGATGAACCTTTTCTCTTCTAAGGTACTTTTGTCAGAATATTTTATCAACACCACAGGAAACAAAACTATCTTTGTCAAGTAGAAAGTAAGTTACTTCATTGGTGTATTAGTTAATATAAATTAAAACATTCAGTGAAATATAACATTTCATGCTGTCACCAATTCCTGCACAAGCATCTATCATTTAACTGGATGATGATTCAAAGTAACATTCCCATCAGAATAATCTTTTGCAGAACAGCCAAGTGGTATCAGGAAGTTTCTCACCATCTGTCTCAGGGTTTTTTGTTGCTGTGAAGAAACACCATAACCACAACCACTCTCATAAAGAAAGCATTTAACTGGGGCAGGCTTATAGCTGAGAGGTTGATTACGTTACTGCCATGGTAGGAAGCACTGTGGCATGAAGGCAGACATGGGGCTGGAGAAAGAACTGAGAGTCTAAGTCTGGATTGACAGGCAACAGAAAGAGAGACAGACACTGGACCTGCCTTGAGCATTTGAAACCTCAAGACCCACCACCAAGGACATGCTTCCTCCAACAAGGCCACAGCTTCTAACAGTGCCACTCCCTGGTCACCAAGCATACAATCACATGAGTTTATTCCTATTCAAACCACCACACCAACTCACAGGTTATTCTCCATGTTGGAGCAAACTCTCCATAGCTTATGGATATGGAGAACATCACACGGACATACAAAGTTCTACTCGAGAGCCTCCTTAGTCCTGGGCTCCTCCACAGTAGAGTGGGTGGAACTCTAACAAGACAGCCACAATATATATTTTAAAAAGCAAATGTGCACAAAAGGAAAAAAAAAAGCACTAGCACCAATAATCTTCCATAATTTTTAAATAAAAGCAAATATACAAACTCCTTACTTCTTACCAAACAACAACTTTAAATTTTTTGCAAAATCTTTCAGGCCATGACAACCTTAGTATAAGATTGTAAAAAAATAAAAAAATTAAAAAAATAAAAAATAAAAAGATTCTATTAGCCTCTTACTCACCAAAAGTTCATTCTATTCCTCTATTTGAGAAAAGATTTTAATTAATCCATTAAAAATAATAATGGCATTTGTATTTAATATGCTAACACCAGCAGGGAGTTAAAAGTAATAGGACTGTGGAGTTGAAGAAATCAAAATAGTAACTATAATAAGAGGCTCACAATGATAAAGGTGCTGCTTTTCACATTAATTTAAAATGTACATGTGATGATGTGGAACGATTTAGAATCTTAGAATCATAGTCTCTGTAAGTCAGACGGGGGAAAAAAAAACAAGACTTTTAAACCCAAAGTGAGATTTTTTCAGGTTTATTCAGTTAATTAATGGCATTTGTTTATTATCTTAATTTATTTAGTGATCCCATATTTTAGGGAAATGTCTTACACTGTGAAGAATATCCAGACAATGAAAACACAGTTGAACTTATATGCATTTAGTACAAGGAACAGAGATGTCTTCCAACACTGTAGCACCACCTGCCCTCATACAAGATCATACATGAGAATGCAGCATCTTGAAGATTAGAACTATGAAAAGGCGAAGGTCAGACTGAACTTCAAGGGAATTCAAGGGAAACTATTTGTCATTGGGCAGTGTCCATTGCAAAAGTTAGAAACATGACCAATGATGGTTAGCGAAAGAGGTAAATTTGGTTAGTTTTGTATTATTACCAAGTTACATGCTGAACTATGGCTTTAGGCTGAGATCATGTTGTGAAGTCTACAGTTCCATATACAGAACGATTGAGAACCAGTGCAAGTTTGACAGACAGAAATTATATATATATATATATATATATATATATATATATATATATATATATATATATATATAATGTTGCTTCTAGAAAATTAGGCTAACAGCAGACCACAAGACAGCTGAGCAGTCAAATACAGAATGAGGGTAACTACAAAAGCCCATGTTTAAGAAGAGCACAGAGAGGGGATGATGGTGCTGAACACACACTCTGTTTGATCAGCAGGACAGCAATGATTATTCAGCAACCTAAAGACCCAACTGAGAACCACTAAATGCCAGTAATGGTGACCCACAGGTGAGAGAGGTCCAAGCTATGTAGAGCACAGTTGGATCTGGCCTCGGGCCACCCAGCAAAACCACAGAAAAGTCCTGGGGCCCTGCAGAAATGGGCAAGCAGCCTTTGAAGGCTGATGCCACATGCCTGGCTGGTGGGCATCTCTTTAACAACCAGGGCGCAGAGGGAGCTATAGCCTGCAAAAAAACACCAGTGTCTGTGGGTTCTAGCACAAAACAGCCACCACAGTTGTGGAACACAAGTAGGTCTGACCTCAGATTACCTAGAAAAGCCACAGAAAGCTCTGGGGTTCAAGTAGGCACCAGGCATTCACACACCAAAAGCTAGTACTGCACACCTGGCTGGCAGGCAGCTTTTGAACAGCTGGAGCACAGATGGGAGCTGTGGCTTGCAAAAAACACCAGCGTCTGTGGCTTTTACACAGAACAGCCACCACAGTCTGGAACACAAGTGGATATGACCTCAGTTCACCCAGCAAATCCACAGAACGTTCCAGGATCCAACCAGACACTGGGCACATGCTCCAAACAGAGACGTCACAATGGAAAGAGGTTAGCCTAAGAACACAGGCAGCAATTCCCAGAACCAATTGTTAAAGCCAGAACCCAGCCGTCCCACCACCACAAAGTGCCCTGGAGATATAATCACATCTGACTCATAAGAGAAGGATTTCAAATCTGAGGTTATGAAAGTGATAAAGGCATGAAAGGAGGAAAATAAGTCCCTCAAATAGAACAGGAATGCACAAAGATGTAGATGCAAGAATTGAAAAAAATCACTTAAACAAATTTGCAAAAGACAGGAAACTACTATCAAACAAAATAAGGAAATGAATAAAAGGATTAAAGACCTAAAAATGGAGATAGAAGCAATGAAGAAAACACAATTCAAGACAGTCCTGGAAATGGAAAACCTAAGGAATAAGACAGGATCTGTAGACAACATAATACATGCATCACCAACATAATACAAGAGATGGAACACAGAATCTCAGGGGTAGAATATATGACTGAAGAAATCAATACAACAGTCAAATAAAATGTTAAATCTAAAAAGCACCTGACATAACATCCAAGAAATATGGAATACTAGGAAAAGACCAAACCTAAGAAAAATAAGGATAGAAGAAAAGGAAGACTCACAGATGCAAGACCCAGAAAATATTTTCAACACAATCATGGAAGAAAACTTCCCTACCCTAAAGAAATTAATGAACATAAATTACAGGAAGCCTACAGGCCTCCAAATAGATTGGGCCAGAAAAGAAAATCTTCTCACAACATAATATTCAAAGCACTAAATGTGCAGATCAAAGAAAGAAAATTAAATGCTACAAGAGAAAAAGTCCAAGTCATATATAAAGGCAAACCTATCAGAATTGCCTCTGACTTCTTATCAGAAACTATAAAAGCCAGAAAGGCCTGGATGGATGTCATGCAGACACTAAGAGACCACAGATGCCAACCCAGACTACTTTGCCCAGCAAAACATGGAAAACACAAGATATTCCATCACAAAACAAAGTTCAAAGAGTGCCTAATCACAAATCCAGCTATACATAAGATAATAGAAGGAAAACTCCAACCCAAGGAGGGTAACTTTACCCAGTAAAACAAAGGAAATAACCCCACATCAACAAAACTAGTGAAAGGAAGCTCACACACACAGTCTTTATCACTACTAATTTCGAAAAAATAGGAACCAATAACAACTGGTCATTAATATCTCTCAACATCAATGGCCCCAAGTCCTCAATGAAAAGGCACAGGCTAATATAATGGATGCGAAAACAGGTCCCATCATTCTGCCACATACAAGAAACACACCTCAGCAATAAAGACAAATATTACCTACTATCTACCCCGTAGGGACTGAGTTCAAGAAACTTGAGGGGAAGATCACAGCTGCCCCAAGAACCTCAGTGTGACTGATAGAAAGGTTTATGGGGGGAGTGGGTCTGGAGAGGAGGAGAACTTTAACCTGGAAAATACTAACAGTGGAGTCCACAGTTCACTTTCCCCGAAAGTTATTCTACCTAAATGTTACCCAACAATTAATTTGCTAACAGTTAACAATTAGAGGTGCTTTAATCTATTTATATATTTTAAATTATATAATTACATCATTTCCCCTTTCCTTTTCTTCTCTCCTGACCCTCCCCTGTACCCCTCTCTCTCCCTATTAGCGTGTCCCTGTTCGTCCCACTGTATTCTCACATACTTCTATAGGAAGGCAGCTATTCAAGCCACACACACACAGCTTCCTTCCTGTGTGTCTTCAGTATTGGTACAGACTTTCCCCACTGGCTCACCATTACTAGACTATATATTTTTGATCATTTGTGGGAAAGATGTCGAATGATGAAGGACAAGGCGTGTAAGTAAAGACTATTTTCAGAAAGTCTCTCGATGTGATTAGTTGTTGCTTTAGAAGAGAATTATCCATAAATACCTTTGATGCAGCCATTGATTTTTGCTAATACGTTTCTTTTAACCTCCATATACACTTGTTGATAACAGCATCTGTGGTTACCATACTAAGCACCATGTCACCCACCTTCACATTCCTTTCTTTTAGCAACATTCCAAAAGAAGTTTCTTTTAAAATGATGATGTCCAGATCATCTAATTAATCCCATGCCAACATTAGACCAAGGGCTGTATATGTGAATGTTATTAGGTTCTGTCGTGGTTCATGAAGGAATGGTGTGGCTACCAAACACAGAAAATTCATGAATAAAGATACATTATTTAACACCTATTGTAAACCATCCTGGCATAATAACCATGGGCTATTCAATTTTGCATACTGTATATGTCAGATAGCTCCTTAAATCATCTCTAGAAATGACTATAATTCTTAAAGCCTAATATTCCAGGGGCAGGAGTAATTACATCTATATTTTTCAAATCTTCATGCTATCACAGGAGATCAAATTGCACATTTAGGACAATCACTTCATAGCCAACCTAGCATCAGTAACTGTGCCTTCCTTCTAAGTAATTGTCATTTCTCCCGTACATCAAAAGGGCCCAGTCCTTTATTAATTAAGTGGTGCATGATTAATGGTGTGAACTGCTTTCTGGTCTTATGCTTCTGATCTTCCTGTTCTCCTAGAAAGATTTTCCTAGATTATCTTGCTGTGTTCTCCTTCTGAGGCAGTTTGAGAAACAATAATGTTAGATTGTATTTGTAAATATTGTAAGATGCCAAAACACACCCAGGGTAGAAGTGTAGGTGCACATAGGGAGTAGAGATAAGTGGGATACAATATTGTCCTGCTCACCATGTCTCACCGCAGACATGTCTCACTAAGCACATATCATCTGCAAAGCAGACCCACCACACTTTGTAATTAACAGGCTAAAGCACTGTATATCCTTCCAATCACCTAATTATGTCATCCAACCACCTCCCTATGGAAAGTAGTTAACAATGGACGTGGCTTTAGGATGGTTGTGCTTAGCTACACTCCTCCCCTCAATGCAAGCCAGGAGTTGTTTTTCTAGAAGCAAGAAAGAAACTATCCTGTTTCACATCCAAGCCCCACGCCACCACCAATAAACGTCATTGTTCAGGGGAAGCAGGGACACAGCTGCAGGCTTTGGCTAGAGATAAGTCTAGAAAAATGGATTGCCTGGGAAAGAGGGACTATGTTTTCAGCTTTGTAGGCTCCGAGCATTCATCAGCTTAGCTTCCGTCACAGGAGGTGAGCATGGATGTCCCTTTGAATCAGTGTGACATTTCTCAAGTTCTTTCTATTCTTGTTTTCTTAAACTTGGAGCAATGACTGAATTGAGAAATAATAACTGATATCAACGGGCACAGAAGAAACCAATCCCTTGGTAGCAGCCTTCATAAAGACTGACTAGGTAGGTAGGCATATTCAGGACAAGAGAGCAAAAGAAAATAAAAGACACAAATACAAAAGGAAGAGGGGTCAGGAGCAGCAAACTCAAAAGGAGAAACAGATGTGGTGATAGTTTGCTTTAATTACCAACACGATAAGGATTAACAAATGCCTAAGGCTTCCCACAGACCCTCTCAACCTTCTTTTTTTACACAATGTCCATTACTTTGTGATTGGATCTGACAAACTCTACCATACACCACCACTGGCCACACTGGGCTGGAACTCAGGAAGGCCGTGTTCACTATCTTTCCTGTCCTCCATTATGATCTCTTTGGACCTCGTTCTTAGTTCTGTGGCAGAACCAAGTTCTGTGCAGAAGCCTCTCTTCCCACCCCATCTCCATTCCCTACGACTCCTTCTCTAGGTACAGAACCTGGGTCAACCTAGTTTTCTCATCCCCGTCTCTCCAGACTCACTCTTTATCCTATTGTAGCCCATGTGCAGGAGACCCTTTTCCCACTTATCCCTTCCCTGGAAACTCTGCCTCTTATAGCAGACTACAGTCTACCCAGATATTTCCTGCAGTATGCTCAGCCTTTAATGCTAGCACATCTATATCTCCTTTTGTCACCCACCTACCTGCAGAAGCACTCTCTACGAGAAACCCCACAGCCACCACACTTTCAGGATTTAAAGAAGCCAACAGAGACTAAAGAACAGAATACCTACGCCACAAAGACAAGATCAAATACGGACACCAAGATATATGTCAAACATCATAATTGCAAATTTGTAGACCCCAGCACAAGAACACAAACATAAACATCCAAGATGTTGCAATAGGATCTTAGAAATACAATATAGCTAAAGCACAAGACAGGGACTTCAAAACAACAATGAATATGTCCAAGGATCTTAAGGAGGGTATGAATAAGTCCCTTAATGAAGCCCGTGAAAGCACAAATGAACAGCTGAGTGAAACAGTAACATTTATGAAGTCAAACAAGAACTTTAGAGCTAAGCCTCACCAACAGATTACATGACATGGAAGAAAGAATCTCAGGTGTTGACAACAAGGTGGAAGAAATGGATAGCACAGTCAAAGAAAGTGTTACATCTAAAAATATCTAGCCACAAAACATTCAGGAAATCCAGAACACTATAAAAAATATCAAATCTACAAATAATAGAGATAGAAGAAGGAAAAGAATCAAAGGCACAGAAAATATTGATGTGTATCTATTTTCACCTTTGCATGGCTTTCAGTGATAAACTCAGGTTGACAGGCTTGTGCAGCAAGTGCCTTTCTCTTCTGATCCATTGTGTTGACTCTTATCTGGCCTTTTGAAGAAAAAGGAGACATTATTAACTATTAGTCTCACAACATACATTTCTGAATCTATTATTCTGGCCAATCAGTATGAATTTTCCCTAATCCATAATTATGCATGCTACTATGGGAAAAGAGACCAGAGTCTTATACACCCACGAGCCCCTGCAAGCCTCAATAATGCCTGGTAATTATCTGGAAAGATAATCCACACTGCTGTGAGAGAGGAATGGGTGTTGTAGGAATAGCCAATCACTTCATGGTTGGATTTAAATTCCAATTTATAAGATAGAACTCATGTCTGGTATAATTAACTGGGCCAAAACCCCATGGATTGATACGTTTCTCAACCCTAAGGGAACCACATACTGTTATTTTACTGGGGGTAATAAACTGAGATAAAATAAAATAAAAGTAATAAACAGTCCCCTAAGATCTTCTCCTTATATGGCATACCCTTAGAGTGTACACTTCTACTTAAGGTCCTATGATTTGTCTTAGAAGCTATTGGTAGCTAATGGATGCTGAGGAAGGGGTAGTTAGTTTTCTTCAAGAATATAGCCCCTAAGAGGCTAATCATGATCCAGTGGATGGTCTCACACTTGTGCACATACGGATAGAACTAAGTGGATCCAGCGGGTATTAAGAAGCGTGTGTGTGTGTGTGTGTGTGTGTGTGTGTGTGTGTGTGTGTGTGTGTGTGTGTGTGTGTGTAGATAGAACACATGGTGTGGTGCTAGGGTAGAAAGTGTTGGGGAATAGGAGAGAAACTGCAGTTCTGGAGGGGATAAAAATAGGGCTGCATTTGATAAAAGCACATTATATATGCATGAATTTATGGAGGTGAAAGGTTTTAAATCATTCATGTGAGAATTATTGATGACATTTTGTTAGACAAAGCAGTTTGGTCTTTTTATTTCCTTCCAGACACACATTCAGCGAGTTGGGTGTATTGTAGATTAATGTAGATAGTGTAGACAACACTATTGTTGTCAGCATGTTCAATACGCATGCTTCCTAGAGTTGTTTCAGAAAACTTTGCTCTCTTGTCCCAATAGAATAATAGTTTTAAGTGGAGGGGGATTGAAAATAGTTAAACAAAGAAATTACTTACCATGGTGGGTTAAATGGGGATTCACCTGACCCTAGAAGTTCATAGACCTGAATGCTTGGATCCTGGTTGATGGATTGCTTAAGAAGGATTGGGAGGTGTGACCTTACTAGGAAAAAGTTTCACACCAACAAACACCTAGGGAAGAGCACTGTTTTCCATTGCTCTTTTTTCTTTCTGCTTTCTTTTTGTCCCTAAATCAAATTTTCTCTGCCCAAATTTATTCTTTAATAGGAATTTTTATCTCTTAGTTTTTTCTTTTCTTTGTTGTTGCTATTTTTAAATCGTGTGTTAATTTTTCTTTTCTTTCTCTTCTTTATTTTTAACTATATTTATTGTTTCACCCCATTCTTCTCTATGGTATTTGTGCTGGAGGTTTTTTGGGGTTTGTTTTGATTTGATTTGCTGATGTTTACTTTATCTCTGATCTTATTTGTTTCTGTGGTGCTGTCACTATACTTTGTTTTCCCATCACTGAGGAGCAGTGGCTATGGAGCCCTCCATTAAAGCATGATTTCCAGCCCTGGTGACAAACACCTGGAATTCCAGGCGCATTGGATCTCCATGCACTTTGGCGTCTCTGGCATCATTTTTCGTCTCATGTTTAAGCAGTCATGTTGGTGAGATTTTATGGGTATAGCTTTTGATGTTATTAGGAGACACGGTCTCACAGCAAACTCCTTGACCCTCTGACTCTTACAGTTTTTCTGCTGCCCCGCTCAGTTTTTTGTTTTGTTTTGTTTTGTTTTTTGTTTTTTGTTTTTTGTTTTTTGTTTTTGTTTTTGTTTTTGTTTTTTTGCCTTAGGTACAAGAGTGTTTAATAGATGTACCCCTTGACAATGAGCTCTATGACTGCATTTTGACTGGTTGTGGCTTTCTGTAACAGTCTCCATTTTTTGCAAATTAAGTATCCTTCATGAAGAGTGAGGGCCATGCTTACCAGTGTGTACGAGGCCAAACTTTTGAGTGTAGCTGAAGAAACAACATTGGGGTTTTTTTCTCCAAAATCCATGACTTCAATAGCAATGGGTTGTTGGCTAGGTTTCCAGCACTAGGCATGATTTCCTTCTTATTGAAGGAGACTTAAATCTACTTAAAGAGCTGTTGTTTACCACCAAGATCTGTGTGCCACTACTGCACCCTTAAGGTTAGGATGACATGCTGATCATCATTGTGGCTCTTAGGCTTTACAGCAGTGTTGGATTGTTGGTTGCTTTCCTCCTTGGGAGGTTTATATGGTGCCTCCTGGTTCAATGAAAGCTAGTCCCCAGAGAAGAGGCATTTGGATCAGTGCCAGTTTATGGGTCTCTGATCTCTGTGTCTAAAGTACGTGGTGTCTTAAGCAGTGGTGGTGGTGGTGGGGGGGGAGATTACTTTTCCATTTCCATGGGGCAACCAAATGCAATAGCAATAGTCTGTAGTGTTTGGGGAGTCCCTTGAACAGTCCTGTGCAGCAACTCAAAAGCAGGCTTTCTCATCCATTGTGTTGGAGCTCAGCTAGGTGGCCTTTGGCAAATTTGGTCAAGGTAGATACCTTTTTAAATGTACGTCTGTATTCTGTTTTCAAGTATTTTATTGTTCATAGTTGAGTCTGTTTTCATCAGGGATATTGGCCCATAGTTTTCTTCTTTGTTGTATCTCTACCTGGTTTTGGCATTATAATAATACTGGCCTCACAGAAGGAATTTCTGTTCCTTTTCTTTTCTTTCTTGTTTTTAAATTTAACTTTATTTTTTATAATTTACTCACCTTACATTCCGATTGCAACCCCCTCTTGTGTTCCCTTCCATTCTCAGTATCTCTCCCTCTTCCCCTTTTCCCCCTCCTAGTCCTCAGAAAGGAGGAGCCCACCTCCTCTACCATCTGACCCCAGCCTATCAAGTCTCATTAGGACTGGCCAAATCTTCTTCCTCTGTGGCCAGACAAGGATGCCATGCCAGGAGGAAGTGATCAAAGAGCAGGCATCAGAGTCCATGTCATAGAGAGCCTCTGCTCCCTTACTAGGGGACCCACATGGAGACTGAGCTGCCTTTAGGCCACATCTGAGCAGGGGGTCTAAGTCCTTTCCATGCATGGTCCTTGGTTAGTGTTATCAGTCTCTGCAGGTCCCTCTGGCTCCAGATGTGTTAGCTTTGTTGGTCTCCTTGTCGATATCAGCCATACAAGACAGGAAAACCATACTGCAATCCACAGACCTAAAGAAGCTAAACCACAAGGAGGACCCTAGGGAGGATGCTTGATTTACATTCAGAAGGGCAAATAGAATAGATGCTGGAAGCGGCTAAAGAGAGGGAACAGGATGGGAGCCTAACATAGATGTCCTCTGAAAGACTCCACCCAGCAGGAGATCAAAGCAGATGTCAAACTTTGGGCAGAGCACTGGGAGTCATATGGAAGAGAGAGAGGACAGAAGGACCCTGAGGGAACAGGAGCTCTTCCTTTTTTAAACACTGTTTATAAAGGATTATCTGTAGATATTCTTTCAAAGTCTGATAAAATTCTATAGTGTATCCATCTGGGCCTGAATTTTTTTTTTTAAGTTGGAAGGCATCTTATTACTGTTTCAATCTCCTCTTTTGTTATGGGTCAGTTTAGGTTGTTAACTTTTCGGTTCAATCTTAGTAGTCTGACTGAATCTAGAAATTCGGCCATTTATTTTAGATTTTTCCAGCTTACTGGATTGCAGGTTTTTAAAGTGTTCCCTTTTAACATTCTGCTTTTTATTTTTGGTGTTTGATATAACGTTTTGCTGTTCATTTCTGATTCTCTTAATTCGTTCTCTCCTTTTTTTCTTTTGGTTAGTTGAGTCAAGTGTCTGTCAGGCTTGTTTATCTTCTCCATAAACCAGCTTTTAAATTCAGATTCTTTACATTGTTTTCTTTGTTTCTATTTTATTGATTTCTGTTCTGATTTTTACTATTTCTTCCAGTTGTCTGTGTTCGAGTTTGGTTTGTTTTTCTTGTCCAACTTTTTGTGTCTCATCATTAAGTCATTTAATTGTGTTCTTTCTGATTTTTTTTTAATGAAGACACATAGAGCTGTAATTTTCCTTCATAGGACTCCTTTCAATTCTGTAACTTTTTGTTGAATGTTTACGCATTACATTTAAACTTGAAATGTAGAAACAGAAAGAGGCAATCAGTTACAGTCACAACTGAGAAATGTTACACTTATATACCCTTGTTGTGCTATAGCAATAAAATGACCAGTGCAGTGACTTTAATAAAAATCATCTTTCAAAAGTTGCTGCTATAAATACTTTAATTATAAAATTCTATCCTTGTTTAGCCTACTTTTCCTCCAGTTCATACTATCTATTATATGATTCAGTTAAATATATATATATATATATATATATATATGGAACTTCAGAATAGCATACTTCTCCTTTTCAGGTTTTAGTTGTTGTTGTTGTTGTTGTTGTTGTTGTTAAAGAAAATGAAAGAAAGCATGCTTTCCCCTCAAAAAAAACCAGACATCAATAATAATAATATTAATTGAAAATCAAAAATTATTTAAAAGACATAAATAAAAACTGTCATAAATAATTCTACCTTCAAATCCGTCTAACATACATTTTTGCTTAGACTGTGATAAATCTCTTTGTAAACTGAGTCAGGCGGACTAAAGGGCAGTATTTCTAAGAAAGGAAAAGATAGCCTTAGTGGTGAACTTCTGTGCCTTGTCCTTTGTGTTAGGGCTTCATTTTCAGTCACCTGCTGAGATAACCCAACCATTTGATGCACTCAGCAATTCTATCAATGGCATTGAGCCATACAAGAATGGAATTATGTATTGCTCCAGGATATCTTCCTTCCCAGGGACCATTTTAATATTGATTATCATTATTGTATTTTATCGTATACCAGCAAAGATGACAACCTTTAAAATCAATTTGCTTTCTGTAGTTCTCAGTAATGATTTTTACTTACAGTAATGCCCTTCAGATTTCTGGCATGCTCATTCCTTTATTGAAAGGCTAATCTAAATCTATTATTTTATGACCATAAGTGGTTTCAGTTCCCTGAAGTAGAGTGCCACTTGCTTTAAATGTGGAGCTGAACATGCAAGGTACTTCGAAAATTTAATTTAAAAGCCTTAGGTAAATGGCCTTTAGAATGAAGTATTTGTATTCCAAGCTGTCATTAAAGACAACTTGTCTTAAGTTCATCCAATATTTCATTTTATATCACAAATTCCATTAAATTTTCATAAGCAAACTGATAAGCACAGCTAATGCCATCTCCCTTTCAACAATATACCACTCCAAAGCCAAGTTATGCTCTTGAACAGTCTTACTCAAAAGTAGGTTTTCCTTGGCTGGTGCCTTAGTTTGAGCGGGACCCCTGTGCCCAGGCAGTAAACCTTAAACCCCTATCCAGATCTAGACAATGGACAGAACACTCTCCACAGTAGAGTGGAGAGTGTGATATTACTTTCTCACATACTCTGGTGCTTCACTTTTGACCATGTCCCCTGGAGGGGGAGACCTGGTGGTACTCAGAGGAAGGACAGCAGGTTACCAAGAAGAGACTTGAACCCTATGAGCATATACAGGGGGAGGTAATCCCCCTCAGGAACAGTCATAGGGGAGGGGAATAAGGGGGAAATGGGAGGGAGGGAAGAATGGGAGGATACAAGGGATGGGATAACCATTGAGATGTAACAAGAATAAATTAATAAAGGAGAAAAAAAACAAAAACAACAACAAAAAAAAAAAAAAAACCAAAAGTAGGTTTTATACCAGTATCTATCATGGAAACAACAGTATTAATGAACTGAAATACAAAACTAACTGAAAAACATGATGATGATTCTTGGAGAGTAGTATTTATTTTTCAGTCAGTGATAGTTGTCAGGTGGCATGTAAACTAGGAAGTCCTGACATAGCTGCCTAGGGATGAGCTTTGGAAATTACTCACTGTACAATATCTTAACTTCTCTGTCATAAACTTTCCTTGTTTTATCAAGGACTGTGGTTAGTATCTAGCCATGTAGAAAATAAATAGCTCACTCAATTATTTAACTCTTTCACCAATCCCTATCATAGCCATAATTTAAAGTGAGATTATAAAAACTACGTGACTGGTTATGGCTAGTGTATGGATTATAAGTCATAACACTAATTATTTTTAAAATATAAGAAAAATAACATGAAAGGTTGCATTATTTGTACCCTAATTTAACCTGCATGTACAACATTTAAAAATCTAAATATCTGCTGCCAGTCACACCTGCCTAGATGTTGGAAGAGATCAAATCTGATCATCACACTGGATCCAGAGAAAGTTGGGGGCTACATGGAGCTAAACAAAGAAGTGACCTCTCCAAGCATAGTTGGACATTTTCTTTCTCGCTTTTTTAAAATTGAAAATAGGTTCTTCTCTCATATATAACATCCCAACCACAGTTTTCTCTCTTTCTACTCCTCCTCTCCTTTTCTCTCAATCACTCCTCCATTTCCTCTTCAATTCAAATATTTCATTGGTTTTGGTCATAGGAAACCACCTGTGTTTTGAGAAACATGACTTTCTCAAAACTTAAATGAGTTTAGACTTCTTTGCTCACTCTTGACCTGATGATGTGTGGGTTCTGACCAATTCCTGAAATACCCTCAAGACATCTTTCTTGTTATCCAAGTACAAAATACATTTCTCCCCGCCCACCCCACCCCACCCCATTTTAATAGTGATGATTTCTTCAGATACCATATCTTCCTAAGACTAAGCTTTCTTTGAGATGTTATTACTTAATTGGAAGTTTTAAAAATGATTTTTTTTCCTCCTGATACCCACTGTAAAATTTATTTAGACAAGCTGGTAATGGTTGTGAAATAGTCTGAACACTGGACTGGCTGCATAGTTCCTCGCTCAGATTAATTAGTCCACTGCCTTTAAATTCGGCCTCTCAAAGGTGTTAGAGCAAATAAATAATGCAGGCAAGTCCTTTGCCACAACATAGAATGACTAGTCTCTCATCACAACCCCCACGGTTTTATTGTCAGTATTCCTATCAGTATTCTGGTCTTTTAAGATCCAATCACAACCATCCCTTAAGCCTTGCTTCCAGCAACCTATCTTCTATCTCCGATCTTTTCCAAATTCCTCCCACAAACCAGCTTCCAATGCTTCTGAATTACGTACTCTGACAGTCACAGCAAGGCCTAGAATTCTTGGTACCAATTTTCTCCACTAGTTGGATATTTTTGTTCTATAATATAGAAAAACTTAAAGAAATAGTTTAAAGTACTAAAAGTATATATTTGGTCATGATTCAGAAAGTTTCAGGCTGTGCTGAGCCTATTCCATTGTTGTGGGGCTGAGGTAAGGCAGAATGTCATGACATCAAAAACATGATAGAACAAAGCTGTTCACTCCATGGTGGCCAGACCTTAGAGAGCAAGTCCTCGAGTTCCTTAGAGACAAGCAGCATTTGCAATAACTGGTAGATAGAAGGCAATTCAAAGAATAATCCACTTCTTCTTCTACTGGGATGTAGCAAGAATTTTAGCAACTCACCCTAGCAAAATGTATAATCCTTTATTTAAGAAAAATTATAAGTAATTGGGGTTAAGAATTGGCACTGGGCACCAGAAGCCTAATCCATTTTAGTCTCTCCAATATAAAAGACAGCAATATTTATGAAATGCTGGTGACGAAAGGAGGGATGGATATATTAAATATACTGTTAATGTTGTAGTGTTTAGGCTATGAGCACAGTTACAACTATATACTGTTGTAAATCTGATATAAACTCACAAGTACAACACTTTGTTCAATTGTTCCATATTATTTTCATCATATGATTTTTTTTATTTCTGTTTCTAAACCTACAGTCATGTAAGTGTAACAAAATTACTTTTAACCAAGTTTAATAAGTAAAATAGATTGTAGGTATTTAAAAGGCATGAAAAACAACAATAAAAGCAGATGAAAATTGTGAAGTGGGTTCTCATAAAAATGTATTGCTTAAAAGAAAGGAACCTGATTAAAGAGAGGAGGGACAAAGGAGGATGGAAAATATTAGGACTTGTTAATATTTTTAGAATAAGTATATTTAATAAGAAATCTTTAATTATCTGTGCTCATTGACACAGAGACAATAAAACAATAATATAAGTATATAATATCAAACACATCAGATATCTTAGTAGGAAGAATTAATATAATGAAATGAGAGTATGTATAATTCATGCTTGAGTGTATGTTTTATCAGAGAAGTTTCATGATTATGATCAATAAAAAGCAGAATATACAAATTATGAATATAGTCAACATAATTTATATTGGATTAATTAAATAATGTACATACTCTTCAGTAATAGAAAGATGACAAAACCTGCTGTTAAATCTCAAATTATATTAAAATATGTTCTTGCTGCTTATAATTCTTTAATTATTTCTCACTTTTTTTTCAGAAAAAAATTAAATAGTTTTGAAGTATTTGAAAGAAAAATAGCAAATTTAAATGACTAAAACATTTTCTCAATGGGTAAAATAATTTTTGATTCCATTTTCTTTAAATAAAGGATGGAATTTTTAAATATGTTACAAATGATACTGCATATGATTTAGTCTTCTAACACTAAGCAGTATGGTAGCTGTGATGGATAGTACTGACTGCCAACTGGACAGAATCACCCTGGAAATGGGCCTCTGCTGATGGGCTCTCGTGGACAGGTTGACTGATGTGGAAAGAGCTCAGCTGCGAGTGGGCTATGCCCTGGTCAGGGATGCTGGACTGTATAAATGGAGACTAGGAACTGAGCAACAGCACACACTCATTATTCTCAACGTGCTTACTGTGTATCCCAATGTCAGGATCTCCCTCAAGCTCCTGCTTCCATGCTTGCTCATCGAGGACCACCACTTGGAACCATGAGACCGAATAAGCTTTATGCTTTGACATGCTAGGAGCAGTCAATCACAGCAACAGGAGCAGGAACCATGAAGGCACCTTTATTGCTCCAGCTCTTCACTGACAGAATCCTCCTGGTACCATCAAGGCAAAACTTAAGCAAATGAGATACTAAAGTCTTGCCAAAATATTTTTCCAAAAGTTTCTAAGACTTGGTCAAATGCTGTGTGTGTGTGTGTGTGTGTGTGTGTGTGTGTGTGTGTGTGTGTCTGTGTCTGTGTCTGTGTGTGCGTCTGTGTGTGTGTGTCTGTGTGTGTGTGTCTGTGTGTGTGTGTGTCTGTGTGTGTGTCTGTGTGTGTGTGTCTGTGTGTGTCTGTGTGTCTGTGTGTCTGTGTGTGTGTCTGTGTGTGTGTGTCTGTGTGTGTGTGTGTGTGTGTGTGTGTGTCTCTGTGTGTGTGTGTGTGTGTGTGTTAATACTTGCAGCATATACATACGTTTTTGAAATCTTTCTTGAATGGCTTATAATTAACATATTTTTCAAAGTCATGCGTACATTTATGCATACTTAGTACAGATATTTTAAAGTTAAAAAGATAATTTATGTCATGTAATGACTTCTTAAAGTTAAAAATATGAGTTGAGATGTTAAGTGAGAAGTAAATATACTGCTACAGTATCTAAAGGAGAGGAGCCCTGGTTTGTGAGTATGAAAGGGGGATAAAACAAATTATAGTCTATAAATTGTGTCCTTACATAGAAGAAGCAACTGTAAGCTACTGTGAATATTTTTCCATCTTGCACAACAATACAAACTCATTAACTTCATATCATGTATGTATGTATGTATGTATGTATGTATGTAGGTGTGTGTATGTATGTATGTATTCCAAATAAAGTATTCCTCATATAAATTTTGGAAAAGTTTGTCTCCATATCTTTTCAAAGACGGTAGATGGATAGATAAATAGATAAATGATAGATGATGATGAATAGATTGATATAGATAGATAGATACATAGATAGATAGATAGATAGATAGATATCAACAGACAGATGTTAGATAGACAATGTTGTATAGAAGTTTCCTCTGGTATCAAAACTTTTTTTAATTTTTTATTAATTTATTCTTGTTACATCTCAATGGTTATCCCATCCCTTGTATCCTCCCATTCTTCCCTCCCTCCCATTTTCCCCTTATTCCCCTCCCCTATGACTGTTCCTGAGGGGGATTTCCTCCATTTTATAGGGAAGAGTGTACTATAGCACACTATATTTAAAGGAATATAAAATGGCAGGGTATGTTAAGATGGAATGTTAAAAGAGCAATTTTTAAAAACATGATTTCTAATATGGAAGTTATTAAAACACACACTGCTTAGTGGGGTGAAACAATGAGATAGTCTAAGGAGGTAAAACATTCTATCCTGTAGGAAGTAAACAACTCAGTAGGTCCAAGAAGTACCTGAAACCACACCCTTCCTGCCCCAGACACACATAAGCACTAAGGCCTGCTGAGACTATCAGTCAAGCTGAGGTGCCTAGTAGGGGCTCAGAACTAGCAGGGGCCAAGCTGTTTGGAAGAAGCAGGAAATCAGTTGAGCTATATGAAGAAAGCAGAGATCAGCTGAACCACATGAGGGAAGAGATCCTCTGAGCTGACTAGAAGAGGTTCAAACCAACTGAGCCACCTGGAAAAGACACTCCTCAACATACTGTGTTGCTTGTGGGTTGTTCAGTGTACTCAAGATTTCCCAGTTTTGTGAGCTGTCACCATGCTGAGGTGGGCTTTGGTGATGCAGCTGTCTTTGGGTCATTTCTGCTCTATAAGTAACCTCTTATGTAAGTAACTCCCTCCAAAAAACTCATTGGTTCCACAAGTTGAACTTTCGTGGTATCTGTGCTTTGGACTATCATTGGTTTCTTACTTGTTCAAGTTTCTCCATGAATAGTGTCACACAACATATACATACATATGTGTGTGTGTGTGTGTGTGTGTGTGTGTGTGTGTGTGTGTGTACACACACACATACATATATGAAGTCAAGGAGTTGGTATTGTGAAAGACTGAAAAATATTCACAGTAGTGTACAGTTGCTTTGTCTATGTAAGGATGCAGTTTATAGAATCTACTTTTGTCTCCTGAAACTAATAGGATTCCTTTGGTGAAAGAATCTTAGCACATAAAAACAGAGAGTACATAAAAAGAAACTAGTTGAAAATCACCAGTATGTTCATAGCAAGAAAGTCTAGGGTTGAATCAAAGTTAAATGTAGCACCTCTTGCCCCGCCTGCCCCCAAGCCCCTCTTGAGAAAAAATAAAGGTACAGTAAATCATTAAAATTCTGTGATGAATACTATATCCGTATCACAGGAAAACAAGCAGAGACTGTTAATCCCAGAGAAGGCCTTTGGGAAGTCCTTTGGCCTTGTTTGTTATTCTTAACCTTACTGCTTCTGTATTCTCTCCACAGCAGTTTAATTTTTCAATTTGAGGCACTATTGATATAAAGTATGCCTCATTACCTTGTGGGAGGTAGCTGGTCTCCATTAATTCAGTTCTTACATCATTTGCTTTGCACACAGTCATAATTAGCTTCCAAATAACAGCGGTATCTTCAATAGATTTATGACCACAATTCTACTTTGCATTTTCTTTTTATCCTCTTTTTCCCTTCTCTGATATTCTATAGATGTTAAAAATTAAAAGGGCACAGTTGCTTTGGGGCGTGATTTCATATTGAAATTTTCAGCACTCCATTGTGAGAATTAGGAATTACAATAATTCTCTTACCTTAAAAACTTTGTTTAAAAGACAAACTACTGAATTTTTAATTCTGATAAAAAAATATTTTAGAGTTTACACCATAAACTCAAAGGGGAGTTTGAAAGCCTCATAGCATGCCAGCATCCTGTACTCATTGCTTCGATCTGCACAAAACGTATAAACATCATCCTCGAAATACTGTTTTCATATTAGAATTATACTACATCTATAAGCACTAGGTCTTTGAACAAATACGGATGACGGATGTTGTGGTTGACTGAAAACAAAATAATTGGCAATACTCTGAAGTTCTTCCATGCAGAAATAGAACCTATTTCTTTTTTCCCTTGAGTTGATCTATAACCATGAAACTTCTTTGGTCAAGGAACGTTAGTAAATATGATCCTGTCTTCATTTGTTGCTTTTGGGACCCTGTAGAAAGCTGACTAGCTTGGTAGATGTGAAGTTACATGATATGGTCCCCTCACTCATTAATCCAATGTCTGTCCATGTGAGTAGAACCACCTGATGGCAGTCAGACTCCAAGCAACCTCCCAGCTGACTAGAGCCTCTGGAGTGAGCCACATGAGATCATCAGGGTGGCCTGGTAGAGATTAGCTTAGACTGTTGAACCACAGAATCATGGAAAAAGAGAAAGTGACATTTGCTTTATAACACACAAGTCCCATGCTTGATAATGGCCATAATTTTAGAATCGATGATAAAAAGAGCTGAAATTTCCATTGCTAGGTCATAGGCCTACTACTGTAAGACGTTGGTCATTCTAAGAGATCAGATAGGCTACATGGACAAATCACACCAAGACTCCTGCAATTTGACTCTTGAGACAAAGGACTGACAGACCTTGCTCTGTCTAACACCTGATCTCTGAGCAAGGAGAGAAACAAGTCTAGCCCCCAAATAGCAAAGATCTACACTTTGAGCTATCGGTCATAATAGAGCTAATTGTGTGGAATAATTGGTTTCAGCTTCCTTCCCTTAGCTTTCATCTCTGATTGTTAACAGCTATGGCAGAATATAAAAGCTGTTCTGTGATCTAGCTTGAACAGACCTACAAAGGGCACTTAACCTATTAAATATCCACTAAATATCCAACATGTTACATACAGGGCAAGTGGGAGAGCTGATCTCAACTGTTAACGCCCTGGCTTGACCGATGGCAGTACACTAGTGAAGCACACCTCTGGGCAGTTGTGGCGGCTTTTCCAGGAGCCATTAAATTGTGGGGGCTCATGTATAATCAAATATTTAATCCAATGATGATTCAAAATTGTGACTAGACTGTGTGAAAAAAGATCGGTGGAATTGTGGGAGGTGGTGCTTACCAGCTAAAGTATGTTACAGGAGCATGCCTTTGAGTGGGATATCTTGGCCCTGGCCCTTTCTTGGTTTTCTGCTCTCTGCCTCTGGCCATCATGAGATTAGAAACTTGTTTTTCTCACCCCACCATGAAATTATCCGTCATCTTAAGGCTTAGAATGAGGTATAAGCCCAAACAAACCTTTCCTTTTGTTCTTTAGATCAGAGGGACATCATAGTCTGACTAACTAAGTGGATAAACAACAAATGTGGCCATTCCCTTGAGAAATTTACACAACAAAATCTTCCTTCTCTTTGTTCTTACTTAGCTTTATCAGTCAACAAATTAAGCATCTTTTATACTACAAACTCCACACAATGAAGCATTTACTCTTTGCAGTAGCTGAGTCACTTAAACACTCACCGGAGTTATTTAGTCTAATTTTATGTTTAATTCTAACAGAATGTGTGATCTAGATTTCTAAGATGGACCTTGATACCCAAAAAAAAAAAAAAAAAAAAAAAAAAAGAAAAGAAAAGAAAAGAAAGAAAAAACTTCTATAAACAAAATAGTTGATACAAATCATACAAACAGCACAAGTATGTGAGACCTCTGAAGGTTCACAGTGCATAACAATTTACATAAAGTGTATGGGTAGACCTCTCTTTATTACTCAGCTCTTCACATTCTGTAAAACTAGGCATGGATACTCAGTACTTTGAAGTTCAGGGGTAATTTAAAATTAGCAAATAAATTTCTAAAAATGTGATTGTTTGTCTTGACTGTTAATTTGACATTATCCAGCATGACCTTGTAGTCAACAGGGGCCGTTCCTATGAAGGATTTTATGCTATGTATATTTTACCTCATCAAAAATGTGAGAATTGATGGGTGTGATTGTATACCTTTGAAAAAGCTCCAATATACATGCTGATTTGGTGACTTTTCATATAACGTTGGTTGGAAACATTAAACTTAACGATCTCGTAATGCAGGGAGTAGAAGGACAAGCATACCAGGTAAGAGAGATAGTGTACACAAGTCACAAAAGCCAGAGAAAAATAACACAACAAGAATACTCTCCCCAGAAACATGGGATACAAAGGGAGGCAAAAAAAATGGATGAGAGAATAAAATTGGCTTGTTATAAATAACCATCAAAGATCAGAAGGAAATGAGGACATGATACAAATCTATAGTTTCAACATCCCACAGTGATCAATGGAGAGATGATTTTCAAAGAAAATGATCTTAGCAATACGAAAATTTAAAGAGGAGAGATGCCTGCCGGCATTGCTCGGTGACCCTAACAAGAAATGATAAGGATCCAAATTACAACCATGGTGTTAAGAAGAAAGGAGGTAGCATAAAAAGGCACTCCACATGAAAATCATGGACTCAGAGATTTCTTGGAATTAAAAATAAATACATTGATCCTATTTCTTTGACAAGCCATCTAAGTCCAGAGTTCAGATATGACAAGAGTCTAATTATAAGTCTCAGATATTTGGTAGGAAAAGTCCATACACCAAAATTCAAAGGAAAGTCTTAGCTTGTTCAAAGGAATGCTGTCTTAGTTAGGATTTTATTGCTGTGAATTGACATAGTGGCCACGTCAACTCTAATAAAGGACACCATTTAATTGGGGCTGACTTACAGTTTCAGAGGTTTGGTCCATTATCATCATGGTGAGAAGCATGGCAGTGTGCAGGCAAACTTGGTGCTAGAGGAGCTGAGAGTTCTACATCCTGATCCAAAGGCTGCCAGGAGGAGACTCTGTACCACACTGGCTTTGAGCGTATATATGACCTCAAATCCCTACCTCCATAGCAACACAATTTCTCTAACAAGGTCTCACCTCCTAATAGTGCCGCTCCCAAAGACCAAGCATGCAAACACATAAATCTGTGGGGGCCATACTTATCCAAACCAGCACATTCCACTCCCTGGTCCCAAAAGGCTTGTAGCCATAGCATAACGCAAAATGCATTTAGACCAACTTCAAAATTCCCCATATTCTATCGCAGTCTCAATGTTTAAAATCCAAAGTTATTCTGAGAGTCATGCAATCTCTTAACTGTAATCCTCCATAAAATAAAAATAAGATATCAGATCACAAACCTCCAATATATCATGACACAGGATATGCATTTCCACTCCAAAACATAAGGAAGAGAGCAGAGCTAAGAAATACTGGACCAAAACAAGACCAAAAATAACCTGGGCTGATTCCAAACTCTGCATCTCTATGTGGGATGTCAAAGTGCTCTTCGGATCTCCATCCTCCTTTCAGTTTTGTTGGCTACAGCACACTTCTTTCTCTTGGGCTCATTCACTCACTGTTAGCAGATTTCCTTGGAAATTATCCCATGGCTCTGGTATCTCTCACCTCTCTCCAAGACAATCAGTCTTCACTTTCACAGCTTCTGGAACACAGCTTCTATTGTTACTTTTCTTGGTGGCCATCCCATTGCACTGGCATCTCCAAAACAATGGTGTTTTCTGCTGCAACTGGCCTGAACTTTCACCAATAGCCTCTCGTAGTCTCTGTTCATGGTGCAAAGCCTCACTTTATTTGCATGACTCCTATAGTCCTGGGTCTTCAACTGCCACTGAGACAGCACCTTCACCGATGGCCTTTCCTGGCCTTTCACAGTACAAAGCCTTACCTGCTCTTCATGACTCTTCCATGCCTTCAAAACCAGTATCACCTGGGTGGCTCTTACACGTTACCAAGTCTGGCTGCCAGTCCAAGGTACAACCTTGGCCCTCTCACATGATGGCCTTTCTGGGACTTTGTAAAAGGACACCCCTGACATTCATGGCCTCAGCTGCTTTCTTTAGTTGCAGAGGGAAATTCCACCCTTGATTCTAAAGCCAGAACCACATGGCTGAAGCTGCTAAGTTATGATGCTTGCTGGGGCTGCAACGTGGCCCCCTTTGCTCAATTACATCTTCACCACCTTTCTGGTTTTGATTGTTTCCTTCACTGCCTAAACTTGGCTGTTCTGAACCTTGCTCTGCAGACCAGGCTGGTCTTGAATTAAAGGTGGACTTAAGCTTTTCTTTATTTAGATCTGTATAAGAAGGGCCAGTATGCCTCAAGGTCTGGATTAAAGGCATGTGTCAATCCTAATAAAAAGCATGTGTCATCCCACATGAAGATTCAGATCAAAAGGCTATGTCTTCCAACCTCAAGATCAGTTCAAAGGCAGGTGTCTTCTTGCCTCTCGATCCAGATCAGCTGTGCCCTCTGTTTCGAGCTTTTAGTTCATTCCAGATATAGTCAAGTTGACAACTGAAAATAGTCAATACAACCCACCCCTTGTCAGCTTGGCACCTAGTCATATTTCATTATGTCCAGATGAAAATGATAACCAGGTCATAATAATGCCTAATGTGATATAACTACCCCTGATACAATGGAAAATGCACAGTAAATTTAGACTAGGTGGCAATGTCCCTTGAGGAACATCCTTTTCACAAGATGGAAGCTTAGCTGGTTGGGATCTTGCCTTAAGTTTACCAACTCCTTGTTTCATTTAATATCTTTAATCTGCTTATCTCCTTGAAGACAGGCATTAGCTCCCCTCATTTCCTGTTGTACCTTTATTCCCTGAGCCACACATTTTGTATGTCTTCTTTCCCAGCTCTCTATGTTTGATCAAAATGCTCCTCATAAGCGCGAATCACAGGGCAGAGCCTATAGGGGTCTGTTTTGAGATTTCCTTTGTCAACGCAATTAATCTAAATCTCTTCACTTTAGCCACAGGTAGACTCTTTAGACAACGGCAAAAAAAATCAGCCACATTTTCCAGCAAAATATCACAAGAAAATACTAAAATTCTTCTCCTCTGAAACCCCTTGAACCTGGCACCACAGTTCAAATCACCTTCAGCGCCACTGTCTTCCATGATTTACTAATATCCCCCATGAAGCCCCACTTAACGCAATGCACGGCTGTTCTAATTCAACATCCTAAAATCCACATTCCTCCAAACAAAAGCATGGGCATGCCTGTCACAGCAGTGCCCTAGTCCTTGGTACCAACTTGTCTTAATTAGGGTTTCTGTTGCTGTGATGAAGCACCCTAACCAACAAGCAAGCTGGGGAGGAAAGGGTTTATTTGGTTTACACTCACATACCACTGGTCATTATTAAAGGAAGTCAGAACAGGAACTCAAACAGTGCAGGATCCTGGAGGCAGGAGCTGATGCAGAGGCCATGGAGGGGTGCTGCTTCCTGGCTTGCTTCCCATTGCTTGCTTTCTTATAGAACCCAGGACCACCATTCCAGGGATGGTACCACCCATCATGCACTGGGCCCTCCCCCATAGATCACTAATTGAGAGAATGCCTTAGAGTTGGATCTCATGGAGGCCTTTCCTCAACTAAGGCTTCTTCCTCTCCGATGACTCTAGTTTGTTTCAAGTTGACACACAAAACCAACTAATACAGATTTGTTACTGGAGGAAGTTAGAGAGTGCTCAGCCACTCCGTGCATGGGAACACATGCTGCAGTTGCTGGTCAGCATCACGGTTTCTGCTATCCCCACTTTAAAGATGACAAAGCTGAGTCTACAACTATAAAGAGCTTCTGTGTTTGTTTCAGTGTATCTTAGTTCGTAGAGGAGCATATTTTGCTACTGTAGTAATAAAAGACTGTACATGTGTGCACATGCCCCACACTCACGTTTTGTGCTAGAATGGAAATTTATCTCAAATCACTACAAAATAGTACAGAAACATGAACAAATCACACGCACAGTGATGACTCCTAACATCACACAGAGCCCCTTGCAGAGGGTCTTCAACCTCAAATATTCACGTTTTAAAAGCAGAATAACATAGCATATGCTACACTGAAAATTGGCAGCTTGTTTAGCTGGCCTACTTCTCATTTCATGGTAGCATACTAACGAAATGTTTAACTTGGTGTATGTTCTAGAACTAATTAAGTAAGAATGAAATTGCAATCCTAATTTTACTGGCAAAAGAACTTCTTATAATTTAACATACAATAAAATTCTGAAACTGAAAATATCTTTCTAGATAAATAGATTATATGTAATGTTCTAAGAATGCTAGCTAGGGATTCTTAAATTATATTGCCTCTTTTGTTCTATAACTATTAATTAAATTAACATTCACAAAGACAATTCACATGTTTTATAATTACTTAGAGTATGGAAAGAAAATAGCACTACTGGGTATGAACCAAGTACTGTTTGTACTTCTTAAGTGTTTGCAACCAAGTCTGCCTTTACCTTAAAAAGGTTTATCATAGTGATTTTTGAATCCCCATAGATAAAAATAATGTGGATGTGTCCAGATGACAACATTATATGGAAGAAAGAATCCCTTACGAACAATCCATGTCCAAAATTCATTCTTCACCTCTAGACAGACCTTGTGTCCCTTACAGCTTCTATTGGCTTCAGATTTTTTTTAAAATAATGGCCCTAAGGGGTTAATGAGGTGGAGGCCTGACTTCTGTAGGAGACATTACAAAACACTTAGGGCCTATCCATTCTGAACTTTTCCTACTAAGGACCTCTACTTGTATCCACTAGCTTGCCCAGTGTTTAGAAGCCTTTCCTTCTTTTGTTTCCCTGGAGATGAACTGAGGCCCGCATGAGTCTTTCCTATTATGGTGCCCTGAATGGAGTTGTCCTGTTATACAAGTGTGTCCAGTGCTCTTTTTTATTTGATGAGAACTAGGCTGGGCTCTGCTCAGTTTCTAAGTCCTCTGGATGATTCTGCTGCTCTCCAAACTGGAGAGACACTTTGGCTTCTGCAACGGTTTGCACAGTGCCAAGGTAATAAACCTCAAAATGAATTTCTGATTATAGAACAAATTTGCAAGTCTCTTTGGTCTAGAATTCCATATGCAAATATCACTTCTTTAAAAATTTGTCTATCATAATGTTCTACTTGTAGGTTTCTAGGATCCTCTGGATCCTTCTACTTTGCCATTCTCCCATGCTTCTCTCATCTAGAGTCCCAATAGAATGTCCTCCCCTCTGTCTCAGTTTCCTGGTAAGTGAAGGCTTTCATGGGACATGCCCCTTGGGCTAATATGCAGATATAAGTGAGTATATACCATTTGAGTCTTTCTGCTTCTGGGTTAACTCACTCATTATGATCATTTCTAGCTCAATCCATTTATCCACAAATTTTGGGGCTCCGCTCAAACTAAGGAACCAGCCAAGGACAATACAGGCCATAAAACTTTAAACCCCTACCCAGATCTAGCAAATGGTCAGAACATTCTCCACAGAAGAGTGGAGAGTGGGATATGACTTTCTCACATAGTCTGGTGCCTCACCTTTGCCCATGTCCCCTGGAGGGGGAGACCTGGTAGCACTCAGAGGAAGGACAGCAGGTTACCAAGAAGAGACTTGATACCCTATGAGCATATACAGGGGGAGGTAATCCCCTCAGGAACAGTCATAGGGGAGGGGAATAAGGGGAAAATGGGAGGGAGGGAAGAATGGGAGGATACAAGGGATGGGATAACCATTGAAATGTAACAAGAATACATTAATAAAAAAAGGAAAAAAATAAAAATAAAAATTTGTCAAATTAGTCATTGCTTACTTCATCTTTTTTTCTCCCACTAAATTTTGGGATCTGAACCTCACAGGAAACTATTATTATTTGTTGTTGTTGTTGTTGCTGCTGTTGTTGTTGTTGTTATTAATTCAGATTATATCCTCATTGTTATCCCCTCACCTATGTCACACTCTCCTTCCCTCTTCTTCCTTGTGTTCCCCCCTAGACCTCTGACAGAAGGGGACCACCTCCTCCACCATAGGACCACAGCTTATCAGGTCTCATCCATATAGCCTGCTTCCCCCTCCTCTGTGTGCCTCCTGACCTCTTCACCAAGTGGAAGCGGTCAAATTGGGGGCACCAGAGTTCATGACAGAGGCAGTTTCAGCTCTCCCCACAAGTGTGGAGAATGAGCTGTCCTTTGGATAGATCTGAGCAGGGTGTCTAGGCATATTGCATGCATTATCCTTGGTTGGTACAACAGTATGTGCAGGAGCCCCTGGGTCCAGCTCCGCAAGCCTTGATGGTCTCCTTGTAGGGCTCCTGAACCCTCTGGGTCCTTCCATCCCCCTAATCTTCCATGCCACTCTCACCTGGAGTCCAGCAGCAAGTCCCAGCATCTGTACTGATCCCCCACTTGCTGGAGTCTCTCAAAGGACATCTATATTAGTCTAATATCCACTTATAAGTGAGTATATACCATGCATGTCTTTCAAGGTCTGGGCTACCTCACTCAGGATGGTCATTTCTAGTTCCATCCATTTGCCTGGAAATTTCAATATTTCCTTGTTTTTAATAGCTAAATAGTAGTCCATTGTGTAAATGTACCATAGTTTCTTTAAGCATTCTTCAATTGAGGTATATCTAGGTTGTTTCCAGAGTCTGCTTATTACAAATAAAGCTACTATGAACATAATTGAGCAAATGTCCTTATGTGGTAGAGCATCCTTCAGATATATGCCCAGGAGTAGTATAGCTGGGTCTTGAGGTAGCACTACTTCCAATTTTCTGAGAAGAGACAGATTGGTTTCCAAAGTGGTTGTACAAGTTTGCACACCCCCTTTCTCCACAACTTTGCTAAAATGTGCTGTAACTTGAGTTTTTATTTTAGTCATTTTGATTTGCATTTCCAAGATGACTAGGGATGTTGAGCATTTCTTTAAGTGTTTCTCGGCCATTTGATATTTGTCTAGTGTGAATTCTCTGTTTATCTCTGAACCCTATTTCTTAATTGTGTTATTTGGTTTGGTGGTGTTTAATTTCTTGAGTTCTTTATATATTTTGGATATTAGCCCTTAGTCAAAGGTAGGGTTGATGAAGATCTTCTCCCAGTTGGTAGGCTGTTGTTTTGTTCTGTTGATAGAAGCTTTTCATTTCATGAAGTCCCATTTATTAATTGTTGATCTTAGAGCCTGAGCTGTTTGTGTTCTGTTCAGGAAGTTGTCTTATGTGTCAATGAGTTGAAGGTTCTTCCCCACTTTTTCTTCTAACAGAGTTAGTGTGTCTGGTTTTATATTGGGGTCTTTCATTAACTTGGACTTTGGTTTTGTGCATGGTGACAAATATGGGTCCAATTGCATTTTTCCACATGTAGACATCCAATTAGACCAGCACCATTTGTTGAAGATGCTATCATTTTTCCATTGAATAGATTTGGCTTCTTTGTCAAAATATCAAGAGTTCATAGATGTGTGGGTTTATGTCTGTCTCTTCAATTCTATCCTATTGATCGGCCAGCATATTTCTATGCCAGGACCATGCTGTTTTAATTACTGTTGCTCTATAGTACAGCTTGAGATCAGGGATGGAGATTCCTCCAGAAGATTTCTTATTGTACAGGGTTGTTTTAGCTCTGGGTCTTTGTTTTCCATATGAAGTTGATTGCATTGAATCTGCAAATTGCTTTTGATAAGATGGCCAATTTTACTATGTTGATTCTCCAGATCCACAAACATGGGAGATCTTTCCATCTACTGATATCTTCTTCAATTTCCTTCTTTAGAGACTTGAAGATTTTTTTTTCATACAAATCTTTCACTTGCTTAGTTAGAGCTACACCAAACTATTTTATATTATTTTATGGCTATTATGAAGGGTGTAGTTTCCCTAATTTCTTTCTCAGCCTTGTTGTCACTTGTATACAGGAGGGCTGCTGATTCTTATGAGTTGATTTTGTATCCAGCCACTTTGCTGAAGGTGTTTGTCAGCTATAAGAGTTCTCTGGTGAAATTTTGGGGGTCACTTATGCACACTTTCATATCATCTTTGACTATTTTGACTTCCCACTTTTCAATGTGGATCCCCTTTATCTCCTTTAGTTGTTCTATTGCTGTAGCTAGAACTTCAAGTACTATAGAAATTCCACTAAAATTGGGGACTAGACAAGAAAACTATATTTAAAGGAACATATAATCATAATATATTAAAGCTTGTAGCTAAGAAAATATTTTAAAATTCTACAATGTTTAAAATACTCTTTCTTTAAAAAACATGCATTCTCCTGAAATCCTGAGCTTACAGGAACTGTTATGACAAGGGATACATGCTCCGTTTATCTTCTCCCAAGAAAGTGAGATGTTGTACTATGGCACCAACCATGACAAAAACATGGTTTATAGTAACTTCTAAAATAGGGCACATGTAGAATATTCCTGTTCTACATGAAAAGAATACTAATTAAGGTATTTGCAACAATCAAAATTTAATTAAAGAATACAAAGGTAACTTTCCTAATGTGTATTATCCACAAACTGTTAGCAATTCTGTCACTGCACTATTTGAACACAACAAATAGCAGTGGCTTCTTGGCATAGGACTCTCCTTTTCCTACTCTGAGCCTCTAGGCATCCTATGTCCCCAAGACATCCTCCTCGACCCATCACTCTCTACTTTATGTCATCTACCCTGACATCACGACTGTGCTTCTTTGGTTTCTGTCAACTTGAAACAAACTAGAATTATCTGAAAAGAGGCAACCTCACTTGAGAAAATGCCCCCATCAGACCGGCCTGTAGGCAAGCCTCTGGGGCATATTCTTGATTGATGGTTGATGTGAAAAGGTGGTAGGCCAAGGCGAGTGGTCTAGGCTTGTATAAAAAAACAGACCAGCAGAGTAAGCCAATAAATAGCGTGCTTCCAATGCCTCTGTTTCAGTTCCTGCCTCCAACTTCTGCCATGAGATCCTCCAATAATACTCTGTGATACAAACTATAAACTAAAATAAACCCTTCCCCTCCAAGTTGTTTTTGGTCATGGTGTTCTGTCACAATAACAGAAACCCATTGCTCTGTCAAATAATAAATATGATATGCAATCATCCTTCTTGGGCTCAGAGGTTTCCAATGCTGCCCACTCAAATCTCCCTCACAGATCCGGAGGTCTCCTGGTTGCAGCATTTGACCCACTGCTGGGCATGGAAGGAAGCATGTAAAGAATCCTGGGGTGCCGTTGCTTTAATCACACTTCTGCACTGCCTTGAATGTCATGTTCCAAACAGTCTGTGATTTCCACTTGCAGGAAACCCTTTATCCTTGTTTTGCTCCAATTCTACATGATCGGTAAATGCTCCAACCTTCTATTCCCCTCCCCCCTTCATATCTCTCTACCACCTTAGAGAGAATGTCATACTCAAGAGAAACCTAGGCTGCTTAATTCAGTAACCAAGAACATCAAGTTTCCTGTGAAGTTCAGAAATATTACCATTGCAAAAGCCAAAGTGTCTCTCCAGTTTGTGCAGCAGCAGAATCATCCAGAGGACTTAGAAACTGAGCAGAGCCCAGCCTAGTTCTTGTTGAATGAAAAAAAAAAAAGCACTGGACACACTTGTATAACAGGACAGCTCCATTCAGGGCACCATAATAGGAAAGACTCAGGCGGGGCTCAGTTCATCTCCAGGGAAAAAAAGAAGGAAAGGCTTCTAAACACTGTGCAAGCTAGTAGATACAAACAGAGGTCCTTAGCAGGAAAAGTTCAGAATGGATAGGCCCTAAGTGTTTTGTAATGCCTCCTACAGAAGTCAGGCCCCCACCCCATTAACCCCTTAAGGCTATTTTTTTTTAGTCTGAAGCCATAGAAGCTGTAAGGGACACAAGGTCTGTTTTGATCACACATTATTGAGTTTTATTAATCTGTGAGATTTGACAGGTTACCCAGTTTAGAACCAACACTTTAAGATATATAGAAAAAGTATTTAAAAATGTCCCTATCCAAATTAGTTAGGGTATTAACAAAATAATAAAATTATACCTCATTTGTGCCCCAGATTGCTACATATGACAGTAAAATCAGGGAAATTTTATGTGGATAAAAACAAACAGCTCATACAGAGGACTTCATGGGGAAGCACAGAGTAAATGGCACTTATTAATTTTCTGAAATTCAAATTTTATTGGTCTATATGTTTACCTGTAAACTCTGGCCACTCTCAAATGGAGGCTATGTGCCTGACAATGTCAGAATTTACTGCGTAGCAATAAATTCACAGGCTGATCTGTTTCTTGGCTGCAATTCATGAAGTAGGCCCACTTTCCTTTGATGTCTGGATGCTGGCAACTTAATTACTGATATTAGCCCTCAAGTCACAAATTAAACACATTATAGTTGTGTGTGTGTGTGTGTGTGTGTGTGTGTGTGTGTGTGTGTGTTGCAGAATGGCTACAAAGGTATAAAACAGAACAATGAGTTCAAAGTGGTTTTCTGAGTGCAAGTAGTCGCTACAGGTGGTGATGTAAGATGATGCAGAAGCCACCTGTCAGTCACAGGGTCAAGCCAAGCCTCAGAGCTTCAGGACAACAGAGGAAAGTCACAGGACTTGGACCAGACATGTAGGCATACAGATAGACACTCACAATTTTAGTGGGCTTTGGAAGTTCTCCTGTCAGTCCCTTGACACATAAACACAATAGTTTTATGCATTGTTTTCACACAATCCAGGTGACATGTGGTTTCCTGCACTGGTTGATGTGTCTGGTCTCTGGTCTCCTTTTGATATGGTTTGAAGACATGCCTGTGCCCATATGTTTCTAGTGTATTTTGATACCTTTATAGGTGGTTCCTTCTTACCCTTAGGAATAAGCTATCCTTTGGTCTGTGCCTTGTGCTGAGCATTGGACAGGTAGTAGTGTCCACATCCACAACAGGATGCAGTCATTCATCTTCTATTTGCACTTAAATAGTGCCAAGTCCTGCTTTGCACAAAAGAGTTCTCCAAGGCCAAGGTACAACTTCTGCCACCATTTCACACAACTCAGAGCAGGGTACACCTGATCTCCACACATTCCTGCACAGCTTTGGAGATTGACCTGATTGGGCCTACAGGGAATTAGGGAATGAAGAAATGACAGACACAGAAAAGCTAGGATTTGATACATAATGAGCTTTAATGAGGGTGTACCAGCATCCTGGACACTTTCCACATTGACTATATACATCAAAATTGAATGAGGAGGTAAGCTTATAAACAACTGAACCAGGAGGTGGGTTAGCTAATCGTGGTGAGGTGGGGACAGGAAGCTCTTAGTAGTGGAGCAGTCCTTAGGTGAAGACAGCCTGGAGGAGGCTGTGGTTGGTGCTTTGTGTATATACTGTCAACACCTGACCTCAGACTGGAGGGAGTCCTTCCCATTGTCATGGGTCTGAGGTGCTGGGGTCTTTGACATGGCCGTGACATGCTCATGTCAGGAATACACATTCACTCAGGGCTTCATCTCTTCCTTCACCATCAGTGCCAGGATATCTTAATAAAAAACTGTTCAGAGGCATCAAGATGGACAGGAGTCTCAGTCTTGTAAGAACTGCCTTTCTTACACATCCCCCTTTCACAGTGCAGAAGCTCAGCGATGCAGCGTCATGAGGGTTCCTGAGGTCAAGTCTCTCTCAGCCTTCATTTAAGAGGAAAACCCCTTCTGGCCAGGATACTATGATTTTGTGGAAACCACTTATTCTCCTTTAAATGTTACAAGCTCAGCAGGTCAAACTACAAACCTTTTTCTAAAAAGCTAGATTCAAAGAATATAAACATTCTTCAAAGGACATAATTAAATGTGGTCCAAACTGCACAGCCACGGGTTCCAGGCACCATCAGATTTCAGTTTTGTGAATATTTTATCAACCGTTCCAGCAATAGGGTTCAAGTGACCTGTTTGGCTTTGTTATCAAAGGCATCTGTTGTTATTCTGCAATGACAAAAGTGGGTCTGCCTGACAACTTAACAGCCAAAGCCTTTTCTTTGAATTGTGTGCTTTAAAAGTCTGCCAGGTAATTAACTTCCCAGCAGTTTTGTTGGCAAAGTAATAAGACAGGCAGAATGGAGCATTCCTTAATGACTGACCATGGAAACTGTAGTTAACGACAGTTGAGCTAATGTAATCAGTAATGGAAGACTGAGTAGTATGGCTGAGATGCTGCAAAACAGAAGCCATCCCATGGACCTGCAGCATCCAAGGGAGCTGAACAATAAATGAAAGCAGGAGACAGAGAGCAAGAGGCATCAGGTAGAGGGGCGGGAATGCAACCCCAGCACCCAGAAAGTTGAGGCAGGAGGACTGCAAGTTCAAATTAAGATTAGGCTACACAGCAAGACTGAGACTTGATAGGTGGGGGTCAGTTGGTAGGGAAGGAGGGCTCTTCCTTTCTGAGGACCAGGGAAGGGGAAGGAGGGGAAGAAGGGGGAGAGGGACGGAGGGTGGGACTAGGAATCCCCGGCACCCATGGATAAAGCTGAACATGGCTTCACATGCCTGAAACCTCAGTTTCAGGAGACAGAGATGGGAGGATCCTGGGAGCTCGCTGGCCAGTCAGCTTAGCACAAATGGTGAGCAGCAGGATGGGTGAGAAACCTGTGGCTCTCGAAGCAATGAGACGAAGAGGAAGCAATAGAGGATGACACCTGACGGCCTCCACTTTCATGCTCATAGACAAAGCACTTCTACGTATTCAGAAGCATATACCATGCATGCACAGCACACAGATACACACCATGCACACACACAGAGAGAGAGAGACAGAGACAGAGAGAGACAGAGAGAGAGACAGACAGAGAGAGAGAGAGACAGACAGAGACAGAGACAGACAGAGACAAACAGAGAGAGAAAGAGAGAGAGAAACAAATTTGATTCATTACACAAAGAAGCAAAAGAGAAAGAGAAAAAGGAAGAAGGAAGAGAGAGTACTTAGTTTCAGCACTGATCAATTAACACAAAGGCATTGCACGTGCCTTTCTGATTCCAGTATTTTAATTGTCCTCGATTCTGAATCCTCATAAATAATGTCAAAGTGACCACGGTTAAGGAATGGTTTCTATGGAGTAAAAACCCTGCTTAAAGTTAAAAAAATAATCCAAACATTTTATTTTAAGTTAAGACATCATTCCATTCATTACTCAAATCATAATTTATTCATGACGGGAGATATCAGCTGAATAGCTAACGTCCGATTCTGGAGATTTACTTCCTATTATAAGCCATTGCTACAGTGTCTTTCAAGAATAGTAGCATGTATACTATTTCACATTCTTATATTCTTAACAAATTTGAAATCCATTTCTTAACACGTTTAGTTTCTATTACTCTTATAGGTTAAAAGAAATTATAGCAGATCAAGTTTTAGACCAAAGTTAAAGATACTTTTTATTAAATGGAAATTACTCAATGAAGAAAGCTGTTTCATCTTCATCTTTAACCACTGTTGAAAACCGTTCACCTTTCAAGACTCAGGGCGTAGACATCATTAGGTTGGCTCATGCCTAAAGGCACTGAGGAGTAACTTTCTTTATGCTGCCCTCAAACACAGTTACACATCTAGGAACATAGAAGGCATGCTACAGAAGCCAGCTTTTTTTTTTACAACTCTCAATCTGAGATATTCTACCAAACACACACACACACACACACACACATACACACACACACACACACACACACACACACACACACACACACACACACACACAAAGGAGCTCAGCCCAGTGTGGTGCTCAATCTGTTTTCACTGGTTCCAACCCTACTTACCTATCTCTTCAATTGTGAGATTTAACTTAAAATAAGGCATCTTTAGTTTTTAGAATCAAGAGTCTTAACTTCAGTAAAATGTGACTCCTCACTAAAGGCCAGAGTTTTTCAGAGCCTGATCTTCCTCACTGTCAGTGCGGACCTACTCAAAGAATATCAGCTAGATATTTACATTTGGGCATGGGTATTCTGTGGAGTTGATTCCCTCACCATTGCCACACCTAGGAGCTCACTTTAGCTTCATGGTCATTGCTAGAAAGAATGTTTTATTTCTGAGTATTTCTTTGTTTTGGGCCACTTACTTTGCTTAAGCAAAGCCATGTAAGTTCAGTACTTAACAGAAATCATTTTTAATTATTCTATTTCCAAAACCTTAACTTCAGCTATTGATTTTCAGATTACAGGCAAATTATTCAAGTCAGTTTCGACTTAGGATATTGATGACCCGGTTGTGATTCTAAAATTTAGCTTTGGCAGTGACATCAAAATAAGCATGTCAAATCCAGACACAATCCTTTCATATTTTTTCAAGTGATTATAACTGAGCTTTAAGCTATCTGCTAGTTTATATGAGTCTGTCTTACAAAACATGATACCTTTTTCCTGAACATTTTCATGGGTTGAAAAACAAATGTGCCATTCCATCCAATTGGTGTGAAGCAGGACCTTGAATTTTCAACAGGCCATGAACCCAAAATTTGAATGCATATTCCCCAGCATGCTGTGCTGTAAAGCAGCTACAAGGGCTCTTCTAGATAGAGTCTGCTCCAAGAAAGGGCAGAGGAGATGAACATCTGCTTTTCGAGGAAACAAAAACAACCGACACTGTGGCTGGGTGCGGATAAGCAGGTGAAAATAAAACAGCCTTGCTCCCAGTTCTTCATCCCTTGTATATATAATTTCCCTTGATCTGGCCCAGTTGTTAACCTGTGTTTCGTCTGTAAAGATGAAAAAACTGAGAGCTTTACCTTGTAAAAGTATTGCTGTCTGATGATCATGGGAAGTGTTTTCAGCACTGTTTGGGCATTCGGGGCCATGCTGTACCCGTTGCTGCTTCTGCAAGCACTGCCATGTTTGCAATGAGGGAGGTAACTCAGAGGATCTATACCAACTGAAAGTGTACATATATTAGAAAGTGGGATGTAGTGGGTATAAAGATGTTTTTGTTTTGATCCTAAGCATGGGATGGGAAACAGACTTGTGAGAAAACAGGTGATGTTTATCCACTAGAAGAGGAAATGCCTCTGTCAGGGGCCTGGTCTTTGCCAGCTGAAAAACATCCTACTATAGACTCTGAGAGGGGATATGTATGTATGTATGTATGTATGTATGTATGTATGTATGTATGAGCCCACAACAAAAGGCTGGGATTTTGGGTCTTGGCATTGTTTCCTATTGTTTGGCTGCTCATCACTCCACTTTGAGACACTCCTAGAGAAAAACCACTCCAGAAAACACTTTGAGGTTCTGGGTTCCAGCTGCTGGTCTGGGTTCCGGCTACTGCAGTTACAGTCACCTTTGCTGAATTGCTGCTTTGCTGTTTAATGGGTCTGCTGGAATCCTGCTGACAACGCCAGGCCAGTAGAATTCCTCCCAAAAACTCAGTCTAAGGAGGTCTACTTCTCCTGCTCTCATTAACCTCTTTTCTCTCCTATCTAGGATAGGTGGGTTGGAAGGGAGGTGTAAGCATTAAAGAACCCCAAATAAAGTAAGTCTGAAAAAGATCAAAGCCTACAATGGGAGAAGAGAGAACATTTCAGGGCATGCAGCCTGTGTCCAGGCATTATAGGAATACACAGAACCAGATCTTCTGAACATGTGCACAGAAATGTGTTTTTACACACAATAAAATAAATCATGTTTCAAAAAAAAGGAAAGAAAGGAAAGGAAGAAAGGAAGAAAGAAAGAAAGAAGGAAGGAAAGAAAGCAAACATTACATGAAAGGTAAAGTTTAGGAAGTGAATGAAGCCTCCCTCTGTACACCCAAGAAAGAAGGCAGGAAACAGGGAGGGAAGAGACACCACCACACAAGCACAGGCTCTGGCTCCCTGCTCCAGAGAGCTCTCTCCCTTGCTAATTTACAACCATGTTTATAAAATGGCTTTGGAAGGAATCTGACATTCAGCCATGAAGCAGAAACAGCGCAATAAAACATACAAAGTAAAGTGATAGATATTTTTCTTTATGTCTCATTAGCTTTTATAAGTCATTAATATTTTGGCAACAGCAACATGAATGAAATACCATAAACCCTCACGGCCAATAGCACTATCCATCATGGTCTACAGTGCCGTTAGGTTCTGGAGAAGAGAGGAAAGACTTGAATGGGTGTGCCCAGTTTTTGTCATTGTTAAGATTTTTTTTTCTAATTAAACCATGATTTCTCACATAAAATCTATGAAACTTACTTGTAAGAGACATAAATTCCCAACTCTATGATTGTGTAAAATTTTGAAATGATGGGAGGCCCTCCTCCTGCCCTTCTTGACTGCAAAGGAGATGGGGACCCTTTACCACCCACACCCACTGCCCACCATGCCAGCCAGAGACTGAGCAGACACTACACCTTAAAGCAGAACTGCCAAGAGAAAAGGTGACTATTGAACAGAAAACAATAAGCAGTTAAGGAAAATTAAAATCCAGCATGACAAAGGGTTTTCTAAAAATAGCCATGGTTTTCGGATTTAAAATTGGCCCCTTGAGACAAAGGTGGGTGTTTTTCCATCTCTTGAACCACTTCAGGTCTGAAAAATGACATTTTAAAAGAGTTTTTGTTTGTTGATTTTTTACATTTAAACACAGAATTTCAGGTAGCCCAGGCTACCCTCTAGTTCCACTCTGTAGCTGAGGATAACCTTGAGCTTCTGCTCCTCCTGCTTCAGCCTAAATCCTAGGACTACAGGCATGTGCCACATTTAGTTTGAACAAATATTTTTAGGAAATAAACCAGAAACTTCAAGGGTAGATCTTAATGAACAGATGGCTTATTGCAGGTAAAATAAAATGTCATCATGATGCTGGCAGTAAATTTTTTTCTAACAGAAGAAAAACCTGAGCCACCTCATCAGAGTGGCTCACTAGATCTAGAATGTTACACACACACACACACACACACACACACACACACACACACACACACACACTGTAGACTTACTAAAGAAAAGGCTCTTTCAACTCCCTAGGCAGACAATACAGCTCCCTCCTGATAAAAAGTAAACAACAGCCAAATGAGAGCAGATACACAATCATGTGGGAAGATGAAAAGGAAGCTTTTGTAATTAGTAGACACCATTCCATATAGCATAACTAAATGGAAAGATGGATCCATAGCTGTCTGCTGTAAAAGTAACTTTTATGTTCTTGGCTCAGTTTGTTGTCTGAGAGGAGGTTTACTGCCTCCTTCTGCTAACCTAGGCCTAGTCCTGGAAGCTTCTAGCCTCCATACAATCTAACCTAGGCCTAGAATGTTTTCAGCTTCAGAGACTTACTGCTTAATAAGCTCACCCTTTCTTGTTCTTTCTGAGCTCTGGGTTCAACTCTGCTGTCTTGGCTCAAACTCTTCTTGCAACTCACTTATTTAATCCAGCTTCTCTCTCTGTCCAGAATTCTCTGCTTGGCTTCAGATTTACTTAGCAATCTACTGTAATCTTCTGGCTTCTTCTCATTTTCTGGCTTGTTCTGTCTTCACCTGAGTTCTCTCTCTTCAACCCATCTCTCTATTAGTGTGCTGGTAAAATTGCCTTCTCTCTCTCTCTCTGAAAAACTGCCTCTTTTCTCATGGGTGTTGGGCATATCCTATTCTGTCAAATATCATCTGATTCATCATTTTTTTCCTGCCACTCAATTAGACATCACTTCCAAACAAGGATGCTTCCTTCTACAAACTAACTTTACCTTTGTTTGGGATTAAAGGCCTGTATCACCACGCCTGGAACCAAGCCTTTTTTTTTTTTTTTTACCTGATACTTGCTCTATACCAGTCTGGCCTTGAACTCAGATCTGTTTGCCTCTGTCTCCTGGATTAAAAGTGTGTTTGTATTCAAACCGGATCACACAGACCTAGAAGGTCTTTGGATGTGATCTCTTGCCAGAACAGCCTTGTTCTGAATTAACATTCTTCTACAGACCATAACTATTCATAGAGAACCTCACAGAGTCTAAAATTTGCAGATGCTCAAAATTGCAACGGTATCTTCACAGAGCCTACACATATCTTCTAAATTTCTTAAGTCATGTCAAGAGGACATTAATGCCAAATACAATCTAGATACTAGACAGTAGTTAATTCGTTGCATTGACCATGGAATAATGACAGCAAAGACTTAAATTTCTTCACTCTATTATTTTCTATATGCCATTTGGACTCCAAGGGTGAAAAAACTATGGATATAGAGGCCCAAGTGTAGAAAGACGTCTCCAAATATGCTAAGAAATCTCACCAAAACATACAAAATAGATCACACATTTGAAAGTATATTTCCTGTTCATTATATGGCACGTTGTTGTTGGATTAACACCAAACATAAGGGCTTGCAACAGTGTAATCATATGCATCCTTCAGGCAGTAGTTTGGTCTGTATGCACTGAACCAGCAGCCATATGCAACCTGATGAAAGTATTAATTTAACACCAGGTTATATTAAGGTCACTGAAATATAGTCCAGATACAATATAGTCTCTTAGGCTTAGCAAAACTCTTATTTTGTTGGCCTGGCCTTGATGAATCACTGTGTTTTCACTTGTCCTGAACAGACATACATAGTCTATTCACCCCCAAATAGGGAACCTGCAATATAAATGACTCCACCCAAGTCTAGCTTAGAGAATATGGCGGTTTGAATAAGAATAGCCTTCATAGGGTCATATATTTAATTGTTAGTCATCATGGAGAAGCACCGTTTGAGAAGGATTGGGAGATGTGGCCTTGTTGAGTAGATGTGGCCTTGTTGAGTGTTTTTCCTGCACGTATGTATATGCATCATGTACATTCCTGGTGCCCTCAAAGGCCAGAAGATGGAGTCAGATCCCCTGGGCTCAGATTTACAAATGATTGTGCATCAGCATGTGGGAGCTGGGAATCAAACCAGAATTCTCTGCAAGACCAACATGTGTTCTCAGGCACTGATTCATCTCTTCAGTCTCCATTATAATGCAAAGAGTTAATGTAAATTACTTGGCACAATGTAAAAAGATCAATAAATTTTACGTATTTTAAACATAAAATATATTAAAAGGTAATGATTGTTTCATCCTTGAATGATTTTTTTCTGTCAAAAAAAATCAATGTTGCAATAAATATTTACTGAGTGTCCATTTATTACATGGAAGTCTTGCATATTACGTTATAGATTTTCTTATCTGACCCAGGATTAGTACAATATTTATGAGTACTGTTAGTGTCTAATATTCAAAACCACTGCTTTAAAGTTTCTTAGGGTGTCAGTGCCAGCTCCCACACTGGGTAGTTTCAGGTTCATAAGAGTTCTCAGGTTTGTGATGCCTGAGGACAATCTCTTGTTGCAGGATATTTGATCCCATTGTGAACCCCCAGACTGAGAACTGTAAAAGCCTGTTTCTACTTGGGGAATGGCTCAGCCCTAGCACACACCTTTAATTCAAAAACTAAACAAAGTTAACCCTAGATCAAGAGGCAGAGCAGGAACCCGGGTGGCAGGGATTAAGTAGAAAGGAGGCACATTGAGAAGAGTATTTAAGAGCACGTGGAAAAAGAAGAGAGGGCTTTTAGCTTTCGGCTTTTTGGCTTTTTCCATCTTGGATGTGAGCTGAGTAAGAAATGCATTTTCCTCTGGGATGCGGGCTGAGTGGGAAGGTGAGCTGGGTGCTTCTCTGCCTCTCTGAGCTAGCAGGCTTTTGCCTCAATATCTGGACCCTGAGTCTTCGTTAGTAAAATCAAACAATCGGTATTTTTTTTATTTAAAACAATTTCTCACTGCTATTTTAACATAACTAATCTGGCAAACTTAAGGTATCAAAGTCAATCCTGGCACAGCAATTGGTGTTTACATGGACCAAAGAGTTTTTCCTTACAATAATTTTTTAAAGCTATTAAGCAGGGAGCAGGAGAGAGTGGGCAGCTACACTTTCACGCCACAGCTGGACACCTGGAAAGCTCATGTTTCTGGGTGCTGCAGCCATTTTTCCAGCATAAACGAACTATTTTCTGAAGGTACAACGGCAATCTATTATTCATGTGTGTGCTCTGAGTTGTAATCCAACTTCCGAGGCAGAACTCATATAAAAATAATTAATTTTTTTTACAGAGCGAGGGAGATCCAGCATTAAAATTATACGAGAACAATAAGAATCAGAGTGGGGACAGAAGCAGGCGCGCCGGATGCAGTGCCCCACACCCAACCAGCTACCACCCCGGCAACTTTATCTAAGCTTCACAGACAAGACAGATAAAAAAAAGGAAAAGGAAAAAAAAAGTATAAAGGGAAACTGAATATTGACCAAAGGAAAATCCAGAAATAGATACGTGCGGTTAAAATAAGCAGATAATGGTTTTCAGACCATAAACATTCCTTATCTTCCCCGTTTTTTGAACTCAAACCATTACAGCAAAACGGATGTATTCTGTGCTCCCATCCAAAGCTGAAGGCGGAGCAGACTGTCCTGCCAGCCTGCGGACGCTGAAGGAACCGGGGAATGGCAGGCAGGACGGATGTGCCTGTCAGGTGAGGAAGAAAAACACCAGGTTCCCACCCTCTCTTCCAGTTTCCTCATGCATCTTTTCTTGTGACGTCTTCATTGTACACTTTGCCTCACCTTGTAACTCATATGCTGATGGACACTTCTGCCGGCACCCAACCTCTGACCTCAGCTGCCTGGCAGAGACGTACACACAAACACACGGATTTTATAAATAACAAAATGGCAGTCTATTTGCGCCCATCATACCAAACACGGAGAATCACTATGAATTATGAATTGTGTTTCTTTTGTAAAAATGGGAATATTAAATTTGTGAAAAGTATGTTTTGAGGTAAATCTAAGAAATGCACCAACTTTGAGGTAGTTTCACCTTACTTGAAAATAGTGTGATCTTACTAAGTAAAATTTAGGTGCTATTGTCCTCACCCATGGGTCACTAAATTGATAGATGACAATGTAATATCACCACAACATAAATTATATTATCCTTTTTATTTCATTGTAAATGGACTATAGCTTTGAGAAAAAGAAGTTTTGTGTTTATAAGACTTTTTGCAATTACAATATTAATATCATTGAGATTTCATCAATGTAGCACTTATAAGACAATGCATACACATTCAATTAAAAATAAAACAGGCATATAACCAGATATAAAGGTTATTAATAATGGAACTGTAGATTTTTTCTAACTTTATAAAATATGATTTTTTGTCATCATACTAAATTGTTTTAAGGAACAACAACAAAAACAATTCAGGTGGCCCTTGGATAATGAGGGATTAGGGACCCCCAATACCCCATACAATTAAATTGCTTGCCGTAACCTCTTCTGTTCATTCAATTATGCCATCTAACAGAAAGAAGGTGGCAGGAACAGTCACTGACTCCATGGAGGTGAGGTCCTTGAAGGCTATGGCCAGCATGCAAAGGCAGAGACTATGTCCCCTGCTCAGAAGAGCCATGGTGTATGCCAGAACAGAGCCTAGCAGCAGCACATGACGCAAATGTTCACATGCATTTGCTCAGTCTCCCGACCCCCTCCCCTTCCCCTCTCGCCCCTGCCGTTGCTCCGCCCATCCCACATAATGAAGCACTTGTAGTTTTAGTTTTTCAACCTACTCATAAGTCACATCTGAAAGTGCCAGCTGGCACCTAGAAGTCCTGATATAAATAACCCTAGGAGTTTACATCCTCAATTTTCTTGACGGCTACCACATTTCAACTTTATTTCAAAATTCTGTAAATTTTCATGACAACCAGAGCGTCTCTTCAAAAAGAAAACTAGTCCATGTTTCCAGCACACATCCAGGTTCTCAACCTTACTGTAGCATTGTGACACATGGACAACTTTCTCACTAAAAAAGAGAGAGAGAGAGAGAGAGAGAGAGAGAGAGAGAGAGAGAGAGAGAGAGACAGAGAGAGAGAGAGACAGAGAGAGAGAGAGACAGAGAGAGAGAGACAGAGAGACAGAGAGACAGAGAGAGACAGAGAGAGACAGAGAGAGAGAGAGAGACAGAGAGAGAATGAACACAAATTTAATATCTGTGAGGATTCCTCCTGTCATCTCCTCCTCAATACTATCACTCCAGAATGTCTTCTTACAGTTTTAAATTCCCATTACCCAAAACCAGATGGAGCATAAGCAACAGCTACTTTCTTAAACAAGTTTCCCATGAAGCACTTAGACACTGAAATCTGAAAATCTTGCCTTAGGCTTTAATCATTTTACCCTGATCTCTTTTCCCATTTCATCAGCACAAAGCAATATTGCTTTACATAAGTCATACTCCCTATTTATGTGGTTCAGCTTAAATACCTCATACAGTTGAAAAGAAGGGGAAGACTGCAAACCCAAACAGCAGAATGATGTGGCATGGCAGAGGACGTGAGCAGAAAGAACAGAAAAAGGGCTTTCTTACAGAGAAAAGAGTGGAAGAGGAGGAGGAGGTGGTGGTGAAGGAGGAGGAGGAAAAGAAGAAGAAGAAGAAGAAGAAGAAGAAGAAGAAGAAGAAGAAGAAGAAGAAGAAGAAGAAGAAGAAAAGTTGCAGAAAGAAAAAAATGCAAAGAAAATGAAGCCATAGACTCAGAAACTTCAGGACACAGATGAGGCGTCACCCAGCAGCTCTAAGCACACCTTGCTTCCACTCCCATGTTTTCTCTCTTCATTAACTGACCAATCCAGTAGGTTGTGATAGGCACTGTTTTTTATCTTGTATTTCCACCACGTGCAAAGCAGCCACAGTCAGTGATACTCTGGCCAGTATTCTCCATCTGTTGAGGGTGCTAAGCCCTAGGCAAGAAAATAGTCTAAAAACTCTAAAAGCATAGACTACTTTTAAAACTAACGGTGTGGAAATGGTGATGAAAAAATAATAGGAGAGTGTTAGATAAGACCTGTATGAAAAGAAGGTTAGATCAGGTTAAATTAGATCATATTGGATTGAATTAGTTTGGATTAGATTAGAGTAGATTGCATTGATGTCTTTACACAGACCTGTTAGTTCAAGATAGAGGCGCGTGGAGCAGAGAGCCAGAAACAGCATGTGAACAACAGCAAAGGCCCAGAGGTAAAAATGAGCTCCAAGAAACATTGGAGAATTGGACAGAGACATTTAAAAAGATGAACAAAGGAGGAGATGGAGAGTGATGGTGCTGACTGCGGACACTCAGAGATCAAAATCTTGCAGGGGCTTAAGAGCCATGTGAAGTGTTTGAACTTCGTGATAAGTGCCAAGGATTCAATAGCAGGTAAACTAATGGTTTTATTTTTATTAAGACATCAATTGTCAGGCATGGGAGGGTATTGCCCATAATCCATACACTTTGGAAATTCAGTCAAGATAACTACTACTACTATGTATATACAGCCTGGGCTTTGTGAGCTTCAGGCCAATTAGGGCCATAGGGTGAGGTCCTGTCTCATAAAAAAACAAGAACCAGGTCCAGGATCACTTATTGGTATAGTACCTGTCTGCATTCACAAACCCCTGGGTTCAACCTATAGCACCCAAACAAATACATAAATAAGGGAAAATATGAATTATACATGTTAAATGTATTCGAGGTGAAATTCCTATTTGAACAAACAGCACTTATCCTATGATAAATAGATAAAGAGGTCATGGGAGAAATAAGTAAACGTTCTTAAGGGATGATGGTACTTTGTATAAGGATTTCTTCTGTGTCAGAAGCTGAGTAGAGTGGACATATTAACTGGATGAAAATAATGTGAATAGATTAGTTTAAAGAAGTGATCTGGAGATTTCAGTGTTATATACATCCCATTTTAAGTGCTTAAGAAGCAAATGAACAATGTAAGCATAAGTGTGTAAATATATACACTGTAAAAATAAATGTGGGTGCAGGGAACTATGAATTAAGCTGGACACATAAAGTGGAGTTGAATGTCTAAGAACACTACTGCAACCTAAGGGAATGCATAATATTTCCAAAGGAGAATTTGCACCTAAGAAACAGAAAGCTAACATGGGTAACTCTAACAGAGGTCATGGAAAAGGAGCCAATTCGGACTAACAATTCCCATGAAATTTGTGTCAGCAATCCAAAGCCAGTAGCATCTATACATAGATAAGAAGATAAAAGCTCTAGTTCCAGATGCGCTGTAAGCCTTCAGGTGTCTCCCACTGCCAACAGGTCACCTTTTAGCTCTATGGAGACCATAGCCCAATATATGATCCAGCAGTTAAGAACACTTGATGCTGTTACAGAGTAGCCTAGTTCTGCTCCTAGCACCCACATCAGGTGGTTTACAAGTGCCTGTAACAATAGCAGTTCCAGGGAATGTGACTTCTTCTTTTGTCCTCTGAGAGCACCCACATGCATGTGTCATACATTCAAACAGACACACACACACACACACACACACACACACACACACACACACACCTTTAAAATAAGAGTGACTAGGCTTCAGAGAACAGTGGATAAGCAGAGGGAGAAACAGTGGGTTGGTTGGTTAGTTGTTTAATGCCTAAAGCCACACCGCAGTAGCAATCAGCAAAAGATACTGGGTGTTGTACATCAAATCTCACTCCATATTCCAATTTAAACTAAATAATAACAGCTCAGAATTCTTCCTCATTGTTGAGGTAAAAAGTCCCAAAAAGATAGCAGGATTGAGCTAGGATGACAAAAAGCCTTTTAGTGGGTGATGATATGATTGCACCCAATGGTCATTCAAAGCTCATGTGTGTGTGTGGGGGGGGGGGGACGATTGTACATGTGGCATGCATGCTTATTAGTGTGGATGTGTACATATGAATGTGCAAGTGCACATGCAAATGGGTGACTGTGGGCACAGACGCCAGAGGTCGAGGTTGGCAACACTGAATGTCATTCTTGGTCAATTTTTTTTTGAGAAAGTGTTTCTCACCAAACCTGAAGCACACTGCCACCTCCAGATCAACATGGGTTCTGTAGATGCCTACCTACATCCCCAAGCATGCTCAGGAGTCACTCGACAGAGTCATCTCCTCAATTCTATAAAATTCATATTAAATCAGTGAACTTAGGATACAACCTAAATATATTTGGCTTTGTTATTCCCACTTCTCATCCTCTGTATCTCCCATACCTGAAGTGAGGTACTATGCAAGTGCCTATTTCACTAACAGTAGCACAAAACTGTTTCCCAACAGCAGGGCTCATGCATAAAGTACGGACAAAGGCATTTTCATAACTGTTCTTCAAGGACTAACATGTGCCTGAGGCCATCAGCGTGTAGACAAACTATATGCCACATTCCAAAACAGAACATTGAGGGCATACGTTCTGTGCTAATGAATCTCACCACCACAGCCACCGAAACAAAAACAACAAAACAAAACAAGCAAACAAAAACCATCCCCCTTCTGACCAGCCCAACCTGAAGATTGCTTTTACACATGGTCTTCGTGTCTCAAAACAGCTTTGTCTATTTCTTCATGATTAGCGCCAGCTGGGCTGTTTCAGATCTTGTCACTTATTGTCTTGAGCATCAAATTGCCACCCTGAGCACCTAAACAACAAGATGATGACAGATAAACAATAACAATAACAAACTATAATAAACTATTCATACCTTTTAAAAGGAGAGAAAACTGATGCTCAAAGAAAGAAAGAGACATGCTCCAAGTTCAGGTCTAATGAGTGTGGCAGTAAACTTTACACCAAGCCCTGTTGAATGTTTATTTGAAAAGTTGGCAAACCAAAGCCAGAGGGGGTTGTGGAAGATCAAGGTAAGGGAAGCCAGGGCAGTTAGGGAGCTCTGTAGGTCTGTTTTCCTGGCATCAGCACAGGCTGCCGCTATCCGCCAGTCACCGCATGTTTTGGATTCTGTAAATCTAAAGAAGTTATGGACTAGGTGCGTCTTATGACTACTTCCTCTTATTTTCTCCCCCCCCACAAAAAAAAATAATGGTTCAGTTATTTATTAGGATGCAGGATACAGAGGCACCACCATCACACCCTATCCCCAAAGACAGGAGATGACAGCAAATGGCTACTATCCCCCTGCAAGGCCAAGAGAGACAGCTAAAAGCAGCCTGTGTCACAGGACAGGGGCAGGAGCATTTTCTGGATAGTAGCCTTTAATCAGGGAGGTGGCTCAGGAGTGCCTACTCCATAGCAAAGCTGGTGGGAGGCAACTACAAGCTGGTGGAACCAGCAGGTGTCCTAGTCACCTGGCTCAAGACAAGACTCTGCATGATTTCACACAGGTAGCAAGGCTGAATGATCAGCCACAAGGGGACCCCTGGTGTCAATGGTTTCAGTTTCTTTGTGAACCACAGATTGTTCATGCTCATGCAACTGAAGGGAAAGTGTATGAGGAAAACACTCAGAAATGGCAATATTTACCAAACATACGAGGCTTAGCTATTTTTGTCCTTTCCTTTTCAAGAGCCAACTCTAAAATAGGGGCTGTTCTCTTTTATTTTCAAAGAAATACTAATTCCTGTGTGTACTAATGACACTCATCACATTTGGCCTCTCTTGGTCTCATCTGCTGAACCCCCAAACAAAGAACCCCCCAAAAAATGATTTAGTGGGATTGGTTCTCCTTCCACAGACAACTGGAAAGCTATGAAAGATGTCGTTTCCCTTTGACCTTTCTGTAAGCCAAGTGAGAAGAAGGTAAGTGTGTGAGCTCTCTGCTTCTAGCTGTAAGGAGGAAGAAAAATGAGATTGGCCTCTATGGGCGTGGAGGGCTGGGAGAACTCTCTAGAAAGGCCACAGTGCCTTCATTTCTACCCTCTTCTGTGGGAATGAGTATTAGGTTTGATAATAAGTATGTCAAGGTCATGTTTACCTAATTGTAATGAAGCAAAGCATAAATTTCAAATAGGTAACCATCTGCAGGGAATGACTAGATCTTTTTTTTTTTCTCCCTCCAGAAGCCAAGTAATTAAAATGGAAAAATGTGTTTAGTGTTCAAAGAAACTGGAGTGTTACTATATTAGATAAGGGAGCCGTCTATGACCACATAATGTCATTAAAACGATCGGAAATTACGTGGTCTTTTAAATTGCTTTATTTCCCTCAGCAGAATATTAATTTCAGGTGGGTAATTTAAATTGCATTAACAGCAGACTCCTTAAGATGACACTTCATTTAGTTGTGGAAGTCACTGCTGCTTAAGTGATCCCCCCAGTCTGCCGTCGCACACTGAGTCTAGCCTGTGCCAGATTGGATATTGTTTTTTTCAAAATACCACGGGAGTGTCAAATGCCTTATTGCAAACCTGCTGCTTTATGAGAAAATGTGATGTAAATAAAGCAGAGGCAGGTCTGCAAATTGCCACGTTTTAGGTAGAAAATGCTTCAGTTGGATGTACGAAAGAGACTGACAGGTTTATGAACCAAATCATTTTGAGACTATCCTTCACACACACTTGATACCACCACATCTGCGGAGGCCATATGGTGTAAAGTAGACCCACAAGATCTTCAAGGACAGGCAAACTTAGACTCCCAAATGTCTCTGTCTCACTCATTAATAAAGTTGCTAATTTAGGGGTCAAAGAAGTACCAAAACAGAGTTTTTAAAGGAAAATGTACAAAGCTCATTTTCTTACAAAAACAGAATGCACACCCCACATGCTGTGCTTTTCCATGGTCCTTCAGCCGCATTGCAACAGCCTCCTCACACAATACTTTCTTATTTGTTCTCAGATAAACATTGATCGTCTTGTTTCTCTACCTGTAGATTTGTTGGTACTCAGCAGAATTTTATAGGGACAGGATCACAGAATATATAGTATTTCTTCCATTTCCCTTCACTCAATCCCGTGGAAGTCCATCTGTTCCACCAGGGATCTATCAATCATGAATTTTCTTTTTGTTTTGCAGAGTAGTATGCTAACATGTAGATTGTGTACATGTTTACCTGTCAATGTTCTAGCTTGGGACAACTGTTACTATGCTGCTATCAGCATCATGACTAAGTCTGTCACTGGGCATATGCTTTCATGACTCCTGTAAAAATATCAAGAAGTGAAATAGCTGGCCACAGAACAGTTATTTAACAAAAATATTACTTTTTCAATACCATGCCTACAATTTTAGTGTAAAAAACCCAGTCAAAAGATCTTAGCTAATAGTTCCTTTTTGAATATATACACATATATATGCATGTATATGTGATTATATATATGTGTATATTATAACATATGGCCTCTGCAGATGTAGTGGTATCAAGTAACTGTGAATAATATTCTCAAAAATGATTTGGTTCATACACATGTCATTTACTTTCATACATCTAATTGAAGCATTTTCTACCTAATGTATAACTATACATATATATGGGTGTGTATGTATATATGTATGAATATATATATATTTACTATGAATGTACAAAAGTATTTACTATGTCACTAAAAAGTGACAGTTCATTGGAATTAGTGAGGTTGTGTCGTACTGAAACTAATTCATGATTATGGTAGCCAAGTGATCGGTTTTATTATGAGCTGTCTGTAGACTAGAAAACCAGGAAAGCCAGTGATGATATTCAGCTCAAATATAATGCTTGAGGCCAGGAAACCATTATATAGTATGTCTTGCAGTCTGAGACCAGAAGCCAGAAAACTAGTGTGTATATGAGTGGTCAAATCTGGAGGAGCAGCTGGTTTAAGTACTGGATCTGTAGTCAGGGAAGAACAGGGAGTCTAAGGAAACACAGAAATACCAGGTGGGGAGAAAGGAAGGGGAAGAACGGAGGGGAAAAAGAAAGGAGATAGAGACAAGAGAGAGAAAGAAGAGGAGAGAGAGGAGGGGACAGAGAGGAAAGAGAAGAGAGGGGGCAAAGAGGGAGGAAGAGAGAGAGAGAGAGAGAGAGAGAGAGAGAGAGAGAGAGAGAGAGAGAGAATCGGATACCTAATAACAGTGCTAAGGGCAGAGTTTTTACCGCAGTCTGAAACATCTTCATAGTCATGGCAAGAAGTGATCCTTTCCAGTAGCCCAGACAAGTGGACACCTAGAATTAACCACCACATCACCAACTCATCACCTTAAACCAGCATGCATGAAATTCCAGTTCTTTATTTTTGGTAGTATTTGGTGTGGTCAGACTTTTTAACTTTTAATCTTTGTGTACGTGTTATTATATCTTTTTTTTTTAAGTCTGCATCTCCTTTATGTCTAGTCATACTAAATCTCATTTTGTGTCACTTCCCATATATAAATGTATATTATTATATTATTAAATATGCACATATATACTCAAAATGGAACAATCTGTTAATATCTTTTGGCTGGAATTTTCTTAAATTAAAATTGTAAGGGTAGCATTGCAATTATATGTTTGTATCACACTGTGACTATCCAATCCTACCTTGAACAAAAGTCATACAATTTGTTCATGTCTTCTAGCTATCTGGTGATGGCCCTACAGGCCTAAAAGACTGTGACTGAAAAAGGCTGAACATCAAAATTCCTAAGAACTAATGAACAGAAGTCAGTGAAAAGCTCTCAGTACCTTTGTAGCAAAAACTAGTTCATCCACCCATCTTTCATGTGATTCTTTTATTCTTTTCCCAAGATTGTAACCATACCATGCATCTGACTGCTTAACGAATGCCTCCTTACTTTTGTAACAGTTGAGCCAGAAGTTCCAAAGATTTTAAACAAGGAAGTTAATCTGGGTAGAACTAATAATTCATATTAGTCAAAAAGTAAGAAATGGGCAATCCATTAACTGAGGAAACTATAGCAGCTTTTTAAGTAGGAAGTACATATAAGCTTTGTGCTAATGAAGTCAAAGCAGTTTTCTATTTCTCAATCTTATAACATTAAATGGAATATTTGTGAAATATTATAGAATGTTCTGATGTCATTATTCAACAAAACCAGTGACTTAATAATCAGTGTAAACGTCAAGTGTGACTGTGTTATCAAGGCAATTCTAAACATTAATGTTCAAAATATATGCAGTCTTCTCCTTTCTGTAAAAACCCATCCTGACTATCTTTAACAATAAATCTTTAATAATTTGTGGCTATAATACATATGTTTACAAACAACAGCATAGGCAGCAGAAAGAATTTCACTATAAGAAAAATAAAACAAATATCACTCCAAGCTCAAGCTAGTCATAGCATCATACTAAAACTCTTACCACTCCTTTATATCCATTGAAGTTTGTATGGTTTTAGATATCTCTCTCTCCAAGTGTCCACTAGCTAACTGAACATCCTTCTCTGGTTCAACATGAAGAAAGCAGATGATGGCTACCAGACAGTTTTCAAATTTACTTTAAGACAAGTGACTGACATGCAAGGTCAAAGAATCTCAATCAAAATTCTGAGTCTATTGTCTCTACTTTGTGCACTCAAAGCAACTGTCCTCTGGAGGAGAATCATGGGTACACACCTAGCTGGTAAAGCATGTGTGTGTGTGTGTGTGTGTGTGTATGTGTGTGTGTGTGTGTGTGTGTGTGTGTGTGTGTGTGTGTGTGTTGGAGATAAGAGAGTCATCATAAAAGCAATCATTGTTCATAGCAAAGTGATTTGTAAGGTTAAACTTGTATTGAATTAGTACTAATAATTTTTACATTATATATTACTTTTGGATCCTCAAATCATTTGTGCTTAAACAAGCATATGTCATTTTTCGTTTTGATTTCCCTTTGAAGCACAGTTGTTAAATATTTGAATATAGGAAATGTTATTCTTGTAGCAGAGTAGATTGTAAAATAGACATTTCTGAAATTTCAAAGATTAAGACTATTTTGATAACATTATTTATAGAGTTAAAAATATGGTTATCACAAGTCTGTTGTTGGAATAAAGTACTACATAAGATAATTTGCTTGGCAGAGTATTTTTTTGCATCAGCTAAAAATAAGTTCTCACAAAGTTGGAGAGAAATTGAAAGCCTAAGACATCACATAATATTGTATGTGTATATATATATATATCACATATTATATATAACATATATGTGTAAATATGTGTGTGAAATCTGAAGAATTCTAGAGATCCATAAATAACCTAGAATGGAAGACATTTAGATATTCATATTGGACAAATATTAGGAAAAAACAAAGCAATCTTTACACACACTACTGTAGTGTTCAACTTCTGTTAATATAAAAGGTAAACAACACCAACCACAAGGCTAGATTAGATCAGTTGGCTGGCTCTCCTGCTTATTCACCTGGTGAAATCAACAGGAAAAGTTAACATGCCCTAGAAACATTGGGATGACTTCAGAAGGACCCCATCAGGGCAACTTCTAATTTCAGTTCTGACATGCAAGATGCTGGAAGCTTTTATTCCCATCCTTACAGTAAGAAAAAAATAAAAACAAAGAAATCAATAACCTTTCTTAGACCTATCAGAGAACTGAGGCCACAGATCAAGTCCCTCCACAAACATAAAGTGAGAGATGCCTCCAGGGAGAACCAGTAACTGAGATCTGCTTACCTGGAACAGATGTCACTAGAACTGTGTACTGGTAAGAAAGCTTAAGTGGTAATTTGGAGAAAGTACTGGCATCTGAATGTGGACTAGTGGGAAAATGAGGAAGCCCTGGGGGGGGCTACCTTAGGGAAAGGCCCCATGATTCCATGGGCTTTCGATCCAGAAATTCCAGCAGGCTCTCACAGAAGTATCTTCCCCTGATCCCCTGATTCCTTATCTGCTGGCTGAAATTCCTTTCATCTATCCACATGGAAATCAAGAGTAAGCAAGGATGGCTTCTTCAGTGTAGGCAGTTCCAAGCCTTAGAGTGCCTATTGGGTAGACCAGCAGGCTCAAATGCTGACATCTCTGATCCCTCAAAACTAAAAGTTAGACCTCAGAGCTCCAGCGGCCAAAGCCTTACATCCATAGATGCTTCAGTAATTTTCATGATCTGGGATTTGACTGTCTCGGAACAGAGATCTGTGACATCTAGCAGCGGCGGCGGCGGCGGCGGCGGCAGCGGCGGCAGCAGCAAGTTTCTAGCCAATTCTACTGCTTCCAGGTGCTTTATGTCAAGATGTTAGCTCCTTCTAGTGTTACTGTTCTCAGAATTCGGGTATCAGGCCCTCAATTCTTAGGCTTGGAAACCCCCTGAAGGGCTTCAAGCAACCAGTCCCCCATCTCTAACCCTTGACTTTTGACCAAGCAAGTCTATCAGTGCCATTTTCCAACATCTTTTCCTAACAATATTTATAATTAGGGCATTTACATTAAGGCACAATGTTTCTGTACATTTTAGATGATAGAGTGTAAACATAACCTTCAATTCCCTGCCAAACCAAAGAGGCCTCATGACTCCCCTTGCTGTAAAAAGCACTTTATTGCAGTGCTCAGTAACAGAGCACACAATGTGTCTGAGACTTATTCACCTTGTTATACTCTATCCATGGAGGGAACAATAACAAGCAAATCCGTGTATTTATAGTCTGGGTATAATTTTTTTCTGGGTAGTTTTGCTCAGAAGTTGGTTGAGCCATAATAAAGAGAAAGATCACATGTGCTTTCAGTAGCAGACCTGGAAGGACAGAGAGCTAGCTGTTCAGAGCCTTTGGAGCCCAGGCGATACTATTATGAGGCCCAGAGACCAGACTTGGAGATCCAGGGTTTGATGGTTGCCCTGCTGGGAATCTTTCTTGCTTTGGTCTGATCTTTTCTTGCTCTGATCCTGTTCCTATCTTATGAAATGGGAATATCTATATCTATCTATATCTATATCTATATTTATCTATATATGTATCCTATGCCAATTTATACTGAAAGCAAAGCGTTTGTTCTTCTCTTCTGTTTGTGTTGAAAAGAGAATCATAGGAAAGAGATCGCTTCAAATAAAAAAGGCAAAACATTATGAATATAACATTAGTATAATTCCTGATTGTTTCACGGTTCTTCTTGACATATGTAGTTTACTTTATATGTGTGTAATAATTTAAATGTATATATAATTTTTCTTTAAAAAATGAAATGCCTAGGAGTAAGCCAAATCAGCAAAGTAAAAGACCACCACACAGGAAGCTGCTATGAAATGTTGTCTTCTTGACCTGTCAGTGGCTATGATTAGGGAAGGATAGCATTCTGTCATGGAGGTAAGAGGAAGCTCATGAAGCCACACCCTCCAAGAATGTGTATACAGGCCTGGCCCTGCCCTTCACCAAGATTTATAGGCAGTAAAGGGATGCTAGGAGGAGGAGCTCAGAGGCCACCCTTGTCCCCAAGGATATATGCATAGTTAATGGTTGCTAAGGGAGGAGGACTTTTTTACTTCTTTGGTGGGCCAAGCCTTTGTAGGTGACCTCTCAATCCATATTCCTGTAAATAACCACAATTATATTCATTGTTTTACCAAGATAGACTTGAAGACAGTAAGTTCTTTGGTCTCTTATTGGTGCCCTATCTGGGGAGGGTGTGGTGGAGAGACATTTTCCTGTCACTTCAGAAGTCATTTACATCTTAACTGCTCAGGTAGAGCATACCACCCTCCTTTTCTAGCCTTGGTTGATAGGTCTTCAACCCACACTAGGTCTTCAGGATTGAGGTAAGGCAGTCTGCAGTCCACCCACTGCCTTTCTGGGTGATTCACCATTAGCATTCTCATCTTTATTTACCAGTGTGGTTGCCAGGTGATTTGGCTCTGAATATACATTCTATCCTCCTCCAGAGAGAATCTTACAAATTGGGAAATAGAATGCTTTTTTCCTAAAGTTCCGGATATGTTTTGGGTTTGATGCATCAAACACAGCTGGAGGACACCTGGGCATGCCACAGTGGTTCAGAATGCACTTTCCACAGCCAGAGTTGGCATGGCTTCTGGATGTACAGCCACTGAGGACTTTGTTTTTTCTGAGGCAGCATGGAGTCCAGTCTCTACCAACCTTTGTGGCTTAAAAAATAAATGGTGGTGGTGCACTCCTTTAATCCCAGCACTCGGGAGGCAGAGGCAGGCGGATCGCTGTGAGTTCGAGGCCAGCCTGGTCTACAAAGTGAGTCCAGGACAGACAAGGCTACACAGAGAAACCTTGTCTCGGAAAAAAAAATGGACTGACATCCATCCTCTTGCTGGGACATTTTGTAACAAGTAGGGCATGGTTATGCAGCCAACAACAGAAGCAGATTCCTGGACATGAAAAGATTTCTTTGAACTGAAGGTTGGCTGGTTATAACAGGTGGAGAACCTCCTGCTGTTGCTTTCCCAGGTGGCTGGGTTTGGAGATGATGTGTGAGGTTCACTCCTGTGCATTCAGCTTTGAGTCTGTTTCACCTTTTTCATTGTTTTATAAACTAGTGCATTAGGACTCTTTTCCTGTTAAAATTTGTTCATTTTTCTGCTACTGATTTTTCTCCAACTCAGCTCTGTCTGGTGCATGGAACAGCTGTGTGCATACAGTGTCCCTCATCCCATTTGGCCCCTTTGTCTGTTACCAGCTCTTTAGAACTTGTAGCAAGGAATAAGCTGTCAGCATAGGCTTTCTTGGGCAACCAAAATCAGTGAGTTACAAATGGCATCAAAATGTTTGAGCCAACCTTTGATACAACATTATGATGGTGGTTGCTGGAATCAAGGAATGATGATTGACTACCAAAAAATAGTGGTACACAGGATTATAAAATGGAGTGAAATTTTCGTAGGTAGCAAGAGAAGAAGCAGGGTTGAGTCAGTAAGATGTAGGCTGTTGCATTTTAACCAGTTGTTGTTGGGTACCTAAGGAAAGCTAAGTCACTTTCTCCTTTTACGAAACAAAGGAAACTTGGAAAAATATAATTTTTTATCATAAAAATGGTAGAAAATTCTTTTTTAAAGTTTTTTAAAGAAATGTTACGTGTATTTATGTGCATATATGTTTTTGTGGGTGGATCCCCTTGGATGTGATAAGAGTGTGTTGGGTCCTTTAGGTCTGGAGTCACATGTGGTTGAGAGCTGCCAGAAGGGAGTGCTGGGAACTGAACTCAGGTCCTCTGCAACCTTGTTATGTTCTCTTAACAATGGAGCCATTTCTCCAGCCCAAACAATGGGAGAAAATTTTAATGTCTCTTACTATACAAAACCAGCTCTACGGCAAGACAGAAATGTAAAACTTGTAAACAGTTTAGAGAAAAAGAAATCAGCTTTCTCTTTAATTTGCTATGTTCCATGAGGCTCTGCTGGGTTAGGATGCTATGATTGGTGTACAAACCTGTGGACAAGACTCTTTACTAAGTTCTGAGGTTCAAAAAAGACACTTGGTAAAAATCTTGGTTTTATGGTTATCAATTAAGACCCACTGGGAGTAGAAACAACGTAATAGTATCAAGTATTCATTTAACCATTTCGGAATGCGGCTTGCCTAAAACCATGAATAAAACTAATAAAGAGGAAGAATTTAGGGCTATTTTGGGCTCTCACTACAAGTAGCATGAAGGGAGATCAAGAAGGTGCTATGCATCTTACTGAGATGATAACTAGAAATGTACCTAAAAATTATCTTCAAAAATAAAACAAACTTGTAGTATGGCTCTGGATCACTGAAGGTGAAAAACCTGCAAATACATGGATTAATGAGAATTGTATTAATTGATAATCAATAATAAAGGCAAAGAAGAGGAACTCATAAAGGACAATAGATCCATTGTGAATGACACAAATCCCCCAATTAATAAAATGAAAAAGAATGGTTAAAATATAAGACCTTAGAGGAGCTGTGGGTGCTTTAACTCAGTGGCACAGCACTACCGCAAGTCCATGAAGCCCTGTGTCCAATCCTCAGGTCCTGTAGGATACTGTTGAGTTCAAATCCACCAAGAACATCAGTGATGATAAATTAGGCAAAGTCACATTTAAAATACAAAGTATTAAGTCAAGATGGTTAATACTGAAATTTGAATCTTCAAGCAGAGATATGTACTCTATCTTGATGAAAATTATGAACTTAAAATTAAGATATAGCAGGAGAAATGAGAAGGCACACAATTATTTGGGAAACACATATCTGCCAGGTCAGTTAGACCATATTACTGTTAGCACAGAAAAACACAGATATCCTCTGCTGCATAAAAGGGCAAAGAACATTTCCTCCTTAGAAAAAAAGAATAGACTGTCTAAGAATATTGTATTTTTCTCTTTTCTGAAAGAAAGATGAAAATTTGGTTAATTTAAAATGTCTACAATTTCAATCTGGGGAGATTGCTCCATAATTAAGAGCACTGGCTGTTTTTCCAAAGGACCTGAATAAAATTCCCAGCACCCATATGACAGTTCACAACTGTCTATAACTCCAGTTCCAGAGGATCTGACACCCTCACACAGACTTACTTGCAGGCAAATGCCAAAGCACATAAAGAAAAATTGTTTTAAATGTCTATAATTCTATACACTGTAATGCTAATCAATTTAATCTATAAATATTTATATACACAGAAATTAGCAACAGTTACTACACAAGTGTTCACTATATCCCAGGCATTGTGACAAAAGCTTGACCCACGCAATAATTTCACAGCTAATAAAACATTTATTTATATGGAACAATCATATGACCTAATATGAAGTGGGATGCCTAACTGGATGAGATAAAATGTATTGGTGTGCCTGTGAATTAACATACACATAACATGATCAATTTAAATGAAAACAGAGAAAAGGGACTGGGAAAAAAACCCTCAAAATATTAGCATCAGTTTTCTCTGCCCTATTGTGCTCTTTGTATTTTCCTATAAGTTAACACCATAACATATTATTATTATTCATTATCAAGAAAATGTGTCTGAAAATAATAAAAATGGAGAAAAACTTAAACACAAAACCTTGTTTAAATAACTATCAAATTGATTTTGTAAACTAAATGTCAATTCATCATAGTATGAGACATTTTTTATTTCATTTTAATAAATTGAATAACAGCCAAGCAAATAGTATGTCATGTGGATGGCATAGATAGTAAATCTGATAGAAACTACCTTTAGAAAACTTACTTGTTAACAGAAAGAAAAAAAGAGAATCTAATGAAGCTCAAAACCAAACATTGCAAGAATGTTTATAGATATAGATATAGATATAGATAGATATATGATGTTATATATATGATAAATATATGATGTTTATATATTTTATATATATAAAGGATATATATGTATGTATATATATATATATGTGTGTGTGTGTGTATGCCAAAATCATTGGAACTTATGAAATGTGTCAATTAAAAACACAATAGAGATAAAAGATGCTTCTCTATATGTAAAGGTAAAAAGGTTGACATTATCATACTATTAGACATTGGTTAAATATTAATATATCTTATTTTGAAGAATAAATTGGTAAATTTATGTGAAATGAAGAATTATGTTTACATGGAAATAAAGAATTCACAAAACTTATGATAAAGTCAGCATGCATATTTTATAAAACCAAAAGTCATAAAGAATAACCATCAAAAAAAATCAAGACAGCAGGAAGTGGAATTGTGTAATGAAAAGAATGCTCATCCAGGCTGGCTGTTGTCTCCTTAATTTTCTATGTGGGATTTGATGGTTCTTGGTTCAGGCAATAATAGACACACAAATGTATATACAATAACAATTCAGGCATGATTGTGATCTGTCACTCAAGGTGCAAATATGTGTGTGTGTGTGTGTGTGTGTGTGTGTGTGTGTGTGTGTGTATTCCAATTTTAAATAAAAGACAAGCATTTTAATTTAATTATATTTATTTAGAGTGTGCGCATCTGAATTTGTGTTTATACTTGCTATGCCTTCTACGTGGCAATCAGAGGCCAATTTGCAGGAGTCGGTTCTCTCATGCTACCATGTAGACATTGGGAACTAAAAGTCAAGTCTTCGGCCTTGGTGGCAAGCTCTCTTACCCACTAAACCATTTAGCCAGCAAAGATTGAATTTTCATTAGCCCCGTGTTATAGTGTTAGGATCTCCCTGTCACAGATGAAGTAACTAGCATTTAAACAATTCTTTCTTTCTCATAATCCAAGTAGAAATTAGTGATGATTGATCTTAAACTCTGGTTGACCTGATGTTATTGTGCTTAACCATCAAACTGCCTTACACGGTAAGCTACGTTGGAATATGTTCATATTAGAACAACAAATGGGTTATTAACATGAACATTTACACAACATAACTGGTTTTTGCATAACACTTCAATGGTTTTTAACTCTGAATTAATCATGTTAGAGGCAAATTTAGTACTGAAAGTAGAATATACTTCTAAAATCCTCTTCCTTTTATTTTCCTAGGACAGAATTGGCACAGAGAAGAGGAATTAAAGAATGAGCCACGACTCTCTGAAGGTCACTGTGGTGGCTCTAGGGACAGACTGACAGGGTGAGCAATGGATTCATGTAAGTCCTGGCTGGCCTCCACTTCATCTCCAGGCCTCTCATTAGCCACCTAAGTCAGACCGGGATGGCTGTGGATGCATGGAGGCATTTGTCCCCAGAGCCCTGGTGCCCGACAGAACCCTCAAGAACCTGTCTCCACCATCTTATTTTGGCAGTTCGGTGCCCTTGAAGCTCCATGGTCACTAGTCTATGTTTGGGGGTTTTGCTTCTTCAGACCCTCTAGTCACCCCTTTGATCCTAACTTGTCAGCTTCTCCCACAACCTTGGAAGTTGGAGTTATAATTCCTGAATTATGTGCCCTGCCTTATAACTCAGGGTGACTCATGTTCCATGTCAGAAGCCTACCTAATGCAGAAAATGTCCATTTTCAAACAAAATATAAGCACACCATGATATTTTCAACATTATGTTTCCAAAGGCAAAACAAGGAACACAAGGTATAAATCCTAAAATATAATACTATGATAAGACAGTGAATGTGAAATGTAAAGGAAGGTAAAACCCTGAGTCTTTGCTCAGATCAAACACAAACAAAATGAAGTCTTTTAGCAGCACTGAGATTAATTTTTTAAACAATAATGTACATTTCCCAAATAAAATAGTTAATATTGTAATAACAGGAATGAGTAAAAATGTTCATGTATTATTTTTACTCTATTTACAGCAATGTGGGAACATGTACAGAATAAAAATACAACCAGGATGAAATACTATGATGTATTCCAAACAAGAGTAGTAACCCTCAAATACCCAAATATCTAATTTCAAAACCAACAATAAAGATACACTATTAAAAATAATAAGTGCTATGCTGTCTACACACTACAGAGGGTATGTGAATAGGTGGTGTGATGGTTTCAATAAGAAGTTTCCCCCATATGCTCACTATTTGAATATTTGCTTTATACTTGAACCCAGAAACTACCCATGGCTGACAAAGGTCTAGAGGAGACCCTAGGGGAAAAGTTAATACTGACATTTTCTCTAAATCAATATATATTCTAAATACTTATCATTATGCCCATGGATAAATGTAGATCTAGCTCTTCATCAAAGAAGCTTCTCTTCTTTTCAGCAAATGGAGACTTTTTCCGAGATCCACAACTGGTCAAAATGCAGAGAATAAGTGACTGTAGGGTGCCCACCCCAAACTGCTGCATCTACAGAATAAGCCCTACACCTGAGACTCAGACAGCATTGAGACAAAGAGGATAGAAAGACGGTAGGAGCCATAGGGCCAGGATGCCTGCTGCTAAATTACATCTTCCAGACGTGATGGAAGAGTTGCATCCATGAAATCACAACAATATGGTTGCCTGAGCAAGACCTGCATAATGACCATAGCAATCAACATACAGTGAGGATGGGGGGATATTTCACAAGGCCCTTCTCATAGATGAAGAGCTACAGGCTACCAATGGCTGCTGAGAGAAGGAGAATTAGTTTTCTCTAGGGACAAACCTCGGGATAGGTGAGTCAATCACCAGCGGTCACCCTAAATACATATGCCAAAGAGTAACACCCAATGGACTAAGTAGGTTTTAAGATATGTGTGTGTGTGTATATACATATATATATATATATACATATATATACTCATATGTGTGTATGCAACAATAATAATTACAGAAGAGGAGGTCATGAATTTAGAGCAAGTGTTGGGCATGCATGGGAGGAGTTGGAAGGGGGAGGGGAGGCGGAACTGATGGAAAAATATTCCTCATGTGTAACATATCAAGTAAATAAAATTTTAATTAAAAAATTAATTTCTGGTAGACTCATTTAATTTTTGGAAATCTAGCCAATTTCCTTCAGATATATACATGTAGCCTTCATTTCTTAGCTATAACCAGTTATAAAGCCTCTTTAGCATACTAGTGACTCCAGCTCACCAAACTAAGTGGGCACTACTGTTGACATTTTGCTTGGCTCTCAGGAAGTCCATTTTTACAGTCCTTGATAAGCCACTACATCTCATCCCTTGAAAGTGGCTATTATCATCAGAAGGGTCCATTAGTGTAATTTCTCAAAATAACACATCAGATGGCTTGGGTTGGGTTTAGGCAAGCTCTTTATACTGTAACTGTTGTGGAACAAAACTTTGAGGTGTCGGGAGGAAGAGCAAGTTAAAACAAACCCTTTACCGGCTGCTCTGTGTGGGCCGGATCAATAACACTAACTGATGACTTTCGTCCAGAATTCAAGCCACTGAGGTTTCTTTTTTCTATGCCCTGAGTATCTGTTCTCTACCCTTCAAAGGACTGTGTGCCTCAGAGCAGGGAGAGGCAGCTCATACACAGTTCTACAGTTCTTCTGTTTAAATTCTAACATTCGGTAGTTCTGGGGCCGCCAGGCAGTGATGAAAGGGCACAGGGCTTTGATTATGTATTCCTCAGTAGCAAAGAGAAAGCAGTACCAAAAACCAGGGCACAAGCTCAGGAGGTTGCAATCAGGGCCCATGTTATACACACACAAGCTCTGCCACTTGTCTATCTTATTTGTGTGACTGTGGGCATATTAATACATTTCTGAGTTTCTCCTCTCCTTGTTTAAAATGATATAAGACTGATAATTACTTTTCTTGGTTGTCCAGAGAATAAAGTCAGTTATTCATTCTGAAGTACATATTCTACAGCTTGGTTTCAGATAACAGCTAGGATTGATTATGTGCTGGATGGAGGAAGCTCATAATTCATTCATTTACCCACTCAACAAATAGTTAGCAAGCACCTGTGTGTGCTGGGCACTGTTCTAGACATTGTCCTGGAAAATGTCAGTAAAGAAGGTAGATTCCTTCCCATAACTTACATATTTGTTAGCTAAATCTTGAGAAGACAATGTGATATGTATTCTACATACATATTATATATTAATTATATATTGTATATGTATATAATGTATATGTGATAAAAATTAGATTTCCCCAAAGCTACAAAAGTTCACCTAATGTCCTTAAGGGCATCTGATGTCTGCACTATCCAAACAAGCCTCAGGAAATAACACTGCACTGGGGGGAAGTGGTGTTTTCCAGCATAATTTCATACTTGAGCTCTTTCTATCTATAGATAAATGAAGATAAAATAAAAATGAATTTTTTCTCAATTTTCTTCTTAAACAACTTGTTGGAGAATTTTATAGACAAGTACTGCATTTACATTGTGCCCATGCCACCATCTTCCCCCTCAAGTTCCCCTTGTGACAAGAGAATACAAGACTATTGTGCAAGCTATTAGACTGGCCACAGGAGGAATGAAAATCAGGGTTGAGGGGGGAGTGGAACTCAGCAGCAAGGCACACGCCCCGCACGTTCAAAGCCCCGAGTGCTGCAGGAATGCAAGAAAGAGACAGCAATGGGTGAGTGCACCAGCACCAAGCCTGCCAAGCTAAGTTACATGCCCAGGATCCACATGGCAGAAGAGAAATGACTCCCACAGGTTGTCCTCTGAACTCCTCACAAGTGCTGTGACATGCTTACACACACACACACACACACACACACACACACACACACACACACACGCACACACACGTACACAGAAAGCTGAGGAACAGAAGGGGAAAAAGGAGGAAAAACTAAAACAAAAAGAAATGTGTCACTAGTGAGAATGGGCATATTCAAAAAGTCAGAGAAAAGAGAGCTTTGGTGCAGTTGTGGAGAAATTGGAACACTACGACTGTTAAGGATGTAATTATATGGCCACTTTGGAAAACCTACCAGGGTGCAGGAGGTTAAACAGTTGTCATAGGATTAGGCTTTCCTCTGAGGTACATAACCAAGAGAAATGAAAAACTGTGTCCACATCAAAACATGTACACATATTTTCATATAGTATCTCCTGAATATCAAAAATAGAAATAAGTTGGGTGTGGTGGAGCACGCCTGTATTCCCAGCACTCTGGGAGGCAGAGGCAGGTGGGTCTCTGTGAGTTCGAGGCCAGCCTGGTCTACAAAGTGAGCCCAGAACGCCCTCTCTTGAAAAAACAAAGCAAAACAAAAAATAAATAATCCACATTTCCAGTAACAATAGAATGAATGCGCAAGGTGAGGACTGTGTATCTCTATGATGCTGAACTAGCTGTCAACAGAGGAGAGAAATGACCATGCATGCTACATCAGGGATAAACTTGGAAAACATTGTGCCAAATGCAAGAGGACAGTCACAAAATGCCACACATTGTATGATTTTGCATGAACTCGTATTGTTACATCAAATGGTCAGAATGGGAAAATCATAGAGACTTAGTGTATTGGTTGCCAGGGAGCAGGGAGAAAGAATAAGAGTGGTTGTTAATAGATATAGGATTGAGGAGAAGTGATGAAAATGTATTGAAATTAGTGAACATCTGAAAGCAGTGGGCTTATAGGCTATGTGAGTCTATCTCAATAAAGTCACTTTAGAAAAAGTGTTGGACACTCTACGTAAATTTTCCTCACTGAGTATTCCTTTATTTGTCAGCATTCTCCACTTACTTCCTGATACAAGATCACAGACTTATGGAAGGTCTCTGTATCCCTAAAACACCTCCTGGGCTTGCCCTTCCTCCTATCTCATTAGCTTGTAGTTACATCTTAAGTTCACACCTTCGGTGTGAGTATACAAAAAAAATAATAATAATTCAAAGTAGCAGGGTAATGTTTTCCAGTGAGTCTTATAAATCTTGTGCTGTCTAGAATGATCAAGTTTGTCAGTCTTTGGGCTGACAGTGATATTTTGATGACAGCAAGCAGAAGGACAATAAACTATCAAGAGGTGAAGGCAGAGAGCATCCTCTGGAAGGAGGAAGCTGGTAGAAAACTCCCTCTGTTGCTCATCTGTGACTACTCATGCACTAAGGCTCTCATTATCTGCTCTACCAGATGATTCCCCTATCATGCCGGAAACACACACGCCACGCACGTGTTCATATGTCATTGCTCATGCACGAAGAATGTCATTATCTCTTCTACCATATGATCTCCCTATTGTGCCGGAAACACGCATGCCAAGTGCATGTTCATATGTAGCTGCTCGTGCATTAAGATTGTCATTATCTACTCTACCATATGATCCCCCTATCATGCCAGAAACACACACACCAAGCACTGTGACGACATAAAACTTGTGTTTCTATTTCCTCTTTTTATCAGTCTTCATCTATTTTACTTTAAAATCACATTGAAAGCTTCCCCAGCTGTTTCTGATGCAGGCTTTTTTCCTTGCAGCATAGCAAAGATGCTAAATTTGGAGAATCACTCCAACTGATGATCAAGAGCTGTCTGGAAAGCACTGCATCCCTCATGCAACCTTATCAAAAGTACTGCGTGGTTAATTAGCTACGGCTGAAATGAGCATAAGAGGCCACAGAGAAGGCACGAATCATTCTTAAGCATGCTCACACTCCTTTGTTATTTGAAATTTTCCTTTGCACTATAACCAGATATGAATTTTATCCACACAGAAAGAAATTTTCCTCATTGCTACATGCCAGCAAGAGCTGGTTTAGTCTAAGATAATTTATTATTAATTTTAAAGATTCTTTAGTCTATAATAATAAGTGAATCTGAAATATTTCATCCTCCCACATAAATTATGTGGCCTAGATAGTCTAACATCCATAAATAAGAAATACATTTAAATATATGTGCATATTTGACCTCCTCTATGGTACACACAGTTGGATACCTATTCATCATCCATTCCACCCTCCCACCTCCCAAAATGAATCACAACACTGTTCCATTATCCACCTTTATTTATGTGTCCATCTGATGCAGGGGAGTCTGGGGCCACCACAAACAATGGGATGAAATCTGGTTGGCTACAGTCAATCCTGACAGCTCCATTCTCCTGTCTGGCAGAAATAGGATGCACCTCTGCCCAGAGTGGAAGCCACTGGGACATGGAGCTGATCAGGAAGAGTCCTCTATCCACCTTCTTTTAGGAGTGTTGAGGATTGAACTTGCGGCTTTGCACTTTCTAAGTCAATATGTTTTATTCCATGCCCCTCCTGCACAGTTTTGCAGGCTCACAGAAAGAGATGGTCTCCTTCACACTTTGGATGCTGCTTTGTCTGGATACTATACCAGAACTACTATTGTTTTCCTTCTGTGATTCTAGGACTAAGATATGTTCACAGAGATGGGATAAAAGAGTGAACAACAATCTATCCAGATTCCTGACAACCTATACCCCAAATTTGCCAACAGCACCACCACTGGATTACTACAGAAGCTATTCCCAGGACTATTCACACATAAAGTGGTGCATGTATTTCTCCAAACTGAAATTATACCTATATATTTGGCAGTTCAGACATAAATGTACCATTAATTTAGCATTTCTGGCATAGGCAGAAGCTTGACTATCTTTGGAACTGAAATAATTACCTCCAGAAGCATAGTGGTCATGAAGGTATGCACACACAAGAGACAAGATGGCATCGAGCAAAAATGTTCTAACAACACTGAAGAGTTTCAGTCAGGAAATTGGTAGGATTAGATGTAAACTTATAAAATCATGGAAGAGGGTCTGATGACAAGCAAAAGATGAATGAGTAGGTGAGATTCCTATAGTCGATAAGAGTCCTAGAAAAAGGTTCCCCTGGAGATGGTCACAAAAGCAGAGGACCAAATGACAAGTCTTGCTGTACCAGACTGAGATCTATTCTTTATACTGTATTGGTTATGATATGTCCTTGATATACAAAGGACATATGTCAGAGACTCCTCAGGCCTAGTTTAAAATAGGATTAAAAATTGCCTTGCTGTTGAGTAGCAAAACTGATTGATGTTACACCAAGATAAGCCAGTGGGAAATATAAGCCTAACCATCTAAATGTACTAAGTTGCTCTGAAACTGAGATGTTGACTATGGTCCTCTTCTTGTGGGATTGTTTCTGGAACTCTGCCTTCCATACTCAAGTCTGCAAATGTTCAGGTCCCTTCAGTAAAATGTTTTGAAACTCATAAGCAGCCTGTAAACATATCCGCATACACTTTAAAACCTCTCCATAGCATTTCCACTGAATCCAAACACAGGATAAACTATATACAAATACCCGCCATGTTGTGTTGCTCGTGGAACAATGGCAAGAATAAACTGTCTATGCATGTGCAGCAGGCATCTCGGCTCTCCTTTCCAAATATTTTTTATCAAGCTAAAGCTTTACACCTCAAAACAAAACAAAAACCCACACAATCTTGGAGGCATATAAAATACATGAATATATAATAAATATATTTCATTTGACTAAATGTGACTGGTGTGATGTCTAAAAAAATATCCATATAGCTTATCAGCAGATGGTACTAGCAGTTTTCCAAAGCATAAAACAAACCTTCAAATGAAAGGATGGACTGTGGATTAGTAGCAAAGGGTTAAATAAATATGATAACAATTATGAAAGGACAATGTATTATTTTCATTCACCAAAAGTTATTGCTCCTCTAGATGATGTATATTTTAAAGTATTACTAACATTGGTGTAATACATATAGTTCTACTATTTTTGTAGAAAGTCCCTTGAAGAAGCCAAAAGAAAATGTGTTGCTTCGGCCTTCATGGTCTCTTTGTGGGGTTCTTGAACCCTCTGGGTCCTTCCATTCCCTCATTCTTCCAAACCACTCTCACCTGGAGTCCAGAAGCAAGTCCCAGCATCTGTCCCAGTCCCACACTACATGGGGTCTCTCATATGGCATCTATGTTGTACTAATATCCACTTATAAATGAATATATACCATGCATGTCTTTCTGGGTTACCAAACTCAGAATGATTGTTTCTAGTTTAATCTGATTGACTACAAGTTTCAAGATTTCCTTCTTTTTTAATAGCTAAGTAGTATTCCATTGAGTAAATGTACCAGAGTTTCTTTATCCATTCTTCAGTTGAGGGACATCCAGGTTGTTTCCAGGTCCTGGCTATTACAAGTGTGGAGGCTGCTGCATAAACTTGCACCAACCAAGTACAAAACATGCAATAAACCTAGACCCCCTGTTCAGATCTATCCAATGGACAACTCACTCTCTATAGTTGTGGGAAAAGCAAGGACTGTCTCTGACATAAACTCTGGCACCCCCAACTTGAGCGCTTCCCCTTGGTGGGGAGGCCTGGCAGCACACAGAGGAAATGGAAGCAGGCTATCTGGATGAGACCTGATAGGCTGTGGTCATGTGGTGGGGGAAGAGGTTCCCCCCTCCCCCGTGTCAAAGGTCTAGGAGAGTGGAAGAGGGTGGAAGACGGAGGGAGAGTGGGAACGGGAAGATACAAGTAAGGGGATAAAAATCACGATGTTATCTGAATAAATTATAATAAATTAAATCAATAAATAAAAACAAACAAATAAATTAAACCAGAAAAAAAATGTGCAACTTATGAAAGAACTATAAGAGTGCTTTTTGCATCTTTCGACTCTCCCACATACAGAACATGACTCCATCTGGAAGGAGATCTACTATCACAGAACTGAGATTCTCTTTATGCTCAACTCTTACATGATAGGGGATGCTGGAGTAATATTGCCATATTTTTTTATTTATTTATTTATTTATAAATTTTATTGATTTATTCATATTATATCTCAATGGTTATCTGATCTCTTGTATCTTCCCATTCCTCCCTCCCTTCCACTATCCCCTTACTCCCCTCCCCTATGACTGTGACTGAGGGGGACTTCCTCCCCCTGTATATGCTCATAGGGTATCAAGTCTCTTCTTGGTAGCCTGCTATTCTTTATGGCTGGTTTTTTAAAAAGAATTCTAGTTGCTATGGCTTCCCTTGGAGAAAAGAAGTTCTGGCTTCTATGACAAGTACTGGAGTAAAAGAGGTTAGAGAAAGGAGAGACCATGGCAGGTGTGGCAGCACATGCCTGTACCCCACTAAGGGGTTGATGCAGGGAGTCCATGTGTTTGAAGCCAACCTGGTTTAATGGTAAAAAAAAAACCTATTTAAATATATGATAGATAGAGAGAGAGAGGGGGAGAGAGAGAGAGAGAGAATGAGAGAGAGAATGAAAGAGAGAGATGATTGATAGGTAGATGATAGATAGATAGATAGATAGATAGATAGATAGATAGATAGATAGACAAAGAAATGTCTATAACAACCATGTTTTCCCATATCAACCATTCTATGACTCCTACTGCCTAAATCAAGGCAGTTTTTCTCTTTTTCCATAACAAAACCATTTGGATCCAAAAAGCACAGTGATATAAAATCCCCAGTACTATCTTAAAATTAGTGAATGAAATAACTCAAAGTTGTCTGATTGCTCTTCCTCTGAAGGAAGCTACACTGAATCCCCTCAAACTATGCTACACGTGTTTCCATGTCTGCCTTGTGGTGACCTTTTCAATAACGACACACTTCACTGGCATTCCTACCACCGCCAATCCCAGTCATTACTCACCATGGCAACCCTAGGACTAAGCACAACTCAAAACCTTACTTCGACCTAATAACGTAATCTGTCTTCTTAGATGATTCAGCTTTTGTTTATCTGACTCTGAAGAGTTGTAAATGTCCCTCCAGCCATCCCTTGCCCTCAAGCTTAGCAGCAGGTAAATAAAGAGAGACATGGCATAAAAGGTGGCCTTGTCCAGAGAAAGAACACTGCCATCCCTACAGGACAGTCATGCTCAAGCACTGCTCAGAACCATATTTTAGCCACTTACTTTGCCTCTTTTGGTGACAGAGTTGTCACACTGGCTTTTGAAATTGAGGTCTTTGATCTTACCCGCCAGCCTCCATTTTCTTGGTCCAGAACGTTGCTACTTTGTGACTCTAACTCTCCCCAGCCTTCTGCTTCTCCACATCTCACCTAGGACACAAATGTTTCCAGATGTTGCTATAAGCCTTCCTATTTAAAGTAGCTACATTGAACAAGGAAAACATGATTAAACACAACTTTTGTTATTACGTCCTATCTTTGATTTTTTTGCTTTTTTTTTTTTAACACACACACACCTTTCTGCCAAGAAAGCAAGTAGAAGTCTCTTTATAAGCAAACCCAATGGGGTTCATTTTGCTAGATAATTTAATAATCAAAATGCAAAACATGATTTTGCTTCTCTCCTTGAGCCTATGCTGGGCACCTCCAAGGAAGAGGGGCTAACATTCCCCATCTCACACTCTAGGGTCAACCCTTTCCCCTACTACTTTATTAAACAAGACTTAAGACTCTTCAGGACCCACAGGGTAGAAGGTTGAGGGAAAAGATATGGACGCTGGTGGGGACCATTTCTTGGTAAAGGGGTTTTGAAGAAATGGTCTTTCATAGTGGCTGGCTCTTCTTCATAGAGACCTGTGGCCTCCTGGATATTGCCTTCACCAAACACTTGTGTTTCTGCCCCATTGACAATCCAGACAACTGTGCTCCTTGGGTCTCTGGCTTCTACAGGCTTCTACAGTATGGACTCGTGTGATTTAAAAATCTCCCATCTAAGCAAGTAGCTCAACACAGGAAATGCTTATTAATCTCATGTCCTGACAAACTGTAGGAGTGCTCTCAAACTTGTGTTTCCTTTTGTTTGTTTATGAAGCAATGCACAGCCTGCCTCCCTTTGGATTCTCTTGCACACTAATACTCGCTGATGTGACTTCTAACTTCTAGTTTTCCTTCTCATTCTGTGTCTAGCTGTCCTTCTCTATAGCTCATAGCATTCCGATTGTGTGAAGCCGAGGGATGACACTGAGCTGATGCTTATTTTCCACACTAGCAACTGTAGGCTTGCTGAACAAACACAGGAAAATTGCCAACATCCCTGGCCTAGGCTGCTTTCCCTAAGTCAAATTAACTCTCTTACACAGCCAAGTTTATAGGAATAAGATATCTTGTTTCCCAGTTAAGGGATTTTGTTTTGCTTCTACAACTTATCCATATTAGAAAGGGTGCCACTGGTCTAGTTCCCTTCCTGGCTGTCCTCTCACAACACCCTCTCGTTAAACCTCCAGGTGTTGTTACCTGGGTAAGAAGTCGCATGGCTTCGGCTAGGGATATCCTAGTAAGCATGTACAATGAAGGACATATTCTCTACAGTGTGTTTCAATGCTACGATTGCCTGGAACTCCACATTTAAGTCAGTTTCCCTCCTTTCTAATTGCTATAGTTACTTAGATACTTGACCATCTCCATAGTTATTTCCAACTCTAGCTTATCACTAGAGTCACACAGAGAGATTTAAATGACTAATTTCTTTCCCTGTCCATCACAATTTTGATGGGAGGTAATGTTGGGAAGCCACTGGTTTAAGAATTAATACTGAAGAGACCCTACCCAAAAAAAAAAAAAAACCTATAATCTAAAGTACAGAGAAATATTAGCTTAAAGACAGGAAGCTGCTCTATTACTTTTGATTGTAATTTCCTCCCTACTTCCAACAACATTCACAATGAGGATTCCTAGACACCTCTAAATTTCCCTGCTGATCAATAGCCACATCAGCCCATTCATTACATCTCACCTCAGGAAAGCCAAGTGTTCTCTCTCATCACACAGTGGTCCACTCAGCGCTCTACTAAGAATAATTTGAATTGATTTTGGGGGATAAAAAAAAGTTTATTTCCTTACCTTCATCTTCTGGAAGGTCATAGAGAGCATTAATAGATTTTGATACATTTTTTTAATGCCAGAGGAACAAAAGCGGAACAGCACTTTGACAAATAAAAATAAAAAGAAGTGACTCTCGCACTACAAGGGAATTCAAAATCTGCTTGATGTCTGGGGGATATATAATCCGTGAATAGCATACATGTAACAACTTAGTGTCTAAAACCCGTAAGCCGAAAAGAAGAAAGTGATTTATCATCAGCATCTTTGGAGGATCAGAGTTTTATTGTACCTATTCCCAAATACTCATGCTGACTTCACACAATGACACAAAAAGAGATAAAACTTTTAACAAACTTTAGTCTTAAAAAGTTACACCTCCCAATGTTAGTCCTTTTTACACAAATAAACTTGAAGAGTTGGGACATATCTCAAAAGTTAGTAAAGCACAGTTGGAAGGGGTTTCTTCGAGCAATTGTTCCTAAAAAGAACACTGGCTGATATCTTGATATCTCTGTAAGAAAAAGCTGTGTTCTTCAAGCATTATGCCTTAGAATACAGGAGGGAATACAAAATACTTACAGAAAAAGTTAAACATTTCATATTTGTTGCTAAATTAGGAAAAAACATTGTTACATATCCTCATGTGAAATATATTGTACTCAGTTTTCAAAGAAGTTATTTACAAAGATATTAATTCTAATTCTCTAACTATTTGAAATAGTAACTTCTACATTTATATATAGCATTTTTTGCCAATATAAAAGTAACCCATATCAGAACATTTGTTTTAGATGCCTTCATTCACCAATATAACCTTTTCTAGTTAGAACTACTATTGCTGTGGTGAGACAACATAACCAAAGCAACTTGGGGAGAAAGGGGGTTTGTTAGCTTGTGATTCCGCATCACAGCCCATCACTGAGGAAGGGTCAGGACCGTAATTCAAACATGGCCAGTACTTGGAGCCAGGAGCTGATGCAGAGGCCATCGAAGGGTGATGCTTCCTGGCTTGCTCGTCATTACTTGCTCACCCTGCTTTCATATAAAATCCAGGATCATCAGCTCATGGGTGCCAGAACCCACAATGGGATGGGATGGGCTCTCCCTTAACAATCATTAGTTAGGAAAACTCCCTACAGCCAGAACTTATAGACAAATTTTCTCAATTGAGTTTCCTTCCCTTCAGATGACTCTAGCCTACATCCGGTTGGTGTAAAACTACCCAACACAAATCTTAATCTATTATTTTGCCCACCTTTCAGGAAATAGTCTTCTAAGGTTAATTACATTAGTAGACACTCCAATGCCACCAATGTCATAGAGAATGTCTGGATATGTTTTCATTAGAACCCTCTTGTTGCTCACACACTATATTCTAGGGCATTTTATTTTAAAAACCCACGTGAGACTGGTAGCATTTCTCATAGATTTTTACCTAGTAGAATTAACACAGCAACTCAGCAGGCACATATTTGAGTTAACCTGTGCTTTAAGCAGCTTAATTAGAAGTGAATTGCTTAACCTCATCTTATATTCTTGTCGTGAATGAAGTGTATAGAGTACAGTTATAAAAGTTAACTCTGTTCAGCAATAAGACACAGCAATACTTGACTTAGCTGAGAAACTACAGGGGGTTCTTGGCTATAACACTTTCTATTTATGCTACATCCATTACAATAAAATGAAAATAAGAAGCATCTTTATGGCTGTGTATTATACTATCATTTCTGATATTATTAAAAAGACTGCAAAAAGTTCAAACCAGACAAAAATCCCAGCATGGAGAAGAAGTAGACACAAAGTCCCACTCCTAGCAAAGAAAATATTTTCATATTTAATACCTGCTGGGCAAGAGAAAATTGTCTTCATCAATTGAATAACACTGGGAATATCAACCAAACCCCTAGCAGGCTCCATGCCTAGAAGTAGTTGACCAACACTGTATGGTCTCCATGTTTGTTTGCTTTTGTTACTACTACTGTATAGTACAGCTTGAGAACAGGGAAGAAGATACTTTTAGAAGATCTTTTATTTACAGGATTGGTTTAGCTATGCTAGGTTTTTGTTTTTCCATATGAAGTTGAAAGTTGTTCTTTCAAGATCTGTAAAGAGTTGTGTTGGTATCTTGATAGAAATTGATTTTGGTAAGCTGGACATTTTTACTATGTTAATCCTACCAAGCCATGAGCATAGGAGATCTTTCCATCTTCTGATTTCTTCTTCAGTTTCTTTCTTCAGAGACTTGAAGTTTCTTTCACACAAGTCTTTTACTTGCTTGGTTAGAGTTACACCAAGATACTTTATGATTTTTTGTGGCTATTGTGAAAGATGATATTTCCCTAATTTCTTTCTCAGCTCACTTGTCTTTTTTATAAATGAGGGCTATTTTTTATGAGTTAATTTTGCTGAAGGTGTTGATCAGCTGTAAGAGTTCCTTGGTTGAGTTTTGGATGTCACATGTGTACTATCACATTATTTATGAATAGCAATACTGTGATTTCTTCGTTTCCAATTTGTATCCCCTTGATCTCCCTTAGTTGTCTTATTGCTCTAGCTATGACTTCAAGCACAGTATTGAAGAGATACAGACAGACTGGGATGCCTTGTCTTGTCCCTGATTTCAGTGGAATTGATTTAAGTTTCTCTTACTGAATTTGATGTTGGCTATTGATTTGATGTATATTGCCATTATTGTGTTTATGTATGTGCCTTGTATCCCTGATCTTTTCAAGGCCTTTGTTGAAGAGAAGGTTTCTCTATGTAGTCTTGACTGTCCTGGACTTGCTTTGTAGACTAGGGTGGTCTTGAACTCACGGAGATCTGCATGGCTCTGTCTCCCTGAGTGCTGGGATTATAGGTATGTGTAACCATAACAGGATTTCCAAGACTTTTAACATAAAGGGTTGATGGATTTTTTGAAATGCTTCTTCAGCATCGAATGAGATGATCAGGTGATTTTTTTCTTTTAGTTTGTTTATATAATGGATAATGTTTGTGGATTTTCATTTATTGACCCACCCCTGCATGCTTGAGATGGAGCCTACTTGATCATAGTGGATTATATTTTTATGTGTCCTTAGATTTAGGTTGCAAGTATTTTAGTGAGTATTTTTGCATCAATGATCATAAGGGAAATTGGTCTGAAAATTTCTTTGTATGCTGGGACATTGTGTTGTTATGTGACTGTGGCCTCATAGAATGAGTTCAGCAATGTTCCTTCTGTTTCTATTTTATAGACTAGTTTGAAGAAAATTGGTGTTATCTCTTCTTTGAAAGTTTGTAGAATTCTGTGCTGAATCCATCTGGCCTTGAGCTTTTTTGGTTGGGAGAGGTTTTTTTGTTTTGTTTTGTTTTGTTTGTTCATTTGTTTGTTTGTTTTTTGTTTTCTTGGTTTTTTTTTTTTTTTTTGCTATTTTTTTCCCATATACCCAGATTGGGATTAAAACAAAAACATATTCTTTTTTTTTTACTTTTTTAATTAATTTATTCATATTACATCTCAATTGTTATCCCATCCCATGTATCCTCCTGTTTCTCCCTCCCTCCCACTTTCACCCTATTCCCGGCCCCTACGTCTGTGACTGAGGGGGACCTCTTCCCCCTTTATATGGTCATAGGGTATCAAGTCTCTTCTTGATAGCCTGTTATCCTTCCTCTGAGTGCCACCGGGCCTCCCCCTCAGGGGACGTGGTCAAATATGGGGCACCAGAATTTGTGTGAAAGTCAGTCCTTGCTTTCCACTCGTCTGTGGAGAGAAGTATGGGAAAATGGGGAAATAGAAGGATCCAGAGGGTCCTGGAAACCTACAAGAAGAACATTATGATGGGAAGATCCGGGTCCAGGGATTCTGCTCAAATTATGGCACCAACCAAGGACAATATGTGCAATAAACATCAAATTCCTACCCAGATCTAGCCAATGGACAGGTTGGGAGAGTTTTAATGATTGCTCCTATTTCCTTAGGGATTATTTATATAATTTACCTGATCTTGAATAAACATTAGTAAGTAAAATCTGTTACAAAAATTGTCCATTTTGGTTAGATTTTTCCAGTTTTGTGGAATATAAACTTTTGAAGTAAGTCCTAATGTAGATTTCCTCAGTCTCTGCTATTATGTTCCCTTTTCATTTATGATTTTGTTGATTTGGATACTGTCTCTCTGCCTTTTAGTTAGTTTGGCTAATGTTTGTCTATTTTGTTGATTTTGTCCAAGAGCCAGTTCTTGGTCTTATAGGTTCTTTGTATTGTTCTCTTTATTTCTAATTTGTTGATTTCAGCCCTGAGTTTGATTATTTCCCAGTCTGTAGGCTGTCGCTTTGTTCTCTTGACAGTGTCTCCTGCCTTACAGAAGCTTCTCAGCCTCATGAGGACCCATTTATTAATTGTTGACATTAAGGCCTGGGCTGTTGGTGTTCTGTTCAGGAAGTTGTCTCCTGTGCCAATATGTTCCAGGCTCTTCCCCATTTTTTCTTCTAACAGATTTAGTGTCTCTGTTTTTATGTTGAGGTCTTTAATCCACTTGGACTTGAGTTTTGTACATGGTGACAAATATGGGTCCAATTGCATTTTTCTACATGTAGACATCCAGTTAGACCAGCACCATTTGTTGAAGATCCTTCCTGTATTTCTTTGAGGGAAATCTATTCATTTCCTCTTTTAAGGCCTCAAACTGTTTGACTGTATCTTTCTGTATTTCTTTAAGGGTTTCCAAGTTAAAGGCCATTATCATTTCCATTAGCATAGCTTTATTGTCATTTTTTTATGTTACAGTTGTGCTATTGTATCCAGGGCTGCTTGCTTGCTAATGGGGTTCTAGTGATGTCATACTGCTCTGGTTCCTGTTGATTGAGTTTTTACATGGCCTTTAGCCATCTTGTTGTCTGTGGTGTTAGCTGGTAGTTCTTGGTGTCCACTGGAGTTCTTGGGGATGTGGGAACATCCTTGGGCAGGAAGCAAGATGCTCCTATAGGAGCCCTCTTTGTATTGGTAGGTATGATCTCTGACTGGCAGGTGGTTCTCAGGGAACTGCCCAAGGCTCCCCTCCGACATATCATCTTTAGGACCTACTGGGCTCCTCAGGAGCCTGGGATACCTCCTTTCACCAGAGACAGTCCCAGAGTCAGTCACCTGCTACTGGGTTTCTTGCTCTGAGCTTAATAAGATCCACCTTCCCAGACACTGTGCTCAGACACTGCATTTGCTGGATGTAGTCATTTTCGAGAATCTCTGAGCTCAGAGGTCTGGCAGGTCTCCTTAAGGAGACAGGTTGAGCTTTGGAGCTGTGGCTTGGGATGTTCCCATGGATCCTGGGCATAAGAAGGTCTGAAGTTGGAGCCACGTACCCCGGTACCCTTCCAGTTACCCAGAAGGTATCCGCCCATGGAATGGTGGGAGTGTGCAAGTGGCCAGAGGTAAGCCTGGGGACTTTTCCCAGGATTAGCTGGGTGACCTAAGGTTAGACCAACTCATTTCCCACACTCTGGACTCTCCTCTCATCTGAGAAACACAGACATTGAAGTTTTGAGATCTATAGCACAGCCTGTTGGTAGCTCTGCAGTTGGTGCTGTTCTGCTGTTCATATACCACACACGATCCTACATTATCCATGATTAGTTATTATCTTTTTTAAAAAACTCAAGTTTTCAATGATGTAAGACATTTAAATTTTATTTATTATTTAAGGTTACTTTATATGTTTTATATGTAATAAATTAATATATTAAGAACTTTACTTAAATACCAATTAACACATAAGTAAACAGACATAAAGGTATTTAGAAAATACAGCTAAAAATATTTTATCAAAAGATGCATGAAAAAAAGTAATTTATAAACCACTGACATAAAAAGCTGGCAATGAGATATCATATAAAATATCAAAAAACTCACATTAATGTACATATACCATTGGATACATTTTCCTGTTTTTATTCTTCTGAATGAGCGTGCTTTGTTTTGTTGACACACACAAAGCAAACAATAACATTTTAAAAATCCCTCTCTGAAGATTTGAGTTTGAGGAAGGTTAAAAATCTTTAAATGTCTTTATTATCTTCAAAAATCATCATAATATTTTCTCATTGTCTATCAAACTAATAACATTTACTCCTCAGAGCTATGAGAAACAGCACTGTGAGCTGCAATACACAGAGCTTTTCCTACCCATGCCTGGTTTAAGGACAGCCAGGACAATCCAGAGGGACAAAACCACATGGTAGAATGCTTACCTAGCATGCCATGGTTGATTCCCAAAATAGTCAAAAATTATCATTGAAATTAAAATTTTCCTGTGGAATTATTTGGAGGAAAATGTTTCTGTGGCAGTGTTACCAGCTCTGTCTGAAATGACAACCCGGTCCATAGTTCCTGAGATGAGCAAAGGAGATCTTACCAATAACAATATCTCAGGGGAAGAGTCAGCTGATGTCTTTGAAGAAAAAAAAAAAAAAGAAAAAAATCTGCAGTGGTTAAGCATGGTTAAGTTAAGCATGATGTCACTAAAAGACTGAACAGTATAATTCTAGAAGTAGCAAATGAAATCCAGAAACACAACATTTACCAACTGATTGACTGTCTCATTCTTTCATAAAGTTTAAGTATTCTCAGAGAGTTGACCTTAACATTTTATTATGAGTTATCCTAAGGGTAAACCTTTAGCAGAAATAATTTGATTGAGGGTTCCTATTAAAAGTATAGCAAAATCCAAAAGGAACTGCCCTCCACGCGAAAGCTATCCTTTCCTGTCTTCTGTAATTTTAGAAGGTGGACTAAAGATGTTACTGGGAACAGACTTTATGAGCAGTGTGTCAGCAGAGAGTGAATATTTATGCTCAGAGCACTCTTCCAAAATGTGTCATAAAATCAGGTTTATGGTAAATGCTCTTCAGACCATTAGCCACCATAATTCTCCAGTCCTTTCCTAAGCTGTTTTATTAATAGTGTACAACCCTCATTAATACTGTTATTTATTTAAAAAAAACAGACTGGGCCACCAGAAGGCAGATTTTCCCACTGCCTATTTTATAAGACACCTATAAATAGCATGAAAACCCATCTGTCTCTGATGTCCAAGGGTCCTCCCTCAAACTTGGTGGATTTTCTAACCTCTCCATTACTAGAATTTAGTATACTTCAAGACTCAGTTTGAGCATCAAGAGAGATTGCTCAGTGGCTAAAAAGCATGTATTGTTCTTTCAGAGGACTCGGTTCAGCTTCCGGCATCCAAGAGAGACTGCTCACAACCTCCTATATCCCAGCTCCAGCACACTCGACATCTACTTCTGGCCTCTATGAGTACCCATAGCCATAGTCATAGGCATCCATAGACACATAAGTAAAAATAACATTAAACATTGTATAAAAGGAAAAGGACCCCCATCTAGAATTATAATTCATGTGGTTGAAGTTAAAAGAATTCTCTCCAAGTAATATGCTGAACAGGAGAAATAAACAAGAAATTCACATTTGAAAGAGTGGAAAATAGAAAAATAAAGGAAACCCAAGACACACAAGAGGTCTTTCCTCTGTTGTTACTACTTTTGAAGTCAATGCCACTAGTGCCCACATAATGAAACAGACAGCAATGGATATATTTTGCCTTTAAGCTTGGTCCTATGTTACCAGGAGTAGTGGCGAGCCTTCCAGAGGGCTCAGGCAACCCCAGGGGAAACTGTTCTGCCTGCTCCCTGAAGCCCAGCCAGGAAGGCCTTCAGTGGAGCTGGATTACTCCACTTGATGAGGGCAGACAGCAGGAGGAGCCTGAAGGCATTCTGCACAGTGGATGGCAGATAATCAAAGGAAAGACTGATAGCAGGGACTCCAAGGACTCGAGGGACACAGCATCTGAAGCAAAGTGACATTGATATCAACATCCAGGAAATGATAGAGGCAGATAAATTGCTGAGGCAAAGGGGGAGAAAAAGTCAATGGGATGACCCAGTTTAAGCAAAAAGTAATTTGCTAATCACAAAGCAAAGAAATAGCACAATAGGAACCTCTCTCCTCTCGCACACAGCGGGTTAGCCATTACCAGGATAGAGCAGGAGATGAGAAGGGAGCTTCACTCTAATGTAACTGGTGTCCAAACCGCAGAGGGCTGCTTCCGAACAAGAGCACACGCCAAAAGAAAAATTGGCAGCCAGTGCCACCTGCAGAGGAAAGATATATCTTCTGCAGGCATCAGCTCTCCAGAGCTGACAGGCAGATATATTCTGCTGAATAAATTGAAAAACTTTCAAGTGGTCTAAAAAAAAGATAGGCTGAAGTAGACTGCGCTGCAGGGATCCCGTCAAGTTAGGAATGCCAGGAGCCGGTAGCAGCATCCATGCCAGGATGAAGGGGCACAGGCTCTCTGAGTCAAGTGCAAATGAGATAGTGTGTGTCTGTGTGTGTGTGTGTGTGTGTGTGTGTGTGTGTGTGTGTGTGTGTGTGTGTGTGTGTGGTGTGTGTGTGTTTGGTGTGTTTTTTAAGATTAAAAAAAATCTTCTTTCCCTACATGGAGAAAAACAAAGGAAGAGAATATTCTTTTGTTTCTGGAGACAGGAGTCAAAAACATTACTTTCTCCTAGGGCTTTTCCTTGGGGTTTTTACTTCACTCTCCTATTCCCTGAGCTCTGCTCCAGCCAGCCCTGCCCACAGAGCTCTTCCAGTAACTACAAGTCTTGCTGACATGCCTCCCTCGGCTAGCAAGTTATTCTACTTGTGGCTTCAACCACTTGATGTGGAATTTAATTGCTATCACACCTAATTGCTTCCTATGGGTAAATATCATCTCCCGAACAAGACTATCAGGTCCTCTAGAGCCGGAATTGTGTCTGATACAGACTCCCTACTCCCCTCCGCCAGGCTGGATGTACACACAGAGCATCTCTCCTGTCTTCATGTTTGCAGAGGGTATGGAAGGCTTCCTTATTCCAAAATATCCCCTATCCCCAAGTGAGAATGTGTTCATTTTCACTAAAGAATAGGTCCATCTGTCACAATATGGTTTCTGGGAAAGGCTGTACATTGACTAATGCAGGGAGGTGCAAGGTAACTGGGAGTTCCAGACTTGGGTTTGACCACCATGCAAATCCACTCATTCCTGATGATGCAGCCTTAGCAATGTATTCACTCAAAGTTAGTACATGCCATCCATAAACTTGGGGAACAGAGATCTACTCAAGATTACGCAAGTCTTATGCAACTAAGACAAATTATACAAGATTTAAACCAGATGGCCCAAAGATGGCTCAGCAGCTATGCAAGCCCGATGAAGCCCATACAGTAGAAGGAAAGAACCAGCTCCTGAAAAGTTGTTCTCTGACCTCTATCAGTGCATGCTGTGGTACACATGTGCATAAGCGCATGCACACATGTGTGCGAGCACACACACACACACATGCATATATGTATGTATATGATGTATACTCACATACATCAAACGCATATAATAATAAGAAAAAAATTTTTAAGTTTTAATATTCCCCCTCAAAAAAACTTTAGCCAATAGCACTTAGTAAATATTACTTTAAAAAAAAATAATGCCAATAATAGCAGTGAGTTCTGAGAGGTAAATGGTGGCAAGACAAGAAAGTTTAAGACATGAGCTGGCTTGGAAGCTAAGAACTGAGCCTGCCACTATTTCAAGGATGCTTGGCAGAAAGCTAAACTTACCCACTTGGAAACAATGGGCTTCGTGTTTACACTGTTCAATTTATTCCCCAATTCCCCTTGAGGTTTACGTCTTAGGCAAGGCCCTCTAAGCCTGGAAGGCCTTAGTGGTTTTTTAAAAGGACTTGGATCAACATTGCTGAACATCTGTCCTGGAAGAGGACATTTTCCTTATTCTCGAGGATGGCAACCATGCCTGCCCTCTGTCTTAGTGAGTGTTTTATTGCCGTGAATAGATGCCATGACCACAGCATCTCTTATAAAGGAAAACATTTCACTGAGACTGGCTTACATTTCAAAGGTTTAATCCATTATTGTCATGGCAGGAAGCATGGCAGTACACAGGGAGATATGGTTCTGGAGAAGTAGCTAAGTGTTCTACATATATACATATATATACATATATATATACATAGCACTTGTAGATACATGAATACATATATGCATGAATAAACATATGTATGCATATATGCATTAATACTTATACATGTATATACATGGCATATATGTGTGTATACACATACCATATCTGTATACATAGTATATATATATATATACATATATATATCATATATGTGTATATATGCATATATATATAACTGTTTCCATGCTAAGACATATAGAATAGTTTCCTTTTAAAATAACATAATAATCATGTGGACAATGGGTTTTACCAACTTGTTATATATGTCACAGGCTATGTATAAAACATTTCAAGTTTCTATACATGAGCTTAGATTTTATTCCCATAACTGAGTATAAACTGAAGGCCAAAGTCTGAGTTCTTTAAGTAGCAAAAGATTTTTTTTCTAATAAAAAGGCACAAAACTTGCTTTAGAAAATGTGATTCTGTCAGAAAAAAAAGTGGAATTTAAAAGACTGAGATTGGACCAAATCTGGGATTTTCCCTAATACATATCAGTACTGAAGTGTTTTAGAAGAAGTCACACATGACACAAAAGACCTTGTTGAAATCACATGTTCTGTTTTGTGACTTGAAGCCAAGAAAAATGTTAATGAAGTAGTGTCCTTGTCAAATGCTGTCGCTGACTTCCTGAAGCAGGTCGGGAATTATAGGCAGTTCTGCCATTTGCCTAGACTGTCAGAAAACCTTGATTTTTCTAAATTAGTGTGCAGTGATACAGTAAGGTTCTTTGGGATATTGTAAGGGCCATATTCAAAGTAGCAAAATACTTCTTTACGAAGAAAATATCCAACTGGAAAGAAATTGTGATAATCAGATAGGCCCAGCCACGAATCCAATTTTCCTCTTCTGTTAAAAAAAGTGGTTTCACACAGCCCTGAGATTTGGTACTCCTGATAACATTGTACACTGGCATCAAAGCCTCTATCAACACCCATGAACATTTCCACGTGTAGCTCTCTGACAATCTTTAATATGAGCAAACTCAAAATATCTGGTAGGCAGCAGCTGAACAGGATCTAGTACAAAGAATCCAATGAATCAGAATCTGAGGTCGAGGTCATTCCTTACGGGTGGAGAGATCTTGAACAATTCTGACTCCTATGTCCAATCTGTCAACGTTGCAGCCAGGTATCCAGGGAGACGCTATTAGGGTGTGGTGAAACCTGTAAGAAAGTCCCATGGGAGGACTTGTCAATGGGAACATTTCCTTAAAGGGTAGGGGGGGCCTTGAAGCCACCTCCTCCTTTGTTTCACACTGTTCCCTTTCCACAAAAGAAATAGGGCAACCAAGTATTAACTAGAACATCCAGAACTGTGAGCCAAAATACTGTTTTCTCTTCATAAGTTGAATGTCTTAGGTATTTGTTATAGTAACGAAGATGGCTAAGGTACCACCTAGAATTATGTACTGAGGATAAACCCAAAAGTGTAAAAGACGGGTCTAGCGATGTGCCATGCTCTCTGTGGGCCTCTTAAACAGAGTAATTATGTCTAAGCTTTTCTCCGTCTTTCTGAGGCTCCAGCTCCACACTTTCCCACTGGGAAGACAACTGTTCCATGGACGCCATGTCTCTAGTTGCTGTGGTGCTTCCAGGACTAGAAAAACAAAGGCCTGGTTCCTGCTGAGGAACTTGTCTTCCTCTAGGTCAGTAGTTCTCAATTTGTGGGTTGCCACCTCCCCCAGAAGATCATTAGAAAACTCAGATATTTACATTATGATTCATAACAGTAGCAAAAACACACTTATGAAGTGGCAACCAAAAATAATATTATGGTTGGTGAGGGGCTATACTAAAGAGTCACAGCATTGGGAAGGTTGAAAATCACTGATCATAATGAGTGAGTTAACCCAGAAGCAGAAAGACTCAAATGATATATACTCACTTATAACTGCATATTAGCCCAAGGGGCATGTCCCACGAAAGCCTTCACTTACTCAGTTTCCTAACTGAGACAGAGGGGAGGACATTCTAGTGGGACTCTAGGTGAGAGAATCATGGGAGAATGGCAAAGTAGAAGGATCCAGAGGGTCCTAGAAGCCTACAAGTAGAACATTATGATAGGCAGATTTGGGCACAGGGGTCCCGCTCAAACTAAGGCACCAGCCAAGGACAATACAGGCGGTAAACCTTAAACCCCTACCCAGATCATTCTGTGGATTTCTAAAAGTGCCGCCAGGCATAATTTCTCTCCTAACTCCTGATGAGCACAGCCACTATCCACACTCCAACCTGTTCTCCCAACAGCCCTCCGTATGTGTGAAAGCCTGTCTGCTGAAACAGGAAGTTTTGCTCTAAGGAATATACAGCTGTCTCCACTGATGAGCCTGGTTGCTCCAACTCCACACCCCTTGCTTTAATTTCTGTTCAGTTGACAGCTGATATCCACTAATTATCTTCTATCCACATAGGTATTTACTTACTACAGCACATGACAAAGGCAATACTCGGCTGAACCTTTACATTACTTCAGTAAGTGTTTCAAAGTTAATTATATATTTATCTACAGGTTTTATGATCCATCATTTGTCTGTTGTGTAATTCTGTTGCTTTTAACAATTATTCATGGAGTGCCTCCCCTTCAAAAAATATTTTCCAATATGTATTTGATTTTCATGAAAAAAAATCTGTGTAGATAGTAAGCCAAGTATTATTATTTTCAGGTTTTTAAGGAGCAGGCAGAAACGTTATGCCAGCCAGCTGAAGCTGCTAGCTAATTCATTGTCAATTAAACTCGATCCTATGTCTTGTGGTTTAAAACACTGTCTTTCCCACTCTATTATAATGTCTCCCAGTGTCACTGAGTATTGTCTGCTATTGAACTTGCAATAGAGATAGTCAAACAGCATCAGGGTTTGTGTATCGAACTGGGTGATTAAAAGAAACAACGCTTTACCAAGAAACATTTCCTTTAATTTGTATTTAAAATACTACATTTCATATAAAAGCAAAACTTCAAAATCCAATTGTTGTGTAGGCTATAAAAATTGCACATTAGATACATGAAGTGTAATTAAAGATGGTATTTGCCAGGAGCAAGCCCCAGCGATGGCAAAGGTCTCACAGAGGAGATGAGGAGTCAGTAAGGCAGGAGCCAGGGAGGCACAGGTGTCTGGGGACTCTGCAGCCTGACTGTCAGTCAGAGTGCTTCTTTATTTATCCAGAACTCAATAGGCAGGGATAAATGCATGTTGTTCCAAAACATAGGTCATAGCATTTGTATCTCCACACATGTGTTTTACTTCCTCTTGGTCCTAAGTCTAGGCATCATTGATAAACTGTGACAGAATAGAGGTATATTTTATAATCCGTTTTCCTCATCAACCCGCATAACTCAACTTTTAAGAATCTTGTGGTTTCAAGGGCACTAGGAAGAAAGAACATCTCCAAACCAGCCTGGGCAGATTGCCGTGTCACAAACATTGTATTTTCAACTTTTAATAGGTGGCACTCAGAGGAAGGATAGCAGGCTACCAAGAAGAGACTTGATACCCTATGAGCATATACAGGGGGAGGAGGTCCCCCTCAGTCACAATCATAGGGGAGGGGAGTAAGGGGAAAATGGGAGGGAGGGAGGAATGGGAGGATACAAGGGAGGGGATAACCACTGAGATGTAATATGAATAAATTAATAAAATAAAATAAATAGTCATAGTGCTAAATGTCATTAGGGCCAGGAAAAGTCTTCAGGCCAAAGCTGCTAAAATTATTATTAAATTTCTTCCATAATACAATATTTATATTTTATATATTTATAGAGTTCATTTCTATGTCTAATATTGGTATTTTTTGTTTCTTGATCATATGACACCACAGTGGCCCTGTACGAGCTAACTTTTCTAGGAAACAAGGGTCTTAATACTTCATTCTTTTTCCTTCAGTATAGACCCCTATGTAGGGCAGAGATAACTCCATCCAACCTAACTTTGTTGCTGTATCTTTTCCTCGACAGCATGTGGTCCCCAATCTTATATGCCACATAATCACCTGAGAATATAGTAGGAAGAGGCTTTTATCCTGATCTGCTCGAGAGCCTCTAGCCAACCAAATCTTATTTACCTTTTTTTTTTGTTTTTTTTTTTTGTTGTTGTTTTGTTGTTGTTGTTGTTGTTTTGTATTGTTTTTTTGAAACAGGGTTTCTCTGTATAATCTTGGCTGTCCTGGACTCACTTTGTAGACCAGGCTGGCCTCGAACTCACAGCGATCCGCCTGCCTCTGCCTCCCGAGTACTGGGATTAAAGGCATGCGCCACCACGCCCGGCCTTATTTACCTTTTTAAGTTTACTTTTTTTCTGGTTATCTTGCTCCTGCATAAGTACAGGGCAGGTGTTCTAAGAATATCTTGGAGTCAGAGCCTCGTAAAAATGTCTCTAGCATCTTTATTTGAATCACAACCTCCAGGGCATAAAGAAGACCTTCAACTAGGCTACAAAAGAATATTCCCCTAAAAGTGTGTAGGATAGTATGCTCAGGATTTTCTTGGGGGAAGCTTAGACGCAGTAATCCTGGGAGAAGGCATAAATTATTCATAAGCGATTTCCCGACAACCTAACATCTCAAGTTGTGCAAATAGTAAAAGTCCCCCAAGCATGCAGCACCTGGAGATCCAGACCAAGAGTAGAAGACTACACTACAGTGATTGCACCATTTGGCTCAGCTTTGTTGGATCTTTGTCAAGCAGTTGTGCTTGATTTATGACTTTTGCTGCTCACACTAGATATGGATGTGCCAGATATTGAATATTTATTGCACATTTTGATTGTGTAAAAGATAAAGAATGGTTTACGCTTTAACTTATGCCTATGACTGCTCTGTGGTGAAGATCTGAAGGCCTGAATGACAGAGAACAACCAGTTAGGGGGCTAACTGTAGCTCTGAGTGATGAAAGAGCCTTCGGAGCAAGTAAGAGTACAATAGGCCCTCAGTTACAATGTCCAAACTGGGGTCCTGCAGGTTAGCTCCAGGAAACAGTGAAGAGGAGATGAAAGAAAGTCTCGGTGGATCTGCAGCAGTGAGAAGTGAGCAGATGGTTAACAGCTAGCTAAGGGGAAACAACCTTTGGAAAACAGCTAGGTATAGAAACTAGCTATTGAGGAGAGGTTGAAGAACGGAAGAAAAAAGAATTGCTAGACCCAGGCATGTGCGGTACAAACTGAAAGGAAGGTCTTAAAGCCCAAGAGAACTTTATTTTTATGTCTCTATGTGTTGTTTGCTTACTATTACTCTTACTTTTCTGTCTCAGTTACTCTTTGGGCCAACCACAGAACTTTATTTAAAGTGAAGTTCAATTTATTCCATTACAGATTACACAATGGTTTTTCTCGTCTTTTACAATCAATAGGGCATTTAAAAATCAGCAAAGCAAGAGAATAGTCTAACAAGGAAATACAAATAGCTCTATATAACCTACAATAAAGTATACAGCAAAAAAAAAAAATCAATCAATTTCCAAGCAAATTTTCAGCATGACCTGATTATTATTTCTTAAACAATACTCAGGAAAGTTTAATCCTAAATTTCTCTGATCTAAAGCCATTGTATTTACATGATTGTCATGGAAACATAGCTTGAGCTAAATGTTCTCTAATAAAGAAAAAACTTGACTTACTCCTAGTCTCAAACCAACAGGTATGTTATCTGAGCCTAGGCAACTACAAGGGGTCCTCTATTATAAAATATCTGTAAACCATGGTGCCCACCTTCTATTGCTCTCAAAGCAGATTCTAAAGAAACTTTTCAACAGCAGTCAACATCTAGCCCGGTACTGTGATGTAATAGTCTTAACTTTCTTTCAAGCAGTTTCTGCCTGTTTGCACACAGTCAGAGCCAAGAACTCTATTATTGGCTCAAGCCTTTTGCCAGATGTCTTCTTCCAACATTCTTTGTGGAAAAAGTTTTCCCAGTGTAAATTTCATGAGGGCCCATAGTCAAAGTGAGAAATAGAAAGAAAGACAGTTTTAGGGGAAAAGGTAGATTTCAAGGGAGGTTTAAGGCAAAATTACACCTGGACAATACAAGATATTTAAGGGCAGTGGTGATCAGCTGGAGATCTTTGGAGCTTTGTCAAGCAAAGCCTCTGTGATTTGTCCTCATGTCTGTGACATCTCCCCCTTTTTCTTTTTCTTTTTTCTTTTTTTTAATTCAATGGTCTTTAAGTCCGCTGTTAAACCATCTGTGGCTTTTCAGAGCTGGCGGATGATGACTAGAAGACAAATGAATGACCAAGAGTAAGAAAATCCTACGTGCAAATGTACCATTCATTAACATCAAATTGTTTGAAGAAGTTGACAGAAGGTTATCAAACACAGGGGAAAATTCAGTAACCACTTTCTCAAGAAAGGCAGAACCCAAATGTGAGCTATCAGCATCAATTATCTTTCCATGAAGTAGATCAAGATTAACTCCCAAGTCAGAATGATTCCAGAGTCCTTTAATATGGCACTGTATACATGTCCATTCATAGTCTGATTCGTTATATTGCAATGGAGCTATGCGAATCCATCTAAACACTGAGCAGCATTGAACTGCTAATCTAACCTTGATGTTCTGAATTTGATTTCCCATATATAAAGCTGCTTCCTCAAGAGCACTGACTCTATCCTGAAGTCCTCTATCAATATTTTCTTGATAAAATAATGCCAGGGAGACACTGTTATATAACTGATCTACATCATGACCTGTATGGACGTCCTCAATAAGTGATGTTGTGGCAACAGCAAAGCTGGAAATAGTGGCTAGAAGTGCTGAGATTACTAAAATAAGAGAAGCCACAAATCTTCTTCCTCACTCTAAAGATAAAGTAGCTCTACTTAGTGCCTCAATTCAAGGATTGTTAAACCAAGACCCAGTGGTATTCACAGGCAGCATAACATATTGAGGTTGCCTCAACAATAATATAAAGGTGTCCTGACTACTTTCAGTGATGCAGTTAGTCAAAACACATCCCTTAGAAGAAATATAATAGACACCTTCAGGTTTTTTGAAGTGCAAAACTCCAATTGTGCCATTATGCATGACAGAAAATGGGGAAGAAACACAAATAGTAACTGGTTCTCTTGTCATATCAGCTGTGTACCCAGCAAGAGACACTTTTCTAGTAGCTGCAAAAGGACAAAATAAATTATCTGGGCTGCAACAGTTAGTTTTAAGTGTCAACTGGATATAATCTAGAATCACCTGGGAAAGGCATGTCAATATTGGACTACCTAACTAAAGTTGCCCTGTGGGCAGGTCTATGAGATACTTTCTTGTTGTCTTAGTAAGTTTTTTATATTTGTGAACAGACACCATGACCAAGGAAACTCTTTTTATTTCCTCCTGTCCCCTCTTTCATTTGTTGATTTTATTCTTTTTTATTTTATTAATTTATTAATATTACATCTCAATTGTTATCCCATCCCTTGTATCCTCCCATTCCTGCCTCCCTTCCACCTTCACCCTACTCTCCTCCCCTATGACTGTGACGGAGGGGGACCTTTTCCCCCTGTATGTGCTCATAGGGTATCAACTCTCTTCTTGGTAGCCTGCTATCCTTCCTCTGAGTGCCACCAGGCCCCCGCATCCATGGGACATGGTCAAATATGAAGCACCAGAGTTCATGTGAAAGTCAGACCCCACTCTTCACTCAACTGTGGATAATGTCCTGTCCATTGGCAAGATCTGAGTAGGGGTTCAATGTTTACTGCATATATTGTCCTTGGCAGAACTCCCCGGCCCAGATCCACCCATCATAATGTTCTTCTTGTAGGTTTCTAGGGCCCTCTGGGATCCTTCTATTTCCCCATTCTCCCATGCTTCTCTCACCTAGAGTCCCAATAGGACATCCTCCCCTCTATCCCACTTTCCTGGAAAGTGAAGACTTTCATGGGACATGCCCCTTGGGCTAGTGTCCAGATATAAGTGAGTATATACCATTTGACTCTTTCTGCTTCTGGGTTAACTCGATCCAAAATATATAAAGAACTCAAGAAATTAAATGCCACCAAACCAAATAACCCAACTGAGAAATTGGGCTCAGAACTAAACAGAGAATTCTCAACAAAGGAATATCGAATGACTGAGAAACACTTAAAGAAATGCTCAACCTCCTTAGTCATCAGGAAAATGCAAATCAAAACAACTCTGAGATTCCATCTTACACCCATCAGAATGGCTAAGGTAAAAAAAAATCAAGCAACACCACATGCTGGTGAGGATGTGGAGAGAGAGGAACACTCCTTCATTGCTGGTGGGAATGCAAACTAGTACAGCCACTTTGGAAATCTATCTGGTGCTATCTCAGAAAACTGGGAATAAGGCTTCCTCAAGACCCAGCTATTCCACTCCTTGGAATATACCCAGAAGATGCTCCAGCATACAACAGGGACATATGCTCAATCATGTTCATAGCAGCCTTATTCATAATAGCCAGAACATGGAAACAGCCTAAGTGTCCCTCAGTAGAAGAATGGATAAAGAAACTGTGGTACATATACACTATGGAATACTATTCAGCTATTATAAACAAGGAATTCCCGAAATTTGTGGACAAATGGATTGATCTAGAAATGATCATAATGAGTGTGTTGGCCAAGGCAACTCTTATAAAAGAAATCATTTAATTGGAGGGTTGCTTACCATTTCAGAGAGTTAGTTCATTATTCATGGTGGGAAGCAGACAGGTATGGCAGTGGGACAATATCTGAGAGCCTTACATCCTGATCCACAGGCAGGAGAGGGAGAAAGAGAAAGAAAGGGGAGGGGCCTAGTCTGTGTTTTTGAAATGTCAAAGTCCAACTGAGATGATACGTTTCCTAATCCCACAAGGCCACACCTCCTTATCCCTCTCAAACAGTTCACCAACTAGAGACCAAGCACAAAAACATATGAGTCTACGGGGCTGTTCTCATTATTCCCACCATATTTGACGATGTTAATTTATGTAGGAAGACCAAGCCTAAAGGTGAATGGCACCATTTTCTAGATTTGGATCTAAGACTGTATTAGAAAGTGAAAACGAGCTAAGCACAAGTGTACATACAGCTATTCACCCTCTGTCCTGGACTGCTGATACCAGCTCCTTCAAGTTCCTACCTCCTTGACTGGCCTGTGGCAGCAGACTGTGAGTAGCAATAGTTTATCTAGATAATCCCTTTCTCCCCTAAATTGTGTTTGTCAGGGTATTTTATCTCAGTAACAGGGAATGAAACTGAGACGGGACAGAGTGAAAGTGCAGTGTGTAGAAAAAGATAATTAAGTCAAGAACAACTCAAGAGTCAAGCCTGAGAAATTTTTGGACAATGAAAGAAGAAAATAAGAGAAAGTGAAGACTTTTCGAGAATCTCAAAATTCTGCTTTAGTTATGTTGACATCAGCCATTCTTGAGGGTGGATGGATGCACCATGAACAGAAGGAAAGAGACTATTGGGGTAGATATCTGAGTGTATTCCTGCACTAATGCAACTTGAAATGTGTCTCAGGCGGTACCTGTGTGATCTGCATAGCTGCAAAGTCACCACAGTGACTTCAGTCATCAAAGAAGGTGAACCTGAGCCTCTTTGAAATCAGCAGTATATGTAGTATCAAATTGATTTTGCTGCAGCTGACCACATTGGGTAGAGCTTGCATAACTTTATCTGCCACTAAAGTAATAGTTTGTTATTGATTATTATAGGAAAATTTTCCAAACATTCCTTACCTCCTTTTGTTTTATTCCTTTTTATGGAATCAAGTACATCTCCATTTCTTTTTATTCAATATGTAGAGACAGTGGGTCAGAGATATAAAATATTTTCGAAGTATTCCTTTTAACAAGAAGCAATTACATAGCAACTACATAATGTTAGCGTTCCACCTTGATATTTTTGGCTGACTAATTACTTTTATCTTTTCAAGTTTGCAGCAGTGTTGGCTGTACCATGCTTCTGGGATAGGAATCCTATCCAAGGATTCCTCTTAGGCTTATTCTTGGATCAACAAGCAACCTTCACATTAGGATGTGTGTGTGTGTGTGTGTGTGTGTGTGTGTGTCTGTGTGTGTGTCTGTGTGTGTGTCTGTGTGTGTGTCTGTGTGTGTGTCTGTGTGTGTGTACATGTTCTTGTGCTTGTGCTACTGGTTAGCTTTTGTCACATCAATAAACCTAGGGTCACCTAGAAAGCAAAAACCTCAATTTAGGAGTTGCCTCTATCAGCTTGGCCTGTGGCCAGGTCTATGGGGGTATTTTCTTGAATAATGATTGATGTGGAAGGCCTCAGCCTACAGTGGACAATGCCATTTCTGGAAGGTGGTCCTGGGTTGTATAAGAAAGTGGGCTATGAAAACCATGGATAACAAGCCGGTAAGTATAGTCCTTCATGGTCTCTTCCTCAGCTACTGTTGCTGTCTTGTGCGCCTGCCTGGCCTGCCTGGATGATGCACTGTGACTTCTAAAGGAAGCCTCCTCTGGGCCAAGCTGCTAATAAGTTCTTATATTAAATTCTGTCTGGAAAAATAGCTGGCATAGTTCCTGTCCACTAAATGATAGTCGTGTCCAGAAGTGAGGACAAATGTCCCATATGAAAATTTTAGTGATATAAGCTGCCTACAGCCACTTACAGAATCTGTGAGCCCCAAGGTTAAGAATCTTGGGAGCTGATGGAAGATGTTTGTTTAAATTATTCTTAGAAAATAATGTGTACTCACTTTGGCAGGATATATACTTTTTAAAAAATGGAATGATACAAAGAAAATTTGCCTGGCCCCTGAACAAGTCTGACACTCCACTTTGAGAAAATACTTTGGAAGTGCCTTGGGTTCCAGGCCACTGCTCTCCACACCTCAGCTATGTGCTGTTTTCTTAAAGGTAGCCTTGGCATTTCAAGTAAGACCTCAAATTAAAAAGCTCTATTTCATCAGCAAAATATGGTTAATAAATCATGATCCTGAGGGGAAATGTTATAGTCAAGAGGAATTTGGCTTTGATCACAGTCTATTTTCTACATAGTTTTAGAAAACTGATTTGATTTTAAAGTCTATTCTTACAATGTTTTTTAACCTGTATGTTGGCAGGAGGCAATGAATTAAGCTCCCTGGGGTCTAAGTAGACTCAGAGTAAAATAGATTAAGACTTTAAAAATTGTGGATGTCTTTCATGTACGGAAATGTCCTCTTTTTCTCCTAAATGCAGTCCCTGAGTTTAGGCCAGATGATATCCTGGGACACAGAAAGTTTATTCTGATTATCTGCTAGTCCTATTTCATCTCACACCTCAATATCTATTCTGCATACATCTCATAATGTCAGTAATTATCGTGGTAAAAAATATGCTAATATGTTATAAATAAATACCTACTAGGTAGTGTATTATTAAAATATTTTAAACAGTGTGGTTCTACTTTCAATAAACATCAGTGACTTCTAATAATGAGGATCCATGTTTTCTTTTTTGTTTTGTTTTGTTTTGTTTTTCCATGTTTTCTTGAGTGACAGTAATTTGTAGGTCACTCTTGGTCCCTGGGTGGTCCTCCAAGGCCCAGAATAGAAGAAGGAATAAAAGGAAGATGCGACAGACTGTAAGTGGACACAAAAAGTAGTTGTTTACCTGCTGCTTTGTGCCGAAGGTGTTGGCTTTATAACGTTCTCACTCTTAGTATCTCCAATGTCTTTGAAAAGGCAAAGGAAGAGGGATTCTATTTTATAATTAATTCAAACAGATAGGTTAGTGCTTATGGTCAAAGCAGATGTTTTAGTAAAGATGGTAAGTCTTAAAAGCAGCAACAGTAAAGGACTGGCAATTCCTTTAATCATGATGGGGGCTCATAATGACATGACCTTCACACTGAAATATTTTATATCAATACTTATGACTATAAAATTCCTTGACTTACATTTGGCATGTGACTGCAAATCACCAAAATCAGGATAAACTACTTTTGCTTTTATTATTAAGGACTTTAAAATATATATATATCTTTCAACATCACGTATACCAGAGAAAATGGCTGAAACAAGTATCTTTGAATTTAATTAAAGGTTGGTTCACACTCACTAATCTGTGCATACTGATGTGATGCTCATCTGACAAACTACTGGCAAAATGAAGATGGGAGCAAATGCTGGAGCTAAAAGGCAGAGAGGCAGCTGGAGATGCCCACAGCACCTGTTAGTGTAGAAGAGGAAACCACAATGTAAGGAACTCAGACTGCCATGGTTCAGGGTAATAAACCTTTCAGTAAGGCTGATTAACCACAATATGTTAATTCTCTTATATTTTAAAGTTCACCAAATGAGCTATTCAGTGTCTGGGGATGTATCTGTCCTTTGACCACTAGATCAAGTGAAATTAACCTTTTAAATTTTGAATATGAATGCCTATTTAAAAGCATACACTGAATAAAGTCTGTGGCTGCCAGAAAAGTCATGTTTTAATGCTCACTGAAGGCCTACATTAAAGCCAGAACAGCTTGAGTACTGAGATGGCACCTGTGGCCAACACCACCCATCAACTGGCTAGTGTCATCTTTTTAATTTTTAACAGAAGTGAGACTTTGGAAACTGTACATTGTAGCTAAAAGTTTAGTCTCCCAGGTCAGAGTAGCCATGTCACCCAGACCTGAGATTTCATAAGTAGACCAGGTCCCTAAGAAGCACTTTCCTTCTACAGGAGAAGAGCAGAGCTGTGAGTAGCAGGCCTGGATTCACTGCCCTCTTCCTTCCTAGGATGGAAATCTGGGCCTCGAGGAACTGTGCTCATTTGTTACTATAGCAAGAGCCAATGTGAAAACAAGCAGCAGCAGCAGCAGCCTGTTTCTGGCAGAGCTTATGGGGAACTGAACCAGTTCTTGGCATTTTCTTGCCTTTTTGTTATATGAGAAAAGAAAGCCTTCAGGTCTTATTATTAAAAAACAAAACAAAACAAACCATTTTCCACACAATGTATTTTGATCATAGTCTTTCCACTCCCCAACTCCCTACCACTCAATTTTGTATTCTTTTTCTCACAAAAACAAGAACAAAACATTAAAAAAATAAAAACAAACAAAGAAAAATATTAAGACAAATAATACAAAGGAACAAAAAGCATAGAGGTTGTTTAGGATCAGATAACTACCTCTTCTCATTGGCCTGTTCTGGAGTGTGATTGACATACCCAATGATGTACACTCACTCTGTTGGGAAAACCTGATTTCCCCTTTCCTAGAAGACATCAATTGCTGGCAGCTTCTTGGTTAAATGTGGTACTTCACATCCTCTTCCCTTTCACAGTACTGAGATTTTGTCTGGTTTAAACCTGTGCAGATGTTGATCAGGCGGCCACAGTCTTTGTGAGCTCATATGTGCATCAATTCAGCTATGTCTGGAAGATGCTATTTCCCTGAAGTCACGCACCAGCTCAGGCTATAACAGTTTTTCAGATTCTTCTTCTGCAAAGATCCTTGAGACTTGAGTGTAGGAGTTTGATTTAAGGGGGGGGGGGACCATCCTATCTAGGGCTGAGTGCTCCAAAGTTTCTCACTATTGTCCACGAAGACACGTTGATTTGAAAACTACTGCTGAGCATCTTTGCTGCTGTCCGTGGTTCTGATTTTTAACGTTGTTGTTGTTGTTGTTGTTGTTGTTGTTGTTGTTGTTGTTGTTTAAGTATAGCTCTAAGTGTTTCAGATGCACTGTCTCATTTAATTTTGTCAATATGTCCATAAAGAGGAATGTGGCTGAGACAGAGGGGAGGACATTCTATTGGGACTCTAGATGAGAGAAGCATGGGAGAATGGCAAAGTAGAAGGACCCAGAGGGTCCTAGAAGCCTACAAGTAGAACATTATCATAGGCAGATTTGGGCCCAGGGGTCCCGCTCAAACTACGGCACCAGCCGAGGACAATACAGGCGGTAAACCTTAAACCCCTACCCAGATCTAGACAATGGACAGAACACTCTCCACAGTAGAGTGGAGAGTGGGATATTACTTTCTCACATACTCTGGTGCCTCACCTTTGACCATGTCCCCTGGAGGGGGAGACCTGGTGGCACTCAGAGGAAGGACAGCAGGTTACCAAGAAGAGACTTGATACCCTATGAACATATACAGGGGGAGGTAATCCCCCTCAGGAACAGTCATAGGGGAGGGGAATAAGGGGAAAATGGGAGGGAGGGAAGAATGGGAGGATACAAGGGATGGGTTAACCATTAAGATGTAACAAGAATAAATTAATAAAGGAGAAAAAAGAAAGAAAGAAAAAAGAAAAACAGAGGAATGTGACAATTAATAACTCAACCAAGTACACAGCTCAACTCGAAGCCAGATTCATATTTCATAGTCTCTGCTCCCTCATGACACTGAAACCAATTCCTTAGGTAGGTCTCTCCACTGTAGTTTTGCTAAGGAAACTTGTGTTACAAACACCCATGAAACCTAGGGAGTGTCACTCTCCTGTTAAGAAAGAAGATTTATTTATTCTGTCCAGGATAACTAGGTCTCTCTGCCACACCAGAGATCTGCTAACACTCCAGGGTAACAGATAACATTTCCCTTCGTGGGAAAAGTCTGGACAAGATCCCTGCAGCTGCCTATATCCTGGGTTATTTCCTTCATTCCAGAGGCCTCATCTGAGATAAATGCCCTGGGTGCCAAGGGTCTACAAGCCTATATCCATACCAACTCCGTGGGGTTGACTAAGGGGCTGACAATAACATTACTCTCAACAGCGCACGGACTTTCAAAATACACGCAGGTTTGATGTCTCTTTGTTGGTGAAGTCAGTAGAAGCATTTCATGTCAAGCTGCCACTTGCAGTAGTCACTGTGACTTAAATATGGCTTGACCTTACTGCCCTCACCACTTGATGATAGACAGGAAGTATTTATGTGATTCAGCTGAGATGCCTCATTTCCATCGACAAGATGACATTGAAAGAATCAACTGCTGAACATCTAGGTACCTCACACTATTCTTTTAAATCTTATAATTGGCCCCCCAATACAGAATTTTCCAGCCTTTCAGAATCTATCAAATTCTTAAGCTATAGAAATTTGACAGCATACTTGAAAGAAAGAAATACCAAACGCATATCAAAGTCACAAACAATAACACTGAAGTAGTTATTATTACAACAGCAAGTCAAAACTTCGTGACCCCTTGTAGGTTCCCAACATGTGTAGTTGTTAGAATAAAGATGTGTACTGGCCTAACTACAACCTAATTTTATATCCTCGTAGTGTAAAACTTCATATATGTTGCCGTAAGCATATTCTCTTTCATTAATGCCAGTGATAAAACAACTGAACTGTATCACACTGATCAAATATGCTATTTACACCACATCTCAGAGTTCTGAGTGACAGTATTTACTACAGCAATGACAACACTGTCACAGTTTAATAAGATGTTAGTTACAGAATATGGTCACACATCTGTGCCAACACACTGACTATGAAGCACACCTAGAGAGCAATGGGTAGCAGATTAGCATTCACTAAGTTGGAGTTGAGGGTTATGGTATGGAATTTTTGATGCCCTCTTACCATGCATGAAGCCTCCCCTTGACCTAACACATTTTGACCCTTGAAAACTTTCCACCTACTCGAAAGTGGTTTGCAAGGAAGGGTACAGAGAAACTCCCATCACGGGCCACTCAACCTCTCTCCTTCATCATTGTCGGGAAGATCCTGCCTCCTTTCTCAACTTTCATCTTTCTCTTTCACTGATTTTGTACTTTAGTAATGATAATAAGAGCAGGTGGCCACAAGCTTACGTGGCCATATATCAATGCCACTGTTAGTCAGTCCTAAGAAATAATAAGGAAAGTGTCAGGTCAAAAAGAAACTCAGGACAAATGGCATCTGTGCTGCCAATTAGCATACCAGCCTCCACTTCCTCAACATCAGGCATACCTGTGGATCTTTTCAGCTCTTTTCACCCAGCCCCTGCCCTAAACCTCTCCAGCTAACAGGTTCTTCTTTCTCCAGATTTTTATTCCCATATAACCCTGCCATTTCACTTCAGCTATGTTCTCTCTTTTTTCTTCCTCTCTTGTCTCCCTCTTTTGCCCATCTCCCTTGGCCTCCTTTGCTTGTTCACTCTTTGTCTTTCTGTCTCATCCCTCCCCAATCCTCTCCTCATGGCCCAATCCAATCTTCTGCCCTTGTCTAGTCTACTTTCTCTCCTTTTTCTGTACTCTTCCAGATGCCTCTGGCTGGACTCTCCCTCATATCTATGATAAAAAATCTTTCCTTCAGCCATACCTTGGATCAATCATGTCCTCAGTTTATACAGAAAGAATGAAGGCAGAAATTGCTACCTTGTTTTTAGGGTTGTTTATTTTTGTTTGGTTTGGTTTTCAGTAGTAGATAATAGGTAGATAATAAATAGATGATAGATAGATAGATAGATAGATAGATAGATAGATAGATAGGGTTCAGCCTTTTAAAACCCATTCATCCAGCCTTGATGTGAAGGCTTAGGCCTAATCTTACTGTAACTTGTTATGCCATGTTCCATTGATATTCCTGAGAGACCTGCTCTTTTCCAAAGGGAAATGTAGGAGAAGTGGATCTGGGGGAGAGGAGAGGTGGGGTACTGACAGAAGTGGAGGAAGAGGAAATAGAATGTATTGTATGAGAAAAACAGTAAATTAAATAATAATAAATATAATTTTTAAACATTCATAAAATCAATTTTTCTTATGATCATTTTCAGTTTGATGTTGATGTATACTTCATATACTAATGTGAAATGTAAAAGGTTTCACTAGACAACTCAGAAGCAAGGAGCATTCAACTTCCTGAATTTGTTACTCCATCTTACGAGGATGTCAGAGAAATTGTCACTACTCTGCGGTCAGTTCTATCAACTCTAACTTGTAGTTTTGAAAGAAGCAGAGTCAAGAGTCTTCAGATAACAAACCCTCAACCCTGAACCCAAGCTTGCAGACCCATAGACCACAGAAAAATTTAGTTAATGCTCAAGTGCAAATAACCCTCTGGATTTCCACAGTGCCACAGCTCATAGTGGACTCCTTCCCCTAGAACAGAAACAGCTGGGAAAGACTCCCAACCCTCTCTCCCTCCATCCCTCCCCCTCCCTCCGCCCCTCCTTACCCTCATTTTCTCCCTTTTCCCACATGTGACCATTTTCTATGGAATTTTAAAACTATGGTCTATTTAGTATTAATAATATTGTGTGTTCAGAGAATTAGATATCTGAGGAATCTAGAATATGCTCTCAACTAAATGAACATTGTAAGAAGACAATGAATTTTTTCTTCTGACAATTCATCCAAAATGAACAAAATGACATTCATTTCCTGTACTGTGTTTTTCTTATTCCTGCTTGTAACCATTATGAAGCAGGCTTCCTTTTTCCTTTTGAAGAGAGAGGCACAGAGTCTGATGGGTATTTCATGAAGGAAAAACAACAATTGATTCACTCCATCAAAGCCTGTCATGTAACAGCTGAGCCCTGGCACCATCAACAACAAACAACAAATGTGCCAAAGACAGCAAGATGCATTAGAGAGATAAAGCCCGGCTTCCTTCATGCCGGAGTACCCACTCAGACAGATGAAGAGAGGGCATGGATGCCTCCAGAATATTCTGGATGCTGAGGAGGCAGAAGTAACAAGGGGCAGGAATGGAGAAAGTAGATTTCACCCCAGACCCTCTGAGACAGAGCAGCTGCGATGATTCTTTTGACTCTGACACTTGGAGATGAGTCATTTTTCTCATTAGGCTCTTTAATTGCCACATGGCCATGCTGAGAAATCTCCTACAACAAAGGAGTATTTCCGTGTTCTCCACAGAAAACAGCTAAACAGAGACAATGTTAGCACTTGCACATTGCAAAGCTCTGACCTGCCACTGGCAAATTATTCTTCAATCTTGTCACAAATTACAGTAGCTCTATCGCCTAACTGCAAATTATAGAACAGTTTCTCCCTGACATCATTGCGGAGAGAATTATTCATGTGCTGAGGCTAGCTGTGCCTATAACTAAGCTAAAAATGTCATCTTTTAAACACAAATCAAGAACTTTGTGGCTAGCCTCACAGTTCCCTGGTGTAGGGCAGACAGAAGAAGTTTAAGCCCGTCAGTCTACAACCACAAATCATCCAGAAGGCTTTGTAGAAAAGATACTCTGGTTTGGGCATTTGAAGTGACTAGGCATTTGGTTTAATTGTTTGGGAGAAATAGTCTTCTGGCAATCTCAATAACCAGCTAACTCTGGCCTATTGAACTGATGAGCAGACCAGCAATAATCCTCCACCATTTGGGGATGAGTAAGCCAAGGTTGATTTTATTAAGTATCTTCCTAATCAGATGCAATAATAATGATAACAACAACAACAACAAATCCTTTCCAAGATGTGAAAGGATTCTGAGAAAATTTTCAATAAAAGAGGATGCAAATTTAAAAAAAAAAAGAAAAGAAGAGATACTCTGAGTATACTACCATTACAGCTAAGAGAGAAGATCAATGCAATAATAAGACTTGAGAAAGCATGAGGTGGACACAATTGCTGTTAATGTACCTTCTGGCCATGACAAGGAAGGAGATACTAATTAGCAAACTACTCTGTACCATAATTAGGAAAAACTAGACCAAATAATTTCCTACCTGGCTGACAGAAACACGTGGGCACACCTTAATACCAGAGAGACGTTCAAACACATCCTGCTACTGAGGCTTCAGCAGTTTTATGCCACCTAGGTCTCAAACTGTTATCAACAGACAAAATAGGACCTTTCTTTAGTCCAACAAGTCAATCCTAATATAAAGTGATAAGGAATTTGCCTCCCTTACTGGGTTGATATTGGACAGATTGTGAAAAATAGTAGCAAAAGTTCTGAACTCTTAGCCTGTTCGTGGAGGTGGATTGGGAAATTGCAAAGTGGGAGAGTCATTTTCGTTGAAGGGTGCCCTCAGTGAATCAGTTATAAATATTAATTTTGCAAAATTCAACTTAAGTTCACTTCTTTTAAGGTTATTTATATGACAAAATATATCAAATTATTTTCTGTTCCATACCAAAGTGAAATGGTCCTTTGAGGAAAAGCACATGGGTTTGTTCAGGTTGTGAAGTGCACTAACTGAGCAGATGGGTCCATGCAGAAGGCAGTAGGTAAGGCCGTAGTCAGGCCATCCATTAAGTAGTATTTCTCGACGTCACTATTTCTTTCTGGCTAAACGTCAGCTCTGTTTCCAAGTTAGATGCTGGCTGGTTTCCAGTCACTTTTCTATTATAATAAGAACTTTATCGCCATAATAATTCACAGTTCTCAAATTGTGTAACTTGGTAGTTTTTAATGTGTTTATAGAAGTGTGCAGTCACAGCCAGCGTCCACATTAGAACACTGCTGTCCCTTGGGAATCGCTGTGCTCATCTCCTGTCAGTCTCCATTTCTTCTCAACCTTCTTGTCTCTGAGCTTTGTTTGTTTGTTTCTACAAATTTGTTCAGAGCATTTCATGTAAAGGAAGTGACATAATAACTGTGATCTGTGACTTTTTCCACTCAATGTTTTTGATGCTCATTTATATCAGCATTACTTTCCTATTTCCATAATATTTTGTTACATAGATATAGGACATTTTGTTGACTTATTCATAAGTAGTGGACATTTGGTTGCTTCTAATTAGAGTCTGTTACTAATAACACTATTAGCAATTGCTCATGCAAACTTTTGTATAGAATATGTTTTTATTTTCTTATGGGCACATACACAGGAGCTTAATTGTTAGATCATGTGAAAACTAGATCTCTGATCTTTTTATTAAGCAAGTGCCAAAAATGATTTCCAAAGCAGCCATACATCCACTCTGAAATTTTCAGAATTCATTAATTCCCTCATTTAGTAAATAATTAGTAAAAATCTGCATGTCCATTTATTGGTTAATAATACACCAGTGGACAGACAAGGTATAGTCTCTATCATAATTAGGGAAAACCTACTATAAAAAATAGTTTGCTTGGATGGCAAAAACAATGATGGGGGAGGCAGGTACATGGAACTGGGTATCAGAAAGACTTAGCCTATTCGGATGCCTGCTAGAACCTTCTGGAGCAGGGAGGGATTGTTTATAGTGAATGGAAAGTGAAATTGTCATTGGAATTAGCTTGACAAAGAGAGAGAAAATACTCAGTACAAAGGGAAAAAAACTCATATGAAAGCCTGACAATAATAAAAAACACTTCCGTTTGAGGAACCTAGAGTGACTGAACACAACTGAAAACTGTAGGGTGAGGTGAAAGAGTAAAACATACAAATGTGGAAATATACCTGAAGGTTTTAAATAGGGTAGTAACAAAATTTGTGTTTTTATGTCTACTTGTGTTCCTGTTTCTGTTTGGACAATGAATTGGAAGAAAGCAAATCTAGACACTTAAAACCAAAGGGTATAGACAAAGACAAACAAGAAGTTAACGGTGGCCTGGACCACACTAGTATTTGTAGCGCTCATGTTAATCAATGGCTTCAAAAATTAGAGAATAAAATCATCTACACTTGCTGACTGATGACATGTGAAGATCAAGGAAAAAGAAGATGTATTATTTTCCTTTCTTTTGCTGTGATAAAATATCATGACCAAAAGCAATTTATGGAAGAAAATATTTAATTTGGCTGACAGCTAACAAAAGGCTAAGAATCCATTTTGGTGGGAAAGGTACAGGTGGCGGGCATGAAGGCAAAAACAGGAAGCTAAGCTAAAACATATTTAATAGCAAACAGAAAGCAAAGGGTGAACTGGAAGTACCGTGAGGATATAAATTTTCAAAGCCCACCCCCCCACCCCACCCCCAATGTCTTAATTTTAGCCTATGGAACCCATTGAAACTCCTAGTATTCAGACATAAATTAGCAAATTCATGTGATTCAAAGCCATTAAATTTGTGACTTGGTAAAGGAGAGGGTACTAAGGATTGACCCAAGGTCCTTTGTAAATACAAAGATAGCATTCTACTACCTTACCTATTACAGTACTTTTCTTTTCAAATAAATTTATTATAATTTATTCAGATTGCATCCTGAATGCTATGTGCTCATTTGTATCTTCCCATTCCCACTCTCCCTCCCTCTTCCACCCTACTCCCCTAGACCTCTGTCAGAAGGGACCCTCCTCCCCCACCATATGCCCGTAGCTTATCAGGTCTCATCCAGAGAGCCTGCTTCCTTTTTCTCTGTGTACCACAAGGTCTCCCCACCAAGGGAAAGTGATCAAATCAGGAGCACCAGAGCTCATGTCAGAGGCAGTCCCCACTCTCTCCACAACCATGGAGACTGAGCTGTCCATTAGCTAGGTCTGAACAGGGGGTCTAGGTTTTCTGCGTGTATTATCCTTGGCTGGTACAACAGTTTGCGCAGGCCTCCTTCAGTCCAGATTCACAGGCCTTGATGGACTCCTTGTGGGGCTCCTGAACCCTCTGGGTCCTTCCATCCCCCCCAGTCTTTCATACCACTCTCAGCACTCCACCCAGAGTCCTGCTGAGAGTACCAGTATCTGTCCTGATTCCCCCACTAGGTAGATTCTCTCAGAGAACGTCTATGATGGGTTAATATCCATTTATAAGTGAGTATACACCATGTATGTCTTTCTGGGTCTAGGTTACCTCACTCAGGACAGTCATTTCTAGTTTCATCCATTTGCCTGCAAATTTCAAGATGTCTTTGTTTTTAATAGCTGAGTAGTAGTCCATTGTGTAAATGTACCACAGTTTATTTATCCACTCTCAGTTGAGGGACATCTAGGTTGTTTCCAGATTCTGGCTATTACAAATAAAGCTGCTGTGAACATAGCCAAGTGAACATCCTTGTTGTATGGTAGAACATCTTTTGGGTATATACCCAGAAGTGGTATAGGTCATTCTTGATGTAGCACTAGTCCCAATTATATGAGAAAGTGGCAGATTGATTTGGAAAGTGTTTGTACAAGTTTGCACTCCCACCAGAAATGAAGGAGTATTCCTCTTTCTCCACAACCTTGCCAGCATGTGCTGTCACTTGAGTTTTTAATCTTAGCCATTCTGATACGTGTAAGATGGAATCTCAGGGTCAGTTTGATGTGCATTTCCCAGATGACCAAGGACACTGAGCATTTCTGTGTTTCTCAGACATTTGATATTCCTCTGTTGAGAATTCTCTGTTTAGCTCTGTACTCCATTTTTAAATGGGTTATTTGGTTTGGTGGTGTTTAATTTATTGAATTCTTTATACATTTTTGGATATTAGCCCTTTATTGGATATATGATTAGAGAGGACCTTTTCCTTCTTCAACAAATGATACTGGTTTAACTGGATGTCAACGTGTAGAAAAATGCAAATAGGCCCATATTTATCACCCTGCACAAAACTAAAGTCCAAGTGCATTAAAGACCTCAACATAAAACCAGACACACTAAGCTGTTAGAAGAAAAAGTGGGAAAGAGCCTGGGGCTCGTTGGCACAGAAGACACCTTCCTGAACAGAACACCAATAGCTCAGGCTCTAAAATAAACAATTAATAAATGAGACCTCATGAAACTGAAAAGCTTCTATAAGGCAAAGAACACTGTCAACAGAACATCACAGTAATTTTCATACCAAAAATAGGAAACTCATATAGATGTACCAAAAACCTGTGAATTTGGTGGATGAGATAAATATATAAACACGTGGTATTTCCCAGATATTTTAGTTACACGCATTAACTACTTGGCATCATCCAGTTAATGACAACTCTTCTGTTTATCAAAGGTGGTAGCAATATTTATGAATAAGCAGGACTTAGAATTTGAAAGGACAGCTTGTTCTAAATTGAAAAGTGCAAATTAAAGCTAGCTTGCTGATTATTTTACATGTTGAATCATACATGAAAACGTTATGCGATACACTCGTTATTTAGGGAAAAAAAATCCTGAACCAAAAGTCCTAATATCCCACTCTGATAGTGACATTAAAATTGGGCAAAAAGCAAGGAAAATACTCTAGCTAGAAGTTTAGCATATTAAGAAAGTCTAGTAGGTCTTCCTGATATAAACTAAAAGGTAACATGACATTAATTACTGTCAGACATAGGTAATTAATGGACTAGTCAATAATAGATATAAAACATGGCTTCTAGTACTAGAAATACAGGTGTCTGCTCAATGGAAAAGCTAAGTTAGACAATTCAACTGCCTTTAATTTCACAGTCTGTGATTCTTCATAAAACTTTTAAAGATCAATTATGTCCTATCAATGTTAGATCCAAGCAAGCTGAGTGATTTATATACAAATACCCTCACACATGGAACAACTGTTGATTGAACAACTTTATCTTTATTAAATATGAACTTAAGAGATCACCCTGGAAAGAAATTCACATTTACAAATTTCCCTGTGCTTTTTAACTCACTTCCTTGTTTTGAGAGTATATCCTTTCGGTCACTAGAAGACAGGAGATACTGCTTTTATTTCTGGATAAATTAAACATAGCAGTTTAAGGCACTGATGCAAATATGTCTAGGAGTTTTAAGTAATATCATGCTTAATCTAGACTTCCAAAATAGAAGCTTTCAGTTTTCTTCACTGAAATGAAAATCCGAGTCCCAAATAGCTGGCTGCATTTAAGCCATTGTACAGTGCTTCCATCAGCTGCTGCATGAAGCCTCTCACAAGACAGTTATGCTAGGCTCCTACTGTAAGACTAGCAGAGTATCATTAATAGTGTCAGGTGTCGGCTCTCTCTCTTATGGGATAGGTCTCAGGTTGAGCTAGGTTTGCCATTTCCTCAATCTCTGCTCCATCTTTACCCCTACACTTCTACAGGCAAGACAAATTTGGGGTCAAGGGCTTTGCAGGTGTAGTAGTGTCCCCATCCCTCCACTGGAAGTCCCATCTGTCTACAAAGGGTGGCAACTTCAAGCTCAATATCCCCCACTGCTAGGAGTCTCAACTAAGGTCACCTGCATAGACTCTCAAGAGCCTCGCATGTCCTAGAGATGCCTCCAACCAATTTCTGTTCTCTCTCCCTGCCTTCCTCCCCCTGCTCTCCCCACATCTGAGCCCCAGCCTCATGACCCTCCCTGCCCCCCCTCCCACCAAGTTTCCTCTCTCCACCTACGTCAGATGTCTATTTTATCTCCTGTTCTAAGTGATATTTAAGCATTCTTCCTTGGCTTCTTTGGGTCTGTGAAATTCAGTATGATTATCCTGCGCTGGAATCAGATGCAGAGACCAACAGCCAAACAATGGGCTAAGCTTGGGAGTTTTGTGGAAAAGTGGGAAGAAGGCTTGAGGGAGCCAGAGGGGCCAAAGACACTACAAGAAGACTTATAAAGACCAAACCACCAACCAAAGAGCATACATGGGCTGGACCTAAATTGCCTTCACATATGTAACAGGGGTGCAACTTGGTCATCATGTGGGTCCCCTAGCGGTAGGAATAGGCTGTCTCTAACTCTGTTGCCTGCCTTTGGATCTCTTTCCGCTAGCTGGGCTGCCTTGCTTGTCATCTATGAGAAAGGATGTGTTTAGTCCTACTATAGCTTGAGGTATAGGGTGGGTTGGTACCCCTTGAGGGCCCATGCTTTTCTAAGAAGGAGAGGAGGGAATGGGAGGAGGGTGGGACTGGAAGGAGAGGAGGGAGGGGGCTATAATTAGGCAGTAACATAATTAAATAAATAAGTAAGCAAATAAATAAATAAAATATGATTTTTTAAAAACTTACTTGCTAGTTACAGAGACCCAGCATTTGGGCCAGGCATTGTTGTGTGGGCTTGGAAGCCCATGTCCCTGGGAGGACTGAAGAAGAAAGATATAAGGTTCAAGTCCTGTCTAGGATGTAAAACAACTTTAAGATAATCTGATAAATTCAGCAAGACCATTAAAACTCTTAAAAGGTCCAGGACCTAGAGACCTGGCCTCCTATGTGCGTAGCATTAAGTTTGATGCCTCGTGTTAAAAACAAGTGATCTGCAGAGCATCTGCTCTATTTGTAGGTGCTGAAAGAAGAGGAAGTTGTTTTTTACATATAGTAGAAATGGGACAGGAAGGCAGAGAACACTGTGGAGCTATGAGAATAAAGAGAAGCCCCTCACCCAAGGATGTGATTGAAGCCTTTTGCCTTCAGGAAAGCCAGGATTCTAGTATCATTAAAAACTCCCTGTGAGCTTTCTTCCTTCTCAAACATAAGCCTGCAATTGCCTGTGAATCTCACCACAAACCCCATTTGCAAGGAAATGGTGAACTAAACACGATGCGTAACTCTAGTGGCTCTTGGTCTCCATTTATAAGATTATAATTACATCTAACGCACCTTGGCAGCCACCCTATAATCTCACTTTTCAGATATGGTGAGAAAGGTAGCGGGGATTTCTTAGAAACACTCTGAGATGTAATTTGAGTACTGGCTCAGCTTCACAGATAATAAAATTGGAACAATTACAGAAAAGACTAGCATGGCCTTGGTGCAAAGAGATGTAACTTGAGAGACAGTCAAATGGTATGGAAGGATGGCTAATGCTAAGCCACTAAGGGAGCCAGCAGCCACAGCTAGGTGTGCCTTGTATCTCCTCCTCTTATGTGAGAAGCTCACACCCACGCTCTTGGGTGGGCTTTGGTTCTTTTCTTGAGCACCTCTCTTTCTACCCATTAAAATACAGCCAATAAAATCTCCAACTCAGTTTTCACCATTGATAGTCCAGAAATTCTTTTCTGCATCAAAGCCACAAATAACCAGCATGGCCAAAATCAAGGTCTCTGAAATATTAAGAGAACTCCTTGGGTTGCTGGGGTGACATTGTAAAGCTGTCTCTCTGCGCTCTCACCACTGACCCAAGCTACTAAAAAAAAGTTTTAACATTTGGACTCACTTTACCATTTTCTACAAATCTTACTGTCATTCTTCTCTACTCTGAGTAGTTTTATCTTTAAATATTTTTTCCAGAGAAAACCTCAGGTCTTCCTTTTCACAATTTAAATTAATCTCATTGCAAAAAAATAATCTTTTAAATGGACAATTAGGTCCAAGACAGGTGTGGAAGGATGTCTAGATGCCTGCTGATCTCTGTAGCATTACTACATACTGTCCTCCAGCACTCTCACCATCCCAAGCTATAATGAGTTGAAGTATCTTCAAATACACCCTGTGGAGATGATTAGATAATCGGGGATTACAGCTAAGCACTCTGCAACTATAATAAACTTACTTCATAGCACCCTACAATACTTTGAACTTAACCCAATTCCCAAAGCTTCACATAATAGCGCAAATCAATAACTCTACCATGAAATTGTGGTAATAGATATATAACCAGCTTATGGATGAATGCATAAATAGAATTAAATATAAGCTTTCCTATCATTTGTATTCTTGAAAAGCTGGGCGGAGGGAGAAAAACAAATTACCACCCAATCTCTTCTGCATTAAAGTCTAAAGTGCAGTATTAGAAACAGTGTAGGCACAGGACCTGAAGCAATATGCTTTGCAAAATCTCACTATGCTCTCCATTCCTTCAGCTCATCTGCTGAGACATTTGAGGCAAACAACTGCAATGGTTAATCGTCACCGACAACTTGTCTAGGTTTGGAGTTATCTAGGAAACACCTTTGTGCTTGTCTATGAGGGTCTTTCCATAGACTTTAACTGAGCAAGAATGAGTCACTCTAACTGTAGGCAGCATCACTTTACAGACTGCAGTCCCAAAATGAGCTGGCCGAATGCCAGCAATTCTTGCTCTTGCTTCGTAGCCTACTCAAGTCTAGGGATTTCCAGCCACATGCTCTGCCATTGTTGGCTCTACCAGGCCTTCTCCACACATTGTGATGGGCTCTACCCTCTTAAGCTTTGACCTAAAATACATTATTCTATTGCCATTTTTTCAGATATTCGGTCGCAACAATGGAATATACTTTTTCAGGTATTAAGTTATCCATTAGAGTGTATTTTAAGAAAAAATTCCAGAACTATGAAAAATTGAATTTTCTTTTTGTACTAAAACTCTCAGCTAACTGAAAACCAAGAAAGTTAAATTTTACTTTTTGCAATTACATTTTCATCAATTAAATAAAACTAACATTCACCAACCCAGGCTTTTACTGAGGCTAAAGTAAGTTGGACTCTCACAAGAACCTTAGATGTGATTGTTGCTGTACTTGTTTATTCAGCAGCAACTAAAAAGGGAAAAGAATCCACTGTCTACTGCATAGCAGCCATTGATCATGCCCTGAAACATAAACCACTGTGCAGCGACCACCATAAAGGAAATGCCCAATGTTCCATTGACCATTTAATTAAGAGAGGCTCCTCCAGTGCACAACATGAGCTAAGATGTGGTGATTGAGGCTCATCAAGAAAAAGAAGGGAGAAAACTAATCCCCAGCCCAGAGATCAACAGACTTGGAAACGCATGCACAGGTCATAGGATTTTGTCCAGCTGGGGAGTGAGTGCACAGGAAAAAATGGTGATATGAAAGACTTTTTAGGACCACACTGGGAAAGATCATGTACTACGACAGCAGGAAGCAGGGCGTGAGACAGCAAATGGTATGAATAGAAAGAGACACACAGCCAGGCGTGACGGCACACACCGTTGACCCTAGCACTCAGGGAGACAGAAGCTGGAGGATCTCTGTGAGTTCCAGGCCAACCTGGTCTACGAATCAACACCAGGACAGCCAAGACTGCACAGAGAAACCCAAGAAACCCTGTCTTGAAGAGAAGAAGAAGAAGAAGAAGAAGAAGAAGAAGAAGAAGAAGAAGAAGAAGAAGAAGAAGAAGAAGAGAAACTACTGTACCTGTGTGGAGGGGAGCCAATTGGGCCTTTACTAAGACAGAAGAAATAGAAATGGACTGCAGAGATCTAGCAGAGGCAGAACAAACATCACTTAGCAGCTAATTAGATGCTGATGTGGAAAGCTGTAATAGTGCTACTAAATAGGCAAAGGGAACAGAGGGAAAGGATAAGTAAATTTGCCAGGAAAAGAAGGTTTTGGTGCTTTTCTACACTGACCATACAGTACTGACAGGAAGTCTAAGCAAAAGATTTTAGTTTATGATTGGAGATTGTGACTATAGAGGACAGAACGTAAGTACCTGTTCATTTTCACAAGATGCTAACATCTTTGAGTCTTTGCAGCAAGGATCTTTCTTCATCTGGTACCCCCTTTTACCTAGGGCTTCACTGTCTTACTATAGGAACTCAATAATCATCTGTTATTTAATTATCTTCACATAGGAATAAGCATAAAAATAGACAAGGCACAAATACCAAGTCCTGTTAGGTATAATTTGGCACAACTGTATGTCTCACATACTCTGGTGCCTCACCTTTGACCATGTCTCCTGGAGGGGGAGACCTGGTGGCACTCAGAGGAAGGACAGCAGGTTACCAAGAAGAGACTTGATACCCTATGAACATATACAGGGGGAGGTAATTCCCCTCAGGAACAGTCATAGGGGAGGAGAATAAGGGGGAAATGGGAGGAAGGGAAGAATGGGAGGATACAAGGGATGGGATAACCATTGAGATGTAACAAGAATAAATTAATAAAGGAGAAAAAAGCTGGAAAAAAAGAGACAGGCAAAATAAGACACTGAAAAAAATAGTACTATAACAAAGAGAGAGTGGAAAGAATAGCATCTTCAAAACTGAAAAAGCACACAGAAATGTGTGGAGGACAAAATAAGAGATCCAACTGGCAACAAGCTGCAAAGAAAACTTCTAACAAGGTACAAATCAGTTCACATCTAGACTCTGTTTATCCTGTGATCATCTGCCACAGCTAAATTTGGGGCTACAAGATCTTGATGTGGTCATTATTTAACATTGGTATTTGTAACTATCTCAAAAATATTATTAATGTTTAGCACTAACATCGTGCAGAGAGAACTCCAACTGATTGGAGTAGGTTAATGGAACCAATAGGACCTAGAGAAACAGAGGCTGTGCTGGATTTCCCACAAACAAATCACAAAGTTCAACAAAAATAACTTTGTTAAACACGTTCCTTCATTACACTATTTTTAGTGGCAAGTCCTGAGGAGTCTAGCCTCATTGTTTATCTAGCCCTGTGGAGAACCACAAATGTTCTGGGTATTTTCTTAACCCCTTCACTTCACACCCTGAGACGCTCCCAAAGAGACCTCTCATGACTAAGGTGCCTAACCTAGAAATCTAGCTACTAGTGGGCTGAAGGAAGCCATACTTCAAGCCATACCTGAAGCTCTGTGCAGTGTAATGTTTAATTCAATGGGCCAGGATGCCCAAATACTGTGTTTTCCTAAAGTGAAGACTGGAGTTTGACCAGATCCTAAAAATCAGCCTCTGAGCCTTTGAGATACCCTGCCAAACAAAGCTGGATATCACTGCAACAAAACACTATAAATAAAAAGCAAGTTGGGGAGGAAAGGGTTAATGTAGCTTAAACTTCCAGATCATAGTCCATCCTTGAAGGAATTCTGGACAGGACCTCAAATAGGGCAGGAACCTGGAGGCAAGATCTAATGCAGAGGTCATGGAGGGGTGCGGCTTGCTGGCTTGCTTCCCTCTGCTTGCTCAGCCTGCTCTCTTATAGAAGCCAGGGATGGCACCACCCACAATGGACTGGGCTCTCCCCCACGGATCACTATGAAAATACCTTGTAATTAGATCTTTTTTAAGTTTTTTATTTAATTGGTTTATTCAGATTACTTCTCAATTGTTATCCCTTCACTTGTATCCTCCCATTTCTCCCTCCCTCCGTCTTTTACCCTATTCCCCTCCACCAGGTCTGTGACAGAAAGGGACCTCCTCCCCCACCATATGGTCACAGCCTATCAAGTCTCATCCTGGTAGCCTGTTTATCCCATCTCTGAGTGCCACCAGGCCTCCCAACCAAGACGAAGTGGTCAAATATAGGGCACCGGAGTTCATGTCAGAGTCAGTCCCTGCTCTCCACACAACTGTGGAGAATGTGCTGTCCATTGGCTAGATCTGAATAGGATTTCAATGCTTACAGCATGTATTGTTCTTGGTTGGTGCAGTAGTTTGAGCAGACCCCCTGGGTCCAGATCCACCCGTCATGATGTTCTTTTTATAGGTTTCTAGGAGCCTCTGGATCCTTCTATTTCCCCATTCTCTCATACTTCTCTCATCTAGATTCCCAATAGGAAGTCCCCACATCCATCCTAATCTCCTGGTAAGTGAAGACTTTCATGGAACATCCCTTTGGGGCTAGTGTTCAATTATAAGTGAGTATATACCACGTGAGTCTTTCTGCTTCTGGGGTAACTCACTCAGTATGACCCTTTCTAGTTCCATCCATTTGCCCAGAAATTTCAGGATTTCCTTGTTTTTAATAGCTAAGTAGTATTGCATAGTGTAAATGTGCCACTGTTTCTTCATCCATTCTTGAACTGAGGGACATTTAGGTTGTTTCCAGATTATGGCTATTATGAATAAGGCTGCTATGAACACACTGGAGCATATGTCCTTGTTGTGTGGTGGAGAATCTTTTGGGTATATTCCAAGGAGTGGGATAGCTGGGTCTTGAGGTTGCTCTATTCCAAGTTTTCTGAGAAAGCACCAGATAGATTTCCAAAGTGGCTGTACAAGTTTGCATCCCCCCAGCAATGAAGAAGTGTTCTCCTTTCTCCACATCTCGCCAGCATGTGCTGTCACTTGAGTTTTTCATCTTAGCCATTCTTATGGGTGTATGATGGAATCTCAGAGTTGTTGACACTAAATCTGTTAGAAGAAAAAGTGAAGAAGAGCCTGAAACACATTGGCACAGGAGACAACTTCCTGAACAGAACACCAACAGCCCAGGCCTAAAGGTCAACAATTAATAAATGGGACCTCATGAGGCTGAGAAGATTCTGTAAGGCAGGAGACACTGTCAACAGAACAAAGCAACAGCCTACAGACTAAGAAAAGATCTTCACCAACCCTTCATCTGACGAAGGGCTAATATCCAAAATATATAAAGAGCTCAAGAAATTAAACACCACCAAACCAAATAACCCAATTAAGAAATGGGACTCAGAACTAAACAGAATTCTCAATAGAGAAATATCAAATGGCTGAGAAACACCTAAAGAAATGATCAACCTCCTTAGTCATCAGAGAAATGCAAATCAAAACAACTCTGAGACCGTAACTAGATCTTGTGGAGACATTTTGTCAACTGAGGCTCCTTCCTCTCTGATGACTCTAACTTGTGTCAAGTTGTCACACAAAACCAACCAGTACAATCACTTGTGTGCTGTCCTACTTAGGTTTTTATTGCTTTGACGAAACATTATGACCAAAAAACAGCTTGGAGAGGAAAGGGTTTATTTGGTTTATGCTTCCACATGACCGTACTTTATCAAAGGAAATAAGTACAGAAATTCAAACAAGGCAGGAACCTGGAGGCAGAAACTGAGGCAGAGGACATGGAGGAGTGCAACTTATGGACTTGTTCTTAATGGCTTCCTCAGCCTACTTTCTTATAGAATCCAGCACCACCTGCTCAGTGACAGCACTGCCCACAGTGGCCTGGACCCTTCTACATGAACCATTCATTAAAAAAATGTTCTACAGGCTTGCCTAGAGCCCGATCTTATGGAGGCATTTTTCTCAATCAGGTTTCTCTCCTCTGAGATGACTATAGCTTATGTCAATATGATGTTAAAATTAAAAAAAAAAACAGCAGCACAGGTGTCAAATGCTTAAACAGGTGACTACAATAAAAAGTCCCAGCCAAGACTTGAGGGAATGTGGCTGACTGCCAAGACCTGGTGTGTTGTTTTCTCGTCTTCTGACTGGGAGATTAAATCCATGAAGATGGAGTGTCTAGACACTTGCACCCAGTGGCCTGTTGCCCAACTTTTCCCTATACATCCCTTTTTGTTGTTGATGTAATATATATATCTTTTCATAATAAATTACTAGCATAATACTTTTCCTGTGATCCCTTCTAATGAATTCTCAAGCCTGAAGAAGTGTTGACATCCACAGAAGACAAAGCTAGTACCTCTGTGTGTGTCACCTATCATTGAGTTTAAATAAGTAGCACCTGTACTAAAAGACAACTTCACAAGAGAAAAAGTACAGTGATTTACTTATCTCAACTTTACATGTCACAGAAACCTTCAGAAACAAAGACCCAAAGAAACAGAAACTCTTTACTTCCCTATGCAGGCCTCATTAATAGCAGAGGTTTGTGTAGAGCCTGACAGTGCACAGAGGACATGACCTAAGGATGACATGCTTCTGGGAGCTTGGGCAGGTTCACTTTCAGACTCTGAGCCTCTGTGTTTCCATTGCTCCCTGCTGACATGTCAATCATCCTGTGAGAAGACACGGTCACTGAGTTCCCAAGCTTTATATGCTGTATCAATGAAGGACACTATGAGATGCCCACTGTTTTCTCAAATGCTGTATTTGGGGGCAGCATGTCCTACCCCCAACACAAAACCACTCCTGCCATGGCCTACCACGCCTACTGAGAAGTAAGTCAGCTCTTTTATATCTAGTAATCTTTGTATTTGCACACTCCTTTGGGTTAATCTAACATGTTAGTATAGCAACTAGTTTTAGACAGGCTTTTAGGAGCTTCTGGAGTAACCAACCACTCATCAGCTGCTTTAAACGACCTTTAAAAAGAACTCTGTCATTTCTAGAGATAGGATATTCCCAATCTTCCCAAACAATCTTCTTAGTACCAAAATGTTGCACACTGCTGGAATTTTTTGCTTTCTGTGGATATAAAGCATCCCTGTGTGACTTCTAGTCTTATGGCTCTTAGTTACGCATAATGAAGCCACGTGAGGTAAGTTTCATCTGCCCTCCACAGGAGAGTTCAAACAGTTTCCTCATTTCTTCTCAGCCTCCAGTTGTATTTCCACACAAGTGTATTTAATAGAACTCAGCCAGGTTGATAGAGTAGGCACTCTCCAGCTCCTAACTCCTCCTAAGTAACCATAAGGAAGTACCAGAGTGCAATAAATTTATTAGTCAGGAGGGGTGGTGGGTATACAATTTCTAAGCTATACAATCTTTACTCTGAATTTATATAGCTTTAAAACAATATCAGGAAATAAATACATTAACAGAAAGAAAAATCACTGGATAACACACACACATAACAAGTATGTATACACACTGACACCACACAAAGTTCCAAATCAAAAGAAAACTGTATGATAGTGGAAGTGGTACTTGGTTTCTTGCAGAAATATCAACTTACACAGAAGATCAAAACTAAACTTTGTGTTTGACAGCCTTGCAGAAAACATCTTTCCTATCTAAAATTCTGAATGTAAATCAATCTCCATCACATCTTGTCAAATACAAATAGCCAAAACACTAAGAAAGTAACATTTGTATATTCCTGATTGTGTCATGGTTCTTCCTGCTATAGGCAGTTTATTGTATATATGTGTAATAATACACATGTCTATGAAAAATTAATTAATTAAAAAATGTTAAGACATAAAATGGAAAAAAGTTTCAACAACAACAAAATAAACTTTGTGGGAAGTGGAGAGATGGAGAGAAACCTATGTTCAAGAAGGATAGATGATTTCTCACTGGGGGACTTTGAAGGCCTAAGCTAACATGCTGCAGTGCCTTCTGGGCTTCCTTTCCTAGAAGTGTGCCTGTAGGCAGAGTGTACTTTGTTCTGTTCACTGTGGTACAGGCAGGTCCAGTCTCTGCACTGTGCCTTGTGGCCATAGTAATGAGACAGCAAACTGCACATGTCAACATAGTGTGGCCTGCATGATGCTCTGCATAGCTAATGATGACTATGTCACCTGAATGATGCTGCCCATAGCTAATAATGACTAAATCACCCGCATGCTGCTGCACACAGCTAATGATGACATCACCTGCATGCTGCTGCACACAGCTAATGATGACATCACCTGCATGCCACTATGCATAGCTAATGATGACTAGATGGAACACAAGCAGTTCCTTGACTGTCACACTTTTAGGACCTTTGGCTTTCCCCTGCTAAATGATCCTGTGCTCTCATGTACCTATGTCCACACTGTCAGTTCTTAGGAATGAAGAACTAGGGTTTTACATATAGATTTATACTGCCTACATAATGCCATCTAAAGGGATCAACCAGTAACTGTGAAAGGCCGAGCAGTCAATCCAAGCAGCTAGGGCATCCATGCCTGAAATAGCTTGTGAGTCACAGTAATCTCACAGTTTACAAATAGCTAACCTCTCCAGTTTGGCTCTGGGCACAAGGCCTTTTTTCTCCGAATTCCACTCTCTGACAAGTTGCCCTCTACTTTAAGGGCCTTGAAGCTTTTCTTCTGTCTATTTTACATACAATTGTGACCCTTCACTTCACCACACATGACAGGCTCTGGCATTCTGATGCCATCCGTTCTGATTGCACTCCTAGCCAAGCATCATGGGATTGTGAGAAGCTTGACATGAAAGCCTACAGAAGTCTCTGTTTCTTCGCCACTGTACTAAAGACCATTTGATGTGAAGTAAAGCAAGCAGGTGTGCTGATGAGCTCTTTCCTAAATCCAAAAGAATGTGGGCTGCTAAGAGGTCTGAATGCCACACCCATGCAATAAACACATAAATGTGGCTTTGTTGACTTTCTTATCCCTTAAAGGCTGAGCTCTCTCTTCTCTGCTATAAAATCTCTGTTAGAAAATTGCCTCTTGGGGGATGGAGGGAGGAATGGGAGGATACAAGGGATGGTATAACAATTTAGATGTAATATGAATAAATTGATAAACTGTATTTAAAAATATATTAAAATAAAAAGAGAAAAAAAAGAAAAAAAATTGCCTCTTGGATACAACTGTTAAAATCAAATGTTTAGGGGCAATGTAGAGCCTAAGAGAATGATATTAAATAATCTCTTCATTTTGAAAACTATGTTCCATATACTCTTCTTGTTAAGTTCAGGAAGAGCGATTGAGTGTCAAATCTCTCAGCTGAACTGCCAGACTAACCACAGTAACAGGTACACATTTTCATAGGTACAAAGCCAAAATCAACCTCCACCAAGAAGCAAGGATAGAAATTTACTACCTAGAGCAGAAAGAAGAGCATGTGACTTATCTCCCAAAGCATTATTTAATATATGCTGGGTTTTGTTCTAGAAGAAAAGATGCCAGGTACATATTGGGGGCATGCTTAGGTCAATGTTATGAAACACATGTTCAAAAAGGTTAAAATAAAAGACAGGAATGTCTCTGGGCATGCTCAGTTTTCTGTAAAAAAGTTTACACTGAAACAAAAGGATGCTTGAAGGCGTGTTTAATAACAGGGGCGTTTCCCTAAGGATCCTGCTTCCCTTGGCAGCCAGCACAGAAGCGTCAGGATACGATGTGGGATCCAAACCATCGAGTCAAACTAATGCTGATAGAGACCTGGGAGAAACCAGGTGGCCCTAGCCAGAAATACCAAGATCAGAAGACAAAGTAACCATTGAAGATAATAAGGTCAAGGATGATGTAGAAAATGGGTTCCCGAAACCATCATGCAGTGGCCACCAAAAATTATGAATAATCAGAACCCAGTGTTAGAGAGAACAAAGTCTCTTCCACAAGCATACAGCTTGAGCAGCAGAGGAAAATCAGCCATGGTGCCTGGACCTTATTGGTCCCTCTCACTGGGGAAGCAAGCTATCTGGAAATCTTAGGACCACCGTTTATGTAGCAGTCATAAGCCTCAATTATTTAATGCTGGCAGACATGCTGCTGAAATTGATTCTGATATAGTCAGTCACGGCCACAACTGATGAATCTGCACCTCCAGCAGCCCCCTGTGCCATGCTGCTGCTGCTGCAGGTCTACAGATGACCTTTGAATGTATCTTTGGTTTCTTCCCAGTGGTTTATTAATCAGTTCCCATTAGAGATACTGTCATCATCTTTTGTACCCTAGAATATGAAAACTTTTAAAATGGGCTCAAATCCTCATATGTAATAAATGATGGAGCAGTATTTGCATCCAGGAAATTTAGCCAACAAGGCATTGAGTCAGACAGCTGTTTCTTTGGCTACGTGGCCCATACTACTCCTCAGCTTTATGTGGTAGCTACAGCTAAGATGTATCTGGATAACCTGGTAAAGCCATGTCCCTGTCACCACCAAGGATTTGATGTTCAGCTTCATCCAACAGCAGGAGAAGGTGGCTGCTAATATTTACTCTGTTGAGAAAATGCCACATGATCTACTGTGTGCTGGCTACATATTTGCGGCACAAAACTGGTGTGTTCCTGGACCGACTTTCATCATCACTCATGTATTGTATCATTCCCTTCCTAAATCCAGTCCCAGCAGTGAAAATATCAGATTAACACAATGAACAGTAGAGGGAAATTTGCTTGCTTTTTTTTTTTCATACGAGAATAGGACCTGAGTTCCTCTGCCAGACTGTCTCTCCAGCCTGTTTGTACAGTTTTGTCTGTCCTTGTAAAGAAGAGACACACTGGCATCTCCTGTGGATTAAAATAACTGTAAAACCTCTGATTTGAAAGGGCCTCTGGGCCTGCTGCCTGGCTGATCCAAGCACCCAAGGATTTGAACTCTATTGAATTACAGTCTACTGCAAGAAGCAAGCAGGAAGCAAGAACGGGTGGGGGTGGGGGTGCCGAGAGCTAGTTGTCTGATAGCACAGCTGCCTGCAGCCTTTGCAAGGGTCGCAGCAACTCCCTAGCCCTTACTAGCAGTCTAGCAATGAGCCTCTAGGAAATAACAACTATAATTAGGGAGGTCTGGCTTGCTTGGCGCATTCCTAAGGGAATAGAAAGACTCGTCCAAGTCAAGCCTATTCGTGAGGACAGAGACAGAGAAACAGCGAAATGACTGTTTGCACTCCACTCTGGAGAGGAAGAGCAAGAAATGAATAAAATATTCCTTCATAAACATAGAGAAAAACACAATGCCCCTCCTCACAATGCTGCTTCGTCTCTTTAATATTTATTGGATTCATTTCTGATAAATCTCCGTCTTGGGTGCAAAGCATTAGCATGCCAAGTAGGTAGGAAGCTCAAAGGTGGACAATGGCCTGTGACTTTGGTCGGTGGCAGTCACATGCAAATGTTCAGGATTTTTGCCTTACCCTGAGACACTGTAAACTGCATGAGAAAGTAAGCAATTTGCCTAGAATAATACAGTTTTAAAGATGTATGTACCCTTTGAAGCAAATTGAACTACCCTGTATGGATGAAGTCACCCTTTAAGAGGTAGAGAGTAGTACTCTAAACCTTACAGTTCTGGTCTTTGCCAAATACTGAGGATGTGATTTTTAACCTAGGATAATTGATTGTTTTAGCATAAGTAAATGCAAATAAATGTTTGGATTATACAAACATATTCCAATTAACTATGAAATCCAAGAATACTTTTGCATGGGTTTTATGATGGTTAATCTTGGGTGTCAACTTGATTGAATCTAAAATAAACTAAAAAGCAAAGTATCTTCTTGGAAGATTCTTTGAGGTGGTCAGACATGCCCTAAATATTGTGGCACATTCTGGTGGCAGCCCAAATAAAAGGACACAGGAAAAGGGAAGTTTACTTTGCCTGTTTGCTTTCACTCTTGTGGCTAGTAATCTACGCTGCTGTTGTTGCTAGTTCCTTCACAGACTTAAGAAGCAGCCTGTAGCTTGGACTGAAGGCTAGCAGATCTCCAGGAATCTTTGAGGTCTTCAATACTCTTACAGAACTCTGCCTAGGCATGCAGCCTTGTGAACTGGACAGCTACCCTCTTCTGGCCTCTCCAGTATGAGACAGCCATTGTTGGTCTACTCAAGACAATATCACATAAGTCAATAGAATAAATCTACCTTTTGTTCCTCCAAAGAACTCTAGTACAGTTTTAATCTCAATTTTTCTTTTTAGTTTACAAGTCAATTTAGACATACGGAGAAAATGCAATGCCTTGATCTGTGTATAACTAACCAGCTTGCTTCTGAGATGGTTAACATGACAACATGTTACTTAAGCTTCCAAATGGTCTATTTGACATCTGACTGCACAGTCTTTATGCTATGTCTTCAGGCTTCAGGGAGCCCTCCCCTCCCTCATCCCTCCCTGGGTTTGCCACTGGATAGTTGGGGTAAAGGGGAATGTGGAACCTCATGGCTTTGGCGCTAGATGTAGCACTAGGATGCACATGGAGTTTGCCTCTCAGCTAATAATCTGGTGGTTTTGTCCTCTAGGAGCCTAGGCCTTATCTGTGTTGTCTTAAGAGATAACAGTTTGTGGTAGTTTATCAGAGCCATGGTAGGTACCAATGCACATACTTTGATATTTTTATTACATATATTTCTAGGTATCTCTGTGTGGCACCTACCTTTTGAGGTCATAGTTGATAAAAATGTAAGTTTCTGGGTGTTGAAGAATATATCCACTACCTAAGAAACATGTCTGGAGCCCAGGGTCTTCATCTGTGTATTGTAGCCCTATGCCAGCCGTAAACCTGAATATGGAGATCATGAAAAAGTTGGCTACATTAAAAGATTTCTGAATTAATTCAAAGTCATGTGTATGATGAATCTGGGGTGATTCAGACAGAACTCACCTGTGTTGCACCACATGTCATGCACTTGATAACAAGTTTAATTTTTTTTTCAAGTTAAGTACATTTGGGCTTGGGATTAGGAAAGAATTTGCAGAAAGTTCTGAAATGGCCAAAAGCACATTTCTGCCATTCTGTACTATATACAGATGTATATGTATACCATATATGCAAAGCAGTGTTCTCAGCACTAACATAATCAGACCACCAAATAACTCAAAAACTGAAGATGCTTCATGTCTTGGCATGTTAAATAATCACCAAAATTTTATTCTTTATATAAAAATAGATGAGCATAACCATCTCCTTAGTATGCAAATTTGCCTTCACACTTAATAATTGGTAAAATTACATGTATATTAAAGAATTGTTTTAAAATAAATGTTTATGTAATTAGCAAATGTTTGGCTGGTATACCTTTTTTGAGTACCACTATAGCAAGAATCATGTGAAAATTTCTTGTATGCAAAGGAGTGGAAAGTGGAACATTTTAAGGAAGCTGTGGTCTACAGCACCAGCACAGAAGATCTCAGGGGGCAAAAGATGAAGGAGTAAAAGAATATTTGGTGATCACAAGTGCACATTAGATTTATTCAGCATCTCGTTGTTCACTATTTAATGCAAAGAACCTTGTTGTGACTATTCCTGCCTATTGTAAGTATTTTAACAGAATATACTTAAGAGTCTAATCTTTTGACAGTATTTTGAATACAAAAATCATATCTAAAGAAATATTTTAACTTGACTTTCATCAGTCTGAAATTCACTTATAATTAAGGGAATTTTCTTTCTTGACTAGGCACTAAAAATAGAATGTAATTTTGCCAACTTAATAGGCTGAAATTCAGCATACTTTTACATCCAATATCTTTTGTAATTACATTAAATGGCTATCCAAGTTTTAAAGTAATAAATACATGCCCATGAAGAAATCACAATACATGTGCACATATGTAAAACATATAACATATAAAACCCTTGAAAACAAAAATCATCGTCATTCATACTTTTATCCTCAGCCTTTCAATCAAATATAACAAAGTATAAATGAGATTGGAACTGAGGCAAATACAGGAAAAGAAGCTGACAGGTAGGAAGTTGAGAAAATAACCTGTAACACCATCATGGTACACAGTACTGATAATAGTTCATCAATAAATGAACTAAAGAGGAAACTTGAAAGAGGGTAAGAGACATGGATGTCTAGGTACGTAAGTTCTTTACCGTGAGGACTTTATTAACCAGTAAAATACATAGCTTTTTAAGAAGACTGCCACAATGTTAAAATATGTTGGTTTTAGTGTTTTGTTTTATTTTAAGATGTGTGAATTAAAGCAGTTGGCAAGGAATACAATGCTATCTCAGAAGGGAATGCCTGAGCCTTAAACTACCAGTAAAGTAGAACTTGATGTTGTTTTAATTAAGTCTAAGGAAAAAATGGGGTTATAAAGCTTTGCTTTTGTATCTCAAGGAAAAACTGTGGACTTCAAAAATTCACTAAGAAACAAACAAACAAAACTGAGTCATGAGTTCTCTGAAAAAAAGGAGACTTGTTTTTGTTGTTTTGTTTTTAAGTTAGAATTTGGATTTCACACACATGATTCTTTGAAGGAGCTTGTGACATTTTTCCTTTAAGTGTGTGGCTAAGTTATAACAGAGCCTATGTATAGAATAAACTATAGTAGATTTGGGGGAACAGGAAAGAATGCTCAGAGGTTAAGAGCATTGGCTGCTCTTCTGGAAAACTGAGGTTCACGTTGTGGCATCCACTTGGCAGCTCACGATAGACTGTTAACTCGTGTTCTGGGTCATTCATCACCCTCTTCGGGCCTTCTTGCACACTCCACTCCATACATGTGGTACACTGACATACAGGTGGGTATGAAGAATAAAATGAATATTAAAAGTAGGCTTGTGAGGAGAGGGCTCGCCAACGTATAGTTACTGTTTATTGGGACCATACCTTTGGTTAACTCAAACATGTTATTTTGTTATGTTTCAACTGCTGCCATAAAACATCTTGACTTGGTAACTTACAGATAGCAATGCATGTCTCCCAGTCACGGATGTCAGGAAGTTCTTAATCATAGAGCCTGCAGATTTGCAGTGCTGGTTTCCTGGTACTTAAACAGCACCATCCACCTACATCTTCTCATCGTAGCAAAGGCACACCAGAACCTTCAGCTTCACTCAAAGGCCACAAACCCATTTGTGAGAGTCTCACCTTTAACGCAGTGGCTGTCAAGTCCCATTTCCTGGTGGTTAAGATTTTGACACGTGAAGTTTTCTGGACACAAACCTTTAGTTCATAATGACTACAGCTCTGTAGAATGCATCTAATGCCATGCTTGAGCTCTGGGGAGCAGGTGTTTGCTGAGAAGAGCTGTCGTTGGTAGATTGTCTTCCTCTGTGCATGCAGACCTAATGCGAGACTAAAACTTGAGCAAGAACGAAGAGTCTGCAGAGGGAAGGAGGCATGGAGCTGACCCACCTTGCTGCTGCTGCTGCTGCTGCTGGTTAGAGATGCTGTTTTCTGAGAAGGAGCAAAGACAGCTAAGACGGTGACTTTGAAGCAGCATCTGCAGTACCAGGCGTCCACACGGAAAAGGATGCCGCAATCAAATAAAGAACTATGGAAAGCAGAAAGAAGACCAGATGGGACTTTCTCAGGAAGGAACCCCACCATGCCAGGCTGCTAGCCTGAGTCGGTTCCCACAAATGGAGAAGAGTGAAAGATGGAGCACCAGGCTCTGTGAGAGCCAAAAGGAGACCGTCCACAGCGCTAGCAAGACAGAGCTAAACTCAGCATGCCCAGAGGAGAGCGGAAACACATCCCACAAACAATGGCTTAAAAAATAAAATAAAAACAAACCTAACCAAGGAGGTAAGAAACTTCTACAATGAAAACGTTAATACACTGGAAAAAAAATAAATAAGTAAATTGGAGAATATTCTAGATGAAAGACCTCTCCTGCTTCCAGACTGCAGAATTAATACCACAGAGGTATACCCTGCCCTAGCCTGCCTTTCGTTGCTTTGATAAATACCATAACCAAAAGCAAGGCATACAGGAAAGGGTTTGTTTTACCCTACAGGTTACAGTGCCAGTCTATCATCCAGGAAACTTAGAAACAAGAACTGAGGCAGAGACCGAAGAAGAATGCTACTCAGTGGCTTGCTTTTTCACAGTTTGCTGAGCATGCTTTCTTAATCAACCCAGGTCCACCTGCCCAATGTAGCACAGTACCAATCCTACGGAGACAAATCATCGATCATTAAACAAGAAAATGCCCAGAGATATGCCATAACTGATGTTCCTTCTTCCCAGATGACCCAGTTTGTGTCAAGTTGGCATAATTAATAATAATAATAATAATAATAATAATAATAATAATAATAATACCAAAGCCAATCTATAGATTTCATGCAATCCCCATCAAAATTCCAATGATACTTTTCACAGAACCAGAAAAACAATCCTAAAAATCATACAAAAACACAAAAGACTATAGATTTTCAAAAGCAATTCTAAGCAGAAATAAGTCTGCCAGAGTATCACCATGCTTGGTCTCTAACTGCACTGTAGGACCACAGTCACAACTATAACACAATATTGATAAGAACAGAATGTGGACCAATGGAACATAATAGAAGGTCCAGAAATAAACTCACACCACAAGGGCAAAATAATTCTTGACAAAGGCATCAAAATATACACAGGAAAAAAATGATTCCGTTCAACAGATGGTACCTGCAAAACTGAATTTATACCATAGAATAAAGAAATTAGTCCAAACCTCTTGCTTTCCATAAAAGTCAATTCAAAGTGGATCAAAGCCCTTAATTCTAAGTGGGAAATGCTGAAACTGCTAAGGCAGAGCATAGGGAAAATGATTCAGAATATAGGGGGAAGGAAAAAAACTTCTGAATATAGCACAGAAAGCAGCCCCTAAATAGGATAAATAGGGTTATATAAATTTTAAAAAAAAACTGCATACCAAGGACTACTATCAACAGACTAAATAGACACATAAAGAATAGGAAATTTTTTGTTGAAAAAAAAATGTTGTCAGCTATACTTTAGAATGGAGTTAATACCTGTAATATGTAATGAATTGTAAAAATTGAACAACATAAACCCACAACTAAACAACCGTTCCAAAGAAGAAACAAATGATCAATAAATACTTTTGAAAGTGGTCGACATCCTTAGCCATCAGGGAAATGAAACTTAAAACTGCCCTGAGATTTCAACTCACTTTAGCCATAAGAGCTAAGAAAAAAAATGACAATAAATACTGACGGAGACACGGGAAAGATACAAGTTTTTTTTTAATTTTACTTTTGGGGTCAGTGTCCCCTAGTGTATCCATCATGGAAATCATTAAAATACACTTACTGAAGACTAAAAATAGAACCATCTCATAACCCAGCTATACCACTCCTGGGCATATACCCAAAGGGCTCTGTATCTTACCACAGAAGTAGTTAAACATCTGTGTTTAGTACTAATCTTTCATAAAAGAAAGGGAATGGATAGATATGCATTATCAGGTGAGTTGATAAAGAAAATGTGGTACATATATGCAATGGAGTTTTATTCACCCATAAGAAAAACTGGTACTGTGGAATTTGCAAACATTGGGATTGGAAGAGTGCAGGCAAGGAGGGTCAGGAAGTCAGAGGAAAGTGGGTCAGAGGAACCAAATAAAAGTTTATTTCAAGATGCTATTAGTATATAGTGTACATTGCTGTGTTCTAGTAAAAAAAAAAAAAAACTAAAAAATATTTCAAAAAATGTTAAGTTTACCAGCTCATTTCTCCCCTACTGTCTTCCTTACAGTCTGGCACATGGCCACTAGCACAAATGCCACCTTCAACCACCCTACGTCTGCCTCTGAGAGACTGGTGTGTTCAGTCTCTGTCACACTTTCTTCACAACCATCAGCATGTGAATTGAGCTGATTCAAGCATCTCAGTGGCTAGCTCTACCCACAAAAAGAGGCCAGTGTTTAACAACTGTGCATAGTTCCATAAACATCCATCGAGAAAGAATCTATCCTCCGCTTGAACACCATACAAATGCATGGTACACTTAGCCATGACAACAAAAGCTGTCGATGCATCCTCATCTAAAGCAAAATCGATTGTTACAGACGGTTTATGAGATCATTTTTTAAAAACCATACTTTTGTATAAACCTTAAATTTCTCAAAGCAGAAAGGTAATTTCTATGTTTCTTATTTTGAAAAAAAAAGAAAAGAAAAAAGAAAAAGGTGAAAAAATAACTCCTACAACCACCTCAGAAGAGATAAGCTAGGAGGGAAATTGGTGCAAACAGCAATGAACAGAAGTGCGGCCTTTTGAACTTACCAGAGGGACAAACACTACAGTAGTGTAACATAAAAGGAAAAATCCATCACTTACAACAGAGGCTGTCCGAGGACACTGCTCTGCTCTGAAAGCCGGGGAAAGGAGCTTAGAATAACAATGACGGCCGTGGCAATGAGTACAATTTGTGCATTATAAATGGTATGTTTTTAATAAGTTCTCACATTGATGTATCTCTTTGTTAGGAAAAAAAATCCCATTTCTCCCTGGGTCATTTTTCATGTCTGTCTCCCTGAATGTAGCCTCTTTGTCTGACAGAATAACAAAGCCCACATTAATGGCACAAAATGAATCAGTGCAGAACACAAAGTGTGCAACACAGGTGTAATAGCTTCATCCCCGTCGACTGAACTGCGATTGACCTTGGAGGGAAGGTCAGGTGTTCCAGGCCTGAGGATGCTCATTCGAGCTGGAAAACGTGCGAAGGGAGAGCAAATGAATGGCATGTGCTCATTGTACTACCACAGACCCCCGGGAGGCTCTTGTTTCCAACGGAAACGGCAGCCCGAGACATGGAAACGGCGATGGTGAAGCAGAGAGGCCACTTGCCAGGAGGTAGGTGAGGTCATGGGGCTTCCAGTGTGGGACAATGACGGAGGTGGTAGCTTGTGATAAGGATGTGCAGATGAATAAAAGAGAAAGTACCCCTGGAAGAAAAGTGTGCAACACAGTAAACCCTTCATTATCCCTTACACGTTGAAAACATTAAATCAGGAGACTGGCCCTGCCTTGCTTTACAGATCTCAAAGAGATGCAAAGTCACAAGAAAGAAAAGCAGTGCTGCTTTAAACTTAAAGTTTCTGGTGTATTTTAGCTCTGATTCTTCTACCACTCAGAGTGTCCTTAATTTTTCCGCAATCATTTACCCATCGCTTACCTCTCTGCTTCCATGCTTGCCCTTTGGCCTTTGATTCTCTAGTGTCCATAGTAGCTTAAAAGTGTGTTTTTATTACCTTCTAGTTAAATTTTTTGCATGGTTTCTTTTTTAACTGAAAGAAACTCCTTGCTTCCAGGTGGCCCAAGTTTTAAAATTCTGCTTGGGTTGTTGGCGCTTGTCAATACTTTTCTTGGAATGTGTTGCCATATTCCATCCAAAAGTGACGCATTTTATGGTGTCCCTAGTAGGGCAGACACGAAACTCTCAATGGATTTCCCTGCAAAACCACACACATTTAAATTACAAGGCTGGCAAAAGTGTTAGATGTGGTGATTTCTAATTGCCAAGCTGTTGGAAATAAAGATGGTCTGGAGAGTGACAGGTTGCCATTGAAGAGAAATGTTTCCATGTCTCAGAAAAAAAGCCCTACTGGGCAAATCAAAATTCAAGGGGTCCAGGATGGTCCTACAATACTGTCAAAACTACCAAATTCTTACACAACTCAAAATATAAATACATAAACTCTTAAGCCACCCCACCCCCACCCCCACAGAGGCCATCTACCGCCTCCACATCAAATTGAACCCTCCAAATAATCCCTGGGTGATAAATCTGCACATACTTCAGCAAAGAGCTAGGCAGCCATGGCAGGTCATCATCCGGGCTTAGTATGCTCTCATAGTTGTATAAGATGTATGTAACTTGCTTGGATTCTTCCTGTATGTGTGCTCATTTGGAATACTCAGAGAGGTCAGAAAATTGATGAAGGGTCATAGAGAGGCCTTGCAGGAGAAGGAAGACAGAATGCACCAATATAAAGGGAAATAACTAAAAGGGAGGGGATCACAGAGTAGAAAAGTGTTGCTGGGACACAGGCCCGGAACCCTTGTGGCAGGGACGAGTTGGCACAGAGTCAATGACGCAGACTCTGGGAGTCGTACAAGAGGCAGAAGCAAACTCATACATTGCTGAAATAGGGCATGCCTTTATACCTTCCTCCCAGTGTCCCATTGGCTCCCAAATTGTGAGCTGCTGCCGTGGCTCCTCCTCCTTTGATTCCCATTGTGATGTCACTGGACTCTTGGCAGTCAGTCTCTGGGCATGCCCAGGCGTGTCCAGGTAGGTCTCAGGTTGACTGTAAAGGAAAGCTGACTTCTGCACATACGTGCTGCCAGATGGGCCATGTTCCTGCTCAAGGCTGGTCTCATTCCTCCTACAGAAAGGAATAAATAACACTAAAGGTTTTTTTTTGGGGGGAGGGGTATTGGAGACAGGGTCTCTCTGTGTTGCCTTGGCTGTCCTGGACTCGCGTTGTAGACCAGGTTGGCCTTGAACGCACAGCAATCCACCTGCCTCTGCCTCCCGAGTGCTGGGATTAAAGGCGTGCGCCACCATGGCGGGCCTTCACAAAGTCATATGGAAACCAAGTGCTGTAGAAGCCTCCATATATACATGTGTAAGAAATGAAGAGCTTTAAGATGGAGGAACCTTGTAAGAAAGTAACCATGTCTCTACTAGACAGTGGAGATTAACAAATGAAAGGCCTTGAGGTAGGAATAGGTTACTTCTGCTGAAGTAGCTGGCCAGTGAGAGCACATAGACCTCCATACATTACTGGATAGTAGCAACACTATTAGCTTTTGTCCAGAATTAACAGTAAGAACATTATTGCTGAAGACATCACACTTAAGTCATTAAACATGTTGAAATCAAGCTGTATTCATCTGAAAGTTCCTTCTCTACTAACTAGCTTTCCTGGTGCTAAACCGAGCTATGCATACTGAGAGAAGAAAATGTTAAGACTTGTAGAGAGAGAGCCCTACTTCTGGGAGACTCCAAATGAGAGACAAAGAGACGGGACTCAATACAAAAGCAAGAGGCAGCTTACTGTTCTAGTGTACTGGGGTCCACCTGCACACAGGAGTGAGGCAACCCCGAACAGAAGAACTTAGGGTTTTATATTCTTAGGCTGGGCAGATTTTGGTAACAGCAGTCTAAAGCAACTCATCAGTGGGCTCAGATTGGGTGAGGTAGGCTTGCTTGCCTTAGGGTGGGGATTTTTTTCAGCTACGCAGATAGCAGACGTCCAGCTGAGGTTTTGGTTTTGTTTTTTTTTAAGATTTTTAAAATTAATTCATTCAGATTACAACTCAATTGTTCTCCCATCACTCGAATCTTCCCATTCCTCCTACCCTCTCGCCCCAGCTGTGGTTTTCTTGGAACTATTTTTATTTCTACAGTTCCTGGAGGAGATGGGCAGGTGAGGCTGGGGAAACTTCACAGTTCATGGAGGGGAAGTTTTTGGTTTTGGTTTTGTGGTTTTTTTTTTAATCTCAGAGGAACATTGGGAGTTAATTGTATGTAATTGCTCCAGTGGAGTTTCTAGAGACTGCTGCTAGGTCTAGTTTTTGGCAGTGCATGGTCTTTCCCAGAAAGCAGGAAGAAGTGAAGTTACCTGGAGGACAAGTTCTCACAGACCACATTAATTGTAGAATATATATTACATATAGAATATGGCTTTAACTTTGCCCTTACAAAAAGGAATCATCAATTACACTCAGCTCTGAACTCTTTGAGTTACAATAATAACTGGCCTGGCAAGATATGCCCACTGGAGCAACAATGTCATGAACATCATCAGAGTAACCAATCACTTCATTACTATATTTAAGTTCTGCTCCATGAGATGAAAGCCATACCTAGCTCCATTATTATTCCAAGAACCTATAGCAAGACATATCATAGGCCCTAGGGGAGAATCTGCTACTACTGTTTTTACTAAATAGACATAGTGCTAAACTAACTCCTAGTGACTCACCATTACTCCCATAGATTAGTACATCTTTTAAACTGCATCAGAGAATCTTCTATTTGAAATAGATGATAATTAGCACAGAGACCCACAACAGGGCAAGGTACAGAGAATAAGAGACTGCAAGATTCTCTGTCTCCAATGGAGCATATGTTATACCTCACCTCCTCCTTCCAAGGCTCAAGGAACATTGAGGAAAGGGGCGGGGCAAGAAGAATGTGCAATCCAAAAGTGATGGATAACTAAAAGAAATTGTAACTTCCAGACACAGCAGGGCAGCTACAGAGATGAACTCACAGCAAGACCTGCAAAAACTCAAACCAGACCAAATTCCAGCATGGAGAGGGAACTTAAACACAAGTTCTGCCTCCTGCCAAGGAGCTATTAGGAATTTATAGCTTCTGGGAGGAAAGTCATTTTTCTTTATGAGTAGCCATTCATATGTTGACTATGTTCAAGTGGAAGGCCAGACATCTAAGAGTGTTTGGGCATCACAAATTGGCCTTAATAAAGGGGAAAGGTACAAAAAAATGTGTAGATGAGAAAAAGGGTGGATCTGGGAAGTGTTTGTGGGATAATTGCTTGAAACTCATTTCATGAACCTCTCAAAGCACTAATAAAAATCTTTAAGGAAATGGACAATTTGGTGAGTCAGCTTCCTAAAGGTGCCAGGGCAGGTCTTTGAGGAGTTCATTATTTTTCTCCCTTGACTTTTTCACTCCCATCCTTAAAACTTAGGAAAAATCTGCCTACATACTTCAGGAGATTGTTATATAGAGCTCCTTTTCCTACGTCTGTGTGGTCATCCAACAGTACTCTAATTATGGGGCACTACATAATTTATCTCTTCCTATTGCTCTCACTGGTTACTGCTTTCATTAAGCCTCTGTAGCTTGGCTTCCCCATTTAAAGCACTTGAAAGAAGGAATTGAATTTTCAGCCTAGTGCATTTCCACAGTAGCCTTCACTGTTCACTTTTACTTCAGTTCTGTATTTGAGCTCCAACACCATGTATCTTCCATGCCATTAGAACTCAAGCTCCCCAGGCAAGAATTTGATTAATCACAGTAGAGTTATGGCATCCATATCTGGGAGGCTTAACATATATTAAATAGTAATCATTTCAATATAAGAACAAATTAAAGGATGGTTTAAATTATTAATGTTGTACCACAAGATAAAGTCTCAGTGTAAACATAAATATTGCATTCACCTCTCTCCATTCACATCTTTACAATATCACTTATTCTTTTCTTTAAATAAAGAATGTAGTGTTTAGAAAATAATATTAGGATGAAGTGATCCATTGTCTGAAACAGCTAAAAAATAAAAAATAGTTAACACTCCCTCAGTAAAACAAGGTTTCAATGACACTGAACATGAAGAAATGAAAGACAGAGATCCCCGAGAGACAGGAAACAAATGCAGCAATTCTCTCAATTGTTCTAGATTACTATTTGCAAACTCCTACAGCCTAGTGGCAAATTGAAGGACCAGTGGGTCTGAACCCCAGAGGCTGGGGCACTAAGGTCCTTGAACCTTGATTCTCTCTATTTTCTAATCCATTTCCCAGACCCAACACCATCTGCTTAAAGGAAGTAGAAAGCTCATTCAATGCCACCACCAGCAAAGTGTTGTGGATACGTTGGCCACCATGTTGGCCGCTCTGTATACTAGAGGTCCTACCAGCCATAGTGGCTGTTTGGCCAACTGAAGCTTGGTTACCGCTTCTTTGCTTAAGGGTAACCTTGCCTTTGTGTTAGAGTTACTGGTGTTCTCAAGTTCACCTTCAGTTGGAATCTGGCTCAGAACATGAGGACTGGCCAAGGCAAGCAGCCCTGTGATCTTCTAACTGGCACTCCCTCACCTAACCCCCACACCAGACTTCTTTCGATTATTTAGATGAAAAGAAAGTTTCTTTATTCATTGAGGCTGCCTACTAAACTTATATGTTGCTGGAGGCATAATGCCACTTAGAAGAGCCCACACCAGCTAAGGCGAGGAAAGTTAATTTCACAAATGCTCTGCACAAAGCTGGATAATGTGAAACCAGAGAAGATAAGGCTGTGCGAATACAGATCTTCTGAAGAAAACCTAGGTATAAGGCTTGGGCCTTCTAAGCAGCTGACAAGCCATTGCTTCTCCGTGCTTCCCATTGGTTTCATGCTATCTCCCTCTGAAGGCTAATCTTGTTTTTGCTTGTTTGTTTGTTTGGTCTTTCTTAGTAGTGTGACATTATTCTAATGAATGTGGCCTTCTTTACATTTTGGCTTTGTTGACATGATAGATCTGTGGCGGGATTGGAGGCCAACACAAGGTGGATAAGACCTGGAGGCCAGTATTTCTTCACTGTAAATGAAGCAAGCATGCTGAATAACCGTTCTTTGGCTACTGCACCTAGACCTGTGCAAATGCATAGCTCTTTGCATTTGCCTTTGTGTGGCCCAGCTCTGTATTATTGGGAACATTGATGAACTCCATTGGGTCCCAGAAATTCTCCAGTGTGATGGGTTTGGTGACCATCACAGAATGCTGTCTATCCTGTTCTGAAGTCACCACTTTTAGGTCATCTAAATGATACATATGGTGATTACAAGTACACACAGTGGACATGAGCCTTAGCTAGACTTGTCACTGGCATTTATCTCCCCATTGACATGAGCATCAGTTATTGACTTATGACAAAAGAACAAAAAGCAGAGAGGCAGACACAGAAAGTGAAAGAGGAGGAAGCAGTATGGATGCTCATGAGGAGCCAAAACAATGCTTTCTGTAGAGCAGAAAAGCAAAAGAGACTCACCCATGTGGCCACTCCAGTCTGAGAGCTGGTCCAAGTGTAGCAGTTCATGGCCCAAGACATTTGGACCTGCCGGTCATCAGGGAAAGATCCTCAGTGCAGACATTTCACATTTGTGTGGTGTGGAAACATGCCAGTGTTAATTGATGGGATCTTAGCTTCACCTTACCAATGCCAGAATTTAAACTGCTGTTTGCTTTGAAGAGGAAGTGGTTGGCAAGAAATGTGGGGAAAAATAGTAGATGGATTTGCTGTTTGTTTCATTTTAAGCTTTTGACAATGTCATGAACATTGTTATACTCACATTAATATTGGTCTGTAATATCATTTTAGGACCAACAAAATGTCTTGTTGAGTAGAGGTAGTTGTTCTCAGGCCTGATGACCTGTGTTCAATCCCCAGATCTCACAAGGTGATAAGAGAGAACCAACTCTCAAGAGTTGTCCTCTGACTGTTACACATGTCAACATGGGGAGAGGGGGTTGAAGGGGGGGCTGGAGAGAGAGAGAGAGAGAGAGAGAGAGAGAGAGAGAGAGAGAGAGAGGATAAATAAACTTTAGGCATGGGTTAGGAATGCATGTAGCTCAGTTGGGAGTATTAGCAGAGCATACATGAAGCCATGGGTTCAATCTCCTGCATCATATGATGGTGGAATGGTGGCATATATCTATAAGTCTAGACAGGTGATCTGCAAGGAAAGCTAAATAGCTAAACTAGCTGAATTAGAGTTCTGACATTCTCTCAGTAAATGAAGGACACTGTAATCAAGGAAGACACAGGACATCAACTCCCTTTTAATGTCACACTTAAAACAGGTAAATTCAACAGAATGGCTTAAGAAGTTAAGGCTCTCAAAAGAATTTCAGAGGCCAGGTGGTGGTGGCACATGCCTTTAATCCCAGCACTAGCGAGGCAGAGGCGGGTGGATCCCTTTGAGTATGAGGCCAGCCTGGTCTACAATGGTATTCCAGGACACCCAAGGCTACACAGAGAAACCCTATCTCAAAAAAAAAAAAAAAGAATTTTATATTAACTAAACATGGTCTTATGGAGCCCACGGTGGCCTCAAAGTTACCTTGTAGCTAAGGATGACCTGGCACTATATTTTTTGTGTAGGTACATATGTGATACTGCTTGCATGTATGTGTTAAACTCATCTATTTTAAGTGTTACTTTAAAAGGAAAGATAGAGACCTACTCATTTGAGGCAACTCATCCTTGTTATGTGTAATGTATTGTCAGGCTTTGTTGATGCAACATTTACGAATAAAAGCACTGGCTAAAAGTTGAAGGTTCTATAAAATGCTGACTAAATATTTTTCTAGCATACTAGTTGCTGAGTGCTCATGCCCACCAGTTACATACTGAGGAATTTCAAAATCATAAACCTTCCAGAATATATTTACAGTTCCAGCCACTTTACACTTGTTTATGGCTCCTAGATACCTTTCCCAAGATGCTTATTAGAAGCCAAGTGCTAGAATTTTGTTTTCACTAAATTACTGTTCTTGTTCCTGTGTTGATGCATTGGGCATGGCTGCAGATCACTGCCTCTTTTGAAACCAACTGCAACATTTTTTTTCACTGTAAAAGTTTGCATTGAAATCTACAAAAAATACATCATAATATATAAATACACATACATAGTACACAGACTATTTAAACTATATTTCTTGTGTGTATGTTAGTAAATAGAGGAGATATGAATTTATTCAGACAGGCAATACTAGCATCATCTGAATGCAGCTGGAGTTTTCACAAAACCCTAGTTATTCCATTAGACTCTTGGACTGTCTCTGTCTCTGTCTCTCTGTCTTTCTCTCTCTCTCTCTCTCTCTCTCTCTCTCTCTCTCTCTCTCTCTCTGTCTCTCTGTCTCTCTCTCTGTCTCTCTCTGTCTCTCTCTCTCTCTCTCTCTCTCTCTCTCTCTCTCTCTCTCTGTGTGTGTGTGTGTGTGTGTGTGTGTGTCTGTGTGTTTGTGTCTGTGTATGCTCGTGTGCACGCTTTTGGTTGGGTTTGTTGTTATTTGGTTTCAGTTGAGGTCTTATTCATTTGTTTCTTGTTCAGTTAGTTGGTTTGGGTGGTACAGAAAATTAAACTCAGAGCCACAAACATAGTAAACACACTCTGCAACACTGAGCCAGACCCCAGATCTCTGGAGCCTTTTCTTTCTCTCCTTGGAATATTTTCCTTTTGATTTTTGGTGGCTCCACTTTTACTTACCTGCAACTTAGAGCTATGTGTGTGGTCTACGTAATGCATAGATACTCGTGTGTGTGTGTGTGTGTGTGTGTGTGTGTGTGTGTGTGTGTATGTGTGTGTGTGTTTAACTATATGTGTATGTGTGTCTGGGCATGTATAGATGAATCTGGGTATATGACTATGCATGTGAGTGGGTATGAGAGTGTGTAGGTGAGTGTGAGTATGTGAGTGTCTTTAACTGTATTATGTATGTGTGAATGTATGTGAATAGGTATGTATGAATATGATGTGGGTGTATGAACATAAGTGTGTGTGTGTGTGTGTGCAAATTTTTATGTTTTGTTTTTGCAATTTTAGTGTTTGCAAATGTAAAAGCCATAAAAGCGAAGCTGTAAGTCAACCAATAAAGACAAACTAGGAGCAGTATTGCTTTACATGCTTAGCATCAGTGAGGAAATGTTCTTGTTTCCCTGAGATGTCTTAAGGGGGGGCGGGAAATGCCATTTACTTTATTGTTGGGGCAGAATATGAAGGCCATAGGCAAATACGTGGAGTTCAGAGAGCAACCTTCAAGAGTAAGTTCTCTCTTTTCACCTTGTGCATCCAAATAATTGAGCCTAAGTTGTCAGACATGGTGGCAAACACCTTTGCCCAACTGTGTCATCTCCACAACCTACTGGATACACTTGTGACTTCCCACACAAGCTTTAAGATTTGTGGTGTTTTTTCGTTTGCCTGGAATATAGAGAATTGAATTTGTTATCAGAATAGGACAGAAGGAAGGCAAGAACAAAACTTCAAATAAATTTAAACCTATTGTCTGCTAGGTGGAGGCAGATATAAGGACATAGGTGGTGAGGTACATTTATTGCACTTAAAATGCAGTATAATTGACGGGAGAAAGGATAGATTCAGAAGTTTCTGAATACAGACCAACTTTTCCACATAAAATATTTATTTTATGAAATGAAAACATCATTTAATAATTCATGTTTAAGTAAAGTACATGTAAAACTTCATAGGTCCCAAAGCTCACATTTCCCTTTAAGAACTTTGTCATTGCATGGTTGCTCTCCTGTGTTCAGGCTCTTGGGATCTACACTGAAATTATCCTTGATGTGAAAAGCTCTCATACTGAGACTCCCTGCAGATATAATAATGAAAGTTGTTTAGATGATATGTTTATTTTACAAACTTTACTAGAGCCTTGGCCACCCTGAGTTTTATGAAGTCTCAGCACGGAGAGGTTGCTACATTGCATGCCCACAACACAGCCATCCACAGCATGTCAGGGACCCTGTGTGTCCTTCCAGCAGCCATTGGAGCTTTTGTACTACCCAATAAGAATATTAGCGAAAGCTCATTCTAATGCTATCCAGCTTCAGGTAAAAATCTTCATTACTTCCTTTGCCCTTGATTGTAGAAGCTAAATCTGGTTCTAGCTTGTGAATTAGAGAGAGAGAGAGAGAGAGAGAGAGAGAGAGAGAGAGAGAGAGAGAGAGAGAGAGAGAGAGAGAACAAGTCCCTGTGATCTTTTTTGATCAACGTGTTTCTAATTTGGTTTAATATTTAGATACTGTTGAGTATCACCTCTATCTGCTAAATTGTGACATTCATTATTTCCCACTAGATGAAAAAGAAGTAAAGATAATATCTACAAAGTACCACAGATTATAATTCATGCTCAAATTCAGAAGGTCTATGGTTAGAAGCCCAAACATCATATATTGGATTTATTAGAAATAAGATGACTGCAAGATGGCTCAGTGGATAAAAGTAAATGCTACCAAGGCTGACCACCTGAATTTGAATCCCAGATCACACATGGTGGAAGGAAAAACTGACTCCTGAAAGTTGGTCTTTGGTCACTATTCATGTATGGAAACAGACAAATAAATAAATGTAAAAATAAATTTTAAGAAGGTCTATGGCATAAGTTTACAGGATATATAACAATTATCTTGATATATTTGTCCAGTAGTCTTACAGTAATACATGTTAAATGTTTGAAACCATTATACAAAGTAAGTAACCGTGTACCTAGAGCCCATTGTTTTACATAAGAGGGGGCAGAAAAAGTGTAAGGGCCAGAGGATCAGGGAGTTTTCTATGAGATTGTGTTCCTTAAAAATGTCATAAACACACTCAAAGTCTTGCTAACATGGCTGTCTAGACAGGAGCTGAACAAGGACAATAATAAACATGCTAACATGGCAAGAGGTACTCTAGGAAGTCTCAACCCTACACAAAAAAAGCAACTAAGGACAAATAGCAAATGGTCAGCCCTAAAAGCATACATATAAATAATATTCTAGAGACTGAGCAGGTTGTATTTATATGTTTAAGAATATATTATAATATATGCATGATTTACATAATATATGTAATATATAATATGTACACAGTTGTAGCCATATATGTATGTACAAACAAATTTTTTTACAAACAAATAATAAAAAAGAAGACATGAATTTGAAAAAAGACCAACAACGAGTATATTGAAAGATTAGTAGAGAAGAAAGAAAAGTAGGAGGAAACGATGTAATTATATTATAATCTCAAAAACCAAAACAGTAATTTAAAAGAAGAGTAAATAACCCACACATCCTGCGAACCCCTGCCCCACTTACTAGGCCAAGGCCACCTACCTGACATGGCCATAAGGAACCAGGCTGGTTGGAGGATTCACAGCAAAAACCTAAGCTGTGGCAATTTTACTAAGAGACATCAGAGTATTCATTCCCTTCTCAGAAACAGAATATAATGACAATTGCCAGGATCAATACAGTTGTCGTTGCCAGCATACAATGAAGTTTGCAAACTATACACGGTACACAAGATTAATGCCCAAGGTCAATTGTCCTGTCAGGCTTCCATGCTTCCTTGACTACTGAGGGAGCATACAGAGACACACAAAGCAGCTCGAATGTTTCACTGCCTGAGGGAACCAGCCCCCCACCCCCACCCCCACCCCCACCCCAAAGCAATCTCTCAGGAAATGTGCCCCAGGAGCCATGGACTCTAACCTGAAAACCCACCGACACATGCCTCTCAAGACAGCGCGGCCAGGCCAACCCCATGGTTCCCTGCAACCTCCTATTGTTTCTGTCAGGAGGTTCTACAGAAGTGTCAGTGTGCTAAGATTTACAGTGGCAGGAGCTCCCAGGGCTGCAGATCATCTCAGGGAAACTATGTTCTCTGGCTGTGAGGATTCGGTGTTTTACATATTTACAGTTCGTCTGACAAGCTAACCTGGCAAATAATAACAGGAAAGTCCCACTACGGTTTTCAGCAAAAGTGTGGCCATCCAAACAGATGAGCCTGAAATGCATAAACATTCATAAGAGGACATCAGAAGCACCCTAGGGCTATGATTAAATAAACAGTAGAAAACACTGATTCCGCCTTTTAAAATTAGGCCCAATTATATATTAAAACCCTAGTGGATTTTTTACCTCATTGTTGTAAGATACACTGCTTGATTCTGGCATTCTGGGAAGCATATTCTTTATGTAGAGCATTAGATAGAAGGGAAGTTATTATGTAAGTGTTGCTGCATAGGAGACTTAAAGGTAAACACACCAATGAAAATGCACCTCTACACTTGCTTCTCAGCCTGCTCTACATCAGTGGGGTGAGGGGGGGACAATTTTTATAAGAAAAAGATACGAGGGTTATTTGAATAGAAGAGGCTTCCTTCAAAATACTAGAAATTTCTGTACTGATTAATGAAAGGCAGACTCAGGAAGTATCTTGAAAATGGTTATCTGAAGATGATAACTTGGGGGACTGGAGAGATGGCTCACTCGTTAAAGGATTGGCTCACAACCGAAATTGTAACATGATCATTTGGGGACTATCGTTAGGGAGCAAAATGGCACTCAACATGGGTAACTGATAGATTTCATGGCAAATAGCAAAGATACCACTCACACAGTCGGGAAGCTCTACGTACCTACAGAGAGCCATGAGCACAACCAGGACAGAGCTCCCAGTACCGGAGATGGAGTGCTAGAAACACCTGTGGGTATTTGAGATTTCAAAAAAAAAAACTTTAATCACCAGTCATTGTAAGCAGCTAAAGATTTGGAAGTGTGTGCAGCAGCCACATGGAAATTTGATTAAAGTAAAATGAAGAATAGGTTTCTATCAAGTTGGAAAATACTAGAAAGTTTCTTAGTTAGAGGTGGAAGTGGGTGTAAGTATCTACAACTTACCAATCCGGTAATATATGTTTAAATCACAAATGCTCTTTACCATGGCAACTTCACTTCTAAGATTTCTCCTACCCAATCTGCCTTCAAATGCACAAAATGACATATTCATGTAATGCCTATCTAGTGGTCACCAACTGCATGCCTGTCGCTGTTGTAACTAGGACACAAGTAGCAAATGTACACTCTCCTGAGATTGTATTTGTTAGGTCTGAGGCAATAAAGTAAACATTTGTCAACTGGAGGCAAGTGCTATGAAGAGAAGGCAAGGATGAGGAGGGAAGAACAGGAGAAGAGGGTTGGACCATGTAGGCTATGCGAGGAGGTGACATTTAAACAGAGACCTGAGGGAATAAGATACACAGACCTGTGTGAAGAGTACTCACATACATCCCAACCTGGTGGCATATACCTGCACTCCCAGACACTCCTGAGGCTGAGGAAGGGCTGCTGTGAGTTTGAGGCCAGCCTGAGCAAGTTCTTAAGGCCTTGTCTTCAAACCAAAACTTTAAGAGGTTATGATAAGGCACTGTGCAACATATACAAAACCCTGGGTTCAACCCTTAGTAGTAGCTGAATGGATGGGTGCACAGGTGGGTGAGTGCACATTATGTATTTGGGTGGTTTTCTTTTAAACTTATTTATTTATTATATATAGTGTTCTGCCTGCATGTGTGCCTGCAGGCCAGAAGAGGGCACCAGATCTCATTATAGATGGTTGTGAGCCACCATGTGGTTGCTGGGACTTGAACTCCAGACCTCTGGCAGACCATCTCTAGGGTGGTTTCTTAATCGCTATAAAAGGTTACATCAACAGAGGCAAATGGATATAGCATACAATACATGCAGAAAAGAGAATGGGTGATTTTAGAGGCATGTTTGGTTCTGATTTCTTGGTAGACTCTCACTGAACCTTCTTGGTGCTTTTCATTTCACGGACACACCCTCATCCTCATGTACAAAATATCGGAGGTAGAGAGATAGCTCAGCGGTTAAGGGCATTGACTGCTCTTCCAGAGGTCATGAGTTCAATTCCCAGCAACCACATGGTGGCTCACAACCACCTATAACGTGATCTGATGCCCTCTTCAGCACTGTATACATAATAATAAATAAATCTTTAAAAAAAATACCACCAGATCTGGTTAACATCAATAAATATAACTGAGGTTAAAGTACTGATCCTATTTTAAATATTTCTCAGACTTGTGGAAATCCTCAAGGATAATGTTCTATAACCCAAATCACCTCAGGAAATCCATGGATCAAGGCATGTCACATGTATGTACACAGTAAGAATGCTTCTGCGCTTTCTGGCAAAACACATCAGGAGATTATATATAAATACATGTCACATGCATACAGTAAAAATGTTTTTGCACTTTCAAATAAAGACAGGACTTAAGCAGAAAAAAATAATGTACCTGTGAAAAAAGCAATTCAAATGACATATAATCATCTGTGTCGCTAAAACAGACCGGCTCTCACAGGTCTAAAGCATTTTGTCAAGTACTTGAGAATTCATATTGCTACTCTCTTTTAAAAAACAATCCCATGTATTTCTTCCTTCCAAGTTTTAATGTATAATGTCATAAGCAAAGGCCTAAAGCTGGAAACAAATTTGAGCAAAACTGACTAGCCAACAAATCAAAACAGACACATCAACCGAACCTAGAACCTACATGGAAAGCAGTGCTAAATGAAACAAACTCTGAGCATGCATTCAGTGTTTATCCCTTTTCTTTGACTTTTGCAGAAACTTTTATATATATATATATATATATATATATATATATATATATATATATATATGAAAGCATGGGTTTTGTGGGGGCAGAGAAAGGACAGACTAGAAGACAGATTTAGTTACTGGCAGGACTCACTGCACATATGCAGCGGACAAAGCTTGCTCCCATTGACTTGCTCCTATTGACCCAGCACACTTCAGCCTGCAATCCTGTATCCAGCTGCTGTTGCCAACTGCTCAGGTGTGAGGAAGACAGTATGGCCAGTTCTGAGGGAAGCGCCAACAGCCACTGGACCGCAGTTGTGGCTATGCATCAATAGACTTGGATGTCAACCAGCTCCTGAGTTCAACAATATCTGGCCCGTCCTTCGCTGCCAGTAAATCCAGCACAAAGAGACTGCACTTAACCTCAATGAATAGGCTTTCTGGGATTTCATTCATTTGCCATGATAATTTTCACATCTCGTGTAAAGAATTGTAAAAAATACATAGAGGATATTGCAGCTAGGGGTGATGGTTTGAGAATCATCTTTCCAACATAGTTTTATTGCCATCTGAACATTGTGCCCTGTACTGATGCTATTAGGTTGAGGATCAGGAGACAAGTATTTGAATGGAAGTTAAGCACCTCCCAGCTTTACCATTTTCTATTCTGGCTGTGTGCCTGTCCACCTTGTTTGTGCTTTAGTAAATAAAGCATTTCTACTGAGTCTTCAAAGGATAATGAGACACATTAGCTGCTCCACGTCCGCGTGAGCCTCCACATGACCAGCAAAAATATTCCACGTAGAGAGCTTGGAGTCCTGAAACACTCCCTCAGGCCTCTCACGCACAACAACAAAAATGACAACAGCAAAAAATAAATACTTGTATCACTCCTAGGTAGCTTTTAAAAGATATCCTTTCTGTCTATGTCTGAAAGCCCAAAGTACCAGTCTATGACACTGTTTTCTGCAACCTTGTAAACAGAGAGTGTGGCCAAGGGAGTGAGAATCTGGCTGAGTGAGTGCAGGATTTTAATACAGATCTAATCTCATCATTTTTGTGTATCTGAAAAAAAAATCAGTAAGTCAATGTGCGTATTGTTATCAACTTGTATGGAAAATGAATACTATTTCACAGTAATGTTAGCTGAATCTGCTACCACATCTTACTTTTTATTGTATTATCACATAAAAAAAATAGAATAGTATGTGGCTTGTATGTGAAGAAGGGAGGGAAATGACAGGCAGTGATAGGTTGCTTGTAAGCAAACAGCTGAAGATGGAAAAGTCTCTCTAAAAGGCTCTTACAATCCTGATCTCACTTACATAGAAGTCTGCATTGTGCTCAACATTTTCATCCTCAAAAGTTTCCCCAGACTGTACTTCACAATATGCATACCTGAAACAAGGGACAAAGATAGAGTGAAGCCTGATCATTCTTGTTTTCTCTGAATATGCACACACACATGCACGTACAGCACACACTACATGTGCATGCCTACGTTCACTTAGCAGGATGGCAAGTCATGGCTTCTCCAGAGTACCAAAAGCACTTCAGGGTTTCGGAGCTGCTGTGATGCTGGGTCTTTTAGTCTCCTGTACAGATGTGGGTACAGATGGTGAATCATAAGAATCTCCACCCTGCAAAACTGGAGCGGTGGCTTTTCATACTTCATTGTGCACAATTTTCCTTCCACGGCAACTGAAGGTTTGTATCTCAAAAGTCAAGAACATGTAACAGAGTCCTATCAACAGAGATTCCATCTTGTCATGAACTTCAAGGCCCTGAAAACCAACACAGGATATCAATAAAAGATTGGGATTAGGACAGCTTTGTTGAGTAACATTGGAATGTACTTGTGGTGAGAGCTAAGCATACTCACATTTTTATTTTAAATCAAAAACTGCGTATGGGGAATGGCTAGCTCTAGGTTAACGCTGCTAAATAAGATGTGTGTAATGCCAGTTTCATATACACATATATCAATTAGTTATGTATATATGTACATGTGAGTGCAGGTATCCATGGATGCTAGAAAATGTTATCAGATCCCCTGGAGCTGAAGTCAGGCAGTTGGAACCACTTGATGTTGCTTGCACCTGAACTCACGTTCTCTGCAACAGCAAGATGTATCTAACCACTAAGCCATCCCCCCAACCCCCAGGATTGCATCTTTGTAACAAGATATAACAAGAATTAATTAAACATAACAAAACCTATTAGGTCTATTACCTAAAACTGCTATGTGTTGGCTATTAATAGATGATTGATATACTCAATCTCATTGAATCCTCAAAATCAAAATCACTATCTTTTGTCACAGGTGAAGAAACACCTTAAACATCACACAGCAAGCCCAAGTCACACTGATTCTAAAGAACAAAGAGGTATCTCACCAAGTTTGTCTCTTTGAACCTTCTGAGTCAATGGATCTAATTCTTACAATGTACATTATTTGATTAGTCTAGGACCTATTCTGGCTTCTTAAAGACTTGGTAAAAATATTATGGAAGAAGTAAGTGTATTCTCTATTATTTTATCATTGTTGTTTTATTCCTGACCACCAAAATCAATAGACGCATCTTCCTAGGAACATACTTGTTCTCATTTCATGAAATTCCTCTAGTCACCGCCTTAATGCATCGTACCATTAAGACGCCTATGAGTCACCCTGGCCATTCCCTAGTGTCTACTTAAGCTATCAAGTTCAAATTACTTATTCTCATAAGTAGCTTTCGCATTCATATTTTTATTTCTAGCTCACCAAAATCATTAGTTCAAGCCTTGTCAGTCCTCACATAAATTATTTCATTATCTTTAATTTTGGCATTCATTGTTATGGGAAAGATCTTTCTTCTGTTTTAATAGTTCTAGCTTTTGTTTGTTTTTTTTTTAGACAGTTTCATACATGCACACAACACGTTGTGCTTATATTTCCCTGCCATTTATCTCTGTTGTCCCCACACCTTTCTCTCTGAACCTCTTCTTCTCAAACTCACCCCTTGGTGATTACACTGTCAAAGAAAATGACACACACCCACAGAAAACACTAAGAGTCAATAGCCCCTTGGGAAGAGACAGAGCCACATGAGTACCTCCTCCATCCATGATGGAAAATGTAATGGCCCAATTTTGTGCAGATGCCCATCACAGCGGTGTGTTTATAACTGCATTCCTCACCAACCTCCAGGTCATACATTCTTTCTGTCCCCTTTTGTTCGATGTTCCCTGGGAGCAGGTATGCCATTTATGGCTGAGCTCTTCACAGTCCTTCCTCTCAGTACTCTGAAAAGATATGAGTCTCTGCATTAACCATCTCCTCTGCAAAAGGGAGATGTTATGGTCCAGGCTGAGAGCAGCAGTATTCCATGGATCTAACCATGAATATGCAGACGGAAGCTTGACAACATGTGCATTTAGAGAAACAATGATATTATGTTTGGCCCTTGGGCCCAATATGTCTACAACTGCAGGCTTTTAACTGGGTTTATAGTACTGAATGTATATCCCCTCGCATGAAGCAGGCCTCCAGTAAAGTCACAAAGTTACTATTTGTCCACAATATTGTTGTGATTCTATTGCATCAGCAAGTACATACCGCAGGTCAGTTGTTATTTCGGCAAGCATGGTGTATAAGCTAAATGAAGCTGTTGATGTGATTTCTGTTTGGTTGGTTGGTTGGGGTTTTTTTTTTTTCTACAGCTTATGTAGAACCTTCTAGAAACATAAAGATTAGCCAATAAAGAGAGAACTTCCAACTTAGTTCTAACTTTATTTCTCTGTGTCCTGAAACCAACATGTGTGGTAGGGCTAACAATAGGATCTTAACCATCCAGCTCTGAGGAGCAACCAAAGGGATGGCAATAGTCAGTATTCTTTTTTGGTTTATAAAGTAGGTTTCTACATGGATTTATGCCTCCTTGGTTTGTGTTAACCTTACCCACTCCCACGTTTTCTCTACCCTTGCACTCAGCTCCACTATCTTCACGCAACTTCATACCCTCGAATTTTTTAGTCTCCCTTCACTCACTCAGTGGCTCCCATATTCCTTTCTTATTTCTTCGCTTTCGCATGCAACTCAATCTATAGAAAGTTTTATATAAAATTATATATTTGAAGCTAGGATCCACTTATGAAAAATTATAAAATCATTTGTCTCGCAGTGTGTTTTCCAGTTTTGCCAGTTGTCCTGCAAATTTCACTGTGTCACAGATGAATAAAATTCCACTATGTATACATACTGCATTTTCTTTTTTTTTTTTCTTTTTCTCCATCTTTTTTATTAATTTATTGATATTACATCTCAATGGTTATCCCATCCCTTGTATCCTCCCATTCCTCCCTCCCTCCCATTTTCCCCTTACTCCCCTCCCCTATGACTGTGACTAAGGGGACCTCCTCCCCCTGTATATGCTCATAGGGTATCAAGTCTCTTCTTGGTAACCTGCTGTCCTTCCTCTGAGTGCCACCAGGTCTCCCCATCCAGGGGACATGGTCAAATATGAGGCACCAGAGTACGTGTGAAAGTCATACCCCACTCTCCACTCAACTTTCATGATACATTCAACAGTTGATGGACATCTAGGTTGATTCCATTTCATAGATATTGGGCATAGCCCCAGTGAACATGGATGTGCAAGTATTTCTGTCAGAGGATATAGTACCCTTTGGATAAATATCAAGGAGTGGTATCACTGGATCATGTGGTAGTTTAATTATAGTTTAATTTATATGTATGGGTGCTTTGTCTGCATGTATTTCTTTGTACCATACACATGTCTGGTGCCTGCAGAGGCCAGAAGTCTGAGATCCACTGGAACTAAATCTAAAGATGGTTGTAAGCAGCCACAATGGGGCTAGGAATAAAACCCAAGTCCTCTGGAATAGTAGAAATTTCTCTTTTTTTTACATATACATTTATATTATTACACAAATATACAATAAATTACAAACAGCAAGAAAAGCCATGAAACAATCAGGAATTATGTAACTGTTACATTCATAGGGTTTTGCTTATTTGTATTTGGCATCCTTGAAGAAAACATCTTTCCTATCTTGGTGAGCCTAAAATTCTGAATGTAAATCAATATCTATCATATCTCATCTCTATCAACCTAAAATCATCTATCTAGACCTAAAAGCATCTCTTAACAATTGAGTGATCTCCCCAGCCCCTGTAAATTCTATTGTTAGCTTAAGCTCCCCACTGATTTCATTAGTGGCTTCACTAATCTACACTTTTGCCAACAATAAATAAAGGTTCCCCTTTAGGACCCCAGTAGCCACAATGGCCTGAGTCAGGTAGGCAAATTTTGTTACTCTTCTTGTCCTCCATTACAATATCTCCTATTTCATTGCCATTCCTGGAGCAGGCAGTTTCATCAGAAGGTCCTCCTCCCATTCCTCCTCTCCCATCCCTCCTCCCATCCCTCCTCCAAAGATTGCAAATTCCATCTCCTGGAACAGACTCAGCTTATTTCTTTCCAGCAACACTCTCAGCTTTCTTTTCTATTCTATCTCTTTCTTTGTATCAGCCACAGATTCCAAGAAACGCTTTCCACCAGAGACCGTCAGTCACCACACTAGCTGGGAATCAGGTAGACAAATTTCATAACTACCCTGTCCTCCATTATTCTCTCTCCAGATGTACTCTCAGTCCTGGAGCATCCTGCTGGTAAGAGCCCCCTCACCTTACCAACCTCCATTTACTGTCCTCTTGGTGCAGACCCATGCCCAAGCCCTGACATCCCTACATCTCCAGATTTATTCTTAGTCCTACTGCAGCCTACTTACAGGAACCCTTCCTCCCGCCACATCTCCCTTTCCTAGAGATGCCACCTCTTGGTGTAGACATGATCCATCTAGCTCTTTCCCAAGGGCTTTTTTCTCTTGGGTCATTTTAATTCCTTTTTGCCGCTCACGGACTTGAGGAAATTATGAGTTAATATTGTAAAAATGTCCACTTCTCCTACAGGTTCAATGCAATTCCCCCTCAAAATTCGAACACAGTTCTTCACAAGAATTGAAAAATCAGTCTTCAACTTCATATGGAGATAGAAAATCCAGGACAGCTACAACAATCCTGAATAATAAAAGAAGTACTGGAGGTAGTTCATCCCCATCCCAGATTTCAAGTTTTACTACAGAACCAGAGCTATAATAATAGAAACAGCACAGTACTGACATAAAAACAGACATGTTGATCAGTGGGAAAAAACTGAGGATCCATATTTTGGAGAAAAGGCATCGTTTTCAACAAATGATGCTGTTCAAAGTAAGTGTCTGCATGTAGAAGAATGAAAAATAGAGCCTTATGCACACAACTTAAGTCCAAATGGATCAAGGACTCCAAAATAAGACAAGGTACCTTGAATATAATAGAAGACAAAGTGGAAAATAAGTTTGAACTCATTGGCACAGAAGAAGCCCTTTTAAACAGGACACCTGTAGCACATGTGCCTAGATCAACAATTAATAAATGGGACCTCATGGTGCTGAAAGTTTCTGTGTGGCAGAAAGACACCGTCATTAATGCCAAGCAACAGTCTAAAGAATAGAAAAAGATATTTATCAATTATACATCTGATAGAGGATTAGTATTTAAAATACATAAAGAATAAGCAAAACCCCTGAAAATCAACAAAACAAACAACCCATTTAAAATATGGGGTAGAGAACTAAGCAGAGAGTTCTAAATAGAAGAAACAGTAATGGCTGAGAAACACAAATCAAAGCACACACTGGCTGGCGATGATGTGGGGAAAGAGAAATACTATTTATTGCTGGTGGGCATGCAAATTTATACAGCCACTATAGAAATTACTGCAGTAATTCTGTAGGAGGCTGAGAATCAATACACTTCATGATCCAACTATACTACTCTTAAATGAATGCCCAAAGGACTCTACACCCTACTATTGAGACATTTGTTCTTCCTCTTCTATTTCCCCATCCCTGGAAGGTTCTCTCCTCCCATCTACTCCTTTGCTATTTATCTGACCTCTGTGATTATTTTGAGTTTAGCACACATATCAAAGGCTTGAAAGCTAGTATCCACATATAAAATAAAAATATAGTATTTGTATTTTGGGGTCTGGTTCCCTTAGTTTGATTGTTTTTTCCAGCCCCAATTTATCTTCAAATCTTAGATTTAATGATTCTAAACAGCTGAATAATATTCCATTGTGTAAATGTACCAAATTCTAATTATCCATGTATTCATCAGTTGATGGGAATCCTAATTTTTTCCAATTTCTGCTTTGTTGTTTTTTTTTTTAGTACAGCATCCATGATCCCAAAGCAACAGTGTTTTCTAGACACAACCAGAACAATATACATATGAATGCACAGAGACTGTAGGAGCACAAGAAAGTTCTGCACAGCTTTAAGCCAGATCATGTCCCAGAACTGACAAGGAAGTCAGACATGGATTCCCACCACTAACCAAGAAGCTATCTGAATTTGGTACTGCCTAGCAAAGGAAAAAAATCAGTTTTCTCCAATGGTGTCTCACCAGCTATATTAAGCACATTTGAGGCCAGGGTCCAATCTCAGAAGAGGTTGGCTAACACAAGCAAACTCAATGATATTTTTGTAGAGTTTTTCTCTCAATTTTCTTTTGGCATATTTTTGTTAGTTTTTTCCTTGTTTGTTTTGATTTTCATTTTGTGGAGGGTTGTTTTTTGTTATAATTTTTCCTTGTTTGGGGTTTTGCTTTAGTATTATTTTTTAAGAAATACAGAAAGAGCATAATGTTCAGTGGGTAGGGAAGTAGGAGTGATCTGGAATGAACTGATGAGAGCAAAACATCATAGTCAAAATATATTGTGTGATTAAAAATCAATTTAATCTGGCACTCAGAGGAAGGACAGCAGGTTACCAAGAAGAGACTTGATACCCTATGAACATATACAGGGGGAGGTCATCCCCCTCAGGAACAGTCATAGGGGAGGGGAATAAGGGGAAAATGGGAGGGAGGGAAGAATGGGAGGATACAAGGGATGGGATAACCATTGAGATGTAACAAGAATAAATTAATAAAGGAGGGAAAAAAGAAGAAACAGAGGGATTTGCTTTTTCCCTGGAAGGAGAATCTGCTTCTGAAGCCACAGGGGAAATAAAGAGGCCTGCTTCTGTCTGCTAAAAAGAAATCAATTTAATCAAGGAAAAATGTTTTCCCTTTACTCACCATCACTATGTCACTTGATTTTTTTTTACATAATAACCAAGATAAGACTAAAACAGACTTAGAGAAGGAAAAGACTGATAAATTTAATGATAGAGTGAGGCAACAGAAAAGACATTGGAAAATCCTTTTATTCAGAATAAAGAATCTTCAGAGAAATTCCCTATAGCAACAACAAAAAAGATAATTGCAGATGAGAGACATCCACAAAGGGTTAAGGAAATTTCAGAATAGCAGCCCATAGAAATGCTTGATAAAGGCTGAATAATTGATGAGCTACCACTACAGATTTTGCCTAATGATGCCACCTTGGAGTAATGTCATACAGAAGAATTAAAGTGTTTGCACAAACCATAGATTCATATTCAGCATTTCAATATGCTTTTGCCTTGTGTTCTAAAAAGGCTGATTCTGAAATTGCACACTTATTAAAGGTGATGGATATCATGGAAATGCCTTTACAGATCAAAGCTGATGATCTCCTGGCATATATATCCAGTAAAATGCAATAATTTTTTAGACATTATAACATAGAAAATGTTACCAATAAATTTTACAATCCTACAGGATAAGTAATTGTAGAAAGATCTAGTAGAACTTTAAAGAAAACGCTCATTAAACATAAGGAGAATATGGGATCTCCCAGGAATAAATTAAGTAAGTAATGCTTTGACTTTAAATGTTTTAAATTCAATGATTGAGGTGGCACAGATACTGAAAAACACTGAATTTTAGAAAGGACTGCTGAATTAGACCAGCCTTTTCATTTCAAGGCTGTAGTAACTTCAGAATGGAAGGCAGGAAGTGTGTTGCATTGGGGGAGAAGTTTTGCCTTTGTTACAATAGAAGATGAAAAGCTATGGATTCCCTCAAAATTAATAAATAGTAGGTTGCTCAGGGGAGACCACTGTAAATTTTGGCTACTGACATAAAGAAAGAAACCAAGACGATCAACAAAATAGGTAACATGAACTGCTGATCCCTCTACAGGGGAACAGCTCTGAGACTGGCTGAGACATGTCTCTATTTAGCCAATAGTTCGTACTGGCTATAGAGTCCTTGGGACTTATTATATGCCATCCTCGGGACTTATTATATGCCGCCCTTTCATATGGCATGGATGGAGGTTTATATTGCAGTTTGGTTATACAGTCTAAACGAACTTATACAATTTGACACCTTTCACCTGCTTGAACACAGAACAAGGAACCACCTTTACCTGAGTTGTATACACTGCACATTCCAGACACATGTTGATGCAGAAGTGTATAGTACCTTTAACTGTTCCCTTAAAAATCCAGACAACTTCAAAACAGCTAGATATGGTCATCCAGCTTCTACCCCACCAACGAACTGATGGAGTGCATGAAGGGGCCAGTCCTACAGATCACAAACTGCAGAATCTCTATGACATAGCCAACAACAGGATTATCTACAAGGAGGCCCAGTGAGGTTCCATACTGATAGAGCAGCAGAAGCCAGAGGCCTCGTCTCAGACCAAGGAGTCATTGCAATGAACATTTGCAGGCAAAGAAGTGTGGATAAAAGGGTACACTGTGGGACACCATGTGATACACTGCCGCTTCCTCAGAAGATTTTTTTTTTCACTGTTGGAAGAGAGGTTGCCAGGGCGAAGGGCAGCTACGAGGGGGAGGTGAGTGGGATTGGTATGCATGATATAAAATTCACAAAGAGCCAATTAAAAGGTTTGGGTTCTTTTTAAGAATTAAATCCCAACCCTTAAGGCAGAAGAAGCAGTTCTAAGGAATACTCTGTAGCATAGAAAATTTTAAAATGAAACTAGGGAGAAACTTTCAAAGTTTTCAAAATATATAAAGTTAAGCTAATCTTTTGGAAATTCGGACCGTGGCTTTTACAGAAGTTGTAGGATCAGAGTCGTATGGCATTTCCTGTCCGTATTGCAGTTACTGGATGTATCTATATGATGTTTTTTCGGAATAGCCAAACTTATAATATGTTTTATTTTCCTTACATGTTTTTACATATTAATAAAAATTTCGAGATTAAAGCATATTTGCATGTTAAAGAGTTTAGTAGGGAAACACAGTTGGATATAGGAGATGTGAAATGCTTAACATCATAGAATTAGAACCAATGAAGCGATAATAAGCTGGAGACTGAAGGACTGTGGTTTGGCATCTGCAGTTTATAAAGAGCTCATGCAACAGGGATAGTTGGGTTGCCATCACCAACAATAAATCATTACTTCTGCAAAGAACATAATGAAAAATAATTGTGCTGCTTTCAAGCATGCCTCAGTAAATTCTAGTCAGTACCAAAGAGCCTTCTTTTCACCAAGAAGAAATAGCAGGAGGGCTCTTGAGAGAAGAAAAGCACCAGGGCCTGGCACAGCACAGCTGATACCATGCCCATTACTCAGTAAATGTATTTTCTTTACACTGAGTGGTTTTGGGGGGATGGGGTCCAGAACGAAGCAAGTCTCCCCTTATTACTATACTCCCCTTATTACTATACTATACAAGAGCACCAGCCTCCTCTTGTAAGTTGTGATATATGGCATAAACCAAACAAAGAATACTTTAAAAGTAATCAAAACAGTTAATGCCCAAGGACATTACCTTTCATCTTTTCTGAATGCAACTTTGACTTTCAAAATACAGTGTGCCTGCTGTTAGTATATCAGCAAGGCTATTGCCAGGCTCAATTTTTCTGAACAGCAGTGAAAGAAAAGCGTCTGCAGAGAAAGCTGCCCCTCATTGTTCCCTGCACATTCTTTGGCCTTACTTTCCCATCTAATAGGTTTTCATTGATTGGTTATCCAGTGCTCCCTGGAGTCCCATGAAAGCATGAAAATGTGGCCATATGTCTCAGCTGTGCCCTTGGTTGGAGCTGCCAACACCTTCATTGTCCAGCCTTCAAGATTCTTTAGGACATTTTCTATCTTAAAGGCAGAAGTTATTTCCCAGTGTTTGACTGAAGCACAGCTTCTGGACGGTGAGCAGGTGTGATTTGCATACACATCTGTTTGGTCATAAAATATTTGGCAAGTGAAGTGGGATATGAAGGCTTTTACAGCTGCTTCCTCAAAGCTCCACACTGCATTAGTCCCCTTCTAAGACAGCAAGATCAGGGAATGAAATACCATCCCTCTGTAGACAACAAAAATTAAATTATCCATGTGCTGCCTACAAGTCATCTAAATTTGTTGATTTTACTTTGTCCCTCTCTTTTAAAATTCCTGTAATATGTTTTCTCTGATACTCATCTGCAGAACGGCAAATAATTAACACAATAAACAAGTTGAACCACACATAAATGTTCCCACTTACTTTCATCGACCTCTCCTCTCTGAGGATAAATACAATCTTCCATCTTAAGAGGAAAGAATATCTAAATGCAAGCATATGTACATACTGGAGGACAATTAGGAAACTCCATGGATAACTTGCTTCTGTTCTTCTTACACAGCTACACTTTGATAATTATTGATTACAGATGAAAGTTTCCAGCGATACCTTTGCAATCAGACAGACATTTTTGGGTTTCATTGGCATTATATTAACACATATTCTGAGAAAATAAATTTTAACTCCAGTTCTATAGTTTTCTTTACACATTTATATGGAGACAACTATTCAAGCCAGGAAACGAATCAACAAAAGAAAAATCATTTTGACTTTAACACCAATATATAAGTTCTCTTTAGTTCTCTCGACAAGACCACTGTGGCAGGGTGCTTATGGAACGTCTAAAATCCATTGGAATATTGTGCTTTAGCAGCTAAGTTCATCTGTTGACTACTTCAAGAGAAATCAGCATTCAGATTTTTACTTTCTGTAGCTTAATGCAAGTAAACATACCCAGCTACCACCAACTTCCTAATCACTAGGTGTTGTTAATTCTCTAGTAATTTAGAAAGTATGTAAAGCACTAAGCATGGTAGCACAATACCTAGCATAAGTGAGGGCAAGAAAATGGTAGTTAAGATTTAAATAGAAACAGTGAAAGACGAGGGTTTACTCTGATGTTTCCCCTGGCAATTTAATGTAGAGTGAATCACCTGTGTACTGTATGGAAGTATAACCTGTCAGTATAAAGCAGATGGCCTATTAGCTGAAACAGGAAATAGGAGGTGGGAGTTCTGGGGGAAAGAGATGACCTTGAATAGAGAGATGCAGGAAATTTGACTCTGAGAAAAATGGACGCATGAAACTGAGAAGAGGTAACCATCCATGTGGCACATAGAATAGAATAAATAGGTAAAATACATTATGATCTAGTCAGGAACAAGCCAAAGCTTATGGTCTATGCATTTATTCATAAATAATAAACTATCAGAGTCATTATTTCAGGAACTGGGGCACAGGTGGGAAAATTCATGGTTATGACTTAATACAGCTGCTCAAGAGGATAAGAAACATTCAAAAGATGACCAGTGTGAGGAAGAGTGACAAGGCAGGGGAGTAGCCCTTCTGCTCAGATATTCATGTTGGGTCCCAAATACTGGAGATGCATGTCAGTGACTCTCATTTGGAAATTGTCCAAGAGCCCAAAGAGAAGTCTTATCCTAACTTCATTAAACTTCAGCTGCCATGCTGTTATAGAACAAATCACTGGACTATCCTGGTGGTCAAGTTGGGTACCAAACCAATAGAGACAACCATTCTTTGCTCCCTAGTGAAATGAGCAAAGTAGGCTCCCCCTTACTTGTTTCTGACTTCAGCCCACCTTGGTGAAAGATATTTGATCACATTGTGAACCCCAACACTGTGTACTGGAAATTTTTGTTTCTAATTGTGGTGTATCTCAGCCCTAGCACACAGCTTTATCCAAGAACTTTCTGTTTATTGTAGACAGGTAGCTGTGATGTGGCTCAGCCCTAGTATGAACCTTTAATTAAAGAGCTTACTATAAACAGGATTGAATAAAGTCAACCATAGGTCAAGAGGCAAAGCAATGAGTCAGGGAGTTAACATAGGAAAAAAAAGCATAGAAAGTAAAGGGAAGACTGAAGGGCAGATAGAGAGAGGCACAGGAAGTAGAAAGGAGGGACATTTAGTTTGAATAGTTTTGAAGACAGCATAGAGAAGCAGAAAGGGTTTTTCCCCTCCTGGAACATCTGCTGAGTAGGAAGGTCAGCTAGGTACTTTCCTTGCTTCCTAGGCTTTCACCCAATCATCTGGATCCTGTGTCTTTGATGATAAAATTGAACCTTTGGGATTTTTAAAAAACAACACCTAGTCTTTTCTGCTCACAGATGAGTATCTCGCCCAATCTTCAGTCTATGTGTTGCTGGATTCAGAATGGCCAACCTTAGGTGCAAGAAGTGTGACTTGGTGGGACAATGTTCACCTGCCATGTTCTGATAAAAGGTATAACCTTAACTCTGGAAAGTGGGACTGTATGCCTGGTGCATTATTGGACTTCAGAAGGTCAAAGTAAAGTATAGAGAATCTCTGGCCCACTGAGACACAACCAAATTTTACCCATATGTGCTCATGATCTTCCTAAGACTTGTCTCTATCTCTTCCCCACTACTGTCCTATTTGCCACAAACACAGATTTACACTTGAATTTGGGACATTTTCAAGACCAGAAATGTCTGTCATGTTATATTTTTCATAATCAGAAATGCATTAATTTATTAAGAAAGTTAAAATGTGTAATAATGATACCAAGCAGAGACTTACATAAGCCTTGGATAGACTCGGTTAAACATGCCTCCCTTAGTGTTCGCTTCATCATCTCGATGACATTATTCAACAACCCCCATGACTTCTAATCACTTTATGAACTTACAAAGATCTGGGTTAAAAACAGAAAGCATCTGTTCTGTCATTTTCAATCCCTACTGAGATGAGGGAGAACAATGAAAAGAAAAACAAAATCTTATGGCTTTTTCTTTCTGATGCTTCTCTCAAGCCATCAGCCTGGGGAAATTTTTCAAGTATTCAAATGCTGAATGTGATGTTCAATTGCTCTATAAAGCACACAGAAATGAATTCAATTTATACAAGATGCAGCCTTAGAGGAGTTGATTCATTTGTGGATCAGTGTCATCTAGCAGACAAAGACAGGTGATCACTACGTACATCGCTCATTCCTTTGGCAATTTACACCTCGTGATGCTCACATGATTATATGTATTCTGTTCACATAAAATGATGGTTTAATTATTTGACAGGGTTTTCCTCATTTGTCTTTTATTCCTCTACTTATAATATTGCAAACTGTAGGATACTAAAACAAGAGTTTTCTTAACTGTGTATACTCTTTACCTAAATCAGAGGGACAGCTCCCCAAATTTGCGTTATCTTTCTATGAGACACTAGCACAGGTCTGCTTCATGATAAAGCCTTTCGAATGCTACTGAAATATATCAATGCACCTCATTGCCGATTATATACTACATGTTTATTAAAAATGAAAAAATTATCTTGCAATGATACATTATTATCACAACCAGGGTATTTATCACTGGTGCAGTATTGTCACAGACATGAGGATAAATCATTGAGATTTTGCTTGACAAAGTTCTAGAGACCTCTGACTGTCCAGTATTATCTCTAGACATCCAGAACAGATGTTGAAGCTTTTCTTGACAAAGTTTCAAAGATCTCCAGATGATCACTACTGCCCTTAAATATTATGTATGGTACAGGTGTAATTTTGCCTAAAAATCTGCCTTCTTCTCCTAAAACTGTTTTTTTTCTCTCTTTATTTCTCAGCCCTAAGGTAATTCATACAGGGAAGACTTTTTCCCACAGAGACTGTTGAAAGAGGGTATCTGGCCAAAGGCTTGAGACGATGATAGAGTTTTTTGTTTGTTTGTTTGCTTGCTTTTGTTGTTTTTGTTATTGTTTTGCTCTGACTGTGAGCACCCAAGCAGAAACTGAAAAAAGGAAGTTAAGACCTAGACATAACAGTACATGGTTAGATACTGTTAACTGTAGAAAAGTTTCTTTAGAATCTGCTTCGAGAGCAATAGAAGGTGGGCTTGGAACATCATGCTTTATAGATACTTTACAATAAAGGACCCCTGGGTAGTTAGTCTAGGCTTGGATAGCACACCTGTTGGTTTGGGATTGGGAGTAAGTCAAGTTTTTTCTTTATTAGAGAACATTTAGCTCAAGCTATGTTGCTATGATAATCTTGTAAACACAATGGCTTTAGCCTAGTGAAATTTATGATTAAACTTTCCCAAATATTGTTTAAGAAATAATAATCAGGTTATGCTGACCATTGCTTGGAAATTGATTGATTTTTGCTGTATGATTTATTGTAGGTTATACAGAACTTTTTGTGTTTCTTTACTAGACTGTTCTCTTACTTTCTTAATTTTTGAATGTCCTATTGATTATAAAAGATGAGAAAAATCATGATGTAATCTGTAATGAAAAAAATTGAACTTCATTTTAATAAAATACTGGAGTTGGCCCACGAAGGACAGCTAGCAATTAACAGAGAGATAGGCTACAGCAAGAGACGGGGTGTGGGTAACAGCAAGCAAGAAGAGAGATAGAAAGATGGGCAACAATTTTCAAGGAGTAAGCCAGACAGCAAGCAAGACAGAGACAGACAGAAAACAAAGTTCTCCTGGGTTTTAAGACCTTCAGCTTGTACCGCATATCCCTGAGTCTCCAAGTATTTCTTTTTCCTCCATTCCTCAACCTCTCCTCAACAACTGGCTCCTCTAGCTAATTGTTCAACCAATGGGCTCAACCAATGAGCTGTTCACACCTGCTCAATCCACCTCTCCTCTTCTCTTCACTGTTCTTGGAGTTATATTGTCTCCGTGAGAATCCAGACTCAGATTTCCTAGTTTACAAATCCATATCCTAAGCATGGGTGAAACATTCAGTCATCTTTAACTACGTACAACACCTTTTTGCATTGTATTTCATGACACTAGTGATCTGAAGATTCCAATGAGTCACCATGGGGCACTTTCTGAAATCTGTATTAGTCGAAATGTCCTTGTCACTTTCTGGTATGCAAGGCGTTATATGTAACCCACTAGTGTAACTTTTGATATCTATATTATTTCTGCTGGCCAGTCAAATGGTTGTTCTGTGAATTTTTCCCATGTGCTCCTTCTTTCTGGCATTCCCTTGCTTTCTAGCACAGGACATCCCAAACTAGTCTAATATAAGACCTGAAATCATTGATAATTCTTGTCATCTTATCTTGGCTCCTTTTTGTGGAATGGCTACTACAAACTAACACAATCTGGCTTCTAAGGTCTCATGGCATTTGTCTCTTTCAGTGAAAACTTAGCAAAGAGAATCTATTATAATCTTTTACAAAAGATGGCTAATTCAGGCTGCATGTCCTTCCCTACTAGGAGTCTTTGCTAACATTATTCTGGCTGTTTCTCCTGTATTTTCTTCCTCCATTCTGTCTGTTCCCCCTTGTTTCCAGCCCACCCCTCCCAGTCCACTCATGAAATCAATTTTCCATCTTCCCAGAGAGATCTTTGTATCTCACTTTAAGCCCCTCTTGTTATTTAGCCTCTCTGGATCTGTGAACTGTAGCAGGACTATATTTTACTTTACAGCTAATATCCACTTATAAGTGAATACATGCCATGTTTGTCTTTCTTAGTCCAGCAGAATCATCATCAAAGGGACAAGAGAGAGACGCCTTCCAGCAACCATGGGAACAGATATAGAGAACTTCAGGCAAACATTAGGCAGAGCTGGGGAGTCCTATAGAGGAGGAAGAGAACGGACTGGAGGAACCAGAGGGGTCAGGGACACCATAAAAACAAGGCCCACAGGATCAACTGACCAGGGCTCATGGGAACTTGCAGAGATCTGGGAGACTGTAGGGGTCTGACCTAGGTCCTCTGCATATGTGCTATGGCTGAGTAGCTAGATGTTCTTGCAGGAATTATAACAGTGGGAATGGGGGCTGCCCTTGACTCTTGCCTAATTATGAGACCCTTTTCCTCCTACTGGGTTGCCTTCACCAACCTTGGCATGATATGAAGTTTGTTTGTCTGTATTTGGTTGATGTCCCTGGAAGGCCTGATCTTTTCGAAGGAGAAGTACAGTGGGAAATGAATATGAGAAAGAGGAAGGGAGGGAGGACTGTGGGGATGGGAGGAAGGGAAAGCTGTGGTTGGGATGTAACATAGGAAAAAAGGATTTTTTAAATCTTTACAATCATTCACTAAAACAGGTCATAAACTTGAAATTTAACATGAGACATGACAATAAAGTCTCTATTCTATGTTTTCTAAATTGCCACGGGCTTTTAATCCAACATCAATATTGAATGTGTAAAAGCTTTTAATTAATATTTCTGATCTATAAGGTCAGTGGCTCTCAGAAAACACACACACACAGAGAGAGAGACAGAGACAGAGACAGAGACACAGAGAGAGACAGACAGAGAGAGACAGCGACAGACACACAGACACACAGACACACAGACACACAGACACACAGACAGACAACCAACAGCTGACACTGCTAAAGTGGCTAAGAACCTGAGGAGAGAAAGATCATGGTTTATGGGGAAAATTTTACTATTATTACTCTAAAGAAATATTGCAATAAAATGACTTATAAAGACAGAGCGTCCAGATATAAGTGAGGATGTACCATTTGACTCTTTCTGCTTCTGGGTTAACTCACTCACTATGATCATTTCTAGTTCAATCCATTTGTCCACAAATATCGGGAATTCTTTGTTTTTAATAGCTGAGTAGTATTCCATAGCATAAATGTACCAGTTTCTTTATCCATTCTTCTACTGAGGGACACTTAGACTGTTTCCATGTTCTGGCTATTATGAATAAGGGTGCTAACTCTGTTGCCCCATATTTGACCACGTCCCTTGGATGGGGAGACCTGGTGGCACTCAGAGGAAGGACAGCAGGCTACCAAGAAGAGACTTGATACCCTATGAGCATATACAGGGGGAGGAGGTCCCCCTCAGTCACAGTCATAGGGGAGGGGAGTAAGGGGAAAATGGGAAGGAGGGAGGAATGGGAGGATACAAGGGATGGGATAACAATTGAGATGTAATATGAATAAATTAATAAAATATATTAAAAATAAAGACAGACTGATACATCTATAGACCAGTGCACCATCTAGCTCTCATCAGAGAAACTGTTTCTTACAAGAGATGGTGATTACTACAGTGACCCACAACTGGACAGTGCGCAGAAAGTGAGAAACTTTGGAGCATTCAGCCCTACAAATTCGGGTATGTTATTTCTTCATTTTTATTGAATTTCAGGAAGTCCTTAATTTTTTTCTTTATTTCTTGCCTGACCCAGGTATCACTAAGTAGAGAGCTGTTTAATTTCCATGTGTGTGTAGGCTTTTTGTTATTTCTGTTGTTGTTGAAGTCCAGCATTAGACCATGGTGATCTGATAGGATACAAGGTATTATTTCAATCTTCTTATATATATTGAGGCTTACTTTGTGACCTACTACGTCATCAGTTTTGGAGAAGGTTCTGTGGGGTGCTGAGAAGAAGGTATAAACCTTTGTGTTTGGGTGAAATGTTCTGTAGATATCTGTTAGATCTATTTGATTCATGACGTTGGTTAATGTCGAACTCAGCCCTAAATGGGATGCCTTTATCATACCTCTCTCCTCAAGAGCTCAGGAAAGGATGCAGAAGAGGAGGACGAAAGAAATAAGACTCCAAGGAAATAGCATCCTCTTGACACTACAGAACTGATATACATATGAACTCACAAAGACTGTGCCATCATGCAACATTGAAAGAAAATTCCAGAATAGAAAAGAAGTGGACACAGGGCCCCACACCTTACCAATAAGCTATTACCAACTGATACCTGCTGGAGGAGGGAAATCCAAACTCCTCAATGAGTGACACTTGATATATTAACTACACTTCAGAGCAGGCCCCAGGCCCAAGAGAACACAGTCAACACAAAACAGACTCAATGGTTTTTTTCTTCTGTTTGTCTTTGTTTTGGATTGGTACTTTTGGTCTTACCGGTGTTTTGTTTGTTTGCTTGATTGCTTGCTTGTTTTAATTTGTTTTTTGTTTTTTGGGGGGTTTTTATGATTTTTTTGAGAGAGAGAGCTGAAGTTTGATGGGTAGAAAGGTGAGGAGGGTCTGGGAGAAGTTGAAGACAGGAAAATAATATGATATAATAATAATATGATAATAATAAAATACGTTGTATAAATTTTAATTTAAATTTAATTTAAAACATAATTGGAAGCCAGGTGTGGTGGTGCATGCCTTTAATCCCAGCACTCGGGAGGCAGAGGTAGGCAGATCTCTGTGAGTCTGAGGCCAGCCTGGTATACAAAAAGCAAGTCCAGGACAGCCAACGCTACATAAAGAAACCCTGTCTCAAAGAAAGAAAAGCTAATCTGTGCTTAAACAAATCCTCTACCTGGGTTTGATATACAGTCAAATTTAAGGACCACTAACTGGGCTATTTTAGGTCTCTCTGATCAGTGAATTCTAGTCCTTCCGGTGTATGTCTCATTATTTTGGGGGGTATTGTTTATGGAAATAGTCATTTCCTAGACCAAAAATCAAGAAGTCTGTATTCTTGGTTGACCAGTAGTTTTTAAATATCTCAATAGCTTTATGCATTGTGTATCACACCCCCTAAAAGCAGATTTCTAAATACTATACATAGTTTTGGAGGCAAATGTAAGTGATCATAGTATAGACTTGCAGATTCCAAGTTTCCCAAAATACCAATGAGGCAGAAACCTCATAAACTTTTAATAGAAATAGAATAAAGAAGGTCATAAAAATAACACTTTTAAAATACTTTGGTGGGTATATGAAGTAAATGATTCATGGCAAAGTGGGGGAAAGCCTGAGGTAAGTCTTAGATACTATCTGACAGCATTCTTAACTCTTCAGTTGCTAGAAACTAAGGGTCTCTTCATACATTCCAAAGAATTTGTGTAAATGTTAAGACATACATAGAGGAGGTGATAAAGTGTTAGTAAGGGGGCTAAGAAATGTCCTGAAACAACTTGGCTCTGGAATTACAATATCCCACTGTCTCCACATCACTCAGGTTCTAATTGGTCCATCAGCCCCTATAGGCAGAGCTTCTTTCTGGGAACTCCTTTTGGGACATTTAAGTGCCACAATATAGTTAACCAGTCCCCACAGACGCACACATTGATTGTTTTGAATTAGCATAAGAGAACTGCCTCAGCCATGGGAAATCCACTCATGATGCAGACCCAGCTTAGCTCTTTCCCCCATCCTCTCAGTCATCTCCATTACTCTGTGTCAACCACCAATCTGCAGAAACACTTTCCTCCAGAGATCCATGGTGGCTACACAGGACTAGGACTCAGGTACATGGTTTTCACTGTCCTTCCTATCACTCATTGGAATTCATCCAGACTTCCTCTTAGTCCTCTAACAGCTTGCTTATATGAGTCCCCCCTCCCCCAAAACGCCTCAATTTCCTGTGTAGAGACTTAATCCCTAGCTCTTTCCCAGAGCCCCTTCCAGCCTTCCCTCCTATCCTATCTTCATTTCTTTCTCGGTCTGTCTACCCATAGAAGCACTCTCTACCACCCATTTTATGATAACTCTAACAAAGCAAGTGAAAAACTTATGTGACAAAAACTTTAAGATATTGAAGAAAAAAATTGAAGAAGACACCAGAGTTGGTTTTTTTTTTTTTTTTTTTTTTAGTTCTCATGCTAGAGGTATTTAGTGAGAAACTAGGTGGAGGAGAGGATCACTTATGAGTGAGGCAATAATTTTTTACAGCTAGACAATGGAGAAATCAGAATAGAAATATTAAATAGGAAAGATGATAAAAGAGAAGAGAATAAAAGACAGAATAAGGATAACTAACAGTAAATGCCATTTGAAAAACCATGGGGAAACCTCCTAATGTATAAGCTTCCTCAAATATATAGATATATGAAAGGAATCTAAATGGAGTCTCCAAATAATAGGGAAACAATGTTCCAACTGTTTTATGCCACCAAGTAAATCCTATAGCACAAGAAAATGGTAACATCTTCTTAAGTGTTTGGTCAATGGGGCCTCATGAAAACCCCCGAAGCCCAGAAGCTATTGGTTACTCTCTATAACCTGCCAGCAAAGCTCTAGTGCTGAAGACAACACTTACATGTGTCATCAAACATAGAGAAGTTGAGTTGGTACTTAATTAGAAGCTTAATCCCTACTGACTAATATTCATGATACTTGAAGACACTCTTCACGCTAGTAGAAATGAAAAGCAATCATCAGTGTCTTCCTGCTACAATTGCTGAAACCTATAGCAATGACCTTCCTGAATGATACACTGGTGCAATAGTGGCACAAATGTTTGAAGAGAAACCAACCACTTTCTAATTGGATTTCAGTCCCACTCCATGAGAGGAACCCATGCCTGACACTACTGAAGCTGCCAAGAACCTGAGACTAGATAAAAGATGGTCTCAAGGGGAAATTTGCTATTTTTATTATATTAAAGCAGCAGTTTTCAACTTGTGGGTCATGAACCCTTTGGAGGTTGAATAACGGTAGCAAGATTACAGTTATGAAGTAGCAACAAAAATAATTTTATGGCTGGGGGTTGGGAAGAGTTTCACCATAACATGAGTAACTGTATTAAAGGGCCACAGCATTAGGAAAATTGAGAACCACTATAAGAAAGAAACATACAATGATTCCTAAAGACAGATTACTATGCCCATAAACCAGTGCATCATCCAGCCTTCATCAGAGAAGCTTCTTCCTGTAGATGGTAATTACACAGAGACCCACAACGAGACAACGTGTAGAGAGTGAGACACTTTGGAATACTCAGGCCTAAATGGAATTTTTTTTCATCAACATTCTCCCCTCAAGGCTCAAGGACCTAAGCAGAAGAGAAGGAAAAAAGATTGTAAAATTCAGAGGTGATGGATTACTCCAAGGAAATAGCATCTCACAAACAGAGCAAGACTAATGCACATATAAACTCACAGAGACACCATGCACAGGCTTAACCCAGATGGGTCCTAGCAACAAGAGAGGAAATTGGACACGGGTTTCCACCCCTAACCAAGAAGCTATCTGCAACCGATACCCACTGGCAAAGAAATCAATTTTCTCCAATGGTGTCTACTGGGTGTATTAACCACACTTCGGTGCAGGCATCATGCCAAGGAATAGTTGGCCAACACAAAGCAAACTCAATAGTACTTTTGTAGACTTTTTCCCTCATTTTCCTCGGGGATAGGCATTTTCCTTGTTTGTTTAAATTTCCATTTTTGTGTTTTGTGGGATATTTTTGTGGGGGTGGGGTTGTTGTTTGTTTCCTTTTGTTTGTTTGCCTTTGTTTATTTAAAGAGAAAGACAAAAGAACACAAAATTGGGCATGCTGAAAAGTATCTGACTCAAACTATAGCACCAGCCAAGGACAATACATGCAGTAAACTTTGAACCCCTACCCAGATCTAGCCAATGGACAGGACATTCTCCACAGTTGAGTGGCAAGTGGGGTCTGACTTTCACATGAACTCTGGTGCCCCATATGTGACCACGTCCCCTGGACAAGGAGGCCGGTGGCACTCAGAGGAAGGATAGTAGGCTACCAAGAAGAGACTTGATACCCTATGAGCATATACAGGGGGAGGAAGTCCCCTTCAGTCACAGTCATTGCCGCACCGTCTAGCGGAAATAAGACACCAACAACCAGACTTCTTCTGGAGATCTTTACTCAGGATTAAGCTCAGTGGGAATGGCCCCGAAAAGGGAAGGGCCAAGCTTAAGTACAACTCAAGGGCCAATCAGCTCATGCCAGGTGTCACCTCCTCATAGGTCTGCGTCAGAGCAGGACTGCTCGTCATCAGATCACCAGTTGCCCTTGCACAGCCTTTTGCCATATAAGGACTTGTTTATCTTAGAGAGCGCTCGCCGTCGGGATGGTGGAAACCTGTGCCTTGTTAAGGCGCGGCTCCTCGCAGCTCTCCACAGCAGTCAGAGGAAGGATAGTAGGCTACCAAGAAGAGACTTGATACCCTATGAGCATATACAGGGGGAGGAAGTCCCCCTCATTCACAGTCATAGGGGAGGGGAGTAAGGGGAAAATGGCAGGGAGGGAGGAATGGGAGGGTACAAGAGATAACAATTAAGATGTAATATGAATAAATTAATAAAATATATTTTAAAAAAGAAAAGTATCTGAGAAGAATTGGGGCAGAAGAAAAATATGTTCAAAATATATTAGATGAAATTTTTTTAGAAAAGTGTAAAAATATATAAAACATGCTTCAATAAACACCCTTATGAATGTTATTGCTCCTACATGAAAATATTTCTAATACAGGAATTTTTGGAAGTGGACTTCACCAAAGTTAATAAATTTTTATTTTTGACTTCGACTGGGTTTCCAAAGCCTTAGTGATGCCATGTCTTATCCACCTCTATTGTTTCTAATTCTCCTTCTTTCTCCTTCTCCACTGGATACGGTAAGGCTTATCTTAATTTTTTAAAATTGTCTTCTGTGTATTTTGTTCTCTTAGCGCTTTGAAAAGCTATTTTATTATCTACTATTTCCTTATAATTTGAATTTTAAAACATTTTTAGCCAAACTATTTTGATTTTTACTGTTATTTAAAATGAATAGATTTTTATATGTGTTATTAATGTAAATTTCTCATACATTCATCCAGCACTTCTATAGCTATTTCTTTTTATTTGCTAAAATCAAATAAGTATAGCTGGCTTTTTCTTTTAATGTATTTTATATTTTAAAAACTCACCTGGAAATTATTTTTGTGGGATATAAAGCATGAATTGAAGTTATTTTAAATCAATAGCTGATGTTCCCAACAGAGTTTAATAGTCTAGATTTTTCCCAAACTTGAAATTCTCTGTGTATCCATTTATATGTACTCCTCTTCAAATGGATAGGTAAATTCAATACACACACACACACACACACACGCATATATATATATGCGTGTGTGTGTGTGTGCCTATATCTGATGGGATTTTTCAGTCTATTCTTTTAGGGCATTTACCTTTTTCTAACTGAATGGCATGTTGTTTTGACTATTGCCACTTTATATTTTTATATCTTGTGAGTAAACATTTTAAAGATGTATAATCTTTTTTTAAAAGGAGCTTGCTTTCAAAATTCTTTTGGTTTCTGTTATACATGTCTGGACAAACTTTAGAACTGCCATTTTGTCAAAATTATTCCCAAGTATTTGATTTTCTAATCAGGCACATATTTTCCTTAAATGGATGCTTAACAGACTCTTTATGATTAAATTAGAAGCACTAAAATTTGAGTTCTAGAGAAGAAATAAAAAGCAGTAACAACAAAACTGCCACACGATCAGGGTCCTTTCAGATCCTTAAATAAACCTCTTCTCTCTTCTTCATCTCAGGGAGCTGTGAGGGATGCTTGCTAGGCTGTCCTAACATGCAGATCTAAAGTGAAGAGAGCTGTAGCACATGAGAGGCCACGGCAGCAAAAATAAGAAGGCAGGGATTATGACTGACTCAACAGAAAACCAGTTTTCTCTAATAGAGGGACACATCAACCACCCCAGTCAGAGTTCACATTCCAGAGTTGACTGATATACAATGGATTCCACAGTGTGTGTGTGTGTGTGTGTGTGTGTGTGTGTGTGCGCGCGCGCGCGCCTGCCTGCCTGCCTGTCTGTCTGTGTGCTTTTGTTTGGTTACAATTTGATGTTTTGTTTTGTTTTCCTCTTTCTTCTTGGGTTGTTTTATTTTCTTTTATTGGTTTTGTAGTTAGAGTGGTTTCTGTTTGGTTTTTCGAAAGAACTTAAAGTTAGGTGAGTAGGAAGTTCGAGAGGATCTGGAAAGACTTAGGGGAGGGAAAGAATATGATAAGAGAATAAAGCTATAATTGTTTTAAATAATAAAATATAATAATAATAGTAGTAGTAGTAGTAGTAGTAGTAGTAGTAGTAGTAGTAGTAGTAGTAGTAGTAGTAGTAGTAGTAGTAGACGACTCTCAGTCCAATGCACTAATACCTCTCCTGTCTTATCTCTGGGTCAACAAGTCCCAAGCTGTGTCCTTGGTCTAAGAACTTAGAACTAAGAACTCCATGGTCCTCCCAGGCCTCCCAGTGCATAAAATGAAGATAGGTCCAACAATCCTCTGGAAAAACTATATTGATTTTTTGTCTAGTGAAATTTGAGTACTACTGATTTAGAGTCAGTGGTGACTAGGGGAGTGCATACTTGTGCACACACACAAACACACACACACACACACACACACTCAACACCCCTGGAGGAAATGTTCTAGAAATACAGGTTCTTTATTAGATAACGAGTATACACATAGGAATATTTACCACCTGACACAAGAGTATTAAAAAAAAAAAAAGATAACCACACTTAGCCAAAACAGGTCTCCTTGCATTTTTCAGGTGGGAAAATTTGAGAAACTACCAAGCCAGAGCCCATAAAACCTAAGTGGGCTCAATGGGTCACCCAAAGAAAAGATGAAACTCTGCCAGTCTAAGTGGCCAGACCATAAATAGATCTCAGTGTTTGGAGGAAGAAGAAATGCAGCAAGGGAAAAACAGATGAAAACTCATTCAGCGGCTAAGAGCAAAAAAGAGGACTTTGCCAGGAAAGACCAGAACAAAATGGCAGACTGTCTGGGGAGGGAGGGAGGCAAGGGGGCTGAGCCAAAACCTCAGTCTTCAGGTCTAAAGGGAGCCCTAAGCCTTGGGCCTGAGAGCCTTCTAAACCTGCCTTTGTGATTAAAGACGAATCAAAAGGTGTCTTTTTCATTGAATTAGATTTCATTTAATTAGAATTATTTGTAGCAACATACAGTTTGATCAAATCCTCATTTGGTGAAATAAGTATATGAATTGGGTTGGATCTGCCTGGGAAGAGATGACTTGGTGGGTTTGGGTGTTTAGCTTCTTCCTAAAAATTACCTATTAATTAACTGACCCAAGATAATTATATAATCCAACAGCTTGTCTGTTGAATATTCTCTCAGGATTAGGGGTAAGTGCCTAGAGGTGACAGACTTGAGTAGTAAGCTGCCTGCTTGCCTTCCAGTGGTCCTCAGCCTTCCTAATGCCATGACCATTTTATACAGAGCTCACATTGTGGTGGCCCCAATCATAACAGTATTGTTGTTGCTACTTCATAACTGTAACTTTGCTACCCTTATTAACTGTAATGCAACTATCAGTGTTGTACGATGGTCTTAGGCAAGCCTGTAAAAGGGTCATTCAACCCCCAAAAGGGGTCCCTACGTGCAAGTTGAGAACACAGCTGGCTTAGGTAAATTAAGCCCACAGGATTTTGAAAATCATCCTATGAGCAGGAAGAGCATTATGGAAGCAAATCTTCATCGCCCTTTTAAGCTAAAAGTAGCTTTTGCAAGGTTTATTGTTTGTATTGGCTTTAATATGATTCTTTTATGGACCTTTTAAATGAGGAATATTCAATTATTGCTTCCTGAAAACACTGCTGTGATATCAGACTCCATGCTGTGCGGCCTCATTCAGTGGAAGTGTGTGTAATCAGAATGGAGAACAGAAAAATATTAAATAGCTCTTCCTTTCCTTCCCTGTGTTGTCTTCTCCACCTGCCAGTGTTGATGGATGGCAGATATATGCAGGCTTTTCATCTTTCTAGTTTGAGACACTCACTGGATTTTAAAAGAAAGTGGATTTAAAGAGTAAAATCTATATAAAGTGACACTAGATAAGGACTTTTTCATACAGAAACTTTCTTTTCTTTAACAAACCCAAGAGGATTGGGCAGAAGTCTTTTAAACCTGTGGGATGATTAATTATAGAGGTTGCCCCAGGCAAAGCTCAAGAATCAAAAAACAAATACACTGTTCAACATGTAAAGTTCAATTTGGCCTCTAAAGGGTAGATTCTGCCACTTGGAGCATGTGCCGTAAGGCGTGGCTGAAACACTGTCAAAGTATCTTACTGGTAGCGCTGAAGGAAGAAATTTAAATTCTTAATTCACTTCTAATCAGCAATCAGGAGATCCTCTGCTGTAACTTGATAAAAGAAGCCAGTGTGTGAATTGAGATAAAAGTGTTTCTTTCCTTTTGTGCATATTTGATTAGATCCATGGAAGTTTCCTTAAGTAACTGACAGCGTTTCATCTTCAGGAATGTAATTAGCCATATTCCAAAACATTCAGGAGGTTCTAGGACAAGGCTAGGCTTGATGTAATGGTTGGGACAAAGGGAATACATTATCCTGATCAAGGCTGTTGTCCTTTGTCCATCCTGATTACCAACAGATAATCAAACCGGGAGTTTTTATATAGATGGGAGCATCGTCACCCTTTGTCACTGTGTTACTTGATACAGGATATCAAATGAGATGTGACACACATTCACAACTTTCAAGAAGGCCTTCCTTTGTGATTTCCTTTTCACCTAGTCGATTCCATCTAACAAAAGAATGGCATAAAGCAGAAGTTTAAGCACAGTTTATAGACTCTTTCAACATAGAGTACACAGTGTTGGTATACCGAAAGACACTTCCTTCAGCAGACACTGTGCAGGGACAGCCTACTCAAAGACAAGGCACTGTGCATCACCCTCAAGGCAGAGAGAGAAGCATCATGACACAGCATTCCTCACCATCATCCTCGCCTCTTCTCACTTGCCTACCCTACACTGTTATCCTTGCAGCTGTCTGTCATCTGTCCAACTAGAGGTAAGCTGGCACTCGGTGCAATGCCCAAGACAAACTATTGAGCCTCGGCTCCTTCCATAGGCATGGCATGACGGAAACGTACTGTTGGGTTTTTACTCTTAATGCTGCTATTGTGATTATTACCAGTACTGTTCCCGGGAGGTTGCAGGTCTCTCTTCTTCTTGATGTTGTTCCCAGTTCTCTCCCTCCTCCTGAGCTGGAGATTGCCTCCTCATTACTGCAACGCTCACTTGTCACCAAAGGGGTGCTTTGGGGGTGGGAATACTTCTATTAAAATATTTTTCATAATAGCTAGATGATTTGGTCAATATTATCTCACTTAACTGAAGGGAAGAAGAAAAAAACTCAGAAGTGATACCAGATAGATCCCAAAAGTTAACAGCAAAGTAGAGTATCTGTGTCCTCAGTCCTAAGCCGGCTATAAAATTAAATAAATAAATAAATAAATAAATAAATAAATAAGCCTTCCACATAAGAAGTGGAGTAAGCAAACGGATATAAATAAACTTACCTTATTAGTTCACCAGTATGCGGTACCAAAGCACTCGCTCATCAGCTATTAGACAGTTCTATTGGTGTTATAGCCTTAGCAGGGAAAGAAATGCCCTGTCATCAAGAATGTGGCCCAATTTGACCAACTTTTATTAAGCATATACCAGCAAAAAGGTAGCCAGGCGTGCAGCAGTGAGATTTCCAAAGGAGAACAAAGCTTGCTCCTGCCCTCAAACTTCCCAATATGGTCCTATGCCTTTATTATTCTAATCCCTGGAGCAATTCCCTCAAATTCTCCACCACTCTGTCCACACCTGATACAAGTACCTCTTAGGTTGTGGGGCTATTGGATTGTGACAATCCGTCAACCACTGCTCATCCTCTGCAACCCTAATCTTTGTTGAATTTGGATCCCTAAACGTATCCTTCCCGTTTCCTGCTTTGCCCAGGGGACCACTGAAGCAAACCAGCTGCCTCAGTTCTCTCTCCTGTTACCTCAGTGGAATACTCTGACAGAAGCATCCAAGAAAGAAAGGGTTTATTTATGCCCACAGTTCAAGGCAAAAGCCAGGATGTGATGAAGTCAAGACAGCAGGAGCCTGGAGCTTCTCATCGACAACCAGAAACAGAGGGGTATAAATATCTCCTAGCTCACTTTCTCTTTTACATATCTCATAATCCTTTGCCCAAATAATGGTCCCACTCACAATTAAGATGGGTCTTCTCATATAATTTAACATAATCCAGACGATCCCCGCAGGCAGCTTCAGAGACTGTCTCCTTGTTTATTCTAGATTCTGCAAATTGTCAATATTCACCATCACACCAGCCCACCCATGTATAATGTGATATGATGCCCTTTTCTGACCTGCAGGTGTACACGCAGGCAAAACATTATATACATAATAATAAACAAATATATCTTTTTTTAAAAAAGAAAGAAAACAACTAACCGTTAGCACTGCTAAATGTAATGAGATTATAGAGTCAGCTCGAAAAGCCACAGAGCCAGTTCAGAAAACATGTGCTTATGCATCTGTCCCTTCAGAAACACCCAGTGACAAACCATGATTTTTCATTTATACACTGAACTTAAGCCAACCAATAATTTTGAGTGGCTCATAGGCAAACCCAAGCACAAGACTCCAACAATTATCCTGTGTTGACAACCTATATAACAATAGAGAATTTTACTTCTAGCCTCATGTTTTATATCATCCCTATTCAGTTGTTCAGAATTTAACTATTCAACTTTCTGAATGGCGTCAAGACGTGCCTTTTCCAAGGAATGTGTGTCGACCAGTTTAATCCAGCCGAAACATCCTGTTATATGGCATTTTCCTATGATTAATTTTCCTCCTTGTCTTTCCATAAAGTCCTTAAGCTCTTACTGAACTTTAATAACCTTCACATTTTCAATAGCCTAAACTAAAGCAAGCAAATGCAATAGTGTTTTCACAATTTTGAGACCCATTAGGTCCTAGAGACCGTTTAGAAAGATAAGTCTGTTTCTATTGGCTATATAAACAAAGCCAAGAGTTATAAAGATTAAAGAGATCTTGGGGGAAAGAACCTATGGGTCTTTGAATATCCCTGGGCTACAACATCCCAGGATGGCCTTGCTCATTCCTCAGTCTTCTCCTTCAACACGTCTTCCAGTGTATTACTGTGTTCAACTCCAGCTGTTCTCAGGTTTGGAGAACATTCCTTGGGAAATAAATTTTTCATCACAGTTGTTAAAAGCTACTGCTGGCATTTAATATGAAGCCAGCACAGTAAAGAACACTTCTCTACCTGATTTTAGAATACCACACCAGACATTCTATTGAGGTTCACTAGTACTTATGACTAATTCTATTCTATATACAAAACCAAATTAGTTTGTATGATTTTTTTGCCATTTGGTGTTTGGGGGATTTTTTTTTTGAAAGTTTTGCTCCAGTAGCCAAGATTCATGATTGTCCTGCCTCCACTTTTTTGGAAGTCTGAGATTGCAGGTGTGTGCCACAATATCTAGTATGTACAGCTTCTGGGTCAATCTATAAAGTGGCATTTTCTTTTGCTCAGAAGTTTTTAAAAGTCATTCGCCGTGTGAGAACAGCCTCTGCACCATTCATTATGATCTGACGTTCAGCTGTAACATGGTTCTCAACCTCCCCAAAGTGGTGACCCTTCCACTCAGTTCCTCATGTTGTGGTGACCCCAGCGATAAAATTATTTTCATTTCTACTCATAGCCATAATTTTGCTACTGTGATTAATTGTAATGTAAATATCTGTGTTTTCCTATGGTGTCAGGTGATCCCCGTGAGAGTTATGACCCCAGGTTGTGAACCACTGATGTATCAGCAGCTAAAACCTTCATTATATCTCCCAGAATACATTTAACCAAGAGTTTACATATTGAAATTCTTACTAATTGACGATATATTTCTGTCCTCTTGTTTCCCCTTTTGTATTCTAGTTATGACAGCCATCACACACATTTAAATGATATATTAGTTTGCTTCTCTGTTGCTGTGGTGAAACACTTTCACCAAGAGCAGTTTGTGGAGAAAGAGGTTTATCTGGCTTATGGGTTACAGTCCATCATCAAAGGAGCTAAATCAGGAGGTCAAGGCTGAAACCTGGAATTAGGAATTGAAGCCGAGACCATGGAGGGATGCTTGTTTGCTTGCTTGCTTGCTCTGCTTGCTTTCTTATACAATCCAGGACCACCCTCCTTGTGGGTGACACTGCCCACAGTGTCCTGCATTCCTCCTACATCAATTATCTATCAATGATATGACTCACAGGAATGCCCAAAGGTTTTAGACTGATAGAGTTCAAAAGCTTACTGACCAAATGGCATATGGAAGTGAATGTGAATTTCACTTCAGGACAGATTTTGTTAGAAAAGTGATGCACCTTAGCCTCACTTGAGGTGTTCTTAAACACCAAGCTCTTTCTCAACTTTGTGTTCCCAAACAGGTGAACATAAATTCCCCACACAACTAACTCAAATCCTAAAACTCCTACTTCCTTGCCTAAAGTGACCCCTTGTGTTTCTTTTCTCAGCCTTCCAAACATGGCTAAAGTATCATCTCTGATGAGGTCTCTTCCATGATCACTTTAGTAACTCAATTTCCTGTTGCCTTTCTTATTCTCATTTTGTTTATTTCTTATCTCTTACCACCATTGGTGATGAGCATTCTACTGGTTATAATAATGCAATAGGTAACTAGAAAAATAAAATAATTCAATATTTTAAATGAGAAAAACTATAGTTCATAATCACAAATTTTTGTGAAGAATTAATCTTGTATTGACTTTGCACATAGAGATCATAGATATGAACTTCTTAAAACTGTGTCTAGTTCATAGTGGGGACTGTGGAAGAGCAGAATTATTAGAAAAGAGTGAACTGTAGTTCTCAGCTATATAACCATGGGCCAACTAATAAAACAGGATTCGTATTTAAAAAGGAGCGAAGGTATTTTTAGCTAGATAATCCAGAGTTGTTTGTTCTATGACTAGAAATTTTCCTCCCAAGTTTGAATAATCTAGACTTAGTATTAATCTGTCAATCTCACATGATTTCCAGGGGCTAGAGAGATGACTCAGCCATTAAAAGTACTCACTGTCCTTGTGGAGGATCTGAGTTTGGCTGCCAGTACCCACACGGTGGTTCACAATTATTTCTAACTTCAGTTCCAGGGAATCTGATTCCCTCTTCTGACCTCTATAGGCACCAAGCAGACGCTTGGTCCATATATATACATCCAGACAAAATGCTAATAACATACATAAAATAAAATAAATATACAAAAAGGAACCGCATATGGTTTACCCAGGAACTGAGTCTTTAGAGGTATTAAGTAATAGAGCGCTGCGGTGACAACAGAACACAAGGACTGAGAGAGCTTGGGTTGCAGTGCTGAATGTTAATATGACTAATGATAGATTCCTTAGAAATTCTTTCTTCTTGTAATTATATACTTTAGGTGAGTGTGCTCTACAGAGGAGCCAAGTCACAGATACAAACAGCAGTGGGAAGTCTGAGTATATGATCAGAATGTTCTTGAAGGTTACTGAGTGGGTGGCAATAGTAAACATTTTAGGGAATCAGCTGCTGGCCATGCAAGCCAAAGAATTTATTGAGCTGTCAACATCTGTTTTCTGACTAGATAAATAGCTCAGAATATCTTGCTTTGAGATTCAAATAACAGAAACCCTTTAGTCTAAAGGGAACACAAAATAAGCAAACAAAATATTATGATTATATGGGGTACATTGTAAGACCTAAGACCTGCCATTGGTGTCACTGATGTCACCAAAGACTGGGACCCTTTGAGAAAGCCAACCTACAGGGAACCAAAACAACTCTGTTGGCTTCTGCTACACTTCCTTGCTCTCTGTATACCTACACAGTCTCATTATTTTTCTCTTTCTCTAAAAACTGTCACTTAAAATGACCAGCCTACTGCAGCCACCTCTGTTCCAGAACTTGTATGAGCTCACTAAAGTAACTGAAGAAACTCAAATTTCTGAATCCTGCCTCCAACCTGATGATAAAAAGATGAGACTGACTTGATTTAGTTTAAAGTTTGGCCCTAATCCAATCTGCTATGGCCTAAGGGAGAGTCATGTCCAAGCATCATGGTCCTGGGAGTGGGTTGTGGTACTCAAACACTGGCCACAGAAACAGACTGTGATGGCACATCTCTCAGAGGAGGAAGGTACTGAGACAGGCCCTTTAAAACTACATCTGTGGATGTAGAATTTGTACTAAATGACTGTGATGTTGGATGTCAAATAAAATCGATAAGACAGTTATATTAAAACTAAGGAATAATAATATTCTTGCAGCTTCCTTTAAGAAGAGGCCACATTATAAACTGCAATACCAGGGGCTAAAAAGACAGCAGAGCAAAGTGCATGTACATATTGATTTGTTTTATATCTACATGACTTCTCTTTCATGTGAGGAAAGCTGTGTGTGATTAAAGGAAATGCCCAAGACCATTCCAGCAAGTTCAGGAACATTTTTTAAAGGAATAAAAATAACTCTGCACCTATTTTTCTACTTCTCAACTGTTTGGTAATTAGTTGAGTTCAGCCAGAAAAAAATCTTCTGCAGTAGTCAGTGAATGGAAACGGCACCAGTGAAAAGCTTTACAAAGCACAAGACTTACCAGTTTCTGAAGGGCTCCAAGGTGCACCAGCTACCAGTTTCCATTATTTGTGTATGTTTCTGCTCTGACGTGGACGCTGGGCAACTGGGACGAGGTATACACAGAAGCCAGAAGAGGGTGTCACATGTCCTGAGACTGGGAACTGAACCCAGATCCTTTGCAGAATAGCAAGCCCTCTTAACCTTTGAGCCATCTCCCCAGCCACTGCTCCAATACTTTAGTTGAAATTTAATCAGACACAGCCTCTAGAAGTTAGTGTGAGGTCCACAGAAGAAAAGCTTCTGCTCTCATTGTCTGCAGAGCCTCCCTCCTTTCCGAAGTGACATTTTTAAATACAGAGAAGCATTGTAGTCCCTAAACTCATATGTTACATCTGAAGGAAGGGCCAGAAAAAAAAATCAGTCATACCCAAAATATCTTGAAAAATAAGATGGAAAAAAACCTAGTAAGCACTGACAGTGAAGTAACTTACACAGGGCATTTATTTAGCATCAATTTTACAGCTGTGGTTGCTTTTGTAATTAAGTCAAGAAATGATCTTCTACTCCAAAAGCATTTCTGGTTGGGGTTACAAAAATTTCTTTTATAATAATAAGTATTTCCCTGCATCTCCTACCCTTAGGTCCCAAATCTACAGTCATTGCATTAAACAAGAAAGACTCATTAGGTACAATAAAACAAGTCATCATTTTTCCCCACTACTGTTCTTTCATTTTTATTTTCCCTAGAAAACATTGGAAAGTCCTTGTGATCTTTCTCTTTATTTTCATAAACATAGACAAATTTTCCCAAATAACATTAGCTTTTGAAAGCACGTCTTAATTAAAAGTATAAAAATGTTAGGGGCTGGAGCATGGCTTGGTGGTTAAGAGCGTGTGCTGCTCTGGCAAAGGACCTGAATTCCCAGCATCCACGGCAGGCACCTCACAACTGCCTGTAACTCCACTTCCAGAGGATCTGATGCCCGTTCTGTCATCTGAGTGCAGCAGTGGAGCACATGCCCTTGAACACATCTGCACACATTCCCACACACATACATACATGCATACATACATGTAGTTTAAAATTGAAAATTTTTCTTCTCTGCCCATTTCTCTTCACCCACATTTGCTCTGCTTTGAGTGAGCAGATGTGGGGAAGGGGAATGTGTGGCCATTGTCTTTTCCCATCTGGCCATTCTCCAGGTTCCTTCCACCCCCTTTTGATAATGGAGAGATGCAGAAGGCAAGGAGGAGGGACCTCAGTCCTATAAGCACTACCATGTTAATATACTTTCTGTGCTGCCTGAATTTGACACATGTTCAAAGCTGGGCTTTCCTCTCTTAACATACTTGTAGGCTCTTGGAAACTCATTATTAAATCCCATGCTTGACTTTATTATGAAGAGTTCCTGTGATAGCACATCTGCTTCTATTGTGAAACTTTTTGCTTTGGTTGGGTTTGGTTTGATTTGGTTTTCCAAGACAGGGTTTCTCCACGTAGCCTTTGCTGTCCTGGAGTCCCTTTGTAGAGCAGGCTGGCCTAGAACTCACAGCGATCCACCTACCTCTGCCCTTCGAGTGCTGGGATTAACTAAGTGAGAGAAGCAAGAGAGAATGAGGAAATAGAAGGATCCAGAGGGTCCTAGAAACCTACAAGAAGAACATTATGACAGGTGGATCTGGGCCCAGGGGTCCTGCTCAAACTATGGCACCAGCCAAGGACAGTACATACAGAAAACTTGGAACCCCTACCCAGATCTAGCCAATGGACAGGACATACTCCACAGTTGAATGGAAAGTGGAGACTGACTTTCACACGAACTCTGGTGTCCCATATTTGACCACGTCCCCTGGATGGGGAGGCCTGGTGGCACTCAGAGGAAGGATAACAGGCTACCAAGAAGAGACTTGATACCCTATGAGCATATAAAGGGGGAGGAGGTCTCCCTCATTCACAGTCATAGGGCAGGGGAGTAAGGGGAAAATGGGAGAGAGGAAGGAATGGGAGGATACAAGAGATGGGATAACAATTGAGATGTAATATGAATAAATTAATAAAATATATTTTTAAAAAAGAAACAAAAAGAAAGAATGGTGTGTGCCACCACACCCAGCTGTATTGTGAAACTTCTAAACTGGACATAAGTCTTGTGGAACCCCCACCAGCCCAGAGAAAGTGCCCATGCGTGCTTAGCTGGAAACTGCATAAGCAAATTGCAATACCTCATCAAAGAGCATCAAAAAATCTCAACTTCAAACAGAGCAGTTTCTGCTGCTGTCTTCTATCCACAGTCGCAGCCAGATGGCCACTGTCTTCAGCTATGTAGATATTTTTCGGGAATAAGGCACACAAAAGCTTTAGAAGAAGTGTGGCTCCCTGTAGGGGCCATTTTCCTAATTCAAAAAAACAATCATCCACATTACACATGCTCCGCAAGATAAGGACACTCAGCGCTCACAGACAGGTCTTTGGAAATAGTGATATTCAAAACTCCAACTCATCTTCTCCATATCTTTGATTCAGAAAAGGAGAGAACAGTTTCCATCTGAATTTTGAATGTCTCTTTTGCAACCTTTCACAATGCATAGCCCTCACTAAATACAAAATATCTAGCAGGCCATCCACACTTGGGGTGTAGCACACAGGTTCAGGCATACAGGCAATGCATAATGCTTCTTCCATAGGAAAGTCATTTTTAAAAATTATTATTAATTTATTCTTGTTACATCTCAATGGTTATCCCATCCCTTGTATCCTCCCATTCTTTCCTCCCTCCCATTTTCCCCTTATTCCCCACCCCTATGACTGTTCCTGAGGGGGATTACCTCCCCCTGTATATGCTCATAGGGTATCAAGTCTCTTCTTGGTAACCTGCTGTCCTTCCTCTGAGTGCCACCAGGTCTCCCCTCCCCCCAGGGGACATGGTCAAATGTGAGGCCCAGAGTACGAGAGAAAGTCATATCCCACTCTCCACTCAACTGTGGAGAATGTTCTGACCATTGGCTAGATCTGGGTAGGGGTTTAAAGTTTACCACCTGTATTGTCCTTGGCTGGGGCCTTAGTTTGAGCGGGACCCCTGGGCCCAAATCTGCCTATCATAATGTTCTACTTGTAGGTTTCTAGGACCCTCTGGATCCTTCTACTTTGCTATTCTCCCATGCTTCTCTCATCTAGAGTCCCATTTGTCCCAGCTTCCTGGTAAGTGAAGGCTTTCGTGGGACATGCCCCTTGGGCTAGTATGAGGATATAAGTGAGTATATACCATTTGAGTCTTTCTGCTTCTGGGTTAACTCACTCATTATGATCATTTCTAGCTCAATCCATTTATTCACAAATTTCAGGAATTCCTTGTTTTTTATAGCTGAGTAGTATTCCATAGTGTATATGTACCACAGTTTCTTTATCCATTCTTCTACTGAGGGACACTTAGGCTGTTTCCATGTTCTGGCTATTATGAATAAGGCTGCTATGAACATGGTTGAGCAAATGTTCTTGTTGTGTGCTGGAGCATCTTCTGGGTATATTCCAAGGAGTGTGATAGCTAGGTCTTGAGGAAGCCCTATTCCCAGTTTTTTGATATAGCACCAGATAGATTTCCAAAGTGGCTGTACTAGTTTGCATTCCCACCAGCAATGAAGAAATGTTCCTCTCTCTCCACTTCCTCGCCAGCATGTGGTGTCACTTGAATTTTGATCTTAGCCATTCTGATGGGTGTAAGATAGAATCTCAGCGTTGTTTTGATTTGCATTTCACTGATGATTAAGGAGGTTGAGCATTTCTTTAAGTGTTTCTCAGCCATTTGATATTCCTCTGTTGAGAATTGTCTGTTTAGTTCCAAGCCCCATTTCTCAATTGGGTTATTTGGTTTGGTGGTGTTTAATTTCTTGAGTTCTTTATATATTTTGGATATTAGACTTTTTTCAGATGTAGGGTTGGTGAAGATCTTTTCCCAGTCTGTAGGCTGTCGCTTTGTTCTCTTGACAGTGTTTCCTGCCTTACAGAAGCTTCTCAGCCTCATGAGGAAAGCCTTTTAGGGGCTCAGAATTACTCTCGGGGCTCTGAAGAGATTCTTAAAAATGGTGCCAAGGAGACAGAAGCTACTTGCACAAAGCTCTTTAATAGAAAGTTCTTGTGATTACAAATCCATAGAGTAGCCATAAACTGCAATATATATATGAGAGAATGTGTCAAGGTATGGGAAAAGACAGGAGTGATGTTGGTAATTATGCATTAAATATGTGACATATGTAAGAATTCTGTAAATAGGATCCTGTCCTAGGAGAAACAAATAAAAAATGGGATCCATTGGCTCTGGGTTTGAACAGTGAAAAAAGTTCAGTAGCCTTTGGAGAGTGTTGGCGAGGGTTCTTAGTATGCATAGTAGAGCATCTAGCCACACTGATTGACTGTCATGTGGAAAGGACAAGTAATGAACTCATGGATCCAGCTGCGAAATTTACCAGGCAGAGTGTAGAAGGTGCCAGCTTGCTTCTGGAAGCCTGTGGCAACACATTCGAAAAGATTGATCAACCTAAAATATTGTTCAATTTTCCAGTAGAATTTAGAGAAAATATGAAGTCAGGACTCAGCTTGGTTTGAAAATAAAAACTATAGATTAGTTAGTTTTCCATCCCTGTGATAAAATACCATGATTAAAAGCAACTTGAAGGGGAAAAGGGTTTTTTTGGCTGTGGTTCTAGACAGACAGAGTCCAGCACAGTGAGGAGATTTGGCAGGGCAGCAGGAACCAGAAGCAAAGTTATTCCATTCCATTTGCACACAGGAGGTGAGAGAGAACACCTCAAAACCCACCCCTAGCCACAAACTTCCTCCACCAAGGCTGTGCATCCTTAAAGGTCCATAACCTGCCCCCCAAAACCCACCAAGGATCAGGTGTTCAAATACAGGAGCCTATGAGGGACATTTTTTATTCAGACCATGGCAAGGAGCTTCCTCATCTCTGCTCTTTCCAGCAATGTAGTCTCAAAGAAATGGCTTGAAGCGGGGGTGGGAATCACATTTAGAATAATATAATTAGAAGGTCAAGGTCATGATCTGAAGACATGGTGGCTGCAAGGTCATTCGGGAGCACATCAAAGTGTGATGGAGAATTGTCCTCCTCAGGAGTTCTCACCAGGCAACAGAGACTATCAGAATCCTACACTCATCAGCCAATGACAGCTTCGTATGTGTCAAAGCCAGAAGGAGTAAGAAAAAATATTGCAGAGGCTTTTGTGTGGAGGAGACCATTACAAACTGATACTTAGGAGACCCAAGTAGCTTATAAAGGAATTTTATTACCTTGGACTGATGGAGATCATCCCAAAGGTAAGGCCATTGCACCTGAGTCCTCCATTGATTAGAAGGCAGACAGGTCGCACTGAAAGACACCTGGGAAACAGGGGCAAGAGCCACAGAATAGTCAGTCTCTCTAGGGAGCAGAAACCAGCCAGTGAAAGACCAGCAAAGTGTTTACAGTGGCTGAGTGCTGCATCATGCCTGCCAGCTGCCTGCTGGAGACTAGACTCTTAGAGGATCCAGTGATGGAAAGGCTCAATCGAGGCAGTACAGTCTACACAGAAGGAAAAAAAAGAGCCAGTCTTGGACTGCATTAAACCCAGGCTGGCCATTTGTGAGAGGTTACCAAGTAATCTCAGCGGATACCAAATACAGCAAAGGAATCATCTCACCAGTCAGCCTGAATTACTGACTCACAAAGTCATAACATCATATAAGGTAGTTATTCACTTAACACCACTAAGTTTGGAAGGTTTGCACCAAACACACACACTAACATACACACATTCACACACAAGCACTCCCACAATCACACATGCTTACACCCACTCATATACACAACACACACACACACACACACACACACACACACACACGGAAGACGTTAGAGGTCGGAGATCATTTAAAATAGGAGCTTTTGCTTGCTTTGCAATTCATAACTGATTTCATAATTGCTTTGTTTTTAGAAATAGATGGATTTATTTTTATTTAAATATACTTAAACTTTATTTAAAAATAAAAAATGGACATTTTTGTGTGAATTGGAAAAGCTTCATGTTGAAATGAAAGGGAACAGCATACTGAAGACAACCCTTATGAATCAACTGTTACTCTTGCTGTTCCAAAAGAAGGGACGTGCAAGGAGTCTCCCACAGGAGCTTTTTCCAGCCCAGAGGAGAGCTGCTGGGGCTCTGACTGTGAAATTGGGGGAAAATAGAAGAATTACTTTTATTTTTATTTAATTTTTGTGTAGTTTTAATTTTATTTGTTTTTTGAGACAGAGTCTCACTATGTAGCCCAGGCTAGCCTGGAAAGACAGGTTATGTCTAGATGTTGCCAAGACTAGATGGAATACTTCTTTCATCTCCTGTATTTTGTTCACAGATGTGAAAATGCCATAAGAGTAATGCCCCACAGCAACACAGATGTACAGTATTTCCTTCTGTAGTTTCTATCAGAAATTAACAGAGTAAGTGAGGATATAAGAATATAGGAACACAAACAGTTTTGCATTCTATTAGACTTCTGCCTCCTCAGGGTATATGGTTTTGTTTTGTTGTATTAGTTAATGTTGTTGCTGTGATACAGTGACCAAAAGCAGCGTGTAGACAAAAGCATTTGTGTTAGCTTGGAGTCCTAAAGGAGTCCATAATGGCAGGAGAGACATGGATGGCCTTGGGGGCTGGGGGGGCAAGGCGTGCAGCAGAGCAGGAATGCTGAGAGATCACATCCCCATTCACAGGAAGCAGAATGGGCAAAGTGGAAATGGAATGAGACCATAAACTCTTGACCCCTTTGCAATACACACACATACACACACACACACACACACACACACACACACGCACTGACATGCTTCCTCAAACAAAGCTTCACACCCTAAAATTCCATGACCTCCCTCAGCACCACCAACTGGAACCAACCAGCCCAGTGTCAATGGCCATGCTTGAGGAACCACCTCTCACAAAGGGAAAACCACCCCTCAGAAAGGCAAGGCTATCCCTTGGGACAGCAGGTGTACCTAAGGCCATGGTAGAGAGGTAGTGTCTTAGTCACGGCGTCTACTACTGAAACAGAACACCATGACCAAAAAGCAAGTTGGAGAGGAAAGGGTTTATTTGGCTTATACTTCCAGATCATAGTCCATCATTGGAGATAGTCAGGACAGAAACTCAAACAGGGCTGGAATCTGGAAACAGGAGCTAATGCAGAAGTCATGGAGGGGTGCTGCTTACTGGCTTGATCACCATGGCATGCTCAGCCTGCTTTCTTATAGAACCCAGGACTAACAGCTCAGGGATGGCACCACCTACAATGGTCTGGACCCTCCCCCATTGATGACTAATTCAGAAAATGTCCTATAGCTGGATCTCATGGAGACATTTCCTCAACTGAGGTTCCTTCCTCTCTGATGACTGTAACTTGTGTCAAGTTGACACACCATACCAGCCAGTGGAGATAGGAAGAATAATTGCCCCTGTAATGGATACCACACTTCCCTTCTTATATAAAACAACCCCTACTGTTGTGCTCACTTCTCAAGACCCCCAAAAGACCACCAGAAGATGAAACCAATGCAAGCACAAGAGGATCTTTATTCTCGGCTCGAGCCAAGTTCCCAACTGTCACCAACACAGTGGTATCAGGAGGAAAGCCAGGAGCTCTGGGTTAAGGGTAATTTATAAGTCCCTTACTCTCCCAGCATGCCCAAAGCAGGGGAATTCCAGCCTGGCAAGCATCTATTGGTTAAGACACAAAAAGGGATATTGTGCTTCAAAATGATTGCTTGTGAGAGGATGCCAAAACCACAAATAATTCCAGTTTTCTTTGTTCTCTCTGGTTGGGGGAAACATCGGGTCTCAGGTTTTGGTTGGAATGTCCTGTCCAGTGCTGATTGGCTGTTGCTATGGAAAAGCGGCAATTGGCACACTCTGGTATTTACAGAAACAAGGCTATGTGACTTTAGTAATGAGCTGGGGCCTTCTCAGCTGGTTTCCTAGTAAACTTTGTCCCAGTAACTCTGAAATCCATATTTAAATATTTATTCATATATGTATGTGTATTTTTATTTAATTTAACATTTTCCCTACATCTGACAAAGGTCTAATATCCAAAATATATAAAGAACTCAAGAAATTAAACACCACCAAACCAAATGACGCAATTGAGAAATGGGGCTCAGAACTGAACAGACAATTCTCAACAGAGGAATATCAAATGGCTGAGAAACACTTAAAGAAATGCTCAACCTCCTTAGTCATCAGGGAAATGCAAATCAAAACAACTCTGAGATTCCATCTTACACCTATCAGAATGGCTAAGATCAAAATTCAAGTGACACCACATGCTGGCGAGGAAGTGGAGAGAGAGGAACATTTCTTCATTGCTGGTGGGAATGCAAACTAGTACAGCCACTTTGGAAATCTATCTGGTGCTATATCAAAAAACTGGGAATAGGGCTTCCTCAAGACCTAGCTATCCCACTCCTTGGAATATACCCAGAAGATGCTCCAGCACACAACAAGAAAATTTGCTCAACCATGTTCATAGCAGCCTTATTCATAATAGCCAGATCATGGAAACAGCCTAAGTGTCCCTCAGTAGAAGAATGGATAAAGAAACTGTGGTACATTTACACTATGAAATACTACTCAGCTATTAAAAACAAGGAATTCCCAAATTTTGTGGACAAATGGATTAAACTAGAAATGATCATGAGTGAGTTAACCCAGAAGCAGAAAGAGTCAAAAGGTATATACTCACTTATATCTGGACACTAGCCCAAGGGGCATGCCCCAAGAAAGTCTTCGTTTACCTGGAAAGTGGGACAGAGGGGAAGACTTCATATTAGGATTCTAGGTGAGAGAATCAAGGGAGAATGGGGAAATAGAAGGATCCAGAGGGTCCTAGAAACCTACAAGTAGATCATTATGACGGGCTGATCTGGGCCCAGGGGTCCTGCTCAAACTATGGCACCAGACAAGGACAATACATGCAGTAAACTTTGAACCTCTACCCAGATCTACCCAACGGACAGGACATTCTTCACAGTTGAGTGGAGAGTGGGGTCTGACTTTCACATGAACTCTGGTGCCCCAGGTAACTTTTCCTTTTTCTTCTCTTATGTATTTTTCTCCCAAATGCTGTCCGGTATCTAAGTATATGCTTTTGGCTTCCTAATTCTTCTCTCTCCACCATGTGGCTGACTTCAGTTATGCCTAAGCACAGAAGACTTTCTTCTCCAGTCTCCTCCTCTGGCAGTCGTGGAGACTTACAGCTTGCCTACGTGAGGTTTTTTTTAAAAACTATAATAAAATTATCCTCAAACTCCCCTTTAAATTCATTCTTACTTCTTTTATAAATGAGACTGAAAAAATATTAAAAAGGAACACCCCCATTTCTCTGTTAACTTGTGGTTACTCTGCAAGGATCCCCAACATTTCTGATAACAGAAGCAAGATGTACCCCTTCAGCAAAACATCCAGGCAAACAAAATCCATATCCTACTGACTGTCCGCTAGTAAATCATTTCAAGCACGAAGGATGCTCTTCAAACAAGTGATTGCAAATTTTTAAGGATAAATACCCAACCCAACCTGTAACACCTCAAAAAATTTTATGTTAACATTTTTCTCCCTCAACTCTTCCCTTTTTCACCCTCTTCACCTGCAGTTATTGAAGCAAAGTGAAGACATTTTACAGCAAGTAGATTATTGATGCCCCAAAAGTTTACACTTCTGCTTTGATTCTCCAAAGAGAGATGTGCCATCTTAATGAAGGATGCCCAAACACAGGAGAAACTAATGAAAACAACATGAAGATGCCCTAAAGGAGCATCGCCCCATGGTGAATTCAATTCTAAGTGAAATCTGATCATGTTTAGTTTCTTATTGGATGCATCCTCTCAACGTGCCTTTCATGCCTGCTGCAGGACATTCTTCATTGACACTGAATTGTAGAAATGATTTTTTTTTCCAACTGATGGCCTTGTTTTCAGAAAAGTGACTTTTAACATGCAAATTGGATGCATCCAAAAATCCTCCTAATGCAAGACCAGAGTTTCATAGGTCTTTTTGCAATTTCAAACTGAGTTTGCTGCCCAGAGGAAAACATAAAACAAACCAAAGCCAGAAGACAAGAACATCTTTAAATAGCTTAGAAATTTCTCCCTGTCTGATGAATAGCTTTTATTAAAGAGTTTACTGTTTTCACCCCAAATCCAAATGGATGTTTCTAAAACTAAAATGAGTCAGGTGCAAAGAAAAAAAGAAAGAGGCTGATGAGCTTGTGACCACAACATTGTGTAGATTCAAACAACAGACATAGAATAATAAGCCAAGAGAAATGTTATTGGCATGATTATTGCAGTTGCAGATTTGAGGCCAAGGATAGCTAGTGAGATTTCCTGTGTCCCAACACAATAATTTTAACCAGGATCATATGGATAGTGGTCAAAATAGAGACAATTTATTAAGGAAAAAAGTCACCTAGAGGATGGAAGTGGGCTAGTGATATGGGAAAAGACATGCTCAAATACCATGGTACCACTGATTCTTTATAAGTAATTTACATAGATCCAGCCTTCTTCCAGATTGCATATACAGGCCCTTTTTATGCATGCTCTGCAACTGTAGACCAGGTCCGGAAGGGTTTCCAGTAGTCTCTCTGCCAACTACCTTCTTACATATGTTAACCTTCATGCCTTTCATTCTCCACACCCTACCCTTTTGCCATATTATAATGATACTCCATGCCAAGTGTTAATGTAAAGTTTTAACATAACCCAATCTCCACAACAGTTGTAATCCTAAATTCCATTTTACCCATGAGAAAATTGAGCAAGGGAAAGCTTAAGCAAATGGCCAAAGGGGGTGATGAGATCTAGCACAGGCATCTCTAACTCCAAACTTCAAGGACCTACCACCATATACATCTGTCACAATACAGCTTATGATAACTTAAATGTCCTATAGGGCTGAAGGACATCACAGAATTATGTTTTTCATGTTCTTGAGGACAAGGAAGGGAAAGAGGGAGGAAAAGAGGGAGGGAGGGGGAGAGGGGGAGGAAGAGAGAGTGAGCCTCCATCTTTCTTTCCCTCCTCAAAAGTCCTTATAGTTTAAGTTCCTTTTAAATTTTATTTATGTGTTTATTTATGTATGTGCTAATTCATTTTACATCCAGTTCCTAGCCCCCTCCTCCTCTCTTCCCAGTCCCCCCCCTCCCTCTTCCCCCACCCCCCTCTGCTATTCCTCAAGTGAAGGAGAGCCCCCTCCCCCCCCACCAACCCACCCCAGCTCATCAAGAGGCATCAGAACTGAGCTCATCCTCTTCTCCTGTGGCCTGGCAAGGCAGCCCTGTCAGGGGAACCTGATCAAAAAGCAGGCAAAGAGTCCATGTCAGAGACAGCCCCTGTTCCCCTTACTAGGGGACCCACATGAAGCCTGGGCTGCCCATTGGCTACATCTGTGCAGGGGGCCTAGGTCCAGTCTATGCATGATCTTTGGTTGGTGCCTCAGTCTCTGTGAGCCCCTCTGGGCCCTGGTTGGATGGCTCTGTTGGTCTTCTTGTGGAGCTCCTGTCAGTTCCAGGACGAGGAGTCTCAGCTAGAGTCACCCCCATATCCTCCCAGTGAAGAACCATATTGCCTAGGGAGTGATAAAGACAGTAGCACTGCTTACCACTCCCTGTTTATCTAATAGGGATTCCCAAAGAAAGTGCCATGATTGTCTGGTTTCCTCCGTTCCTCTCCCCACTCAAATTAAGATACAAAGATGTATTTCCAGTTTCTATAGCAAAACTTGACTTCCAGACCATTTGTCCGTGGTGAAATTATGAAAATGAAAATGCTTATATTTTGGCAGTAAAAATATCTTTATTGATATGGTTTTTTTTTTCATTAAGAATAAATAAACTGGGCTAGAGAGATGGCTCAGCTATTAAAGGCTCAGCTCATAACCAGACCTGAGAGTAAATAAGGAACCCATGGAAGCTATTCACATTCAACAGATCCATTGAGAGGTCATGTGATGCTGTGACTCACCAGGAGAGTCTAACACCTAAAAAGTTCTGAAAGATATTCAAGGGCTTTGTCAATGTGATGAATGTAAATGAGGGTTCTCTGTATAGTCTTTTTTGCTGTTATATAGGAACTACAAGTTACCTAAAGAGTTACACATGTGCATTTATCTTTTTGCTCAGCAAGTGTTTTCCTCGGGATTTCATTTGCTTCAAATTCATATTTTTCTTAGAAGGAGGAATATAAAATCCGATAATGCACTGTTATATTAATGTTTAATTCATTTTACTTTTTAAAAATTAGTCATTTAGTTCCCTTCCTCAAGTCAGCTCTATTAGAGAATTTTAGGGACAGATGAAATTTTAAATACGAATTTATTCATTCGCCCAAAACATTCTCATTAAGCATTGATTATGTCAGGTACAGTTCCAGAGGGTGGAGAAAAGACCCAGAGGAGAAATTATTGGCCTGAGGCAGCAGGTTCGAGGCTGGCACAGAGAACAGAGACATCTTCATTTCAAAGGCAGATGTCTCACCCTCATGCCATTGCCTCAGAAGACCAAGACTGCCTGATGCTAAGTGAGATGCCAACATCCAGGACCTGGTGCCTAAAATATATCAGCGAAATTATAGAAACCGAGCCATGTTGAATGTAATGTGCACACTAAGTAGAATCTGAGGTGCTTCAGGACATTTGTTCTGCTTCTTCTGAAGAATGGACCTCTGAGAAGCATGTTTTCCGTTCACGTTCATAAGTCATCTCAGAGGTGGCAACTGTCACCTGGAACTCAGCCCATACGTCTCCAATGGCTTTGACAAAGCTCTTTCCCTGCAAGTCTGTGAATCGCTTTGCAACACGTTGTACCAACAGTGCTCTTCCCCAGTGACATCAGAGAGGGCAAAGGATTCTGGGATGTGACAGCTGTTCTCTATTTCATCCTTGGCTCCCTCTTGAAGCCAAAGTACTGTGAGAAATGGTACCGTGCGCCATGTCGTGTCACTGCTGCTGTCGCTCTTCTCTGTGCTGTTACGAGTGAGACAAACCTAAATTCCTGTATTTCTTGAGTTATTTTTTAGAAATAGTTTCCTCCCCTTCACTTCCATAGTTCCACTCATCTTTACTTCATTTATATTAGGATGGGTCATGTGACTCACGTTAGTTAATAGCTGCCATTCTAATTCCAGATTTGACACAAATGGAGATTTGAATGTGCTGCCAGATTGCACTGTGTTGGGGTTTGGTCTGGTCCTGCCCAATTGAGCAGACTTCTGTACCCTAAAATGTTTGTAACCTTGCCTAAGAACTTATTCCTGTTTGACCAATAAAAAGCCAGCACACCTGGGCAGGGCAAATGGGATTGGTGCGCTAAGGCTCCTAGGCTGGTCTGACAGAGAGATTCTTGGGAAAGGAGATCAGAGTCTGGAGGAGGAAGAGCAGGAGGAAGAAGGCAGAGCCATGAGTAAGGTGGAAGAGAAGCACATGACTGGCATGGATGGAGGGTTAAGCCCAGAGAAAGCGCATTAGCAAGTATTTGGGATTATGGATGGGAGGTAGCTGGGTAGACATTATTAGATGGCATGGGATTGAGGCAGGGTATGGGATACCTGTCCCAATATGGGAGGTAGTTTAGGGCATTAATATCTTCCCTGCCCCAGGTGAGTCAAGGCTATTTTAAAATATAAGAGGTGTCTGTGTCTTCATTGATTGCAAGAGGGCTAGAAAATACCAATGTAGTACTTACAGAGCTAATAATAAACATTTCTTAGCTCCTACTTCTAACTTAACTGCAACAGGAATGGTCTTACTGGGCTCCACCATTACTATCCAAATCTGGGGGACGAGAGACATATAAACACATCAGCTCCCACATTTCACACCACTCTCATCCAATCAGCTGTTACTATGAGCTCCCAAAGTTTGAGATACTTTGTATATTACAAAACTGCTGAAGTCACTATTTTAGGATAATGATAACATACTGAACCCTTCCTCCTAATATCTATCTTCAGTCATTTTATGAAATGTTGGGGTTTTCTATCACAGCTGGTACAGGTCAATTAGGTTCTGGGAAAGTATTCTCAGATACATACTGACTTCTATACATAAGTTATTCAAAATAAATAAGATAGGTAGATGACTAGCTACAATAAGCACAATAATAAATTGGAGGTAAAAATAGTAGGGGGATTTTTGCATATGTCTTTATGCTTTGTAATAAGAACTATAAAATCTATACATGTAACGTCTTATATCTATGAATAATATGCATCAGCCATCTTAGAAGCACATTTGCCATGGGCTATCATGTTACGACAATCCTAGAGGACATGTTCAATTGGCATAGAGGCTTCTTTATTTGAAGAAATATTTATAATACCTATTGGATATCTATACTTTTAAAGAACGTCTCGGCAAAGAATCCAGGTGCTATTTTAGTTCTCCTTTGGTCTTCAGAAAGACATTAAGGATATCAATTCACATATTAGTCATTACACAGTCAGGAATACTTACAGAACATCTAGAATAATTATTTTCCTGTTTTGTTTCATTTGGTCATCCTCTTCTAATCTACTGTCTGCATAAAAGCTAGAGAAAATTCTATTTCCGTCACCTAATGATACATAGTTTGAACCTCAAGATGTACTTTTCTCAAAAATTCCATTAAATTTGTCTGTCTTCATATGACAATCTTTAAGTCCAATTTGAGACAAAGATGCAGCTCAGTTGGCAAGCATTTGCCTCGCCTGTCCAATGCCTTGAGTATGATTCCCCAGTATCACATGGAATTGGTGCGGTGGTGCATAGCTGTAATCCCAGCAGTTGGGGTGTCATTAAAATATTTTTAAAGACTAAAGCCCATGGGGAAAGCTGAGCATGGTGGTGCACGCCTTTAATCTCAGCACTCAGGAGACAGAGGCAGGAGGATCACTGTGAGTAAAATGCCAACCTGGTCTACAAAGTGAGTCCAGGACAGCCAAGGTTACACAGAGAAACCCTGTCTCAAAAAAACAAAAACAAAGCCCATGGGGAAAATATTCTTGAGATTCTTTAAAAGATTTTTAAAATACTTTTTATGCCAGAGGCTCTTTCTAAGACATCAGTGGTTACAATGAAAAGAACACAAGGTCAAAAGGCCTCAGCTAATATCATGGCTGCACTCTAAGTTTGAGTCTTATGCATGGCACTTAACTATTCTAAATATCACTTTCTATCATTTGTAATATAAAGATAATGTCAGCCACATCAACATCAAAGGTTTTTTGGAAATAACATATGGTATATTGCCAGGATTAATAAAATTGATGTTTAAATGATATTGGAAAAAATAAATCAGTTTAAAAATAAAGGTAAAAATGAAAATGAATGGTTAATTTAATGTTACTAATATTAGATTTGATATATACCATTGTTTAGAAAACTTTATACCCATTGGAGGGTGGCTTTTAAAAATATAATAAGGCTCACTATACAATCTTAGGTTTTGTTCTATGAAGAATCCTTGGGGAAAAGACCAATACAGTATGATAAAGGAGTGAGAAATGAACCCACAAAACTACTACCACCTAGTCTTTGACAAACATGTCAAAAATACATTATGGAAAAGATAGTTTTTTCAGGAAATGGTGCTGGGAAACATGGGTATCCACATGCAGAAGAATGAAATGGATTCTCATCATTCATTCCACACAGGGACCAATTCAAAATGGATCAAACACCTTAAAGTAATTGACATTCTGAAACTGCTAGAGGAAAACATGGGTAAAACACTTCAAGCAAAGACTTTCTGAAAAGGAGTCTATTAGCATAAGGAGTCACACACAAAAATTGACAAATAGTATTGCATGAAAATAAAAAGATTTTACACACACACACACACAGAGAGAGAGAGAGAGAGAGATAGAGAGAGAGAGAGAGAGAGAGAGAGAGAGAGAGAAGAGAAGAGAAGAGAGAAAGAAAGAGAACAATTGCAATCATACATCAGATGAAGTGGTTATTTCTTTTTTTGTTACATTTCCATACTTTCTGTGATTGACATTTTGTCTGACAGTTTTCTTTGCAATTATGCCTACTTTGTGTGCTGTTGACAGGAATTTGGAGAGAGAAACCATGTACATCTTAGTCCAATCGGGCTGCTGTGAAAGGACAGTAGAAATGAGTTTCCCAAGGTTCTAGAATGGGAAGTATAGAGTCAGGGTGCTAGAATATTCCATGTCTGGTGAGGGTTGGCTTTTAGTTACACAGTAGGATGTCTTTTCACTGTGTATTCCCATCACAAAAGGTTGTTGTTGTTGTTGTTGTTGTTGTTGTTGTTAAAGCTCTATGAGTCCCCCTGAAATCTAATCACCCCCCAAAATCTCATGCCTCTATTAAAGTGATTGAGATTGAGATTAAATCAGTAAATGTTGTTGGTACATTAAAAAAATAAATAAAAGTGTTTTCACCAAAAAATGAAATGATCACTAGAGTTGAGAGATAGTAGATAATCTTTGCCAACTGCATATCTTATGGGAAATTAATGTGCAGAATTTATAGAGAACTTCAAAACAATTATCTAAGCAAATGTAGCCTAATGAACTGAAGAATTTCTTCCTTCTCAAACAAAGAAAAAAAGGCCAAAAATACTTGAAAAGTGTTCAACATCTTTATCCCTCATCTTCTCCACTGTCATGTGTAGTAACAAATCTAGGTGTCCAAAAATGGTGCATAATACACCATAGACTTTATTCATCCATAACGAAATGAGATTGACAGTTTCGGAGTAATGGAGGAGTTAGAAATCATTATGTTAAGTAAAATAAGGCTGACTCAGAAAGACAAAGTCTCTCTGTGTGTATGTGCATGTAAGAGTGTGTGTGTGTGTGTGTGTGTGTGTGTGTGTGTGTGTGTGTACATGTGACATGAAAGTTTCAGGGGAGAAAGATCACTAAAATGAGGAGAGAGGAGGAGATTAAAAACACACACACATATATGTGTGTGTTTATATATATATATATATATATACATATATATATATATAATACCCACATGTATGTATATATACATACACACACATACATGTTATGTAAATATGTTTTTGTTTTAATCCAAAGTGTGGGATTTTAGTTTGGGCTTTAGTATGTCCACAGCTGATAATTGCCTCCTGCAGGGCATGGTCTTTGCCAGCTGGTAACAGCCTGCCTCATGCAGCACGGAGAGGGGAGTGGTCTAGAACTCTGAGGAAGATAATTAGAAGAGCCTGGAGAGAGAAAGTGCAGCATGTAGCAGTTTAGAGAAACCAGAGACGGATGTAGAAAAATGTTTCAGTGCAGTGGCTTGGAGGAGTGCTGTGTTTGTTGTTGTTGGAGATTGGCATTGCCCCCAAATAATCCAATCAACCCTAAACAGTAAAGGGTCTTCTCCCCCTCTCTCCACCAGCCTTTCTCTCTTACCCAGGGTTAAAGGGTTGGTGGAAGGGAGGTAGAGGCTGCAATACCCCCAAATAAAATAGAGTTTAAAAAACAAACATCAATGGATGGCATATGGCAGTGTGCGTAGAAAAATGAATAGGGATAAAGTTTGACATATCTGTATGAAAATATCAAAGACAAACCATTTCTTTCCATAACAACGATGACACTAAATCTGCCTGCATGTCACTACGCTTCACAGAGTGCCGATAGTGAACTAAAACTCTGAACCTATAAGCCAGCTCCAATTAAATATTTTCCTTTGTAAGCATTGCTGTGACTGAACCTGGAAACAACCTAAATGTCCCTCAGTCAAAGAATGCATAAAGAGACTGTGGACAAATGGATGGAACTAGAAATGATCATACTGAGTGAGTTAACCCAGAAGCAGAAAGACCCACATGGTATATACGCACTTAAAATTGGACACTAGCCCGAAAGAGATGTCCCATGAAAGTCTTCACTTACCAGGAGTTTGGGATAGATGTGAGGACATCCTATTGGGACCCTAGGTGATAGAAGTATGGGAGAATGGGAAAATAGAAGGACCCAGATGGTCCTACAAACCTATAAAAAGAACATCATGATGGGTGGATCTGGACCCGGGGGGGGGGGTCTGCTCAAACTACTGCACCCACCAAGGAAAATGCATGCAATAAACATTGAATCCCTAGTCAGATCTAGCCAATGGACAGGCCATTCTCCACAGTTATGTGGAGAGTGGGAACTAACTCTGACATAAACTCTGGTGCCCCATATTTGACCACTTCCCCTTGGTGGGGAGGCCTGGTGGCACTCAGAGAAAGGTTAAGCAGGCTACCAAGATGAGACTTGATAGATAGCCTATGGCCATATTGTGAAGGAGGAGGTCCCCCTCGGTCATAGACCTAGGGAAGGGGAATAGGGTGAAAGTAAGAGGGAAGGAGGAATGGGCGGATACAAATGAGGGGAAAACAATTGAGATGTAATCTGAATAAATTAATTAAATAATAATAAATAATAAATAAAAACTTTAAAAGTCAGAAAAAAAAGAAGTGTTGTGACCATGGCATCTTCACAGCAATAGAAACTCCAAGACACATAGTACTCTCAGTTTTGTGAAAGAAAAGAAAAGAAGAAAAAATTATGTACATACCTTCCTCTTAGGAACTGAATTAAATCCAGAGTGGCATACTTCTTAGCCACAATTAGCTCTGCCCTCTTAGGGAGTAAAGAGCTGAGCAAGTTTGGTCTGCCCTGAACTCACAATGACATATGGCAGAGCCCTAATTAATGTGGCCTGAATCTGCCCTTCATCAATGTGGCCAGCAGTGCTGGGTTCCTCCTCTCACCCAGTAGTTTGTCATTGTTAAATGCGCAGAGAACAGCTTGGGATTGCTACAAAGGTCAAAGATATGCATGCTTTCACCCTAAAGGACAGCATAATGTGTTTCCCAAGTTCCCTTATCCATCTGGGCCTCCCTGCTCTCCACAAACCACATGAAAACAGTTTCAGGTAGTCCTGTTTGGATACCATTATTCTTAAGCATTGCTATTTCTGTGTATAACCATATATTTAAGGTTTTAATTTTATATGATGTGTAGAATCGTTTTGATTGCATTGTATGTATGTGCACCATTTGAACGTCTGGTGCCCACAAAAGCCCGAAGAGGGCATCAGAGCCTTTGGACCTGGAGTTACAGATGTCTATGAACCATCATGTAGATGTTGGGGATCACTGACCTGCTTCTCCGGCCCTTAGACTTATAGTTTAAGGACAGCAGTTCTAGGGTGTTGTAGCCATATTTTGTATTCAATCTTATAGGCCCTGAGCTACAAAAGTGACCCTGTGAAAAGCAGAATGCAAGTCATTCCCCTCACATTCCAGTTAGGCTCTGTGCTCAGGATCCTGTTCCTCTTAAAACAGTGAGGACTCTTGGAATATCTAACGCAGCTTTCTCCTACGTTACACCGCATACACTTTTTCAGGGAGAAACTTTCGTGGCATTGAGCCATCAACGGGCTCTAGAAGCAGTGGCCTTATTTGATGCAGCATTGTGACTTTCCTGTGTTTAAAGGCCCGCATCCACAGCTGTCTGTTGGATGACATCAGTGGGTATATATAGCAAATAAATGACAAATAATTTTTTTATCTAACCACAAAAAGTAATTGTGGAGCAGTAATGCAACAAAGACACAGCCCGATGCCTTCTATAGACAATATTTCACTATCAGGTGGCAACATAAATAGTCGATGGCTTTTCTTTTTAAAGCCTCAGTATCTACCAGGGGTGATTTTAAGTGCTTTCTGCACATTGTCTCCAACTCCCATAACTTCAGAGCTGGGGACATCATAGGCCTTGGGTTACAAAGGAGGATATGAAAGGTCACATTGCTGGTGTGTTGCAAGAATAGAACGTGGTCCTACGTCTACAAAACGTGGCCTCTCTTTCAACGTAACAGCATGAGACTTAAAGAAGATAAATAACAAGAAGGACTCAATGGCAGTCCTTCACAGAGGAAACATGTCTCCCAAAAGTGAAAGAAAGGAAAGAAAGGAAGGATGGGAAGAAAAAGAAGAAAGATGATAGATGATAGATGGATCGATAGATAGATGATTGATTTATAGATAGATAAAAATAGATAGATAGATAGATAGATAGATAGATAGATAGATAATAAATAGAGTAATAGAGTTCTAAATACATCACTCACAACAAACTACCACAAAAATGACATTTTTAGAGCCAACAGAAAAATATACTTGGTAAATCATACCATATGGGTGGTAGGAAGATGTGTGCAGGGTGAGAGATGTGACTCCAGTTTCACCTTTCTTCATGTGAATAGCCTGTTTTCCCAGCACCATTTGGTGAAAGGGCTGCCATTTTTCCCATTGTACATCCCACTCATGTCTTATCGTCTCTGTACATTCATACCACCTGCTCTTCCCTCTCACCCCATCACAGCTGGGTAGGAATATTAATTGCTTTCCTCCACTGACAGCTAACATAACAGTACCCAGTGCTATGACAGCTAGTCCTAAGTGAGGAAGCTTTCAGGTCAGATCCAGCTTCAATCCTCTGAAACCAATGTTCAAAATGCATGGTGTCTTCAGCAGTGAGAACTTTGCTTCCGCTTCTGAGAGGCAGCCTAGGGCAACAGCAATAGGCTATATAGTTTGGAAATATTTTAGACTCCACAGAGTAACAATTTATTCCAGGGTTCACATTAAAGTCAGGAATCCATTTTGGAGTTTTTGTGTGGGGGTGGTGGTGATAGATAGGAGCCTTTTTTCATTCTTCTACATGTGGATAACTAGTCATTCCCCTGGACCATATCTTGAAGATCCTGTCTTTTCTTCAATATATGTATTGTTGGCATCTTTGAAAATATCAGATGACTGTACTTACAATTTCTCATATACTCATCTTTAGGTCTTCTGTTTTGTTCCATTGTTCTACAGGTCTGTTTTTGCTCCAGTACACTGTTTTTATTATTATAGATCTGCAATGTGTCTTCATTAAGATGTAAAATAGAAGAAAAAGAAGAAGAAGAAGAAGAAGAAGAAGAAGAAGAAGAAGAAGAAGAAGAAGAAGAAGAAGAAGAAACTGAAGGACTTTTAAACCTCTTCTATGAATCCATCATAACTCTAATAGCAAAAGACACACACACACACACACACACACACACACACACACACACCAAAACTATGTACCAATATCCCTGATGAACATATATTGAAAACTCCTCAATAAAATACTTACAAACCAAATATAAGCATATATAAAATATATCATCCTTGATGATCAAGTTGGCCTTGTCCAGGAGAGACGAGCATGGTTCAACACATATAAGTCAAAAAAAGTCACAAATCATATAAATAGGTTTAAAGACACAATAGACGAAGAAAAAGTCTTTGATAAAATCTAACATGGCTTCATGATAAATGTCTTTAAGAGATGAGGACTGAAGGGAGCATACCTCAGCATAATGAAAGCTATCTATGATGAACCCACAGCAACGTCATTCTAAATGGAGAAAAACAAGAAGCAATCCAATTAAAATCAGGAATGAAACAGGGCTTTCCAACTCTCCCTCTTCATTACTGTGTTTGAAGCACAATTGAAACAATAAGAGGGAAAAAAGGAGTTTAAAGGGATACAAACAGAAAAAGAAAATGCCAAATTATTCATATTTTCCAAGAATATGACTTTATATGTTAGAGATCCCAAAAATTCTACCAGAAAACTTCTAGACGTCTCAAAAGGGAAAGATACAAAATCTACTTATAAAATTCAGTAGCTTTCTATATTCCAACAAGAAACATGCTGAGAAACAGATCAAGGCCATGCTCCTATTGACAATAGCTTCAAGAAAATGTCTAGGAATAAAATTAACTAAGTAGATTAAAGATCTCTAAAATGAAAATTGTAAATCTCTGAAGAAAGAAATTGAGAAAGATTTTTGGAAAATTTGAAGACTTCCTATGGTAATGGATGGCGGAATTAGTATTGTGAAACTAATCATTCTACCAAAATCAATTTATAGACTCAACACAAGTCCAATAAAATATCTTTAAAATTCTTCATAGAAATAGAAAAAAAACTAAAAAGTTTATATTGAACCACAAAAAACCTCAGCTAAGCAATCCTGAGTAAAAATATCAATGCTGGTGGGATTGCGAACCCAGATTTCAAATTTCTTTCTTTCTAAAATGATTTCTCTGAGAGTTTCTAGAAACATTTGGATCATATTCATACTGCCTCCCCCAATTCTTCTTATGTATACTCTCTTTTCTACCCATCTAATTGTATCCTTTTAAAAAGTCATTAAAGACAAATTTGTGCTGCTCAAATATTCTTGGATGTGCAGTCTTCCACTGGAGAATGGCCAATTTAGTAGGGGCTAAACTCTTTTTAAAAGCTATCTCTCTCTCTCCCCCAGTAGCTAATAATTGATAAATCTCTAAAGCTAGAGAGTGGGGTTGTATGTCTATCTTTTTTCTCCCTCCTTGATATTCATCTGTCTTAAGCCTAAGCAAGCTTATACATGATGTCACATCTGCTGTAAATTAATATATGAACCTGACCTACTATGTCCAGAAGATGATGTTTCCATGTAGTCATCCACTATTTCTTGCTCTTTCACTCTTTCCCATTACTCTTCTCCAATGATCCCTGAGCCTTGGGTGGGGTACATGCAGTGTATATGTTCGACTTACAGCTGAGCATTCTACAGTCATTTTTTTCCTCTGTATCGTGGATAGTTGTGGGTCACTGTTAGTCATCACGACTAAACATAGAACCCTTTTCAATTGAGGGTTGAGGAATGCATCAATGTATGAATATTATAATAATGCATTAGATGTCACCTTACAACTACATACGTGTAGTAAAATAATAGTAGTAGCTTCTCCTCTGGGGCCTATGACCTACCTAGCAAGAGTTTCTTTGCCCAATAATGGGTTGAGGTATGAGTTTTATCTTGTAGAGCAGGACTTAACATCCAATCAGAAAGTTGTTGGTAATTCCCATGACGTTCATGCCACTATTGCACCAGTAGGCACGCCTTGTCAGGCCGGGCATTACTGTAGCTCACAGCATTCATAAGAAGATATTATTGATGCTTATTTTTCATCTCTAGTCACTTGCATAGTACCTTCCAGCACTGTGAAACTTAGCCAGCAGGTATGAAGCATCCGTGTGAGTATCAGTCTGATTTAGTTATGTTCTATGACTTAAGTAAATGGTGTGTTTAGCAATAGGGTCTTATATTCAAGTTCTGGATGGTAACCAAGAGCAATGGAAAGAATTTGGAATGATTAGGGCTTGATAGGAATTCACTGGCCAACAATTCCAAAACAAGAAACCCATTCCTGAAACCAGAGTTTTTATCTGTTAGTTTCTGATATCTAGTCGGGGGTATGATTGCATATATGGTTGCTTCTACAGTAGTAAATATCTATATGTATTTTTCAAAAGATCTTCTCATTACTTATTCCCCCATACTCCCTTCTTTACCTTATTTCTCCACTCCTCAACCCCAGTTTAACTCTTCCTGTTCCAGTATTCCTTTGAACCTCTTATGCCTATGGACTTTATTTATTTATAATAAACTACTTAAAGTAAGAACATCTATGAAACAATCATGAAAGCCATATGTAAAAGTTACACTCAAAATGTTTAGCTCACTTGCATTTGGCAACCTTGAAGAAAATACTATCTATCCTATCTTTACTATCCATCTTTCTAGACCTTAAAACCTGTAATAAACCCTAAAAACTTAAGCGTAGCTGTGAAACTATAACTATCTCTAGTCTTCTACCCCATCAGAGACTTGAGAATGAATAAAATTATTACTTAACTAGGAAGAGGACGGAAGCAGCTTCCAATACTAAGATGACAGAGACAGTTTGCTGCCTAGTCAGTCACCCATTCTCTCTCTATTACATTGGAGCATCATCGTCAGCCTTCTGGCCCAGTATATCTGGGAGACATAATTGTGAGGCAGGAAACATGAAGGACTTGCTTACCCTGTCATGACAGAACTTGACAGTCAACTTAGCCTATGACCAAGTCTTGTCCATTTTAAACATCATATTGTCTGTAGAGAGAGCTGGGGCATTTTTGCTCAGTAGCTAGCTTGATACTAATGAATTCATCTCTAAAAGGAGATTTTCTGATGTTCATCATCTTCATTGAGGTAGGCTGTGGTGTTGCCACGAGCTGACATGTCTCAAGTCAAGCTGCCCATACTACCCTGAACGCACCTGATCTCATCTAATCTCGGAAGCTAAGCAGGGTCAAATCTGCTTAGTACTTGGATGGGGTAAGCTTTTATATCAATGCATTGTCTCCCCTTTCTTGAAAGCCTCTCCCAATAACATCTTATTAATTCCCTGACCTTTGTGTTTATTTCAACTTAAGTATACATCTCTGAAAGTTTAAAATTAACATATACAGAAAGTATGTGACTTTTGTCTTTCTGGGTCTAGGACCCTTTCAAATTTCAGTGCATGCGCATTTACTAGTGTAGTTAGGCTACTAGTCATCAGTGTCTTAATACCCTCAACAGTGCCATGTTTGTTTAAAAAAGAAACTGCAATTCCCTAAAGAGCCTGACTTATTCTTATGGAATTGTTTTTAGCACTGGTAGACTCTCAGTAGCACCTGCCTTTTTCTGATCCACTGAGACCTAATATTAGTCAAAATATTCTACATATGGTTGTCCAACAAGACACATGTTCCAACGCTTCACTAGCTGCAAATTACCTAATAGTACTCAGCGTTTTTCCCACATGCTTTCAAATGCCACCAAAAACTCTAATAGTAAAATACTGTTATGCCACTATACTAAATTAAGGTTAAAAAAAAACAAAAGTTCAATTATCAAAATCCCTAAGGAACAAAGCTTAAATTCAATCATGAACTCAAGAATATCCAATAAACTACAATGCAGCTCCACGAGAGTTTTCACTGTTCTCATTATTCAGTGCCACCACAGAGACTCGAGGCTCTACATTTGCCAACAAAGCAGAGAAATCAATCTTTAGAGAAAAGATAGACTAGATGAGCACCACTAAAGGTCACACGTACCCTTGTAAAACAAGTAACATAAACTTACTAGACTTTAAAGTAAAGTTACTAAAGGGTTTTGATCACTAAGGATTATGATAGAGGAAAATGAAATAATTTTATTAATACCCACTAAAATGGTATTATAGAACAGTGTTCAAACTTTGACCCCACTGACATTTTGAGTTGATTCATTGTTTGTTGCCAGACCATCCTTTAGACTGTAGGATGCTTGGTGTCCTGCCTGGCCTCTGCTTATTAGACATCTGTACTATTTTCTACTAACAGCAATAAAAATGTTCCCACATATTGCCCAGTGCAAAAATAACTCTTGTTCAAGATATGTTAGAAGACAGGCATGGTGGCCCACACTTAAACTGTAAGCACTGCCTCCTCGGTCATAGACCTAGGGGAGGAGAACAGGGTGAAAACGGGAGGGAGGGAGGAATGGGAGGATACAAATGATGGGATAACAATTGAGTTGTAATCTGAATAAATTAATTAAATTTTAAAAATGAGAAAATAAGTAACATAAGCACTAGGGAGGCTAAAGCAGGAGTATTACAATATCAAGTTCTCCCTCTCTCTCTCTCTCTCTCTCTCTCTCTCTCTCTCTCTCTCTCTCTTTCTCTCTCTCTCTGTGTGTGTGTGTGTGTGTGTGTGTGTGTGTGTGTGTGTGTGTCTGGGTGTGTGTGTGTCTATGTGTCTGGGTGTGTGTGTGTCTGGGTGTGTGTGTGTCTGGGTGTGTGTATGTGTGAACAAACAAAACCTCAGAAATTCCCTCATTAAAAAACTGAGATGAAGGAAAGAAATAATAAAGGAAAGACAGAAGACATTGTATAGTGTGTATGTGCATGTATGTGTGTGCGTGTGTGTGTGTGTGTGTGTGTGTGTGTGTGTGTGTGTGTGTGTTTCTGGGACCTTGCACAAGCAATGCTAGTACTCTACCACTTACCACACTCTAAACCATGATTTGAATATTAAACATACTAAAGTGAAATAAATATTAACTAACTCTTTAAAATAAATAAGTTAATATTTTAATTAAAAGTCTGTTTTTATTAACAGTATTTTATATTATCTTAAGTAAAATGGTTATACATTAAAATGTATTGTATGGTCTAATTTTGTTTTTTCTGTGCTTATTTACACAAAACAATACAACTTTAAAAATATCAAGGTGTCACAGTGTTTGTCAGCCTGGGGTAAGATATAGATCATATTTGCCTTCATTACAGTATATTCTAGTCTTTCCATATTTGTTAACAAATGTTTCTTTTGTGGTATATTGTAACAGTTTTAAAATTCCAGAAATCTGTTTACTTTAAAATCTACACTAAGAAAAAGGGAGACTATTGGGTCTGACTCTGGATAAGTTCAAAGGGGAAATTTTTAATGACAAATTTAGATTACTAACTGGCAATCCTTTTTAAAGTCAGTTAAATTAGTATACAAAGTAATGTGTTTCATTACAGCATTTTCATTGCTGTGTTCATGTTAGTCCTCACCCCCCCCCCAACTCTCCCTTCTGACAGGCCCCTTCCTCCTCTGCCTAACTGTTCTCCTGGTTTCAGAGTGCATGGATCCTATTACCCGGCAAGCTGTCCATCACCAAATGAGACTATGTAGTGCATATACACAGTGTAATTTTATTTAGCAGATCATTAATCTTAATTGCATGTTCCTCTGTGGTCTGAAGACCTCTGAGCTGAAAAGGTACTACAATAAACTCCTTCTTGGAGCTGTGGTGCCTTTGCATGGCATAGTCAAAGGAAATAAATAATTCATCTAGAGAATCCTTCCACATCTCAGGCTCCAAAACACAAGTTTCTTCCCATCAAATAAACAAAAGAAAGGTTATAAATTTTAAAAAGTTATATACTGTAAAAGTGTGTCAATCACTTGGGAATAGGCCCACCATGGAGAGGCCACGGGCATTCAGGTGATCTAGAGTGTCAGCCAAAAAGCCATTTTGGGATAATGTAAGGAGAAGGCAGAAGCATCCTGCTTACTACAGTGCTGGGAGACTTAGCCACCATACCCAAGAATTAAAACACTATTAAAAAAAAAGTGATCTGAACTCTGGTGCCCCATATTTGACCACATCCCCTGGATGGGGAGACCTGGTGGCACTCAGAGGAAGGATAACAGGTCACCAAGAAGAGACTTGATACCCTATAAGCATATACAAGGAGAGGAAGTCCCCCTCAGTCACAGCCATAGGGGAGTAAGGGGAAAATGGGAGGGAGGGAGGAATGGGAGGATACAAGGGATGGGATAACCATTGAGATGTAATATAAATAAATTAATAAAATATAAAAAATAAGTGATCAGCAACTTGGAGACCTAAGATGCTTGGAGAAATGAAGTTAACAGTTTAAAAGAAAAAGATAAAACTGGAGGAAAGTTGCTGGATCTCAAAGACAGAAATCATCAAAAAAGAAAAGAAGAGAAGAGAAGAGAAAAGAAAAGAAAAGAAAAGAAAAGAAAAGAAAAAGCTAGAATCTTGGAAAACCAACTAAGAAATTCAGTGTTCTTTAAATGAGAGCTTCTGTAAGAGAAATGAAAGGATATGGAGAGGCAATTAAAAAAATAGTGAGTTTTTTTCCCAAGTACAATTATATCCTTCATTATATCCTTGAGCCTGTTAAGCAAGCTGAGACTGCACACTTAAAGGCAAAATAGTGGATTATTAACTGAATGTGATAAAGCTGGCTTGACAGGCGATTTCACAAAAGCAACGGAGAACAGTGGAAGGCAATGGAGAAGCAACACCAAAATATCAGGAACAATAACTGTCCGTCAAGTATTTTATTCAAAACAAACATTCAGTAGGAAGCACAAATTTTAAAACTGAGAAAAATCTGAAGCAGTTCTTTTGCTGAAAGAATTAATTTAAAATATAGTTTAGGGGCAGGAGAGATGGCTCAGCTATTAGGAGCACTTCCTGCTTTTCCGGAGGACCTGGGTTCAGTTCCCTGAACCTGTATTACGTGGCTCACAGCCATCTGTAACTCTAGCTCCAAGGAATCCAATGCCTCTAGCCTCTGACATTCTCTGACAACTGCATTCACATGTATATTTCCACATGTGGACACACCTCCACACAATTAAAATTAATGAAAATAAATCTTTTTGTAGATATATAGATAGATGATAAAGATGGACAGACAGATAATAGATAGATAGTAGATAGACAGATGATAGATAGATAGATAGATAGATAGATAGATAGATAGATAGATGATAGAAATTTTCATTTAAACTATATGTACGTTTAGATACAGAATTGCATATACTATAGTTACTTGGGGTAGATATTTAATAGTATGCTTCCATATTAATTTTCTGAGTAGAATACACTGATTGGCTAGCCAATACCAAACAGTCAGCCCTAAAAAAAATATACACACGTAACATTATACAGGCTGAGCAGATTGTACTTGTGTGTGGGTCTGTATTTCTGAATCCGTTCACCATGAGCGCACGTGAGTGGGCACCTTCATTCCGTTCCTCTCTTCACACTACATCATTACTTCGCTTCAGATTTCATGGACATTCATTAAAAACCCCCATTTTGTAGAAAGACAGTGACAAAGTCTTTGGCAATCACACTAAAGACTTTTCAGAATGAAACCATGACCTCAAAAGGCTGCTAAAACTACCTACATCAGACTGATTCTCAAATCAGACAGCATTTCAGTCTTTTTTCTAGTTAATAATTAGTATCTTTGTTGTTTTAATTTGTATTCCCAGTGTTACCAGAATATCTGGTGTTTAACAAACATTTAATCAGATCAAATTGGTGAAATAAATAGGCCATTGCTTCTCCGAGTCTCATTTCTGCCTCTGGTTGAATAAGAAGATTTAAACACAACAGCGTCTGGATTCTGGCCCATGACCACATGATGTCTGACAAGTTTGGATAAAACAAAACTCAGGAGGAATGAGTTCCACACTGGAAATGAGGGATCCACCAGGCCATTTCATCAGGACACTGGGTTTGAGTAGTCCATGTTGTAGGGACATTGCTCCATATTCAGCATCTCAGGCTGGACACAGACTCTCCAGTTTCAGCTGAATCCGGGAATGGCTGCTGTCTCCTCAGCGTTCAAGTTGAAGTTAATGACCTGAAATCTCACATGTGAGTGCTGGTGTCACAAATTCCCCTGTATGTAGAACTGAATCAGAGCCTAGCCTGAGGTTTTCCAGTGCTTTGCAATGATCTATATAATCTTGAGTTTTTTGCAGTTGTGAAGGGTCCTCCCTGGCTTGGACCAGGATCTATCTGAAAAGCCCAGGAGACTGCAGGCCCTGAAGATGATGCCCTTGGGTTTGAGTACTAGGTCAGTTTGTCCTGGACTCGACCTGATGGATCATTCATGTTCAGTCCAGACTTACTTAAGAGACTTTCAACATACAAGGGGTTGAAGTAGGAGACACCCAGGGCTTTCCCTATTCCCCACACACCAGTTCTTCCATGACTCTCAGGAATCCACAAATGTTATCTTGCTGGTGAGAACACTGCTTTCATCATCCTTGAGGAAGAATACCTTCCTATAGCAGCAGATAGGAAAGACATTCAGACACCGTCAGATCCACGTGCCTGCCTCCATCAACTTCCTCTTTTAAAATGTGGGCCACAGCTTGAAAACAATGAAGAGGTCCTCCCAACCTTCCAATCTGCTTCTGAACTATCTCTCGGATGGATTCCCACGCCTCATGCTCTGCCACTACACATAAGCACTGTCAGTCTGGTAGTACCAGCATCAATGGCTGGCCATCGTTACCGCTCCCTGACTCTGCCTAAAGGAGACTTCCAGGGGCTTAGGACCACAGTGAGCATCTTGGCTTTGGTACTGAGCTCCAGAAAGGTGGCTATGCTTGCTTCAGTCATCATTATGATTGAGTAGATAGATGTCTTCACATTTTTTTTTTAGTTTTAGAAAAGCAAATAATCCAGTTGGAATATTGGGTTAAAAGTAAGTCCCTATAGTAGGGCCAGAAGTTCACTTAAAACAAACGCTCCCAAAGCTAAGTGAAATGCTGCTTTTGTGTGTATGTACACTGTGCCTAGAGAAATTGTCAGAGAGTCATTCAGTTTTCTGGGAGCTTTGATTTAAATCTGCATTTATGAAGTGACAATCATCTCTGTATGATTAACATTATGTGGAGATTGTGTCCTTTCACAATGGCCAAACAACTCATCCCTCACATCTATACACATCTTTTCTAATATGAGTAAGCAAAAGCTCAGTAAGCTTTCTCCAAAGGCCTTTTTCTTTCCTTTAACTCCTCAAAGAAATACAGACATAGTTGTTTTTATTAGGTAAAAGAGATATTAAGGATTTCCCCCATATTTGCAACTCACTGAAATCGCAACAACTCATTTCACTATCTAATAATGTTCACTGCTATGACTTCAATAAATGGAAAACAACTAATACATCTTTAAAATATAACAGTACTTTTCCATGAATGAAATCCTTAAAACATATTTCTTATTCTTGACATTTTTTAAGTGGGAGGGAAGAGGAGGAATGAAATTGTTTGCATGGCAACTTACAGGAGTAGAAGAAGGCATTTGACTAGTACTTACAGAAGCCTAATATGCCTTCCGTGCTTATTCTTTCATCTCTTTCTTCTTTGATTTAAAGTCAGACTAGTTCCTAAGAACACAGCAAGTGTGTGGCCAATAAATTATTCCGCAGGTGACAGAAATTGTCTAAAGTCTATAAAAGTCTCTCTACAGGTGCTAGACACATACACACAGCAAGTCAGCCAGGAAAAGAAGAGAGCAACTATGACAGGAATCAATGGCTAGGGGCATGGTGTATAGTTAAGATTAATTAGTTTAAGAATTCTTGCCTGTCATGCTTTTGCATGAGTTTGAGGTAGTAAAAGGAGAAATGTCTTCTTCTGAGCATCAAGATGAAAAGTGAGAATGGAATTTGAAGTCCTCAGATGTTGACCATGTGGATGAAGCTCTTCTGAGAATCAAATTTGATAGAGCAATTAGAGGATAAAATATAAGAAAAGAAACCAATCAGAATAAAGGCACCTTATACTAGGCCTGATTCCAGAGCACCTGTGACTTCACTAGCCAGGCACAAAACAGAAGAATCAGAGGCCACTTTCGCCATGGTCCCCCTGAAACAGGACATGGGAAATGGCTACATTTGATCCAAGCACGGCTCACTGGAAGTCTTAACATCTAGATAGATTAGCAATTATGCTTCTCTTTAAGGTATTTGGACAGTAGACTGCACAATGAGGCAATCCCAAGGTGTAAAGAAGAGTGGGACACAGAAGGATTCCTATCCTTCTGGACCCCTGGCCCACCTATCTGGGAAAAGTTGATACTGATAAGCCCTCAACTACAGCCACCTTAGCCTCCCATTCAGAGTCTGCCTGCCAATGCCATGTGCAACAGAGGTCAGCGACAAGAACTGCTCACCACTGAAATTCCTAACCCAATGTCTTCTCGTCTACAGGAACCCCACTCTTGTCTCCCTTAGCCCTCAGCCACTTTCACCCTTTTTCTCTCTCTCTTTCCATATTCCTTCCCTTCCCTCTCACCCCAAACATCCATTTTGCAGCTCCATTTAGCCATCCAGTCTTTAGCCATCCCAAAGAAATTCAACCACACAGTTTTCTTCTTTGCTAGTTTCTCTCCCTGGGTTCTACATCATCTATGACAGAACACTTAATGCAGTTTTCTGAACCTTGCCACCACTGACAGTTTGTGCCAGATACTTATTTTGTGGGGACTGCCCTGTGCAAGACAGAGTGTTTAGCAACATTCCTGACCTCTGTCCACCAGATGCCAGTAATATTGCATTAATCCCCCGGTTGTGATGCCAAAACTGCCTCTAGTCATCACCAAACCCCAGGGGGTGCTGAAATTATGTTATAAATTTCTGTTCTATAAATATTGTGGTGATTCTTGTGGTCATTCCAAAGATGAGGAAATAGTTTCAGAGAGGTTCAATAAGGTGGCCCAAGGCATGAAATTCATCTATGGGCAATTTTTTATCATGAAAGAGCTTTGGATATAGGTCTGTTTGACGTTGGAGCCCCGAGTGCTCCCACCATACTTGCACAACTCTTAAGAATATCACCCTCACTGCAATATGGACAGTATTGATTGGAAGAGGCGGGAAGGGGATACAAGCAAGGCCATGTGAGTGACTACTTCAGAACTAAATAGGATTAAGTGATGGACTGCATATAGCCAGGGAGAATGGGAGGTACTGAAACAGCTTTGAGGCTTCTGGCATAAGCCATGAAGCAGATGACAGCCCCATCCATTGACGCTGGGAAAAGAGCCAGGCTTGAGAAGGAAGGTCAGATCATGTCAATGAAAGTGGTTTCTATTTATATCACGACAATCTGTCAACAATGCTAGCATGAAATAATAAAAATAGACCCAAATAAGTCAAAACTGCAAATCTGTAATGAAAAGTAGACCCCATCCACTCCCAGGAGCTTTGAGAGTTACCATCAAGACTTACAATGAATTAAATAGCACTATGGATGCTATCCTTTAACATTTAGGAAAACAATGTTTGGACTTAGGTAGATCTGAAAAGACCTGTATTTTCAGGAACTCCTCGGAAGTAGGACACAACGTTAAAGCAGTTTTAGCAGCTACATCTTATTTAATCTTATAAAGGACAGTAATTTTTCCAAAGCTAAAATGTTTTTCTAAAGTAAGAATGATTGACAGGGTTTTGCACTCCATCTGTTACTTACATGCACAAGGCAGGTGAAGCTACTCAGAGTGTGTTGCCTTGGTAACAGAAGACGTAATAGGAGCTAAAGGTGTGTATAATTTTCAAGATTGCTAAAAGAATTGATAACTACATAATAGACTTGTTATCTTATTAATCCAGTGGCTTTTAAGAAACTGCCAAATTTCTGCCAAGATTATGGTTCATCAGGCCCCTTTCTACCACCACCAATTCCCACCAAATACAAAATCAGAGCAACCAAACTTCGGACTTAAACACAAACCCTTGACGCTATGCGCTCATTTGCTCTGAGATAACTTCATGATCAGAGCTAGCTGGTCACACTAATTGTAATAGGAAGAAAAGTTCATAGGCATGTAATCCAGTAGGTCATAACATGAACTACTTGGGAGATTATTTATGTAATTTAAAATCCAAAATCTGCAATGCATACATCCAGAAACTCATCTGAAAAAAGACACAGTGTTAAAGTTCTTTTTACCAGTTGCATGCTACTTAATCCTTCTATAGGGTAGAAGTTTTCCAAAGCTAAAGTCTCATAGTTTCCCTGAGGTGAGAATGATTGACAGGATTCTGCACTGCAGATGGCTGAGCAGATGCACACATAGGTATGAGAGCTCACTGCAGACAACTTGACCAATCAGGGAGGAGCTAAGAAATGCACGCTGAAGCAATTATGGGTTATCTCCAGGGAGATCAAAAATCCAACATGGAGAGAAACTTTCTATTTTAAACTACTTGGGAATGAAGAATTCAACCATCCTTCAGCTAAATCAGGTCTTGTCTGCGCCTGCAACCAATGCCCCCCAACTCTGTGAGTTGCAGGGTTTGAAGAAATACTGTGTAGGCGCAATGTTAGGGATTAAACACAAGTGAATAGAGACAAACAGGTCTGTTGTTGATGCCTTCTCTGCCTGTGACGATGTAGCCAATTATGTAATCCATTTAAGGTGCAGGTGACCCATGGAGAATGCAATGTAATCCTGACCACTTTGCTGGAGTCACATAAATTTGAGGTGTAAGCATGGATAGTACTAAGCACTGGGTTTGGTGTATATAAAAAACTAAAAGACCACTATTGATTCTCAATATTGCACACATCAGTGACTTGCAAATCATGACACAGAACACCTCATTGTTTCTCTGGATCATAAGTAATAAGGCACAGCATAATAAACTTTGAAAATTGCTACCAAAACAGACTGTGCATCTTGATTATTTTCAAGTTAAAACAACCAACAGCAAGAACTGTATTTCTTTTAACATACCTGACTTGTACTTTTTAAAGATTTATTTATTTATTTATTTATTTATTTATTTACTTACTTACTTACTTACTTATTTATTATGGATACATTGCTCTGCCCAAATATACACCTGAAGGCCAGAAGAGGGCATCAGATCACATTATAGATGGTTGTGAGCCACCATGTGGTTGCTAGGAATTAAACTCAGGACCTCTGGAAGACTAGTCAGTGCTCTTAACCTCTGAGCCATCTCTCCAGGCCTCTGACTTATATTTTTAAATGATAAATTGTGTACCTTCAGGTTATCATACATACTTTAATATTTAATTTCATAATCTTGTATCCTAGGAAGATATGGCATCTTAATCCTATATTCCTTCATGAAGTCTCTGCCCAGTCCAAGTGTCTGTGGAGTGCTCAGCTACAAGTGAGACATTTATATTATACCCACTCCATCCCCACAAAGCTCAGGGACTAGGGCAGAATATGATCCATAGGTCAGGGAGGACCAGATCAAAGCACTGTCTCTTGGACTCACACCAGCTGTGGTTGCCTGCACAAGACCTGCACAAGGTTAAATCAGTCAACGTTCCAGTGTGACGGAGACAGGGGCTCATGAGTTTTCACTTCTAGCCGAGGAGTTATCAACAGTTCATGGCTTTTGGTAGAGGGGAGTTATTTTTAAGGGTGTCTCCCCTTACAGGTTGCCCACTGTAGGGAACAAATGAAGTCCTGAGTGAACGTGTATTCTTTGACACGGGCATGGCCATGACAAGGACCCCAGTGATTTACATCCATGGGACTAGCAAAGACTTTTCCAAGTGAGGCTCAGAAGGATGGCAAAGCCTTCCTCTGGTATGAGTGCAAGTGTTGATAGTGAGCGCAGGAAATGTACGTCAGCTTTCTCCCTCCACCAGAGGTTTATGGCTTGAAGACTATTCTCCTATAGTCCACTCCTACAGAGATTAGCTAAACCTGTTTCCTTGTCCAGCTGTCTGCTATAAGCCCAGCCTCCTTGTTCAGCTGTATATAATAACACACTAAGCTTGTTGGGTGCTCCTTCATCTGAGAACTGAGACAATCCAATCCCAATTTGTCTGAACCCTTGTCTGCTTGTCTTTCCTTTCTTCATTCTCTCATTACCTCTAGTCAGGGCTCCGCGACCCAAGCCATGCAAGGTTATGGCGGCACATTCCCTAGAGGATGACCCACACCCATGTGTACAAATGAAGCACAAATTGGACTTTGTGAGTTAGTTTTAAAAATGGAGGAAATGAACTTGGGAGGAGGTGGGGATGGGGTGGATCGGTGAGAAATTAGAAGGAGGAGTGAGAAGGGAATATAATCAAAATGTATTGTCTGCATTATGAAATTGCCAAAGAATTAATGAAATGCATATTTTAAAAGGAATGCAGATTAAAACTACTTTAAGATACCACACCACCACAGTCAAAATGGCTATCATCAGTATATCTGGCAATAAACGTTGCAGAAGGTGTGGAGAGAGAAAGACTTTTATCCATTGATACTGGGAGTGCAAATTAATACAGCCATTATGTCAATCAGTTTAGAGTTTCCTTTAAAGATTAAAATAGAACTATCATGTGACCCTCTCTACCACTCTTGAGCATATATCCAAAGAGCTACTTGTCCTACCACAAAGATACTCATATGCCTATGTATTAATCATTGTTCTACTTTTGATAGCAATGGAATGGGAAAAAAACTGAATGCTCATCAAGAGATGAGCAGATAATGACAATGTGGCACACATACAAGATGGAATATTATTTAGCTGTTAAGAAAAAAAGAAATCGGAGACGATCCAAGATGGCGGCGAGCAGTGTGGACCGTGTTTGAAAGCTCCAGTGAACAATTCAGGAAATTGCGCAGATTTCTGAGCCAGGAACACCAGGGTCCCCACACCACGGCAGCAGAGGTGCTCCGCGGTTCGGAGGGACCAGGGTGCGGAGGACCTGCTTGCCCCTGCACACAGGAGGAGCGTGGACTTTCTCGTATCAGAGCAGCAGCGGCAGAGACGGCGGTGCCACCAGCGGCTCCAGCGGCTCCAGCGGCTCCAGTGGCGGTGGCTGAGGTATGCAGCTCAGAGCCTTCCAGTGGAGGTGATTGGTGTGGTGGACGGTGGGAGTTGCTGCGGGAGAGGGGACTCTGGACGGGATTTGGGTTGCGTGGTGCCGTGAGACCCAGGCTGAACTCAGGGAACGGTTGGGCCCCAGAGTCCTGGGTTTGCTCAGTGGGCGGTGCCGTGGAGAAGCAGGCTCAGCTCAGCAAGCAATTTTGCCCGAGGCACAGCTCCCCTGCTGTGACACAGGCTAGGCTCCAGCTCAGCGTGGGCCCCGCAGTTTTCCTGCTGTGACACAGACTGGGCGGGCGCTCACTTCCACCCTGGGTGCTTGCTCAGCGCAGTCACAGTTTTCCTGCTGTGGTGCAGGCTGGGCGGAGAGCTCAGTTCCACCCTAGGTGCTTGCTCAGCTCAGTCGCAGTTTGCCTGCTGTGGTGCAGGCTGGGCGGAGAGCTCAGTTCCACCCTAGGTGCTTGCTCAGCTCAGTCGCAGTTTGCCTGCTGTGGCAGATGGTTCAGGCCATGAGAAACTAGCTGAGCTCGACGCGTGGTTCGGGCCCAGTATCCCTGGCTGGACTTGGCAGGGGACCCAAAAGGCTGTGGATACCTTGGCCTGATCCAATGCTCATTAAGAGACCCAGAACAATTGCAGGACCCACAGCAAAGAGGAGCTGAGGAACTCTGGCTGTGAGAGCCCAAAACGACAGGGCTAACCTCCTAACATCCACACCAGTGAAGTAGCAGGGCTTACAGCCTACGGAAATTGTGAGAAAACAAGTGAATCTATCATCAGACTCCCTCCACTCAACTCTGGAAGTTACCCAACAAAAACAGAGATGGCAAGATGTCTAAGGGACAGCATAAAAGCATACGCAAAAAAAACCCAAAACAACATGGCGTCTCCAGTTCCAAGCTATCCCAAAGAAAACAACCCGGAGAACTCAAATACAATGTAAACACAAGAACATGACCACAAATCCTTGGTAATGAGGATGTTAATGGAGGAAACAATTAAAATTCGAAATCAGATGCAGGAAGATGCAGCGAAGCAAGTGCGAGACATAAAAGAAGCACATAGAGTGGAACTGGAAATTTTTCAGGAAAATGTAAACAACCAGATGAAAGAAATAAAAAAATCTGTTCAAGATATGAAGATGAAAATGGATTCAATGATAAACACACAGACAGAAGAAAAACGAGAACGTGAGGCCTCAGAGAAGAAGGCGAATGACACAGTGCTGAGCTTTTCTAACAGAATCCAAGAGATGGAAGAAAGAATCTCAAGTCGAGAAGATACAATCACAGATCTTGAAGCAACCATTAAAGAAAATGCCAAATCTGGAAAACTCCTGACACAAAACATCCAAGAAATTAAGGACACCATGAAAAGAAGAAATCTGAGGATAATAGGCATTGAAGAAAGAGAAGATATCAGACTCCAAGGCCCAGAAACTATTCTCAACAAAATCATAGAAGAAAATTTCCCCAATCTAAAGAAAGAGATGCCTATAAACATACAAGAGGCATACAGAACACCAAATTGAATTGACCAGAAAAGAAAAACTGCCCGTCATATAATAATCAAAACACAAAACATACAGAACAAAGAAAAAATATTAAAAGCTGCAAGGGAAAAGGGCCAATTTAATGGCAAACCTATCAGAATCACACCCGACTTGTCAGCAGAGACCATCAAAGCCAGAAGGGCCTGGACAGAGATCCTGCAAACCCTAAGAGACCACAGATGCCAGGCCAGACTACTTTACCCAGCAAAACTATCAATAAACATTGATGGAGAAAACAAAATATTTCATGACAAAACCAAATTCAAACAGTACCTATCCACAAATCCAGCTTTACAGAAGGTACTAGAAGGAAAACTCCATCCCAAAGGGTCAAGCTACAACCAAAACTACTCAGGAAATAGATAACTATACCATGGCAAAAACACAACTACACAAACAGTCGACTGGAACCAACATCAAAATTAAGACTCTTAATAGTAACTGGTCATTAATATCTCTCAACATCAATGGTCTCAATTCTCCAATAAAAAGACACAGACTAACTGAATGGGTGCATAAACAGGATCCAACATTCTTCTGCATTCAAGAAACACATCTCACCCATAATGATAGGCATTACCTCAGGATAAAAGGTTGGAAAAAATATTCCAAGCAAATGGTCACAAGAAGCAAGCAGGCGTAGCCATTTTAATATCGAACAAAATAGACTTTCAACCAAGATTAATCAAAAGGGATGAGGATGGACACTTCATACTCATCAAAGGTAAAGTCAATCAAGATGACATCACAATCCTGAACATCTATGCCCCCAATACAAGGGCACCCACATTTGTAAAAGATCTGCTAAAAAGACTTAGACCACACATCGATCCCCACACAATAATAGTGGGAGACTTCAACACCCCACTCTCTCTGAAGGACAAGTCATTGAAACAGAAACTAAGCCAAGAAATAACATCTTTAACCAATGCCATGGGTCAAATGGATCTAACAGATATCTATAGAATCTTTCACCCAAACAAGAAAGAATATACCTTCTTCTCTGCACCCCATGGAACCTTCTCCAAAATTGATCACATCGTAGTTCACAAAGAAAGCCTCAACAGATACAAGAGGATTGAAATAATACCTTGTATCCTATCAGATCATCATGGGCTTAGGCTGCAATTCAACAACAACAGAAATAACAAAAAGCCTACACGTATGTGGAAACTAAACAACTCTCTACTAAATGACACCTGGGTCAGGAAAGAAATAAAGAAAGAAATAAAGGAGTTTCTGAAATTCAATGAAAATGAAGGAACAACATACCCAAATTTGTGGGATACATTGAAAGCAGTGCTAAGAGGAAAATTCATAGCACTAATTGCCTTTAAAAAGAAATTGGAAGCATCGCACATAAACACCTTAACGACACAACTAGAAGCCCTAGAAAAAAAAGAAGCAGAAACACCCAAAAGGAGTAGACGTCTGGAAATAAACAAACTCAGGGGTGAAATTAACAAATTAGAAACTAAGAAAACAGTCCAAAAAATCAACAAAACCAAGAGCTGGTTCTTTGAGAAAGTCAACAAGATAGACAGACCATTAGCCAAACTAACTAAAAGGCAGAGAGACAGTATTGAAATCAACAAAATCAGAAATGAAAAGGGAGACATAACAACAGACACTGAAGAAATACAAAGAATCATAAGAGCCTACTTTGAAGGCATATATGCCACAAAATTTGAAAATCTAAGGGAAATGGACGATTTTCTTGATCAATTTCACTTGCCAAAGTTGAGTGAAGAACAGATAAACAAGCTAAATAGCCCTATTTCCCCTACAGAAATTGAAGTAATCATTGATAGTCTCCCAACCAAAAAAGGCCCAGGGCCAGATGGCTTCAGTGCAGAATTCTACCAGACCTTCAAGGGTGAGCTAATACCGATACTCTTCAAGCTACTCCAAAAGATAGAAAGGGATGGAACATTACCAAACTCATTCTATGAGGCCATAGTCTCATTGATACCTAAACCTAACAAAGACTCAACAAAGAAAGAGAATTTCAGACCAATTTCTCTGATGAACATCGATGCAAAAATACTAAATAAAATACTTGCAAAACAAATACAAGAGCACATCAAAGATATCATTCATCATGACCAAGTAGGCTTCATTCCAGGCATGCAGGGATGGTTTAATATACGGAAATCCATCAATGTAATCCACCACATTAACAAACTGAAAATAAAAAACCACATGATCATCTCTTTGGATGCAGAGAAAGCATTTGATAAAATCCAACACCCATTCATGTTTAAAGTTTTAGAGAGATCGGGAATACAAGGCACTTTCCTCGACATAATAAAGGCTATATATAGGAAACCAATAGCCAAAATCAAAGTAAATGGTGAGATACTCAAGGAAATTCCTTTAAAATCAGGAACAAGGCAAGGCTGCCCACTCTCTCCATATCTCTTCAATATAGTACTCGAAGTTCTAGCCAGAGCAATAAGACAACAAAAGGAGATCAAGGGTATTCAAATGGGAAAGGAGGAAGTCAAAGTATCCCTATTTGCAGATGACATGATAGTCTACATAAGTGACCCTCAAAATTCCACCAGAGAACTCCTACAGCTGATAAACACCTTCAGCAAATTGGCTGGATACAAAATTAACTCAAAAAAGTCTGTAGCCTTCCTATACACAAATGACAAGCTTGCAGAGGAAGAAATTAGGAAAACTACACCCTTCACATTAGCCACAAGCAATATAAAGTACTTAGGAGTTACTCTAACTAAGCAAGTGAAGGACTTGTTTGAAAAAAATTTCAAAACTCTAAAGAAAGAGATTGAAGATGACATGAGAAGATGGAATGATCTTCCTTGCTCATGGATTGGGAGAATTAACATAATAAAAATGGCCATCCTACCAAAAGCAATCTACAGATTCAATGCAATCCCTATCAAAATACCTACACAATTTTTTAAAGACATTGAAAGTTCAATTCTGAACTTCATATGGAAAAACAAAAAACCCAGAATAGCTAAAACAATCTTGTACAATAAAAGGTGCTCTGGAGGAGTCTCCATACCTGATCTCAAACTGTACTATAAAGCAATAGTAATTAAAACAGCATGGTACTGGCACAGCAACAGGCTGGTTGATCAGTGGAATCGAATCGAAGACCCAGATATGAATCCACACACATATGGTCACTTGATTTTCGACAAAGAAGCCAATTCCATTCGATGGAAAAGGGATAGCATCTTCAACAAATGGTGCTGGTCTAACTGGATGTCTATGTGTAAAAAAATGCAACTGGACCCATATTTGTCACCTTGTACAAAACTCAAATCCAAGTGGATTAAAGACCTCAACATAAAACCAGAGACACTAAGTCACTTAGAAGAAAAAGTGGGGAAGAGCCTGGAACATATTGGCACAGGAGACAACTTCCTGAACAGAACACCAACAGCCCAGACATTAATGTCAACAATTAATAAATGGGACCTCATGAGGCTGAGAAGCTTCTGTAAGGCAGGAGACACTGTCAAGAGAACAAAGCGACAGCCTACAAACTGGGAAAAGATCTTCACCAACCCTACATCTGACAAAGGTCTAATATCCAAAATATATAAAGAGCTCAAGAAATTAAACACCACCAAACCAAATAACCCAATTGAGAAATGGGGCTTGGAACTAAACAGAGAATTCTCAACAGAGGAATATCAAATGGCTGAGAAACACTTAAAGAAATGCTCAACCTCCTTAATCATCAGTGAAATGCAAATCAAAACAACTCTGAGATTCCATCTTACACCCATCAGAATGGCTAAGATCAAAAATTCAAGCGACACCACATGCTGGCGAGGATGTGGGGAGAGAGGAACACTCCTTCATTGCTGGTGGGAATGCAAACTAGTACAACCACTTTGGAAATCTATCTGGTGCTATCTCAGAAAAATGGGAATAGGGCTTCCTCAAGACCCAGCTATTCCACTCCTTGGAATATACCCAGAAGATGCTCCAGCACACAACAAGAAAATTTGCTCAACCATGTTCATAGCAGCCTTATTCATAATAGCCAGAACATGGAAACAGCCTAAGTGTCCATCAGTAGAAGAATGGATAAAGAAACTGTGATACATATACACTATGGAATACTACTCAGCTATTAAAAACAAGGAATTCCCGAAATTTGTGGACAAATGGATTGAGCTAGAAATGATCATAATGAGTGAGTTAACCCAGAAGCAGAAAGACTCAAATGGTATATACTCACTTATATCTGCACATTAGCCCAAGGGGCATGTCCCACGAAAGCCTTCACTTACCAGGAAACTGAGACAGAGGGGAGGACATTCTAGTGGGACTCTAGATGAGAGAAGCATGGGAGAATGGCAAAGTAGAAGGATCCAGAGGGTCCTAGAAGCCTACAAGTAGAACATTAATATAGGCAGATTTGGGCATAGGGGTCCCTCTCAAACTAAGGCACCAGCCAAGGACAATACAGGCGGTAAACCTTAAACCCCTACCCAGATCTAGACAATGGACAGAACACTCTCCACAGTAAAGTGGAGAGTGGGATATTACTTTCTCACATACTCTGGTGCCTCACCTTTGACCATGTCCCCTGGAGGGGGAGACCTGGTGGCACTCAGAGGAAGGACAGCAGGTTACCAAGAAGAGACTTGATACCCTATGAACGTATACAGGGGGAGGTAATCCCCCTCAAGAACAGTCATAGGGGAGGGGAATAAGGGGAAAATGGGATGGAGGGAAGAATGGGAGGATACAAGGGATGGGATAACCATTGAGATGTAACAAGAATAAATTAATAAAGTAAAAAAAAATATTAAAAAAAGAAAAGAAAAAAAATCATGAAATGATTTTTAAGGAAAACATATATACTTGAAAAGTATTTTATTAAGTGACAAAAATAAAACCCAAAATCCTGTACATTAACCTACATATTTGGATCATAGTCTAAAATTTAGAAAGGGGATACCAAAAGAAGGTAATATCAGGTGATGAAAAAGATGAAGTATAGTGATGAAAGAGATTACAAAGCTAATTTTTGTTTATCTTCAAATCTATCATAGTTTTTATTTCTCAGCTCCTACAAGATCCTGCACACTTCCCTGCCCACCCAACTTTATATTCTCTCTCTCTCTCTCTCTCTCTCTCTCTCTCTCTCTCTCTCTCTCTCTCTCTCTCTCTCCCTTTCCCCTCACTCTCTCTCATACACAACAACAACAACAACAACAACAACAACAACAACACAGGAATCAACAATTGTTGGTCACTGATATCTTTTAATACCAATGGTCTCAATTTCTCAATTAAGAAAAAAACAAAAACACAGCCCAACAGAGCTGATATGAAAACAGGACCCATCCTTCTGATACATCCATAAAACAGAACTCAACATCAAGGATAGACATTACCTTAGGGTAAAATGTTGGGAAAAGATATTCTAAGCAAATAGACTTAAGAAACAAGCTGGTATAGCCATTTAATATCTAACAAAATAGACTTTGAACCAAAACTAATCACAAGAGTTAGAGAATAATACTACATACTCATCATCATACTAAGATGATGTTTCAATTTTTAACATCTATGCCCCAAACACAGGGTTTCCAAGTTCATAATATAAACACTACCACAGTTTAAATCACATATTGATCTTCACACACTGATAGTGGGACACTTCAATAACTCATATCACCATTGGACATATCACCCAAACAAAAACTAAACAGAGAAATACTGGACCTAATAGACATAAACCAAATGAACCTAATAGATATGTAGAAAACATTTCACCTAAACACAAAAGAACAAGCCTTCTTGTCTGCACCTCATAGAACTTTCTCCAAAATTGGCCACATACTCAGACAGAAAACAAATCTTAACAGATATAAGAAAATTGAAACAATTTCCTGCAACTTCTTACACTACCATGGATTAAAGCTGGATATCAACAAAAACAACAGAAAGCTTACAACTCATGGAAACAGAACAACTCTCTACTGGATAAAAATAGGTCAAGACAGAAATTAAAGACTTTCTAGAATGCAATGAAAATGAATACATCACATACCCAAAATTATGGGACACAATGAAAGCTATGCTAAGAGGAAAGTCCATAGCATTAAGGGCCTACATAAAGAAATTGAAGAGATCTATACAATCAACTTAACAGTGCGCCTCAAAGCTTGTTACCTAAACTACATAAAGAATCAAATGAATGAAAATTGCAGACTATGATCCCTTATAAACACTGATGCAAAAAATTCTCAATAAAGCACTTGCAAACTGAATCTAAGAACACATCAAAAAGATCATCCACCATGATCAAGTAGGCTTTATCCCAGAGATGCAGAGATGGTTCAATATATTATAATCAGCAAATATAATTCACCATATAAAAAACTGAAAGAAAAAAGTACACAATAATTTCATTAGCTGAAGATAAAGCCTTTGACAAAATCCAACCTCCATTTATGATAAACGTCTTGGGGAGATAATGGATAGAAGGGACATTTCTAAACACAATAAAGACAATTTATAGCAAGCCTAGAGCCAAGGCAGAAACACAGGCTGGGGAAAAAAATCATATTCAATAAATGGTCCTGTTCGAACTGGATGTCTGCATGTAGTCAAATGCAAATAGATTCAAACTTATCACCCTGCAAGAAACTTAAGTCCAAGTGAATCAAATACCTCAACATAAAGCCAGATACACTAAACCTGATAAAATAGAATGTGGAGAATAGTCTTGATTCAATTTATTAGCCTTGAATACATTGGCACAGGAGATAACTTTCTTAATAGGCACTACAATCAAAAATTAATAAATGGGACCTCATGAAACTGAATAGCTTCCTTAAGGCAAAGGACATGACCAATCAGACAAATTGTTAACCTACAAAATGAGAAAAGATTTTTACTAACTCCACATCCGATAGATAGCCAAAATATATAAAGAACTCAAGAATAAATATTTAAAAACCAAATAATTTAATAAAAATGAGATTCAGATATAAACAGAGAATTATCAATAAAGGAATTGCAAATTGCTAAGAAAAACTTAAGGAAATATTCAGCATCCTTAGCCACTAGGAAAATACAAATCAAAAAACTACTTTGAGATCCCATCTTCCACCTGTCAGAATTGCTATACTCATGCTAGCAATGACGTGGAGCAAGGAGAACACGCCTCCATTGCTGATAGGACTGCAAACTTGTACAGACACTATGGAAATCAGTATAGCAGTTCCTCGGGAAGTGCAAAAGTGATCTACCTCAAAACCCAACTGTGCTACTCTTGGTCATATATCCAAGGGATATGCTATCTTATCACAAGGACACTCATCAACCATGTTCATTGTGGCATTGTTCATAATATCCAGAAACTGGAAACAATCTAGCTGTCCCTCAACAGAAGAATAGATAAAGAAAGTGTGGTACATTTATGCAATGGAGTATTGCTTAGCAGTTTAAAAAAAATGACATCAGGAAATTTGCAGACAAATGGATGGAACTGGAAAAAAATTATCCTGAGTGAAACCAAAAGGAAAGATCTACTTATCTACATATATATGTAGATGCGTGTATGTGTGTGTGTGTGTGTGTGTGTGTGTGTGTGTGTGTGTGTATACTTATAAGAGGGTATTAGACAATAAGTAAATGATAACCAAGCTACAATCTGTAGACCCTGAGAGGTTACATAAAAAGGAGGGGTGTGGGGACACATGACTCCCTCATGGGAGGGGAAGTAGATTTTATGGGTGGATTTGGGGCAGGTGGGGAGAGGAGCGTGCAAGACAGTTGGGAGGAAATTTGGGAGGGGAGAATGCAGGAAAGTTGAAAATGGGTGGCATTTGGGGAAAATATCGAAATCCAGTAGAGTAGAAACTGCGTGGAATCTATAAAGACGATCCTAATGAGGACTCCTAGTAATGGGGAATATGAACTCTTACCTGGCCATCTCTTGTAGCCAGGCAAGACTTCCAGTGGCAGGTCTGGGTTGCATTCAAGGGAGTTGTTAGCCAAGGGGACCCCATGAGAATCCTCAAAACAACCCAGGTTGTTGTTTAGACAGAAAAAAAAAAGGTTGCTATCTGCAAACTTACAACCAAGCCTCATTACCAAAGGCAACCCCCAAACAACTCATTAAACACTGAGGAGTCAAGCTGGTGCTTACATGGAGCCCTTCCATGTAGTAGTCTCTTTGGGGTGGGAGGGCACTCTGCAGTCTACAGAAAGAGAAACATGGACATCAACTAATTCATAAAACCTTTGAACTACCATCTATCCCACCTGAAAAATATGCTAAGGCTATGGTGGCACAGAAGTTGTGGGAGTAACCAACCAACATCTTATTTGACTATGCCCACTCCACAAGAAGGATCCTATAATCAACATTTCTTGGGTAACTAAGAAACAAAGACTAGATCGCCCAGAGGCGTAGGGTAAAGCCAAGCACTACTGGCCTTTAAAAAGCCAATAGAATGATTCGTAATAATATTCTGCTATATTCCTAGAACAGTGCCTTATCTAGTCATCATCAGAGAACCTTCCTCCAGCAGCATATGGGAACAGATGCATAGACCAAGGAAGAGGAGACAGAAAAATTATAAGGATCAGAGGAGATCAAGGGCACCAGGAGAACCAGACCCTCTGAATCAACTAAGCAAGACACATATGAGCTTACAAGGAATGAAGCAGCAAGCACAGGGCATCCATACATGGGTCTGTGTCAGCTCCTCTGCATATGTATTAGAGCTATTTGCTTAGTATTTTTATGGCACTCCTGACTATGTGAACTAGTGGGCCTCTGACTCTTGTGCCTGTTCTTGCGACTCTTTTCCTCCTGTTTGGTTGCTGTGCCCAGCTTTGATTCATAGTTTTTGCTTCATCTTATTATATTTTACTTTATCATGTTTAGTTGTCATCTCATTAAAAAGTCTGTCTTTTCTAATGAGGAACAGAAAAGGAGTGGATCTGAAGGGGGTGGGAGTATGAACTGAGAAGGAAGAGAAACTATAATCAGGATAGATTATACAAGAAAAGAATCTATTTTCAGTGAAAGGAAAATATGAAAAATTATATCCCATATACATTGTTAAACTTTCAAAATTCAGGACAGTACACAAAAAAGTTCAATGGTAAAGTGTTACTTCTGAGCCGACAGTAAGTTGCCAATAAGTTCATCTCTATTTATACCATAAAAAATGTATTTTCTATAATACATGGGCCTGACCTGAGGCCCATGAGCTGCATAAATTCCATTATAACTATGAATGTGGTCTAATATATTTTTAAATGGTAAATCATGTCACAATGTCAAAAGGTTGGATTCTCAGAAACTCTTTTAAAACCTCAGTATCATGAATGGGCTTAAGGCTCCTGTGAGATGGGATTCAACCTGGTGTAATTACTGGGACCAAGAATCTGTGGGTAGATAGACCATGGGCCTTAGGGGAGAATATGGTATTGCTATTCTGCTGAACAGACACAATATTAAACATTTTTTAGTGAGCTGTTTTTAATGCCCATATCTTAGTGCATCTCTCAACCCTCACTGGATAACCTTCACCTTGTAGTAGATGAAAATGAACACAAAGATGCACAACTGATCAATATGAAGAGAATAAGAAACTGTGGTGTACTCAGCCTTAAGTAGGACAAACATTTCATACTCTTTCCCCAATGTTGCGAGGCCATTTCAGAAGAAAGGGCAGAAAGATTGTAAGAAGCAGAGGTGGGGATGACTACAAGGAAACCATGTTTTCTGTACACAACAGAAGAAGTCACATATATGAACCCACAGTGACTGCAACAACACTCATAAGACTTCAGAAGCTCAAGGGGGTAGTGAGGGGCTGTTGGCAATTGATGGCCTCTGGGAAAAGGACCGTCAGTTTTCTTTAAGGGTGTGGCCCCTGATAAGGTCAGCCACATCCCAGTGGATGGCCACATATACAGGAATATGCGGGCAGCACAATTGGAGTGGACGGGCTAAGAGAGAGAATGAGAACTCGAAGTTCAGTGGTGTCTATGTCTAAATGTGACAAGGATAATAAAATGCATTTTTAATTTAAAAAAGACATTCATTGCCATAATGTATAGAAAAGTTAAAGAAAAAAAAGGGGAGGTTTCAGTCTATTGAAGATTTCATGTACTGTAATAGACGTCCTTACTTTAAGGCACTTGCCATTGACTGTGAACAAAAGGATGTGCTCATTTGGAACTAAGCACTACAGCACAGCCAGTAGGTACATGAGGCCAGAGAGCTGAGACTAAGCCAGAAGTAAAATGTACATGAAAGTGTCAAGAAACCACAAATCTTGATTTGTTTACTCCTAAAGCCTGTGTCTGCCTCCTGTCGCATTACACAGTAAACTAAAATGACTGGCAAGCACGGAGCCAAACCTTTAAAAGCTGATTTGGATACTGTTCTCTTGGTTGCTAGGCTAACTGACCCTACCAATGAGTAAGCGATCTACCTTAGTCACACAACTGATAAATGTTATAGTTACTACTGCTTCCTGGCCAAACTTCAGTGACTATAAATTGTTGGCATACCTAAACAAATGGGAGGAAAAGGGGAGGGAGGAACTGGAGCTGGCAGAAAGAGACAGAGTGGGCAAGGATAGAAAACGGGACCTCATTTTCCTGGAGAGGCAATTGAGAGGCTCAATCCAGCATTCTCATTTCATTTAGCCTTTTGCTGAGCAGATTGTCCAAGCAGGCCTACACACCAAAGTCATTCCTCCCTGCCCCCACCGCCATCCCCCCACCACCTCTGTGCCACTCTCTGCCTTGTTTTCCCCTCCTGCCACCTCTTTCGGTTTCTTATTGCCTAGTGACATTACTCCTTGTGACTAGTGCTCCTTTGCTCTTAACCACAACAACCTTTAACTGGGCCAACCCTGTCATGCTCCAAGGCACAGATCAAAGCTCTGAGGGAAGGCTAAACATACTCCTTACTTGAGGTCCTGTAGTATACATGCTCTAAATAATTAAGATATTGAATTTTAATTAAGTTTATGAGTCCCTATGACTCTCACTGCTTGGGGTTGTATTTCAGCTCTACAATCTACCAATTACATGTTGTATTAATCAGGATAGGCCATGCTAATATAGAAACAGTAATTTAACTGGAAAAATCAATGACTTAACCCAACAAAAATAATTGCCTCTTGTATTTGCCTTTCACTCTTCAAAACTGTGGCTATTCCATTCAATGTGGGGTAACCAGAATCGACAGAGAAAAGAACCAATAGTAAAATGACAGCTCCTAACACGGCCTCTGCCAGAAAGGATGCCCATCATTTCCGTTCTAGTCACATGACTTTATTTGCCCATGAAAGAGAGAGCCACATTTGGCAAGCATAGTGTGTCAAGTTGAGTAATGGCTCCATATTAATCCCTGAAATCTGTCAATGCCATCATAAGTAAAAAGGGGGGAGGGATCTTTGAAGATGTGGTTTAATTAATTTAATTAATTAATTAATTAATTGAGACAGAAAAAGAATCTGGATTATCATTTAAGGTGGGCGCTAAATGTAGTCACATCCATCCTCTTACTTATAGAAGAATGGGTGACTCTGGGCAGCTACATCACTGAAAATACTACCCTGGCAGAGGTTATGGTTCATAATACCTACATCCCTGGAGTGCCTTGCCCAACTCTCAGGCAGCTTCAGTGAAGAATCTCCCCATTCCCAGGAATTGCTCACTGCTACAACCTGGGGAAGGCCTATGAGTCTTTCTCAGCTTCCTTAGCCTTATATACGCTTCATCAGCTTCCAAGTTCATTAGTTTCCTGAGTCCTACCTAGGAGTCCCTCTCCTCGCTATATGAGTGAATGCTTCACTTCTGTGGAAACAGTCACACAACAGTTCCCCAGTGGTCCACATGGCAAGGTCTTACTTACTTCCAAGAGTGATGATGCACTGGGAGGTAGTGGAGAATTTTAAGAAGTAGGGTATGACACTGGAGGTGTCTCCTGAAGGGAGACAATGAGATTCACTCTCTTTCTTCTACGCTCTCCTCCACCCCCAATTCTTCCTCTTAGGCCTGAGCGGTTTAGTCCATCACATACTCACATGTTGATAGTCTACTTTGCCACAGGTGTCCAAGCAACAGAATCAACTTACTGTGGTGTAGGATGCCAAGATAAGCTTCCACGTGTTGCAAGTCAGTCACCTCAGGTATGTATTGTAATGTGAAGCTGACTGACAACATTCCTTACATTTCTAAGATTTATAAGATGATACAGAGAAAATAGGTGCCGTTTTCTTTTCCATAAAAGGAAATATTACATTCAAGGAAATTTTATCTATTCATTTTAAAGTAACCTAGAGAACTGAAAAAGTCAACAAAGCTAAATGGACATTCTGAGATGAAGGGAAATAGGATTTCAAAAACAGGCCATAGACTTGTACACACGCAATGGTTGCCTGTGAGTCGCTTGGCTGTAAACCATAGAAAACACAAAAAGTAATTTGCTAGTTTGGTGATGGGTGGAGCTGGTAGCTACAGATCTACATGGGTTCTGCAGAGCTATTCTATCACATCCTGCCCTTCAAACAGCAGTGAGTGGTAGCCAGAACTCAGTTGGGAAAACATACAGAACACTGAGGGTTCTTGCTAATCAACAGGGAGAAACTACACAGGGAAAACACAGGTACAACTCAAGCATCTTTGGTTAAGGTGATAGACCCTGAAAGAGACTAAGATTTGGATATGACCAAAAATGTATGTTCACTTAGGAACAAGGGCCTAAATCTGAGGATCGATAGGGAATCAAAGGTTCAGGTTGATGGATTTATAGAATTCATATCAAAAGAAGGAAAAGTCAGTTTAGTTTACTATTGCCTATTTCTCTCCTCTCTACTTGAAGTAACTACCCGGCAATGGAAGGAAGCTCTGCACATCTTTCTGATAGCCTGCTTGCAACTACTCATATACTTCACTGTGGTTTGTGTAGGGAAACATACTAAAAGAAAGCACTTCAGAGAAGAAGAAAACACTGATCCCTTAGCTCTATAAACAATAAATAAATAAATCCTACCCTTTGATTCTCAGATTATATATCAGAAGTTACAGCTTTGCAAAGATATTCAAAGCAGGAAGGATTTGAAATGAACTTTAAGATGCATGTATCCAACAAAGTAATATAAGAAGAAAACAAGTTTAAGTTAATAAAAATCAAATTACATTCTCTAACATACTTGCTGAAGGTCCTCATTTATGACAGCAACTTCTTACATACAATCTTTTTTATGACACTTGGCTCTAACAGCCCAGAGCAATGCACTCAACAACAACAGGACAAGGACAGGCTCAGAAACTTAAAACACGTCTTTCCACCTGAAAATGTCTATAAGAGATGGTGAGAAAGTGGAGATAAATAGCCTGGGAAAGAATACAAGTAAAATATTTTAACGAGTTTTTAAATTATTGTGTGTGTCATTGCTAACAGAAGAAAGCTGAAGCTAGTATTGAAAACAGCCCACTTGAGGTCATTCTTCCTTCAATAGAAATGCTGCCTGTCTCTGTTGCCACACAGCTCTGCTTGAAATGTTAATTGAATGTTTTTATGCCTAGAAAGCTGTGAATAATGGCAGCAAGGACAGTAAATAATAATTCAAGGTCCTTTGTAAATCTCAACTTCAAGTAAACAACAACACTGGAACTTCCGACTAGAAAGTGACAAACTGAAATTGTCTAGTATTTCCACTAAATATAACCCAGAAGCACACTGGTACCAGAAGGGAGAGAGGTGGACAAAAAGAAAAGCACTTCATCCTTTAAGAGAAGCACATCAATTTGATTTTTTTTCTGCTGTTGCTGTAGGAACCATCTTTGACAGAGCCAAAGGCCATGGCACACAGGAGAGTTGCAAAGAAGCAGCCTTGACCTCCCATCTGGCCAGGTGCTGACCTCCATCCTACCCAGGATAAGTTCCATCCTGTCACATAGACTTGATGTTGGGTCACATGGAAGATTCGTCAAATAGAAAAGTGAACAGAACATTAGTCCAAGTGTCTGAAGACCTGTAATGTCATCCGCATTCCACCACTAACAGCTGTGGGACCTTGGGTAGTGGCCAAACTTCACCTGTTAAAGGAAAAAGACACCACAGGGGTCCAGTACACAAGGAAGATGTTGGACTCCAAGGGCCACAGTCTCTGTCTTCCTACTCAGGTTTTATTGCAGCTGAGAAGCAGCTCAGATATCACACAAGGAGAGTCATGCTTCCATAAAACTTCTCAAAAACAGTAGCAGACAAATTTACTCCAAAGGCTATCGCTTGATATTTCCTGAAGTAGACAGCCTCAGATTGCCCCCAGCTCTAAAATCCTGTGGATCTATAGCTCTGAAAATGAATGATGACATGTGAGCTACATTTTCCAGACAAGTGTAACTGCCAACCCTCATCAAAGAAGTCTCTCCTTAGAGCAAATGGAGATCATCACAGAAAACCACCACTGGAAACAATACGGAGAGGCTGGAGCAAGGAAAGGAAAGCATAGGAGTGATGCAATACTGTATCAATGAGAAACCAATTTAAAAAATACCACAGGAGGCAATAAAGCAAGCAAATAAAAAAGAAAGGGTGGAGAAAGAAAGAAAGAAAGAAAGAAAGAAAGAAAGAAAGAAAGAAAGAAAGAAAGAAAGAGTAAGACTTAGCAAATAGTCTTTAGCTGCTCCCAAAGCTCCTGCAGATGGATCCAGTAAGGCTTCAGCATAATACAGAAGAATATTTGGCAATCTCTGGAATTATCAAGCCACCTGCCTGTAACCAACACATTGAGATAAGAAATATTCAAGTCATCAGCAAAGAGAAATAACAAAATTGTCATCATATGTAGGACATAATGACCATCTATGTTCAAATACGAAAAGAGAGAGACGGTGAGGGAAGGCACGTTTTACAAATAATCAACATATATGGTAGCCAACTCATTCCTCCAAGATCTACTCTGCGTTCCTCCAGTTCTGCACTGTGTTCAGGGGAAGGATATGACACAATTGTCTTGGCCCCTATGGCTATATACATTCAGCCAATGGAAGTGTGTGTGTGTGTGTGTGTGTGTGTGTGTGTGTGTGTGTGTGTGTGTACATTCACCAGTATATTCAGAAAAGACCTTCTAGTTAGACATGTATTTTAAATATATGTCTTTACATACAAATAATATTTTAAAATGCACAAGACACTGGAACTTGAAGTTTATAAAAGTATAAATGTATGGCTTCATTACAAATGAAGGTAGACAAAATGGAAAATGTCCTACATATGAGTGTGGCCAAAGGTAAAGAGATAGTCAATATGTAAGATTTACAAGGCTGGAGAACAAATCTCATGAACTATAGAGACGCTCTGGGAAAGACTGTTGACTGTGCATTAATTCTGTACCTATGAACACCCTATCTGCAGTCATTCTCATGCTTGCTAAACACGCAATAGGAAGCTGATCTGTGTGCCTTGGTTGACATGCATCAGTCACGATAACCTAAAACAAGATGCAACCCAAATGTGCATCAATCATAAAACTGACAACTAATTACATACTTATACAATACAGTAGCTTGTGTGTAGCTGTGAAGTTACTTTCACAATAGCTGATAAAATGCTGTTTCGTAAAACAATGTGAATTGTTTTCACAGTAAAGTCAAGCAACAGATGGCTCTCTGTATCTGGTATTGTGAGGCCTGTGTAACCCCATTTCTGAAAAGGAAACTCCATTCTTAAGGGAAAGTTGCCTGGACATGAACTCCAGTTTCAGAAAGCCCATAAGAATGTGCTTCGATCAACTCACCTCTGATAATGTTTGATCATCACTCCTAGCAACAAACAGGCAATCGGGGAAGCAGAATGCCTGTTCTGAGAAAGATAGGGTTTGCTTATCTACCAGTTTGAAAAGTTCCTAACTCCTTACCAGAGTCCGTAGCCTCAAGAACACCTACTAGTTTGGGCTGGTTTGAACCAGTTTAGAGAGGCCCTAGCCCCAGACCAGAGAAGTAACCAATCCCAGATGTACTCCTGCTCTTGTCCCTGATCTGTGCCAATAGAAGTAAAGATTACCTAACCCACCTGGGAACTCCCCTTTCTGGCCTTTAAAAGAGGCCTGCATGTTCCCCTCAGGGTCATCGCCATTTTGTTTGAGCAGTCAATCCTAGCATGCTGGAATAAAGGTTCTTTGCTTTTACATATGACTTCGGACTGCTGGTGGTTTGGGGGTTCCTCCTGATCTGAGCATAACAACATGTTCATCACTCTAGGTCCACTCTACCCTAATTTGCCTTACTCTGTGCCTGCAGGAAGGTTACCGTGCCCTTCTTACATTCTGGCTTCTGGTCAGTGATAGCCAACAAGAGGCAAACCACAGGATGAGCAATAGCTCATGCCCGCGTGTGCTTTCAAGTACTGTGATAAATACCACGACCAAGAGCAACTTGTGGAAGAAAGGGTTTATGTCATCTTACAGCTTACAGTCCATCATGAAGAGAAGCCAAAAGCAGGAAGCCAGAGGCAGGAAGTGATGCAGAAGCCGTAATGGAGCTCTGCCTACTGGCTTAAATATCATGGCTTGTTCAGCCTGATGTCCTATACAATTCAGGGGTGGTACTGCCCACAGTGGGTTAGGCTCTCTAACATCAATCATTAATTAATCAGTAGTCAAAATGTTCCACAGACTTACCTACAGACCAGTCTAATGGAGGCCTTTTCTCCACTGAGGTTCCCTCTTCCCAGATGGCTCTACCTTGGGTCAGTTGAGACAATGACAACAATACAATGGACCTCTTCTGCCTCTGCCATCCACAATACTCACAGCATGTTTCATAGGCTCAGACCAACTTTACAGCACACTTGCTGCTGTCCTTGTAGGTGTCCCACAATCCTGGCATCTTCAATTGGCTGGGGGGGGGGGTCTCCACAGCAACTGAAGCCTCATCTGCAACAATAGCCTCTCTTCGGGGACTCTGACTTGCCTCATGGTCCCAAGCTTCAGCTTCTGTCCACGGCTCTTTCGGTCCTGGGACTTCCCCCAAAACTAAAACCAGTACCATCTAGAAGACTCTTTCACATGGCTAAGTTTGTCCGCCAACACAAGATGCAGACTTGGCCACCTCTGGATCGCAGTTTCTGTGTATTGACCCTGAGCAAATATTCTCAGAAGATTACACCTAGTGATACTGCTCTCTTCTAATCACAGTTGATCTCTCAGCTCCAGCTAACCAGAAACCATGGATTCTCCATTTAAAGTATCACACGAATGGCTCCCTCTGAAACATCATACACCAGGCCTCCATCGTTCACACTGCTCTCAACATGATATTCCAAGTCCCTTGAACAGTTTCTTAAGCTCTGAACTCAACAGCTTTTCCAACCCAAATGTCCAAAACCTCTCAGAATCCTCCCATAACAGCACAGCCAGGTCTGCCACAGAAATAGACACTCACTGATAACAACTTCTATCCTCCTTTCCTTTCTGTTGATGTGATGAACACCATGACCAAAAGCAGCTTGTCTTATTGAAGTCCATCATGAAGAGAAGTCAGGGCGGGAACTCAAGGCAGGAACCTGGAAGCAGGTACAGAGACACTGTGGAGGAGCATTGATCACTCGCTTGCTCTTCGTGGCTTATGACTCCCTCAGCTTGTTTTCTTTCTTTTTTTTTTTTTAAGATAATTTTTCAATAAGCCTTTTAACATTAGTTGGCTTTTTTAAGTATTTTATTTTTTATTGAAGAGACAAATAGAAAACTTAACATAAATAAATATTTTTATGAGTTTGAAACATTAACTCATATATACATAGTGCAATATGGTGCCTTTTGTTGGGTAGTAACACATATTTGAAACAAGGTTGTCAGATATAATTATGACTTACATAATTCTAAGAAGGATTTTTCTGGTGAATTTTTAAATTTTTAAAATTTTTTTATAATTTATTCAGATTACATCCTAATTGTTATCCTATCACTTGTATCTTCCCATTGTCCCCCTCCCTCTTTTCTAATAAAACCCAGAACCACCTTCCCCTGGGTGGTATCACCCACAGTAAGATGGGCCCACTCATATCAATCATTAGTCAAGAAAATGCCTCAGGGACTTGAGTACAGGCCAGTCTGTGTTGCCTTTTCAGACTATGGCCGGTTGTGGCTGCATTCTCTATGGCACCTCTCTACAGCAACAGCGAGCTGGCTCCACATCTTTTCCCTCCTCTAGACCCTTCAGGTGTGGCATAGTGAAGACTCCCCACTCCTCACTGTGGGGAGCCAGGGAGTCCTCCAATATCCCTTCTTGATCCTTCATCTTGGTCTTTAATCTTTTAATCTTGCTCACAACTTGTCTGTGATCCCCATAAACCCTTTGATCCTTTGCTACTATTCCTGCCAGGAATCTGAGCCACACAAAGCCAGGCCCAACCTTTACAAACCACACACAACACACACACACACACACACACACACAAATATATATATATATATATATATGCATATATATATACAGAAAATTATAGTTTTGGAGAATTCATGCAAAAGTAAAGAAAATACAGAGAAAAGGAAGAAACTACCATGCAAATCAGATAGTGGGGTGGTGGGGAGGGGGCTGGGGTCCTCTCCTGCAATAACCTCTCTGCTTACCTTGATGATAGGATGTGATCATTTGTTTTATAATATTCTCTAAACTGAACTTTTACATCTCAGGCAATTTGTCTCATTCTTGCTATTTTTAACCATAAAATGCCTCCAAAAATATAATAGGAAGGGATTGTTTTTGATTGCTGCATCCCATTAAATGCGCTTCTGTTTTAAGAATATAAAGATCAGGTGCATGATTTAATCAGCCATGCAATTTGGGGCAAAAAACTCAGAAATCAGGAACAATAGAATCTTCTTTCCCCTAATTGCATCAAGGTGTTTCCAGGCAATTAGTTTCCCAGCCTCCAGTCAGTGTGCCTGTGAGACAGAGAGATGGAGCAGAAATGCCAGAGGAACACTGGCGGGGCACAGCTGAAAAGAACGTTCCAAAGGGAACTGGAACCTGCCATGGCAAGTTGCCTCAGACTTATAATCCCAATACTGGGGAAGCTGAGACAGGAGCATCTCATAAGTTTGAGGCCAATCTAGGCAACAAGAACGTGACTCAAGAAAACAGGAGATGGAGAGAGCTAGGAAGAAATCTAAGTTGATAAAGTGCTTACAAACACCAGTACACATACGCGCGTGCGCACATGCACTCTCTCTCTCTCTCTCTCTCTCTCTCTCTCTCTCTCTCTCTCTCTCTCTCTCTCTCTCTCTCTCTTTCACACACACACACACACACACACACACACACACACACACACACACATGAGGGGGAGCAGTAAAGGCAGAAGTGATGGTGTGAACCTACAATCTCAGCACTGGGGAGGCAGAAATAGAGGAATCCACAAGGCTTGCCAGCCAGCCTTACCTGCCCTTCCAGACCCAGACCACTGAGGAAATTTGTCTCAGAAACAGAGGACCTGCAGGACCAGCAGCCTCTTCAGAGTTGAGCGCTTCTGTTTTTTTAGTTGCCCTGCACTCTTTCTTGAAATGGCTGTTAAGACATGATAAGTTACATTGCATTTATTTTATATTATTGGTTGAAATAAAATTTAACTGACTTTGGAATAAAAAGGGGAATGGCACCTGCATTGCCCTCTGCTTACTTCCCCCATTGGTGCACCCGCATACAAGCACACAGGTCTACAAAAAAAAAAAAAACTTAAAAAAAAACAGAGGTGGACACCTGTAATACCAGCACTTGGGAGGCAGAGTCAGGCAGAGCTCTGTGAGCCCAAAGCCAGCCTGGTCTACAAAGAGAGTCCAGGACAGCCAAGGTTACACAGAGAAACCCTGTCTCAAAAAAAAAACAAAAACAAAAACAAAACAGAAAACACAGAGGTGGAAGAGAAGAAATATATAAATCAGAAATACACCAAAACCAAGCCAGTTTTAGTATTACTAAGGCAACTGTATTCAAAAATTGAAGATTATAAACACTCAAATATCTGGACTGGAGTCATTAACAGAAAGGTGACTTCATTTATAGTCTTGTAGCTCCTAGCTTCCTGATAATTCTTAAGAATCCTTAATAAGATGAGGAGGCAATAAATTTAAAAAACGTCAGTTTGTCCATAACTATACAAGAAAGTTGTTTTAAAAGGGGGGTGTTAAGTGAATATAACCTATATTAAGTGTGCTTCCTTGGAGTCTCGTGTAGTCTCTGTTCAAGTTAAAAGTAAAACCCAAAATACTAAGGGGAATAAACACAGTTCCAAGGGATGGATGGAGAATGTTTCATGTAGCCACTGAAATGATTTGTTGGACAACTGAGTGACCTACCATGTGGAATTACAAAACATAGCCAAGCTCCACTAGCTGCGTGTGTTCACTTCAGACAAACCGAGTTGCAGAAATTAGGCACTTGGGCAATGAGTGACATTCAAATGCTATTGTGATAGCCTAATGAGCCAAGAAACGAAAGGACATAAAATTCAGAAAAGAACTCGATCTTGAAAATTGCCCATTAGCCCACAAACACATTTTGAAGTTAACAAAACAGCCCACATTAGAAAAGCTTCATTGTCGTATAAAGGATAGCTCAGAGCTCTGTTGGATGAGAAAGCCTGCAGTATATACTTAAGGTACTTAGTCTGCTCCAGACTTTTCTAATTAATACAGGGTATCACAGGAAGAATCATTTTCTGCATATAAATATCTAGCCATATTTCCTTAGTACTTTCAAGAACATAAAATTACATACTAGATTTTGGAAAAAAAATTTTTTTGGTTTTTCAAGATAGGGTTTCCTGGCAATGAATTTCTACTTCAAATGTCTATTTTCTTTTAACTGTTTTGTATATGTCTATATTTAAATGTTATATTATATTTACTTTAAGGATTTGTCTATATTTGCACGTGTTAAAAACTCAGTGTACAAGAAAATGTATGCCTAACATGTTGCCATTTCATTAAGCCAAGTAGGACTTCTAGTGGAGTGAGTGGGACACCAACCCACCCATAAAGCCTTCAACCCAAAGTTTGCCCCACCTACAAGAAGTGTAGGGATAAAGATGGAGCAGAGATTGAGGGAATGACAAGCCAATGACTGGCCCAACTTGAGATCCACCCAATGGGAGAAAGCCAACTCCTGACACTATTAATGAAACTGTGCTTTGCTTGCAGACAGGAGCCTAGCACAACTGTCTTCTGAGAGGCTTCATCCAAGAGCTAATGGAAACATGCAGAGACCCACAGCATGGGCTGAGCTCAGAGAGTTTTGTGAAAGACTTGGAGGAAGGAATGAGGGAGCTTCAATGGTCAAGGACATCACAAGAAGACCTACAGAAGAAAGTGGGTCTGTGTCAGTGCATAGAGACTGAACCACCAACCAAAGAGCATTCATAGGCTAGAACTAGACCCCCTACATATATGTAGCATATGTGTAGCCTGTTTAACATGTGGATGCCCTAACAATTGGAGTAGGGGCTGTCTCTGACTCTATTGCCTCCCTTTGGATCCCTCTCCACTAGATGAGCTGCCTTCTGGCCTCAATGGGAGGGGGTGTAGTTAGTCCTGCTATGACTGGAGGTACCAGGATAAATTAGTACCCCTTGGTGGTCTCCCTTTGATAGGGAAGGGGAAGGTGGCATGAGAGTAGCAATGAGAGGCAAGAAGGGACTGAGATCAGGCTGTAAATTGATTAAATAAGCAAACAAACTAATAAATAGAAACATTTTCTCTTGTGCCTTGTGGAGGTTTGGGTGAAAATGGCCTGCATTGGCCCTTAGGGAGTGGAATTATTAGGAGGTGTGGTCTTGTTGGATTGGCCTTTTTGGAGAAAATGTGTCACTGGGATTGTAGGCTTTGAGGGTTAAGAAGCTCAAGCCAGGCTCCGTGACTCATTCATTCTGCCCAGAGATCCAGACATAGAACTCTCAGCTCCCTCTCCAGCACCATGTCTGCCTGTGTGCCGCCATGCTTCCTGCCATGACTAAACCTCTGAACTTGTAATCCAGCCCTAATTAAATGTTTTCCATTATAAGAGTTGACATGGTCCTTATGTCTCTTCACAGCAACAGAAATCCTAACTAGGATACAATCTTCTTCCCCAGGCATCCAGCTCCATTTTCATAAGCAACTATTATTATTGACAAGAGTCAACTCAGAATATCTCACTCTCGTCTCTCCTTCCTCATGGTGAGTAGTAATAGTGAAAGGACTTCACTTATGTCTTCATAAATTCTTTAAAGAACAAAGTAGCTCAGAGACACCTGCAAGTTTGGACTTTAAAACCAGCTTGAGACTCTGAACGTCCCATCAGAGGACAAAGGCTCATCAAACTCATTAGTGTGTGTGTTCATCATCAACAAGCATGATACAGAGATAAGGTCTTCCTCACACTTCGAACTTCCTTGGACATTGAACTGCACTTCCTGCCTTAGGAGGCCTTTTCTTCCCTACAGGCTGAACCTATCTTCCCTGTGTCAGCCTATTGACAACCACTGTTTCCTAGTGCCCTGTTAACTGATGATCACCAGTAGATAGTATACAAAGTTCTACAGAATCAACATTTGTCATTACAGTTGCTCTAAGCATATGTATCAGTGTCTGAGATTTTACTCATCTTGTATGACACAAAACAGCATCTTATTATGTGACACAAAGACTATATATGCTGCCAAATGTATTGGTTTTTTTGGCATGATAGTATTCATTTTACCTCAAAGTAAAGGTGCACAAGGAAAGGGGAGTGATAGAGTAAAGTATAAGTATTAAATTTTCAAATTACATATTCCAATGCACACAGAAGCATAATTACATCAAAATTCGACTCAGAGTACATGCCATTTCTTCCAACAAGATGGGTTCTACAGACAGGCTACCTATACTAGGTTAAGGGCCTAAGGAAGTCATTGCTGAAGGGTGGTTCTCAAAATTGAAGACACGAAGGTAAACAGAGAGTCTCATAGGATGAAGATCAAATTAGTTCTTTCCTCTGGGATACAAAATAAAGATTGAGGGTTTATTTTACCTTTTCTTAGCCTATCTGAAATTTTTCATGAGTAAATAGTTTATGCTTCTGTGACAAAAAAAAATTTTCAAGCAGCCTAGGAAGCTACTGTTCCTATGTACAGACAGCAAAACTGAAGCAGTGATGGTTGGGGTGACTTTCCCCCCTGTTCCCCAGTGATTTGGTACAAAGTGGAATTTCAAATAGAGTCCCTCTAGTTCCTAGGTTTTCTTATTCCATCAACTTCTCCTTCCTCTAAGGATGCTACAACCTCGAAGCGTCTCCTGGAGACACCTCTGAGGTTAACGCCTCAGAGAAACATATCAAACATAATGACTTTGATGGACACCACTTCTACCAGTCTATGTGTCTTAGCTCGTGCTCACAGAAGTGTCTGGCTTTCTCACTGGTTCTAGTTTCTAACAATACAGTAGGGGAAAAAAGAAAGATAAGTTGATCATCTGTAGGGCAAAAAGAAAATGACAGTAGAAAACACTTCTACAAAGCAGAGAACTCTTAATATAACTCCATCTTGGGAACTATCATTATTTTATTACCTAGCAATTACTTACAGCAGACACAGGAAGAAATCCTGGCATCTCCACAAGACCCTTGGAGAAACTTCCTTACCTATTCCCTACCCCCACAAAACATACCCCAGACCGTTCTTTGTAGAGATTTTGGCTACCAATGTACGTAGCTCCAGACCCTGAAATAGGAATATATAAGGGAAACCTTGCAGGTGTCTATGGCAGACAGAGACATGTACTGCAAAGAGGTGAGAGTAAAAATTCAGTTCAGATTGACTTCTTCGACCAGGATCAAACTTCAAGGACTCTGATGCCACTCAGTTCATTGATGAACTATTTAAATAAAACACAGTACAAAGGTTTCCTAGTATAATACAATCCATGGTGCACAAGGAAGCAGTTATATTGAAGCTCAAGTCAGGGTACAAGTCATTTCTTCCAAGAGGATGGGTTCTAGGTCTAGGATATCTGTACTAGCTTAAGAGCCTAAGGAATAATCTGGCGTGGTCTTGGTCATACAAATAGCATACAGGTCATTCGGGCTTTTTGCCATTTCCTGGTGCTGAGCTTGGGGAAGCCCCTGGCCATACAGATAACATAAGAGTCACTCAGACTATTAGGTATCTCTGGATTGGGTTGTGGGAGTTTGAGGAGCCCCTTGCTTTAAGGGTCACTTAGATTACTAGCCACCTCTAGTCCTGATTGTAGAAGCTTGATGTGATCTTGCCCTACAGATAAAGCAGATCGCCAGGCTATTAACCACTTCCAATTCCTAGCTTTCTGGATGGAAGAATAGGTCTTATATCTTTCCAATTGGGAAAAAAACAGTCCTGTGTGCTTAACATTCCTGGCCTCTCTGCAGATCTACAGGTGCAAAGACCTTCTTGCTTTGCTCCCAAAAAATATAACGGTGGGAAGTGGGAATTATGTTTTCAGGCGTGTTAGCACACACCTTTAATCTCAGTACTCCAGAAGTACAGGTAGGCAGATCTCTGTGAGTTATCGATCAGCTGGGGCTACATAATGGGACCTTGCCTTGTCACAAAGAGTGTGTGTGTGTGTGTGTGTGTGTGTGTGTGTGTGTGTGTTATGACACAATACACAAATGGAGGTTAGAGAACAACTTACAGAAGTTAGTTCTATTAGTGTGGATCCTAGGAACTGAACTCAAACCTTCAGGCTTGGCAGTAGGCGTATTTACCCACTGAGCTATCTCACAGGCCCTAATTTGTGAATTTTGATCACTTTCTTTGGGTAAGAGAGGGAAGCTTAGACTAGAGTCATGAAGCTGGCCCAACATAAACAAAGGGATTGGGCATATTAATCACATTAATGTGTCATATGGAGCATCATATGAAGCCCAGGAAAGAAAGGCTGGCTCACAGATCCATTTGGAGATACATTCATGAGCAACCCACAGCTGGTGAAGGTTGACTCTGTAGTCTTAGGAGGGATGGTAACCACTGGGCTTCATTAGAGAATGTCATTGGCTTCAGTGAATAAGCTAAAGGCTTGGCAGGCAACTGAAGTTGGGGACTGAAATTCACTACTCAGATAAAAACAAGAATCACTTGTTCTTTACTTCTGGAGGGTGATTTGGCTGTAGGACCTTGCTCATAGCAGCAGACTGAAGAGCAGAACTTTTAAAGTTAGGCCACCGAGGGCCCTTTTGACTTTTATAATTGTCAAGGAGTACATTTGAGTGAACCACAATTTTACATCTTATTGCACCATATATAAAATGCTTGTATCCAGACCGAGTAGAGAATTCCTACAGATCAAAATTTAACAAGAACAAAAGGCACAATCATAAAATGAGTAGAGTGTTTCAGAAGACATTTTCCAAAGAATATTTGCCAATAGCCAATAAGCACATGGAAAAATATTCCACATTAGCTACCAGGTTATACTACTGTACAGCCACCTGGCTGACTCAGAAAGACAAACAGCAAAGATAAGATGAACTGGGAGCAACTGCTCGTTGCCAGAGCACTGAAAAATGGCACTGGTGCTTAAGAACACGGTTTGGCATTTTCTCAGAGTTTCTATATGAGCCAGGAGGTCTACTCCTAGGTGCACACCCAGGAGAAATGAAGACAGCAGTGCAGACCAAAACATGAATAGGAATGCTCATAACCACATTATTTATAATGCACAAAAGGCACAAGTAGTTGCCATATCCATCACCTACTGAATGGATAAGTGAAATATGGTGATTAAAAGAGCACTGAGAATGGTATGGAAGAGTAGGGGGATGGAAGGACCCAGAGGGGTCAGGAACCCAACAAGGAGACCATCAAGGCCAGTGGATCTGGACCTAGGGGTGTGGGGCTGCACAAACTGTTGCACCAACCAAGGACAATGCATGCAGTAAACCTAGAACCCTGTTCAGCTCTAGCCAATAGACTGCTCATTCTCCACAGTTGTGTGGCAAACAGAGACTGCTTCTGACATGAATTTTGGTACCCCCAATTTGATCATTTCCCCTTGGTGGGGAGGCCCAGCAGGCACACAGAGGAAGGGGAAGCAGGCTATCGGGATGTGACCTGATAGGTTGTGGTCATATGGTGGGGGAGGAGGTCTCCTTCTGTCAGAGGTCTAGAGAAGGGGAATAGAGCGAAAGGGGGAGGGATGGTGGGAACGGGAAGATACAAGCAAAGGAATAGCAATCAGGATGTAATATAAATAATGTATATAAAATAAATAGAAAATTTTAAAAGTGAGATGGCTAAGTGAGTAAAGTGTTTACTGGTAAGCATAAATACAGGAGATCCCCAGCACAGATGTGAAAAACGAGACATGGCAATTCCCATGGTGCTAAGGTAGGAACAAAGGGATTATGGGAGCTCACTGACCAGCTAGCCTAAGCAACTGGTAAGCTCCAGATCCAGTGAGAAGCCCTGTCTCAAAATATGAATGGAAAGTGATTAAGAAAGTCACCCAGCATTGGCCCCTGGCTTCTAAACACCTATGTATACACACACAGACCATATGCAGACACACAAGAATAGGCTATATAAACAACGAAAACAAACTAACTAAAAGGAGTTAATCACAAAGAGCACTCAACTGTACAGCTCAGTCTGTAAGAAATGTTCAGAAGAGGCAGGTTCATCAAGGGCAAAGTAGGTTAGTGCTCCACTTCGGGGGAGCAGTAAGGAGTGACTGTTAGTGAGTGTGAAGAGTGTGGAGGTTGACATTTCTCTAAGATTGCCTACACTCAGGCAATATTTTAAAACATTAAATCATATGCTCTGATATATTAATTACATCATGAGTTATAACTCAATAGAGTTATATATTTACAATTGATATCAACACATATTTTACAAATATTAACCATCCTGCCTCAAGCTCCTGGAACAATGATTCATGAGACTTAAAATATATTCACAAATACTTAGGCCATATAGCTAGGCTCTCCTCCAACTAGCTCATAACTAAAACAACCCATTTATACTAATCTATATTCTGCACATGGGTGGTTACCTCTGTTCAGGTATCATGCACCTGTCCTCCTCACGTTTTCCGGGTGTATATCCCACACCTGGCTCTATTCCAGAATCCTTTCTGACTGATAGGTGTCACAGCTTCTGTTATACTTTTTCCTATAAGCCAAAGATTTTTTATTGACAGGTGTTCCATCCATCCAATGCACAAAATATTCTCTCTACTGTTTGGTGTGTGTGTGTGTGTGTGTGTGTGTGTGTGTGTGTGTGTGTGTGTGTGTGTGTGTGTTTCATGCACATAACTGTGCAGAAGTGAGGGCAGAACAGGACCTCAGGTATCTGTTGCTATTACTCTATGCCCTGCCTCAAGGCTGGGTCTTTCACTGAACCAGACACCCCTAGGCTGTCTAGCAAGCACAGCTGGAGCACCCACTTATCTCCACCAATCAAATGCTTGATTTGCAAGTACAGAGAGGCACACCAGGCTTTTTATCTTGGCACTGGGGGATTCAAACCCAGGCCATTGTGGATAAAGAGAAATTGATCTTTCCTCTGTCCCTCTCTTATTATAATTGCTATCAATAGTGATCCAGGGTCTCACTGTACAATCTGTGAGTTACTATCTGTAAAAAAAAAAACAAAAGAGCTTTTATAAGACACTGGTCGATCTTTGGTTAAGAAGAAAAAAAAAAAAAAAAAGAACACAGGGGACCAAAATGGCTTGCCCTTAGGAAGCTTAATTAAATGCAATAGCACAAAGTCTCTCTGTATGATTTCACCAGCTGTACAGGCGAAGAGGCACCCTTCCTGAAAGTCTCTCTCCACGCTTCTAAAGCCTGTCTCCTCCTCCACCCTCCTACCCAGATTGAACAGGCTCTTCCCAAAAATGTGAGTTCTCTCGATTCTCCCGGGAATAGTCGACTCTAAAAGGTCACCCATCAGAAACCTAAAATGTCAGTATTTCCCCAGACACAGAGGCTTGTCTCATTTCTTTAACCACGAAACTAAATGACAAATCAAAGACATTCTAAGGGATAAAAAAAAAAAAACTATCAGCGGGCCTACTTGTAAAGTAGAATTGAAGTTGAAAAGAAAGTAAGAGTGAGACACAGTGTATAGGCATCAGCAGCCACGGGGGAACTCTGCCAAAAAGTCAGAAATAACTTCTCAAGGGTAACCATTTCCAATCTATTTTATTTCTTTTTATTACTCTTCCCAGGTAACACAAAACTTCAACAGATATGAAACCTTTTACAAAATGTAGCTTGTACCACGCTCTATTTATATTCTCATTTCATTTGATTCCGTTATTTCCTGATAATTCTCCTGGTATTAAAAGTCTTTTTTGATGCCTGCTCTGTTTTCCATTTCCAAAGCCATTAACCCCCATTCCCTGCTCCGGCACGGGGACTGCTTCTTGAGTGACAGCCTTGTTTACAGGAGAGAAGAAGAACTTGGCAGCTGTTCCAAAGTGTCAAATGAGATAGCCTCGAGAATGCTGCAAAAAGTGTCACCAAACGGGGAGGCAACACCACGCTAGCTGGCCTGCCTCTTTGTTGTGCACTAATAGAATTCCCTGACATGCACTTTTCCTAGGAAGGACAAGTGTTTGGTAATTTCTTTGTACCTTTCACATGACTTTCAGTACTTAGACTATCAAAATGGTAGACATCGGCTTTACTACACGTAATGAGCAGAAAGTTTTATTTTTTTAAAAAAAAAACTATTAATTTAAATTGAAACAGTGCCCTCCCAAGGATAAGCAATTTCATTTTTAATATCTCAGTTTATTCTAATGCACCAAACTTTTAGTATAAAATTGATGGTATTTTTAACCCATTTCAAAAGGCATATTTGAAAGCATGTCAGCCTGTTTATTTGAACTGCCATTACTTTAAAAGCATCTGATCATACAATAATTAGCCAAAGTCCTCTAAAATATTTGCTGTATTTTTTCTCTCTTCTACCCTCTTGTTAGATGCATTACCTTGATGGTTTCAGTCTGTTATTTGAATGGGTTCCCTTGAACAAGTAAAGCTGCAATTCCAAGCACTTACGCCCCAGTCAGAGCTCCAGCTGTACTAGCCACATTTAGCTGGTTTCAAATAGTTCACAACCTTGTAAGAAGACTGGGAAGTGGCTCTCAGTGTCACAGTATTCATAGGCATGGCCATGGGAGTGTGTTCCAGTACTGACTCTGTGCCCAAGCCTGATTGTGAGTTCAGACTGCTGCTTTGGTTGGGTACAGTACAGTACCTTTACCCCAAAGCTAGGATATTTAAGATAAATCATTCCATCTTTACCAAGTGCAGCCTGGTTGCCATCTAGACATCTGTCAAAATAGTAACCGTGAAATTACCGCATGAAAGTCCTTGATGTTACATGCATCACAGCAATTATTCAACTAAACTTCAGAAAAGTACTATGAACCAGGCCATAATATTACTCCATTTTAGAAATCAGTAAATAGAGATCTGTAAAGGTGAAAGAGCTTGCCTAAATAACCACATAGCTAGAAAGTGTTGGATGCAAACAGATTAAAAAAAAAAAAATGAGCCTCCAGACACAGGTTCTCAGCCTGTGGGTCGCGACCCCTTTGGCAAACTCTAGTTCCAAAAATATTTACATTATGATTAGTAACAATAACAAAATTACAGTCATGAAGTAGCACTGAAAATAATTTGATGGTTGGGGGTCTCCACAATATGAGGAACTGTATCAAAGGGCCACTGCATTAGGAAGGTTGAGGACTACCACTCGAGAGCCACACCACTCAATAGCTACAAAAAGCTACTAAATATTTGAACTATGGCTAATGCAACCAAGAAGTTAACTATTATATTAATTTTAATTTAATTTTAAAACCAGTACAATTTAGTTGTGCATATGTATGAAATATCTTTTTCAACTGTAAATCTAAATCTATTAAATTTAAATACATATATATATATGATCAAAATTTAGCTTTCAAATTGATGTGTGCTGAGTCATAAAATTATACAGCAAATTTTGAAGACAAGGTATGAAAAATAAAAATATTAAGTACGTATCCCACCTGCATGAGATTCTGAGTTCAATGGAAGTAGGGCAGTATTATATATAATATATATATGTATTATCAGTAACTTGTATAGTGTCTATGTGTTGAAATGATACTTTGCATATATCATGTTCAAAAAAAAGATATAGTACAAGTAATGGCATCTATTTCTTCTTATGATAGAACGTAAACACTCAGATCTAGTTGGCATTGGCTTTCTACTTTTGGTCTAGAGAAGTGGTTCTCAAGTTTCCTAATGCTGCTACTTTTTAATTCAGTTCCCCATGGTGACCCACAGCCATAAAATGATTTGGTTGCTACTTCATAAGTGTAATTTTGCTACTGTTCTGAATTGTAATGTAAGTATCTGATATGCAGGATATCTGTTATTCGATCCGTGTGAAAGGATCCGTCAATCCCCAAGGGGATCAGACCCCACGGTTGAGGACTACTGGTGCAGAGGCTTTCCTCTTAACAAGTGCACACTCTCCACTCCTCCATAGACATAAGCACCTATTACTGAAAGTGGCCAATTCCAGTCGCCTTGCCTTTTCTTGCCTTTTCTTTTGAAATTCCCTTTCCCACTCTATACTCCTGACAAAGACACTTTATTAGCTCCAAACTCAACGCCATAAGAAGGCTTTTCTTGCTGTCTGTTCCAGAATTCTGTTTAATTATCTCACTTCAACATCAAATACAGAACTTGTCCAACTGTCCATCTCAGGACGCTGTTGCATCCGTGGCTCCTGGACCACACATGGCGCCATGGTAGTCTCTAGCAATCCCCTCTTCCTATCCATATTCAAGTTTCCTCCTGCAGTTTTGCCATATAAGTTCCCTCACATAATTTTAATTCACTATAATTTCTGCAGCTCAGTCCCACACAGCTACTTACTTGATTTGTGTAAATGCAGCTCACTCAAGTTTTGAGTAAGGCCACACTGTTTCTTCACAGCTTGGTGAAGACCCTGTGTCACCTCACCCATTGCTACTTCATAAATTTCACTCCTGTCCTGCATTGGCTCTAACTTTGAAGATTGAAGCTGCTTCACCATCCTATAAATGGTAGATATATTTGATCCTTTCATCTTTACCTAGTATTTTTTTTAAAATGTGTTAGGATTGGCCACAGTCTTCCAGGCTTCTAGTGAAAATATAAAAGTATAATAGAAATGTTTCTGTTTAGTCTCTCACTTTCTCATAAAATGCTAGGTTTTTTTTTTTAACTCTGGGCCATGTATCTAGGTCTGATATCACCAGGAACTATTCTGTAACAATCTGTGGGGGGAGGTTAGGTGTCATCTAAAACTTTGATTGTTTGTGAAAGCATAAAATAGTTCTGTAATTTAGTAATTTAATTCAAATTCAATTAAAGTTTTTCTACGTATCTGTGCTCACTCTTAGGTTTTTGCCTCTGTCATTATGTTCTTAGTATTAAACTTGAGGCTAAGAATTAAAACTCGTGTCTAATAGCAATAACAAAACAAAACAAAAATTTGTTTGTTTGTTTTTTAATGAATCGAGCACCATGAAAATAGCTTAGTAGGTAAATGTGTTTACAGCAAATCCTAATCACCTAAATTACCAACCTGGTGAAAAGAGAGACCAACTCCCACAAATAGTCTTATGACACGGACAAGATCAACGAAGGCCAAGTGGCAGTGACTGGAGATGAATTCAATGAGGAAAGCACTGATGGTCAGCCTAATGCCTTCACTTGCCATTTGGATGCAGGTCTTGCCTGAACTACTACTGGCAATAAAGGTTTGGGGCCCCTGAAGCGAGCTGTGGATGGAGGCTTGTCTATCTCTCACAGTACCAAAACAGCTCCCTGGCTTTGACTCTGAAAGCAAGGAAGTTCAATGCAGAAGCACATTGGAAGCACAGCACGGGTCAGAATGTTGCCGACTACATGAGAGACCTAATGGAGGAAGATGAGATGCTTAAAAGAAACAGTTCTCTCAGAACACAAAGAACAACATCACTCCAGACATGATGGAGGAGATGTGCCAGAAAGCTCATGCTGCTGTCTGAGAGAATCCAATCTATGAGAAGGAGCCCAAGAGAGAAGTGGAGAAGCAGTGGAACCATTTCAAATGTCCCTTGTCCAGAAGAAAGATCAAGTTGCTCAAAAGAAGGCAGACTTCCTCAGAGCTCAGGCACAGGATGCTGAGAGCTAAAGCACTTTTCTATGAAGATTGTTTTCATAAAGACAATAAACTTATTAGCCAAGCAAAAGAAAAGAAAAATAGAATATAAAAAAGAAAAATTTATTTATATTCAGTATTTCTTTCAAAAAGACAGTATAAAGGAGAGGTCATAAATAATAATTGGGAGTCACTCATAATATTGAAAGCAAGAATAGATACAACAACTTGCATAAAACCTGCTCAGTAAGATGAAGCAGCAACAAAAAGCCAGAAAAGGATCTTTAAAACTCAGAAAAACTTGACAGCTGACCCTCAAAGAAATAATGACACAGCTGGTAGCCGACTTTCTGTAGCCAAGATGGAAGGCGAATGGAACAGACAGTTCCAATGAGCTGAGCTTGAACTGCACACAGGGTGAAAATTCATTCATAAACCAAACACAAAGCATTTTTCAAATAAACAATCACTGAAAAAAATAGTCCATCAGAAGATATCCACTGGAGGAACTTTATATGGGACACTTATTGAAATAATAAGAATAAAGTTGAGGTTTAAAAAAAAACTGGAAATCTTGAGATGTTTGGAAGATGAGTGAGTAAACAGTGATACTGTCAACCATGGTGACAAATTTAATATGTAACTGTACAAATTGATACCTGAAATGTGACATATCCAAAATATTGACTAAAACTTAGATAGAAGATGAAATAATTGATGAAAGCGAAAATGTGTTAGGAAGGCCTTTCAAAGTGGGGGAGGACATTGAGATGTTGACAACTACTACAATCTCTTCAGATAGAATGAGCAACTTCCACAAAATGTGAGAGAGATTTTAAATTTAAATTTTCGATTAAAAATTTTAAAAACAAAAAGCAATAAATTCAAAACACATAAAATCAAAAATGTAAGAAAAATAAAACAGGAAAAGCAATACATTGAAAATGCCACAAATAAAGTAGTGTAAAAGAAAATATTAGGAATGAAACTAGAAATAAATAGATTAAACTTGTACTAGTACTATAAAATGAGAAACATCTTCAAATTACCTTTTTTCTTTTTGGAAAATGCATCTCTTTTCTGTATACAAAAATCAGAGAACATAGAGGTCATGATGAGGATGTCGATTCAGTGGAAGAATGTTTGCCTAGCGCACGCGCGCACACACACACACATTCTTGTATTAAAACCAGGCCAAGCAGAAAAGACTAAACATGGAAAAGCTATCTTGGTAGAACTAATCAAACAAAAGCCATAGTATTCCAATTATATTGAAAAGAAAAAGAAGGCATGCAGAGGAGGAGGAGGAAGGGCTGTTGGTGTCTGGCACTGGCCAGCCAGAGGCTGGTGTGTGTGTTTCTGGTTGCTGAGCCTCTGCTTCAGGTAGAGCCATGGTGCTCAGGGTCCCTAGGAACTCAAAAGTTAACACAGAAAATAAGGCACGGTCAGCATGGCAGGTGCCAAGCGTGTGCCTGTGGCATTTGCTGCAGCCTCCAAGCCCAGGCTGAGATCAAGAACTGTTCATCGAGACTGGTAACAAAGTCAGCAAACAGGTACAGGTAAGAATGACTCTGAAAAAGAGCGAAAAATTCAGGTAATGGAAAAGTCATTTCTAAAATCTCACCAAAACCTGTGAAGAAGGTGCCTGTGTGTGAGCCAGAGGTGGAACTTTCTGAGGCTGACCCTGAACCTGAACCTGCTATGGAAGAAAAGCGTTCTCCTGAACCTATTTTGGTTGATAACCCCTCTCCAAGCCCAATGGAAACATCGGGATGTGCACCTACAGAAGAATATGTCTGTCAGGCTTTCCCTGATGTAATTCTCCCAGTGAGTGATATGGATGCAGATGATGGAGCTGATCCAAGGTCTGTAGTGAGTATGTGAAAGGTACATATGCTTATCTCAGACAGCTGGAGGAAGAGCAGTCAGTTAGTCCCAAATACTTAATGGGTCGTGAAGTCACTGGAAACATGAGCACCATCCTAATCGACTGGCCGGTGCAGGTTCAGATGAAGTGTAGGCTGCTGCAGGAGACCATGTACATGACTGTTTCCATTATTGACTGGTTTGTGCAGAACAATTGTGCACCCAAAAAGATGTTGCAACTGGTCTGTGTAACTGCCATGTTTATTACAAGCAAATATGAAGAAATGTACCCTCCAGAAACTGGTGACTTTGCTTTTGTGACTAACAACACCTACACTAAGCACCAAATCCGACAGATGGAGAAGAAGATTCTGAGAGGCCTAAACTTCAGTCTGGGTCACCCTCTGCCTCCGCACTTCTTCCATAGAGCATGTAGAATTGGAGAGGTTGACGCTGAGCAGCATTCTTTGGCCAAATACCTCATGGAGCTCACTATGCTCGACTATGACGCAGTTTACTTTGCTCCTTCTCAAATCCCAGCTGGGGCTTTTTGCTCAGTTCTTAGAGGTCAATAAAAAAGGAAAATAATGCTCAGCATACACATGAAAAAAGCTATCACAGATATGTTAATCAAAACTATATTAGGGGTTGTCCCAGTGGTTAAGAGCACTGACTGTTCTTCCAGAGAACCTAGGTTTGATTCACAGCACCCACAACCATCTTAACTACAGTACCAGGTGATCTGGTGCCCTCTTCTGACCTTCATAGGTACTGCATGAATGTGGTAACACACATTCACATAAAGAAAAAATACACTGCAGTTCCATATCACCCCAGTCAAATTGTCAGGCATTAAACAAACAAATAAGAAATAATAGTGAATTGCAGAGAGAACTTAATCCTATACAATGCAGGTGGGAATGTAAGCTAGCCAAGTCACTGTGGAAGTCAGTATGGGGATTTCTCAAAGATTGTGACCTAGCTATGTCACTTGGGTATTTACTCAAAGGACTCCAAGTCAACAAATCACAGATACACTTGCATATTAATGTTGAGGGCAGCACTGCTCCCAACAGCTAAACTATCGACCCAACGTCAGGAATGGATAAAGAAAAGAGGGTACATATATGCAAGTGATTGTTTCCTGCCATAAAGGTGAAGTTAGGTCCTTTGCAGAAACACGGATGCAACCTGAAATGGTGCTAATTTAGTGAATACAGCCAGTCTCAGAGAGACAAATATGATTTCTTTTTCCTCAAATGTGAGTCTTAGATTTCATGTAAATCTGCAAAAGTATGTGTGTGCCTATGACATGAAAGTGGAAGCAAAATTGTGGCGAGAAATAAAGAAGCACTAACAGGAGGATGGAGTGAGAAGAGAAAAGACAAGGGATACGGTGGAGTAATGCCAACATACAATGCATACTCCTATCACAGTGTCCTCATGTAACACATTTTCATGTACAATTTATAAACACAATGAAATGTTCAAAACTAACAGAATACCTTGAGATCTGAGAATGAGGAACAACCAGAAGCCAGCAAGCCTGAATTTAAACCGCCACAGCCCTGTGGTCAGAGACAGCTCTTGGTAGCTGTTGTGAAGAGCAAGAGGGTCAAATGCTGACAAGTTAAAAGGTTCAGGTGGCAGGAGACGTGGCTCAGTCAGTCGAGTGCTTAAGGAAAAGTAGGCCAGCCCTGGGTGGCTGGCAACAGACCTCATCGTTTAAGAGTAACTCTGGAGTTTGATAGCACTCAGCCTGTGATCAGCAGGCCAATCCAGGTCCCCTGGAGCCACCACTGTGCTGCTTACCACCATAGAATCTGAAAACTCTCAAACTCTGGCAAAATACTCTACACCCACTGCTGCGTCCCTCAAGCAGGGAGATCAGCTGCCTAGAGGGTCGGGGAAGAATAGACAGGTCCTTGCCAGTATGTATCACATTGTTATGGCTTACGCTCCACTTCCAGCACTCACGAGGCACCTCCTCGTTAAAGCATTAGCCACTGTGTGGATACGACCTGTAAAACATCCGCTACAGACTGCAAAGCTAAGTATGGCTAGCCGAGGGTCTTTTTATATTCAAAGAAAGGGAACCACAAATGTGAAGATGGCTCCGTTAATATTGTACACTTGGCCCACACAGGCTCAGAACCAAAATAAACCAGGGTAAAGACGGGGGGGGGGGGGGGCGGAGGGGGCGGGGCGGGGGGAAGTCCATGAGTCCAACAGAGCACCCACCTTTTCTGTATCCAACTATGCTTCAAGTGTCAGAGATACAAAAGTAAGCTTCTCCAATGCTTCGTTGTTAGGTTGTTGTCCACTCCACCCCATCCTGTCCTTCGGTGTATTTTTTTAACTACACTTTTCCTAGAATTTTTAACTTATTACATTAAAAGATTTTGGTTCTATTTTTTATTACCCTTCATCTATCCACCTAATTTTATTCATGTATTTCCCCATTTTTAAGCAGTCTTTTTTCTTCTTTTTCTTCTTTACCCTTCCTTTCTCTTTCTATCCCATGTTTCTGTCCTTTTCTCACCAGTATAAAGGAAACATTCCTAGTCATGAGAGCACAAGGAAGAATAAGTTTCATGAAAAAAAATGATGAAAATTAAAAAAGATGGGCACAGTAAACCAAAAGACCCTGCATATACGAAATGGGAAGAAAGTAAGAATGCTGATCCAATCCACCAGGAAAACAACCAATGAAATTACAGGAGATATTAGCCATCTCTAAATAATAACTTAAAGTTGAAATAGTCTCAATTCATCAATAAATACACCATGTTGGTTGGCTGGATTAAAAATCAGAATCAGCTATCTGCTGTTCCTAGGAAACATACCACACTGACAGAGAGGCCTGCAGAGCCAACACTCAGTGGGGGCTGGAACAGTTCCTCTGAGGTCAACAGCATGACAAAGGTGTTCACTTCCCCACCTCAGTAAACATGGTACTCACCATGTTAGAACAGTAGTCAGGAGAACAACCAGGTAAGAGAAAGGATCCGTATCCGCAAACAACATAATCCTGCACTTAAAAGTCTCTGGAGATCCTAAGAGAAAACTTTTAGGAGAAACACTTTGAGGAAAAGAGCAGGACACAAAGTAAACACAAAGTTCAGTAGTTTTTCTATGTGCCAATAACAAATCCCCTAAGAGATTAGGGGACAACATTAACAACAGCTTCAACCCAAATAATCCATCCTCTTCAGGGAAAGATGAAGGGGAGAAGCGTCAGAGTGGGTGCAGTAGCTGTCCTTGGTTGTCCACATGACTATATCTGGAATGAACTACAATTCAGAAACGGAGGGCACACTTGTGAGAGGTTTTCTGCTTAGTTTGAAAAGGGTGGATCCACTTCTTCTAGTCCAGACCTTTGAAGTAGGAAGGCACACACCTTTGATCTGGATCTTGAGGCTGGAAGACACAGGACTTTAATTCAGATATTGGAGTGAGAAGACATACCTTTAGTATGGGCCATTCTTTCTGGAAGAAGGAAGAATAAAGCTTTTACTCATTGCCTGCTTGCCCTCGCCTTGCTAGCACATCCATTCCCTCACTGGCATTGGAGGATTCCAGGATTCCAGCATGTACAGAAGACCGGCTGAGACATCCAGCTTTGTGGGACTGAGCAACTACTAGATTCTTAGATTCTCCATTCATAGCCAGCCATTGTTGGATTACATGGACTGTAAGTCATTCTAATAAACTCCATCTCTCCAGATAGATAGACAGACAGACAGACAGATGATATATTATATATCTATATATAAGTTTATATAATAGATAGATAGATAGATAGATAGATAGATAGATAGATAGATAGATATTCATTCCATAAGTTCTGTGACTCCAGAGAACCCCAATAATGCAGTAGGGTTATAGAATATTATGGAAAAAGTTAGTGGAACTTGCACTTGTTAACAAGTACAGCACCATGCAGTACCTACTAGAGTCATAGAGGTGACCTGTCAACTCAGCACAGGTGTGCCAGCAATTCACCTTCTAAGTATTCTTAAATCTTTTCTGTTATCTAATTTCCGCTCTTGCATATGTATATTTATATGGCTCATTTGTGTTTTAGGGCTGCTGTTTGTTTCTCTGCCCCCTTTACTATAGAGCATTCTCTATTATACTCCTTGGCCATACTGTGTACACCACCTCTCATTTTTAAGTCTTTTCTTCTCTCTTTCATCCTGATCTTATCTTTTTATTTCTTGATTGTAACATTTCACCATTATCACAATATCTAAAATCAGTGTGCCTCAACAGTATCCGATTCTCCTCTCTGCCATTTTATTCACTTCAATTTTTGTCTCATAAAATTAATCTGATACTTAATCTGACCTACTTCCTTCCCATCCCTAATCCTATTGATTAGAATCAAGTATTGTCCATAATAACCTCACTTGTTTGTACTCCAGCTGTTGAAATTGCCTGTTATTGATTGGCTGGTACAACATCTCCATAGCTCTCTTCCAGTTACTATTCTAGTCTGGGAGTAAAAAGAGCTTATACTAGCAACTCTGGGCTCTGATAATGAGGGATTGTTTCCTGAACTGCACACTCAAGCCCCACTTGAACATTAAAAATACTTCAACTGAGAGAATCTCACTGATAAAAAGGCATACGCTAATCAACAAAATGCCATAAGATGCATAAATCCCAACCCACAAGCATAGGAAGCAAGAAAAAAAACAATATAACTTCTCCAAATCGTATTAACCCTACAGTCATGGAATTTAATGTGAGTAAATTAGATGAAATCCGAGATAGACAACAGAAAGTACCTATAAGTATTTTCAAAGGCACAAACAGCTGAATGAAAAACAGGAAGGCAATGGATAATATGAAAGCATAGTAATACTGAAAAAAAAACAATCTGAAAGATTAGACGTGGAAATACAGTAATGCAAGTTTTTTTTTAAAACTATAGAAAGTCTCAGCTATAGAATCATTCAAGGAGGGGTCGGATATCTGAGTTTGAAGACGAGGTGGAGGAAATGATACTATTCAGTAAAAACAAAGATAAAATAATAAATAATAAGGTACAAGTGGGAGCTTCCGGATATAACCAATACTCTGAGAAGACCAAATCTATAGACAATGATCATAGACAAGAGAAAATAATCTAATACTAACAGCATAGAAAACATTTTCAAAAGAGTTTTAACAGATGACTTGCTCTTCCTTTCTTTCAGCTTTCAATACCTTTTCTGTAGTTTGTACTTAGATGAAATCCAAACCTGGCACCACTGTGGGATCAAAACCCTGTGGCTACATAAGTGATGGGCCCTGGAGGAGAACCTTTTTTCCCCTAAATGGACACAGTGTTAAGCCAAGTCCTAATGACTTACCATTATACTCAGATTAGTACAGCCCTCGCCCTCATTAGGAATGCTTCTATTTTCAGTAGACAGCAGTTAATATAGAAGCCAACAACTTGCCAACGTGCAGAGAATAAGACACTGTTGAAAGCTAAGCCATAAATGCGACATCTGTATCATTCCTTCCCCATAAGGTTCAGGGATCACTGCAGAAGAAGAAACAGAAATACTCTAAGAGCAAGGGACAGCGAGTGAATAGAAACAAGGCAACCGCATCCTCCAGATACAACAGGTCAGCTTTACATGTGAACCCGCAGCAACTGTGACAGCACATGCTAGTCTGATGCAAGCTCAAGCCAGAGGAAATATCCATACAAAGATAGACATGAAGTTCCATTCCTAGATGAAGGACTATTAGCAATTTCAAGCTGCAGGGGAGAGGAAAAAGCAGTACCCTTAAAAACGTTGCCTTGTTGAACTGCCTACACTCAGCAGAAAGCCATATATTCAAAAATTCTCCACTGTTGAGTGGAGAAGGAGATCTAACTTTCACACAAACTCTGGTGCCCCATATTTGAACATGTCCCTTGGATGGAGATGCCTAGTGGCACTCAGAGGAAAGATAATAGGTCACCAAGGAGAGACTTGATACCGTATGAGCATATTCAGGGGGAGGAGGTCCCCCTCAGACACAGACTTAGGGGAGGGGAGGGGAGTAGGGGGGAAGTGGGAGGAAGGGAGGAATGGGAGGATACATGGGATGGGCTAACAACTGAGATGTAATATGTATAAATTAATAAAAATGTATTTAAAAAAAGAAAAAAACAAAAATATTTGAGCATCACAAATGGGATATGATGGGGGCAGGGACATAGAGATGGGTTGGTAGAGATGAGGAAATGATTTAAGAGGAGTTTGGGGATGGGCTGAATATGATTAAAACACACCATACAAAATCCTCAAGGAGCAAATTATTTTAAAGGGAGTCGCAACAGAAAATATCCAAGACTTAGAAAAAGAGATGACAGTCCCGATACAGAGACATGTAGAGCACCAAATAGACAAGACCGGGGAATCACTCTTTCTCCTCATGTCATTGCTGGGTTAACTTGTGACTTTACCTCTAGAAATAATGGCTTTATGAAATTAGATGTACCTGTGTCCTGGGCACACGTCTTAGAATCGTAATGTCCTCCTGTTGGAGTGTTCCCTTATCAGCATGCAGTGATTCTCTGTGCTGCCCAGTTTGACGCCAACTTAACACAAGCTAGAGCTATTTCAGAAGAGGGATCCTCAATGGAAAAAATGTCCTCACCAGATTGGTCTATGAGCAAGCCTGTGGGACATTTTGATTGGTAATTGATATGGGAGGCCTCAGCTCCCTGCTGGTAGTTCCAGCTCTGAGCAGGCGGTCCTGAGTTCTATAACAAAGCAAACTGAGCGAGCCAGGAGAAGCAAGCATGAAGCATCACTCTTTCATGATCTCTGCATCAGTTCCTGCCTCTGGGTTCCTGCCTTGGCTTCGCTGTTTGGTGACCTATATGATAAAAAATAATTGTTGACTCCCCAAGTTGTGTTTGGTTGCACTGTTTTATCACAGCAATAGAGGCCACAACTAAGATACCATCTTCATTTTTTTTTCTTATTCATTTAGTTTGGAGTCTATTTTGACAGATATTAGAGCAGAGACATCAACTTGTTCCCTATATCTATTTCTTTGGAATACTCTTTCCACCTATTCATCCTAAGCTACTGTGTCTGTCCTCTCTGGTGAGGTACATTTATTAGAGTCAATAAACAAGTTGTTCTTGCTTTTTTATCCAACCCACTAGCCTGTGCCTTTTGATTGAAGAACTGAAATCATTAATAATCATAGGCATAAGGTAAAATGATACAGACAGTTACCATTGCTCTTGGTTACCCATAATAACTAAGTAATAAGATCTTGTTGCTGAAGACATAATGTGCTTTGTCTAAAGGACATAGAGAAAACAATCAGGGACTGACATGGAAACCTCATTCCCACTGACTGTCTTTTGTAGTGTCAAAATGTGCTATGTAGGTTTCTGGGGAGGAAAAGACATCAATGATTTTACCCAGCACTGGACCCTTTATGCCAAAGTACCAACCAACCAGTAATGCAAGATGTGCTCATTGGTGCAGTAATGGCATGATTGTTAAAGGGTAACCAGTCATTTTCCTACTGTATTTGATGCCTGCTTTAAAAAGGGAACTCATGCCTACTCAAGAGCAATAGTCAAGGAGGCTGTAGCACCTAGGGGATAATCAACTAAGTGGTTTTGCTAAATCAACATGTTGTGAAACTGCTTTGTCAATATGGTCATTGCTGTGCCATTGCACAGCCATTAAAAGGTTAGCCAACCAGTAATTGGAATTGAAGCTAATACAATAAATTCTGTGGGTAAGTTTGATTTACTAAGTTTCATTAAAATTTCATCACACAAGTGAGGTCCTAGAAAGGATGGTTAGCAAAATGAAAATGAAAATAAATACTAATAAGGTCTATATACCTGGTCCATAATTGTTATTCATATGCAAGCCTGGACTCTTATTGACATATCACCATTTTCAATAGAACATTCACGTACTTCCTACATATAAAGATCAAATCAGAAGATCTCCTACTAAAGTACTTCCCATGCTTCTCACAGAAAGCCAAAATTTTGATAGTTTCTAGCTTCAATCATGCACTCCTCTGTCTCCTTTTAGCAGTTACTGGCATGTAATTTTTCACTTTTACTAGATAGAAAAATTCAACCTGTCATCAGGTACAGTCTAGCTTACATATTGTTAGTATCTATAACATAATATCCCTTATTTCAAAAAATATGGAAGGAAATACAATAGATTCATCAAGGTTTATCTCAAATCACTAAAAGGAAAATGCCTATATGAAAGGAAAAAGAACTCTTTGACAAACTGCCTTTGTAGGTGGAGGCTGTGCCACACTCAAGTCCTGAGGACAGGTGCTGGAAGGAAAGCAGAGTTCCCCAGGTCCCCAGAGCAACTCTGAAGATCACTATAAAACTATGAAAGCAGTTTCCTTCACAAAAATGAACTTAGAGCGATCATTGTGGGTTACTCAGCATCTGTAAGCCAGGCTGCTAACCCAGGGCATCACTGGAATGTAGTGTTTATGTTCCTCTCTAAATGTATAACTGTGTTGTGCTGCACACACTGACCATTCACACATTTATAAAAAGCAATGCTAATTTCCTAAAGTGTATGAAGCCACGGCATTGTCAGCGGGAACAGCACATGAAAACAATAGCAGCACACTCCCCATGAGCTCCAGGTACTGAAATGATAACAGCAAAGGAGATCGCTGACCTTGAAATGGCAATGAATGAAGGCAGGACTTGAGGTCTCAAAGGATAATGTATGCACCAGCACTTTCCCGGTTCAGATGGGCAAGCAATGAGGCAGAATTAATGCCCCATGGAACTCGTGGCTCTGCATCAAAATCTACCCTGTTCCCAAGACCCACAGGCCTTCCAGACAGCCAGGTGAAGGTGGCCCTCTCCCCAGCAAGCCTGACTCACAGAATACAGATTCGATTTTCCGACCCTTGAGCAAAACAAAGCTGTTACTTTGAGCTAAACCTCCAAAGTACAACTGTGGTTCGGCTTAGATTTTTATAAGCTGCAACTTGCTGACTAAGGCCATGAGATTTGATCTATGTTTTCCTATTAATGGAGTTTATCAGAATAGAATTGCTCCCCAGGTACCACTCTGAATACATTGGGTTTGCTGGATGCCGAGATGGGCACACTTACTCTAACCTCATTGTGGCCATCAGGAAATGACTTTGCTAATTAATAGTGTAAACCCAAGAATAAACTGAAAGAGTACATACAGAACAGAACTGCCCTTAGCCAGATGACAGACCAAACAAAATACTCAGACTCTGTAATTCGCAAAGAAAAAAAAATCAGAGAAAAAAGGAAAAATCAGCTAAATATAGAAATAAATAACTTTTTTTTTTCTCAAAAGGCCTCCAAAATGCAACGAAGGCTGTTTTAGGTGTAACTGAAATGACATCGGGAATGAAATTATGTTGGAGTTTGGTGAAGGCACATTAGGAAAATATAGTTGCCTGAGTGAAGAACTAACGGAGCTCTCAGCTCAGACTAATGGTGCATAGAAGGCACACTGCAGGGTCACCCACCTCAGCGCCACAACAAATCAACATGATGGAGTACATTGACAAGCCTGGCCAGGACCCGTGAGTGTACAAGTCAGCAAGGCCTCCTCCTCCTCTCCTCCTGTGCTGCTCACAGCGTAAAAAGGAACAAGAAACAGAGCCCAGCCTACCACGAGACAGAAATCCTGGAGACAGTGCCTGTTCTTTACCTGCCAAGGGCAGGGCCCACTGCTCCAGAACTGGAAGGAAAAATATGGTCCTTCAAACAACTGAACAAAATTTCCCACATCTAACCAAGAAGCTATCGGCAATTGAAACCTGCTGAGAAATGGAAAATCAGTTTTCCCCAATGGGGTGTGTGTATATATATACCAACCACACTCCAGGCAGGCCTCGTGGTCAGGAGCAGTTGGTCAACACAAAACAGACTGTATTTTTTTTTTAATTATTTTGTTTCGTTTATTTGTTTTTTTCTTATTGGTTTTTGTTTGTTTGTTTGTTTTGATTTTTTATTTGAGAGAGAAATGAAGCTGGGTAGGTAGGGAGGTGGAAGGATCTGGGGGGCGTGTTGAAGAAAGGGAAAGAATATGACCAAAATATACTGTATGAATTTGTTTCCTTATTTTTAAAAAACCTGATTATGGGCTCGAGAGATGGGTCCGTGGTTAGGAGCGCTGGCAGCTCACTCACAGGACCTGCGTTTGATTCCCAGCACCTCCATGACCACACACCGCCATCCCGAACTCCAGACTCAGGGCATCTGACGTCCCCTTCTGGCCTCTGCAGACACCAGGCACACATGTAGTGCATAGATGTACATACACACAAGACACGAATACACATAAAATAAAATAAATTATATGCATATATACACATACATAATAACCAATTAGTTCAACCAGTATTAACTAAGGTGCGCTGAAGAGCTTAGGAAAACACAGTATTTGTCATAAAGTCACTGCATAGTGGCTGATAAAAACACTGTGGTGCGTTTTGTTTGGTTTTGGTTTTGTCTTGTTTACTAAAAGCATATGTGAACTCAGAATGATTCCGTTTGTCTGAGCGGCCAGAGAGAATGCTCATGCAGAGAAAGATGCTTACCTGTGGCTTGGAAGCATAAGTCTGAATTTAGCACGTGGATGAGTCAGGAGAATGCCACCAGCATTCTGGACCTAAAGGTCCAGAAGCACAGACACCAGGAGCTCTTGAGGAAACTTGCAGCCAGCCCACTGCCGAGCACATCCAGTGCTTGTTTGTTTGTTTGTTTGTTTGTTTGTTTATTACAAGGTTTCTCTATGTTATCATGGCTGTCGTGGACTTGCTCTGTAGACCAGGCTGCCCTCGAACTCACAGCATCCGCTTGCCTCTGCCTCCCGAGTGCTGGGATTAAAGGCGTGCACTGCTTTCCCAGCTCCACACAAATATTCTCCAATCTGTTTCCTTTTTCTTTAACTCCTTCCTGCACATATTTCTGAACCCACTGAAAACAGACCTTTGACTTACCAGTAAACAAAATAGCTTATGCCGAGGTCACAAATAATATTTCTGTTGCTAAACTCAATTACTTTTGCAAATTTTTTGACAATTTCATACATACATGCAAGGTATTGTGCTTATATTACCTTGTTATGTCTGTTATCACCTTCTTTTCCCTGCTAGCCCTTTCTTCTTCCCAACAAATCCCCTAGTGTCTACAATACTGAAGAAAATAACACACACGCACACACACAATACACATGCACACACAGCCCACCCACCCACAGACAGATACACATACATACATCGAACATATAAATACATGTACACACACATGTACATATAGAAAGACACACACAGAGACACATACACAAAATAGACACACTCACATGCACAAATGCCCACAGAGATACACACAGACACTCTCACAGTGACACATGTAACAGACATGCATAGACACACATATAGAGACAAACATACAAACAGGCATGGATACACACACACATTCATACATACATACATACATACAGAGACAAGTACACAGGCACACATACACACACAAACACACACACATTGACATACTCAGACCCCACACACAGACATATAAAGACATACAAAAACACACACATAAAGAACTCAAGAAATTAAACACCACCAAAACCAAATAACCCAATTAAGAAATGGGGCTCAGAACTAAACAGAGAATTCTCAACAGAGGAATATCAAATGGCTGAGAAACACTTAAAGAAATGCTCACCATCTTTAGTCATCAGAGAAATATGCAAATCAAAACAACTCTGAGATTCCGTCTTACACCCATCAGAATGGCTAAGATCAAAAACTCAAGTGACACCACATGCTGGTGAGGATGTGGAGAAAGAGGAACACTCCTTTATTGCTGGTGGGAATGCAAACTAGTACAGCCACTTTGGAAATCTATCTGGAGCTACCTCAGAAAACTGAGAATAGGGCTTCCTCAAGACCCAGCTATTCCACTCCTTGGAATATACCCAAAAGATGCTCCAGCACATAACAAGGACATATGCTCAACCATGTTCATAGCAGCCTTATTCCTAATAGACAGAACCTGGAAACAGCCTAAATGTTTCTCGGTTGAAGAATGGATAAAGAAACTGTAGTACATTTACACCATGGAATACTACTCAGCAATTAAAAACAAGGAAATCCCAAAATTTGTGGACAAATGGATAGGACTAGAAATGATCATACTGAGTGAGTTAACCCAGAAGCAGAAAGACTCACATGGGATATACTCACTTATATCTGGACACTAGCCCACAAGACATGTCCCATGAAAGTCTTCACTTACGAGGAGATTGGGATAGATGTGAGGACATCCTATTGGGACTCTAGGTGAGAGAAATATAGGAGAATGGGGGAAATAGAAGGATCCAGATGGTCCTAGAAACCTACAAGAAGAACATCATGATGGGAAGATCTGGGCACAGGGAACAAGGGGGTTGCTCAAACTATTGCACCAACCAAGAACAATACAAGCAGCAAACACCAAACCTCTACTCAGATCTAGCCAATGGACAAGACATTCTCCACAGTTGTGTGGAGAGTAGAGACTGACTCTGACATAAACTTTGGTGCTCCATATTTGACCACCTCCCCTTGGTGAGGAGGCCTGGTGGCCCTCAAAGAAAGAATAAGCAGGCTACCAAGTTGAGACTTGATAGCCTATGACCATACAGTGGGGGAGGAGGTCCCCCTCAGTCATAGACCTAGGGGAAGGGAATAGGGTGAAAGTGGGAGAGGGAGAGGAACGGAAGGATACAATTGATGGGATAACAATTTAGTTGTAATCTGAATAAATTAAATTAAATTAAAAAATAAATAAAATAAAAATGAAAAAACGCACACATATACAGATACACATTCAAACATGTACACATATTTGACACAGACAAATATACACAGACCCACAGAGACACTCTCACACACAGGCATACACACACATTGACACACACAGAGACACACAGGATCACATCACACACAATACACAAACATAAATAGGCATACACATGGGGACACACATGCACATACACAAGGACACACACATACATACAGAGAAATACACACTGACAGACATAAACACACAGAGAGGCACACACACACACACACACACACACACACACACACACACACACACACACATACACAGACATATACATAGACACTTCGCAACCATTAGTAGTCAGTGGCTCCTCAGGAGAGATGGAAAACTGAAGGTCTCAATCATTGTTCTGTGTTCAGCATTTCGGTGAACTCTTTTTTTTTTATTAATTTATTCATATTACATCTCAATGATTATCCCATCCCTTGTATCCTTCCATTCCTCCCTCCCTCCCATTTTCCCCTTACTCCCTTCCCCTATGACTGTGACTGAGGGGGACTTCCTCCCCCTGTATATGCTCATAGGGTATCAAGTCTCTTCTTGGTAACCTGCTATCCTTTCTCTGAGTGCCACCAGGTCTCCCCATCCAGGGGACGTGGTCAAATGTGAGGCACCAGAGTACGTGTGAAAGTCAGTCCCCACTCTCCACTCAACTGTGGAGAATGTCCTGTCCATTGTCTAGATCTGGGTAGGGGTTTGAAGTTTACGGCCTGTATTGTCCTTGGCTGGTGCCATAGTTTGAGCGGGACCCCTGGGCTCAAATCTGCCCATCATAATGTTCTACTTGTAGGTTTCTAGGACCCTCTGGATCCTTCTACTACAACAGCAACTCATGACATTCCTTTCCATCCTCCAACACGTAGATTCTTACTGACTTTTCTTCTATGGTGTTCCCTTGAGCTGAACATTTGTGTGCAGGGTTCGGGAGTTGATATAAATGTTCTGTTCCTGTCTTACCCCTTAGCAGCCCGTTATTCTCGACACTCTGACCTGACTTGAGTCTCTGGATCAATCACTGTGCTATGACAAAAGGAGCTTCTCTGCCCACCACTCCATGGGTCTAAACATAAAGTTTTCAGAGGGAAGTTTGACAACGTACCCATTTAAGGAAACAACAGAAGTATGTAATCTCCCCCACGTTGGGCTTGTGACCTCCAAAACCATAGGCTCTAGGCCAGGTTTCCAGTGGCAGTTGTTATATATTTCCTCCTGTGGAGGAGACCGCCAATCTAATCACAAAGTGGTTGGTTACCCTCGGTGTAGTCCTGCCACTTAGATTAGGCAGATCTTGTCTATCAGCTCAGCATGGTCTACAGCTTTAATGAGATCACTGATGTTTTTTATAGTACATTTTTATAGAGGAAATTTTGGAGAAAAATGTGTATGAAAAGCTTAACCCATGTTTTCTATTAGCAGTTCCACTCCGGGTGTATAACACAGGAACGCCCTCCCACACGTGTGCAGAGGAAGTGAACACAAAATGTTTACTGCCGCATCATTTGTATGAAGGAAAATGATAGATATCTATTGATGGGAAGTGGCATAAATGCATAATGGTTGTGTTCACAGAGTAGAACGCTAAACAAAGCATAAGAATTAAAGCTTTTCTTTATTCTCTGTGGACCATGGTGAAACATCAGCACTGAATACTCAGATATGGTTTTGCATTTTTTTTTCTACTTAAATGTTAACCAGGTTACAGAGAATGCTATGTAAACATGGATGATCATTTTATTAATTTTCCAGAGTTTAGAGATTTCAATCATGTATGTAGCATAAACAACACATTATTCCCTACCAAATTATCAACGATAAATGCTTCAGTGGGCTTAAGGAGTGCACCAACTAAAAAAAATCTCCAGAAGTACCTATTCTGGGGACACTGGGGACTAGCCTGTCTAATGACAATATAGTAAATGTAGCTTTGCAATAAAGATTTAATAATTTTCAAAAAAAAAAAAAGAATTAAAGCTTTTGACCCAGCCCGCAAGTCGGTCAACAGGAGTCCTTGGAAGGGGGAGGGGGAGTGGATGGGACAAGAGACACGAGAAATAAAGACAAGACAGGATGGGATATGACTTTCTCACATACTCTGGTGCCTCACCTTTGACCATGTCCCCTGGAGGGGGAGACCTGGTGGCACTCAGAGGAAGGACAGCAGGTTACCAAGAAGAGACTTGATACCCTATGAACATATACAGGGGGAGGTAATCCCCCTCAGGAGCAGTCATAGGGGAGGGGAATAGGGGGAAATGGGAGGGAGGGAAGAATGGGAGGATACAAGGGATGGGATAACCATTGAGATGTAACAAAAATAAATTAATAAAGGAGAAAAAAAAGACAGGATTCCAAGCAAGTCTTTGATTATTGTGTAGCAGAGCAGCAGTATACAGGCCGCAGGAGGAGGGGAGGGAGGCAGGGAGAAGTGAGGGAAGCAGGTGTTTGGGTTCCTCAAGGAAAACACCCGATGTGACCAGTGGAAAGGTACGCTCAGTACAAACTCTGAGTGCGTGGCCTTAAGCGATCTTGAGAAAGACAGCATGCCCGAACAGGGCTCCCTACAAGCTTTGTACATTAACCTGGATAGATCTTACAAGCCTTGACCAAGTTTCAAGGGACACACCATATCATGCCACTTGCACAAAATTCAAAAGTATATAGCACAGGGCATAAGTTTATGGAGGAGAATTGTATCTAAGACCTAAAATGATAAACAACAAATTCAGCAGATCTCTCCCTCTGTAGGTGGGGAGAGGCCTCAGGTGTATCCGCAATGGCCTATTCATTAAAAAAGAAAATACATCTGAATGAAATGTATCAAGGTGTTAAAATGTAACAAAGCCAGACAGTATTTTTTTTTTCAGCGCCTTCCTCTGCATTTCTATGACAATGAAATATTTGTGATGGTAAGCACATTCTATTCCTCAAAAAGACAAAAACCAGACAAACGGCCCTCTTGACACACTGCAGTATTAATGGTGCTTGGGTATATTTATAGGGGGCTTCCAGAAGGACGTGACTGTATCTGCAAAACTGCTTATTTTGAGTAACACTGGTAGTCAGAGTTAAGTGATGAAGGCTTTTCCAAGTCATGCTAAGCCATTGTAATTTTATACTGTTGGTAACAGAAGGTCATTAAATTCTAAACACCATTTGAGGGAGATCACTTTGGGGGAAACACCTTGAGGAATTAGGATGGGGCACTACAGTGAATGGAAGCACAAAGACCAGTGTGAAGGCTCTTACAATGATCTTGATAAAATCCTGGACTAACTCAGGTGCTGTGTCTTACAGCCTTCCCAATCTTAATACATTTATTAAGGGCATAGTATGATTCTCAAATGAAGTTTTCCTGCCCCCGACCACTGTAGCAGCTCCTAATGCCCACCCCCCACACACAAACACACAAACACACACACAGACACACACAGACAGACAGAGAGAGAGAGAGAGAGAGAGAGAGAGAGAGAGAGAGAGAGAGACTCCTCGCCCAGTGCTGTGGTCCAGCCTCTCTGGTGCAGTGAGATGCTGAAGGGACCCACACACATGCCATCAAGCTGGTGATGGAAGAAACGCCTTGAGTTTGTTTCACCTAGAAGTGGTCTTGAGAAGCTGTTTGTTTGCCCCCATGGAAACCAATCTGCAGCTTGGCAGCTAGAGACAGCCTCCCTTGCTCTGCTCTGGATTCCGTCCTCTTCCTTCCATTGCCTGCTTCACAGTTGGCGGCACACAGCTGTGTCTCAGGCTCTGTTTTGGGCACTCCTTCACTAAGAGTTGAACCGTCCACATTCAGATATTTTGTAAGATTGAGCTAAAGGAGTGATGAGGATTGCAATTAGCATCTTTCCCTCTTCCATCTCTGAACTACTGCCAAAGAATATGTCACCTTAGGGAGGCACCCAAAAAGACAGGAACGCTAGGGAGCTGCAGACACTTTATTTCACCCAGACCAGAACTTAAGGCAAAATTCTGTCCATACGCCTTAACTCTGTCTAAGAATGAAGCATTCCAGAGGATGTCGTAAGCACTTCTGGAACTCCAGTGGGCTATGAGGAGCGTGCTTCTGACAGTTATAATGAAAACAGCTTGGCGAAACCTGAGTTCAGTCACACGAATTCTTGGTTTCAAGGATGAAAGTTCCTCTGGTGCCAGGAGAGTGTATTTAAGGAAAGTTAGTATTTTCTGTATCTTAACTGTGTATTCCTGACTATTGGAAGAATTCATTAACTTTTTACTAAAGTGTTAGAATCCATATTTGCCTTTTTCTTAGCCCCAGCTGTGTTTACAGCCTCTGTCAGTCATCCTTCTGCAAACTGACTCCTATCTGAGGTATCTTAGATTTAGATTCAGTCCCTAGAAATGTATTACTTACTGTAAATAGGTAAAAGTCTTTAATTCCCCTCTTGTGGGCTGCACACTTCCTGGCATTTTTGGGGAGAGGGAGTCAGAGAGGGTACTTTCCTTGTTGCTGCTACTGTTACAAATTTCCCACAACACGTTAAACTTCACTTTTAAAAAAATTTCTTTGCATGAAAACAAGATTTTAAAAATGTCCCAAAGTCCACCTAGATGTAAGGCCTTGAGTTAGATTTTATGGGGGGAAAAGGATCACCGTTTAATCAGTGTTAACGATCATCTTTGAGGCAGATGTTTTAGTTCTCTCAAGGGCATGCGCAGTTATGTCTGCACACCACAACTAAGAGTGTGACTCTGACCTCAGATCATCCTCAAGCACTTGGAGATTTCCTTGAAACGTTAAATTTACCTAAATATCTAGGCCTCTACTTTCAGCCCTTGGGGAAAGTCCTCAAATGCACAATTTTCAGTTTTGTCGACGGGATTTCACTCCACTAGCCTCGAGCCTTAGATCCCTAACCATGGTGCCTCTAATGAAAGACAAAAACAAGTCTAATTCGGAAGTGGGAAAGTCAGTGTCCTTGAGTTAGATGGAGCCTCTCTGAGCTCAAGTGAGCAATAATTTAGGAGGCTACAGGGCCGGACAATCAATAGCCACTAAAGGGACCCCGAGTCAATAGCTTCTAAGTCTTTTGTCTCGAGAACTTGAAGAATGGATTTCACAGGCAACAGAAAGGTTAGGATATAGGACAGAGCTTAGGGTAGATAGGAGAGAGAGTCGAAAGGAAGCTAGCTAGGCTCCTGGGCCTGGCTTCTAGCACTGCCCTTCTGTCTGTGAGGTGCAAAGAGGAATGTGGATGGAAGAAGTAACTAGGAGTAGACGTTGGGCGGATATATCCACGCTGTACCCCCGCCTGTGTTCTCTGCTTCATGATCCCTGCCTCCAGCATGCATTCTCATCACCCCTCGGAAATCACACGCCAAACTCAACCTTTCCACCCGTTACCTGCTCCTGTTGAGTGCTTTTGTCACGGCGGTAGTCATGTGTGGAGATGCTGTTGGTTTTTGTATGTTGGTTTTTTTATATTCTACCACATTCCTACTTTCGTCGGTCCTAACAGCTTCTCCTCCTCGTACAGTCTGTGAGATATTCCATATAAGATCGTGTCATCTAGAAACAGGAATAATCGGCCCCATTCCACTCATTTCAGTGCCTTTTATTTCCCTCACACAATCATTCCGACAAGGATCTCTAGGGCTAACGTTGGAAAGAAACGAGTAGAAATATCTTTCTCTTGTTCTTATTTTTCCTTTGAATTGATTTTTTATTTATTATAATTTATTCACATCACATCCCTTCCCTCTTAATTTCCTGTTCCCGCCCTCCCTGACCTCTTCCGCCCTGTTCCTCTCCCCTAGACCTCTACAGGAGGGCCTCTTCCCCGACCTGTCTGATGACAGTCTATCAGGTCTCATCAGGGTAGCCCTCCTCCCCTTCCTCTGTGTGCCTGCAAGAGGTAGTGATCAAATTGCTGCCACCAGGCACCAGAGTTCATGTCGGAGGCAGTCCCGCCTGCCTGCCCCCTCCCCCCAACACACACACACACACACACACACACACACACACATACACACACACGCACACATACACACACACACACACGGAGAAGGAGCTGTTCATCGGTTACATCTGAACAGAGGGATCTAGGTTCTCTGCTTGCAATTTCCTTGGTTGGTGCATCAGTTTGTGCAGCCCACACCTGCCCTGGGCTGGGTCCAGATCTGTAGGGCTTGATGGTCTCCTTGTGGAACTCCTGAACCCTCTGGTCCTTCCATCCCCCAACTCTTCTAATACAACTCTCAGCGCTTTGCCTAGAGTCTGGCTGTGAGTCCCAGCATCTGTCCCCATCCCCTGCTGGGTGGAGTGTCTCAGAGGACATCTATGTTAGGCTAATATCCACTTATAAGTGAGTATATACCATGCATGTCTTTCAGAATAGCCACAAATAATATAAAGTGTCTTGGTGTAACTCTAAGCAAGCAAGCAAGCAAACAAACAAACAAACAAATAAAAAAAACCCTTCATGTCTCTGAAGAGCGAATTGAAGAAAATATCAGAAGATGGAAAGATCTCCCATACTCATGGATCAGGAGAATCAACATAATAAAAATGGTCATCTTACCAAAATCAATCTATAGAGTCAATGCAATCCCTATCAAAATATCTACACAATTCCTTATAGACCGTTAAAGATCAATTCTCAATTTCATATGGGAAAGCAAAAAACTCAGAATAGCTAAAACAATCCTGTACAATAAAAGATCTTCCAGAGGACTCTCTTTCCCTTATCTCAAGTTGGACTATAGAGCAACAGTAATAAAAACAGCATGGCCTTGTTCCTATTTTTAGAGAACAGTTTTCAACCTTCCATCATTAAATGTGACATTGGCTGTAGGCCTTGTCATATATATGGCTTTTATTATGTTAGAATACATTTCTTCAATATCAAATTTATTGGGAGGTGTGTGTGTGTGTGTGTGTGTGTGTGTGTGTGTGTGTGTGTGTGCAAAAGATTAGATTTTGTCAGATTTTTTCATGAATTGAGATGGTCACATGGTTTCATCCTCGGTTCTGTCCATATAGTGCGTCACCTTTATTAACCTGCCCATGTTGAAATTGCCACATATCCAGGGATGGTGTCTGCTTGGTTCTGGTGACCCTTCTCATGTGCTGTTGAGCTCAACTTGCCAGCATTTGCTTTCAGCATTTTTGCACCTGTGCTTATCAAGGATAGCAACTATGTTTTCCTTGTACCACCTCTTTTTGATTTTAGCATAAAGGTAATGGCTAGTCTGTAGAGGTACCAACCATCTTACAAGTGATCTTTCTATGTTTGGTACAATTTGACCATGAAACATGAACTTCTGGGCTTTTCTATGATGTTTTGTTGTTAGTTTAACACTGTTACTTATTAATTGTTGGTCTGTGGAAGGTTGGATGTGAAAGGAATTTACTTGTGTCTTCTAGCTAATTTAGTTTTTCTCATATAATTATGCAGTATCTCTTGGATCCTTTAAATTTCTGATTTCCACTTGTCCTATTTTCACTACTATCTTATTATTCAAGTTGCCTCTCTAGTTAATCTAGCTAAAAATCTGACAATTATGATTATCATTTAAAAATCAACTTAATGGGACTATCCAAGATGGTAGCACTGTTCACACACTGTGTCTGATCAGCAGGACTGACCCAAGGGACCTGTCTGGGAGCTACAGAGCACCAGGGCTGAGTGCCCTGGGTGAGAGGGGTTCACACTGTGTGGAACACAGGTGGACCTGGCCTCTGGTCATCCAGCTAGTCCACAGAGGAATCCCTGGGTCCCTGTGGGTGGGTGCCCAGTCCCCAGAGTCTGGACTCATACCTGCCTGCAAGCTGCATTTGCACTTTACATCTCTGACTATGTGTCTTGGACTGAACTGTGGGCTGCAGAGCACCAGGATCTGGGTCTACTAGCCTAGGGGAGAAGCCAGGGTGTGGAACATGGGTGGATCTGACCTGAGATCACCCAGCCAATCCACGAAAGGCCTCAGGGCCCAGATGGGTGCAGACACTGTCCTCAAAGTCTAGCCACATGCTGGCCAGCCAGCACTCTGTCTCAGGCTGAACTATGTGCTGCAGCGTACCAGGGTCTGATGTTGCTAGCCCAGGGGAGACTCCAAGGTGTGGAGCACAGATGGATCTGACTTCAGGTCACCTAGCCAATCCACAGAAAGATCCTGGGCCCAAGAAGGTACAGGTGCAGGCTCCAGAGCCTAACTAGCCATGTGCCAGATAGTAAGCAGCATCCTTGCCTTGTGTTTCATAAGAAACTGTGGGCCTCAAGGCAACAGTGTCTGGGTCTTAGAGCCCAAAGGAGAACTCATGGTGTAGAGCACATGTGTATATGACCTCAGGTCTCCTGGCCAACCCAAGGAAAGTTCCTGGATCTGAACCCAGGTCACCAACATGATCCACAGAAGGGTTCCCTGATCCCCACTGGTGAGGGGTCTCAACCTATAGCCACTCATCTATGAGCTGCTCTCAATGGCCAGTGAGGACACCAGAAACTACCACCCAGTGCCAGAAACAGCAATATGTCTAAAGGCCAGAATAAAAGCATAAGCAACAAAAGCCAAAATAATATGGCATCCCCAGAACCCAGGTATCCCAACACAATCAGCACTGGAAACTCAAACACAACTGAAACACAAATAAATTACCTCAAATCTTGCATAATGAAGATGATAATGGAGGAAGTGAATACAATCCACAAACAACTACTGGAAGATGCAGCCAAGCAAACTGAAGACCTTAGAGAGGCCATGACAGAGGCCTATAGAGAGGAAATGAAGAAATCACTGGAAGAAATTCAGGAAAATGCAAACAATAAGGTGAAGGAAATCAACAAAATGGTTCAAGATCTGAAAATGAAAGTGGAAACAATAATAAAAGCACAAACTGAGGAAATCTTGAAAGAGAATGTAAAGAATAAAACAGGAACTGCAGACATAACCATTCCCAACAGAATACAAGAGAGAGAGGAAAGAATCTCATGTGCAGAAGATACAATGGAAGAATTTGATGCAACCATCAAAGAAAATGCTAAATCTGAAAAAAATTGTGACACAAAAGAGGATACCATGAAAAGAAGAAACATAAGGATAAAAGGAATTGAGGAAAGAGAAGACGCCTGGCTCCAAGGCACAGAAAATATTTTTAACAAAATCATAGAAGAAAAAATTTCCAATTTAAAGAAAGAGATGCATAGAAACATACAGTAGGCCTACAGAACACCAAATAGAGTAGATCAGAAAAGAAAATCCTTCTGCCACATAGTAATCAAAACTCAAAATGGGAACAAAGAAAAAAAATATTAAAAGCATCAAGGGAAGAAGGCTAAGTAACATACAATGGCAAACCTATCAGAATCACACCTGACTTTTCAGCAGAGACCATAAAAGCCAGAAGGGCCTGGGCAGAGGTCTGGCAAACCCTATGAGACCAGAGATGCCAGTCCAGACTACTATACCCAGTGAAACTTTCAATAACCATAGATGGAGAAAACAAGATATTCCATGACAAAAAACAAATTGAAACAGTATCTATCCACAAATCCAGCCCTACAGAAAATAATAGAAGGAAACTCCAACCTCAAGAGGGTAACTACACCTAAGATAACACAGGAAATAGATAACTTACTTTAGCAATATTAAAACCAGACAAACACATGAACACACTACCACAACCAACATCAAAATCAAAAGACTTAACAGTCACTGGTCATTAATCTCTCTCAACATCAATGGTCTCAACTCTCCATTAAAAATACACAGACTAGCAGAATGGATGCATAAACAAGACTCAACATTTTTCTGCATTCAAGAAACACATCTCAGCCACATAGTCCTTATCTCAGGGTAAAAGGCTGAAAAAAGGTCTTCCAAGCAAACAGACACAAGAAATAAGCTGGAGTAGCCATTCTAATATCTAATAAAATAGACATACAACCAAAATTAATAAGAAAATGAAGAAAGACACTTCATACTCATCAAAGAAAAATTCAATCAAGGTGACATCACAATTTTGAACATCTATGCCCCAAATACAAGGGCACCCACATTTGTAAAAGAAACATTAATAAAGCTTAAACCACACATCAATCCCCAAATATTAATAGTGGGAGACTTAAACACCCCCCTTTCACCAAAGGATAGGTCAACAAAAACAGAAGCTAGAACTAGAAACAATGAAACTAACCGATTTCATGAATCAAATGAACCTAACCGATATCTACAGAATTTTTCACCCAAACACAAAAGATTATGCCTTTTTCTCAGCACTTCATGGAACCCTCTCCAAAATTGACAAAATTGGCAAAGCAAGCCTCAACAGATACAATAAGATTGAAGTAATGTCTTATATCCTATCAGACCACCATGGACTTCAACAACAACAGAAATAACAAAAAGGCTACACACACATGGAAACTGAACAACTCCTACTCAATGACAACTGGGTCAGGGGTCAAATTAAACAGAGAGGAAGTCAAAGAAATTCTACTAAAATCAGAGAGTAGACAAGGCTGTCCACTCTCTTCAATATACTACTTGAAGTTCTAGCTAGAGCAATAAGTCAACAAAAGGAGATCAAGCAGATCTACATCAGAAAGGAGAAAGTCAAAGTACTGCTTTTCACAGATGATATGATAGTGTACATAAGTGACCCCCCCCCCAAAATTCCACCAGAGAACTCCTATAACTGATAAACACCTTAAGCAAAGTGTCTGGACACAAAATCAACTCAAAAAAGTAGTAGCCCTCCTGTGTACAAGTGACAAACAGGCTGAGAAAGAAATTAGAGAAACTACATCCTCACAATAGACACAAATAATATAAAGTATCTTGGTGCAACTCTAACCAAGCAAGTAAAAGACTTGTATGAAAAAAAAAACCTTCACGTCTCTGAAGAAGATAACAGAAGATGGAAATATCTCACATGCTGGTGAATCAAGAGAACCAACATAGAAAAATCTTACCAAAAACAATATACAGATTCAATGCAATCCCAGCCCAAAAATTCTGGCTGGACTCTATCAAATACCTATACAATTTTTTTTTAAAGACTTGAAAGATCAATTTCCAACTTCATATGAAAAAAAAAACAAAACAAAACCCCAGAATGACTTAAATAATCCTGTACAATAAAAGATCTTCCAGAGCAATCTCCATCCCAGGTCTCAAGATGTACAATAGCACAACAATAATATAAACATCATGTTACTGGTATAGGGAAAAGGCTGGTTTGTCAATGGAATCAAATCAAAGACCTAGAAATAAATCCACACACCTATGGGCACTTGATTTTTTGACAAAGAAGCCAAATCCATATAATGGAAAAAAGATAGCATCTTCAACAAATGGTACTGGTCCAACTGGATATCTACATGTAGAAAAATGCAAGTAGATCCATATTTATGACCCTGCACAAAACTAAGTGGATTAAAGACCTCAACATAAAGCCAGACACACAAAATTTGTTAAAAGGGAAAATGAGGAAGAGCTTTGAACTCAGTAGCACAGGAGAAAAATTCCTGAACAGAACATCAACAGCTCAAGCTCTAAGATCAACAATTAATAAATGGGACTTTATGAAACTGAAAAGACTCTGTAAGCCAAAGGACACTGTCAACAAAACAAAACGACAGCCTACAGACTGGGAGAAGATCTTCACCAACCCTACATCCAACAAGAGGCTAATATCCTAAATACATAAAGAACTCAAAAAATTGAACACCACCAAACCAAATAACCCAATTAAAAAATGGTGTTCAGAGCTAAGCAGATAATTCTTAACAGAGAAATATTGGATTGCTGAGAAACATTTAAAGAAATGCTCAGTGTCCTTATTCATCAAGGAAACGCAAATCAAAATGACTCTGAGATTCCATCTTACACCTATCAGAATGGCTAGGACCAAAAACTCAAGTGACAGCACATGCTGGTGAGGATGTGAAAAAAGGGTAACACTCCTCTATTGGTGGTGGGAATACAAACTTGTACACCCACTTTTGAAATGAATATGGCACTTTCTCAGAAAATTGAGACTAGTGCTACCTCAAGACCCAGCTATGCCACTCCTGGGCATATACTCAAAAGATGCTCCACCATACAAGGACATTCACTCAGCCATGTTCATAGCAGCCTTGTTTGTAATAGCCAGAATCTGGAAACAACCTAGATGGCCCTCAACTGAAGAATGGATAAAGAAACTGTGGTACATTTACACAATGGAATACTACTCAGCTATTAAAATTAAGGAAACCTTGAAATTTCCACTAGAACTAGAAAAGATCATACTGAGGTAATCCAGACCCAGAAAGCCACAGATGGTATATACTCACTTTAAGTGTATATTAGCCCAACATAGATGTTCTCTGAGAGACTCCATCCACTGGGGAATCAGGACAGAAGCTAGGACTTGCTGCTGGACTCTGGGTAGAGCACTGATAGTGGTATGGAAGAATGGGCAGATGGAAGGACCCAGAAGGTTCAGGAGCCCCACAAGGAGAACATCAAGGCTGGCGGATCAGGACTTAGGAGCGCCTGCACAAACTGTTGCAACAACCACGCACAATGCATGCAGTAAACCTAGATTCCCTGTTCATATCTAGCCAATGGACAGTTCATTCTCTGTGGTTGTGGGGAAAGAGAGAGGAGACTGCCTCTCACATGAACTCTGGTGCCCCCCTCTTGGTGGGGAGGCCCAGCAGGCACACAGAGGAAGGGAAAGCAGGCTATCTGGATGAAACCTGATAGGCTGTGGTCATATGGTGTGGGAGGAGGTTGTGGGGAGAGCCAGAACTACCTCTGACATGAACTCTGGTGCCCCCAATTTGAACACTTCCCCTTGGTGGGGAGACATGGCAGCACACAGAGGAAGGGGAAGCAGGCTATCCAGATTAGACCTGATATGCTGTGGCCATATAGTGGGGAAGGAGGTCCCCTTCTGTCAGAGGTCTAGGGGAGGGGAATAGATTGGAAGAGTGAGGGAGATACATATGAGGGGATAACATTCAGGATGTAATCTGAATAAATTATAATAAATTTAAAAATTTTTAAATCAACTTAATGTTGATATACTCTATCATTCTTCCATCCTCTGTTTTATTTATTTCTGATTTAATCTGAATTGTTTTCTTTCTATTAACCTTGGGCTGAATTTCTCTTTTAAAATTATTTGTTTGTTTGTTTGTTTGTTTTACATCCTGGTTCCAACTTCCTCTTCCTTCTTTCCCTCTAGTCCCTCCCTCTCACCTCATTTCCCCACCCTATCCACCTTTTCCCATTCTTCTCCAAAAAGGGGAGATCTCCCATGAATATCAAACAGCCTTAACATATCAAGTTGCAGCAAGACTAGCTGCATCTTCTCTTATTGGCCTAGGAGAGGCAGCTTAGTTAGGGGAAAGGGGTCCAAGGCAGGCAACAAGAGCTAGAGACAGTCCCAGCTCCCTTTGTTAGGAGCCCCATGTGAGGACCAAGCTGCACAATGTTACATATGTGCAAAGGGATTTATCCACCTAGTTCCTTCTTTTAAAAAAAATGTTGTTTACATCCTCCATCTTTTTTGATTAGTTCTTTAACTTTGTAAATTTGTCTCTTGAGCTGTTACTGCTGGATTTGGGTATACTGGGCATCCTCTAACATTTACTTCTCTGTGTTTTAAAATAAGCCACTTTGGTTTTGATTCAGAGTTCCTCGGGAGTGTGCTGACTTTCAAGACTTTGTGAATATCTTGGTATGATAGAAGGATGTCATTAATTCTCATTTCACATTACTGAGGTGAGAAGATTGCTGGTATTTTTTTTTCAGTCCTTGTAAATTAAGACTCTCGGGTACAACATATAGTTGTCCTGGAAGTGTTACTTCTACCACTATTAGGGAAATGATCTGTTTATGTGTGCTAGGCCATCTATTCTAAAGTGCATTTGAGTAAAAAAGTCTCTGTCCAGATGACATGTCCATTGCTAAAAGGAGAGTATATGTGTCCCATGAGATTAGTGTATCAAGTCTATCTCTGCATCAAGATTTATTAATATTTGCTTTATGTTCTTACATTCTCCATGTAGGGTCCAGGTTATTTTAAGTAACTCTTATTACATAACAAACACAATTTTCTACACCCTTAGGACACTTGAGTTTAATATCACAACTTATATCTTTTTACATATGATAGTCCTTTAAGAAATAATTATAGCTATACTTGTTTTGAAGAGCTTTGTCTTTCTGCCTTCACAATTAGATATGTGATTTTTCACACTACCATTTTAGCAACTACTCTGAAATTGACTATACACTGCTTTTACCATGTTTTACACTTTCATATATTTTATAGAATTTTATACTTTTATATAGTTTTGTTATTAATTACAATTATTTTATTCCATCTTTAGAAACTTCCTTTGAACTATTTCTTGTAAAATAGGTTTGGTGGTAATGAGTCCTCTCAGCTGTTGTTTTCTAGGAGAATATTTCTCCACTTTGGTTTCTGAAGGACAGTTTTGGTGCATGCGAGTCTCTCGGTTGCCACTTATTCCTTAGCACTTTAAACACGTCATCCTGCTGTCAACCCACTCAGCCCTGTCTCATTATAACACAGCACCCTCACATGTGGTCTTCCTTCCTTTCTCCTGCTGCTTTCAAATCCTCTGCATCTTTGATTTCTGACCATGGTACTTGATTGAAGAACTATGGTTTTTCTGACCAGAAAAATATGCTTATGAATTTATTATAGAGCTTTTGGTATCTATCTATCTATCTATCTATCTATCTATCTATCTATCTACCTATCTCTATTATCTCCCTATTAAGTATCTATCATCTATCAATATATCTATCAGCTATTATCTATCATCTATGAGGTATCTATATATCTGTTCATATATTTATCAATCATCTATCTAGTATCTGTCATCTACCATCAATCATCATCTAGCTATAGATTTTGCTATTGATTTAGAGATTTTCTGATATTATTTCTCTAATTATATTCTTATCTCTAGCCTCCCCTTTTCTCTTTAATTCATGTGACCCAAATATTTGCTCCCATAAAGCTCATAGGCTCTCTTGATTCTTTTTGCACTTACTGGTTTTGTTTATAAATGTAATTTGTGTACATCAAAAATCAACTGCTTTTCTTTTTTATATGTAATGACTGTAGTAATCACTTATTATACAGATTAATCATTCCTGAACGTACAAGCTCCAGAGGAGCAACTGCGTCTTTAAATATACACAAGTATTTCCATCAAATGAATTTTCACTCTTACATCGAAATAGGCCTAAAGCAGCTAAAAACATAAGAAAAAATAAGAGTTATTTTTGTGTTAATGTGTTTGTATGTGTTAAGTGAGAAACCACATACAAACCAAAGAGTGTGGAAAGGGGCTAACAGGAGGAAGGCTGGAAGGGCAGGGAGATGGGAAAGTGTCGGGAACAAAACCCATCACCCTGTATGTGCTAGCGGCTCCAGTCCATGTGAATGTTGATCAGTTAAACCTAGACCTTAAAATACGCCATGAAGGTAGAGTTTAATCTGTTTGGTCCTAACTTGCACCTAAGTTGTAGGTTCTACAGGATGAAATGAACACAGAAACAGCTTCATCTTCTCCACCTTGCTTTTTATGACTGTTACAACATTAGATGGATTCCACTTAGGAACTATCCCCTATGGGTCACTGGAGCTTTTCTCCTCCCACACTGTGTACCCACTACCCCTCACATTTGGCCATTATCCAAATTTAAGTCAATAAAGAAAGCTTTTAGTATCACATCTAGGTTAGGCCTGGAGAACTGGCTTCTCTCACACGCATACAGGAGGCAATGTTGGTACAGAAGTACAGTCTTTCTAGTTTGCTGTTCCAAGTATGTACAACACGCAGCACGGCCATGTCAGGTAAAGGTACACGGGGAGGACAAGACGTGGGATCATAGAAAACAGTCAAATGGAAATCAAAAGGACTTTCTCTTTCAGGCTGCCCCCAGGTTTATTTGTAGACAGGACAGGCTGAGGGCCCAGGCCCACTGAGCCTGCCCAGCAATCACCACATAACCCACCCATCACGGCACTGCCCCCACAGCTTCCACCACTGTACCTCAAAAGTCAATTTCTTTTCAAATATTAAAACTTGTTTTAGAAAAGGTTTAGCCACTAGCATGGAATTATGTGAAATAGTATGCAGAATTTTTATTTTGATTTATCTGAGAAAAATACTTGAAGACTAAAAAAGGAAACAAAGGATTTGTTTCCTTTTGCTACTATAATAAATTGCCATAAACAGCATATGAAAACAATACATATTTATCATCCTGTTCTGTAGGTCAGGAACTTGCCATGGGTCTCACTGAATCTAAATAAAGGTATTGATAACTCTTCGTTCCTTCACGGGGATCTAGGAGACTCTATGCCTTTTCCAGCTTTGGAACTAGGACATTGGCTGTCTTGTAACCTCATTTTTCTGTCTTTAAAGTCAGAAAACATCAAAGCAATCCCACCTCTTTGTCCTCTCTGTGGTTTTCACTTCTTCTGACTCTGTTGGGTCCACCTTGGTAATCTTGGCAAAGCTGACTGGCAGACAGACTCAATTCTTACACTGTTCTGCTGATCCCAGTTCATGGTCAGAATCCCATCCGCCTCTTCTCTGTCTGGTATCACAAGCTATTAGTCTCTCCTACCACAAACACCAACAAACTCCCATTTGTTTTGTCCTCGGCAACAGAGCATTTATCTCTTAGTCACCACACAACAAGTTGATTACGCAGAAATACACAAATGCGCGCCATTTAAGTGAAGATATTTTGTAATTTGAACTTCTTACACTGAATATCTAATGCACGAAGACCCTTCGTTCTGTCTTTCACAGCCACACCCAAATCAGCACGCTCCTCCAGCACTTTCTCAGCTTGAATTGTTGGATCTACTTCACTCATCATTAAAGCCTAGGGCTGCAGTTCTGTCTCTCTTTATTTGACAGCCTGTGATACAGCCTTGGCTATTTGCCCATGTTGAGACTCCTGGCCTAGCCTTTCTCTCCCTGCCTGCTCACACTGGAGGGATCCTTGCAGACTCTTCTTCTGCCGTGGCATCCAGGCATTTTGCTTCTCTTTGGTATTCTGTCATAAACCCTGACATAAACCTGCATGGTCTTCCTGCCTTTATTACCTCAGCTTTATTGCCATCTGTAGGCAAACTGCTCCAAGATCTTATCTCTAGCCAGACCCAGCTCCTTGACCTTCGGACTTGTAAATGTTCCTACTGATGGAACTTACCTGTCCCACAGATACTTATTTTAGCATGCTAAACCTTTACAATTTAGCTTCTGCACCTCAACCTACTTTTTTCTCCATTTTTCCTTTCCCCTTCCCTATCTCAGAGAATGCCATAGGCAATAGTTGGTTGAACAAGCCAAAATCCAGCTATCTTCCTGGTTACCGCCATCAGTTATTACCAGACTCTGTCATTTCTCCTTCCTAACTACTTTGAATCATCCACATGGCCACTTCCGAAGCCCAAACCGCTGTGGTGTCTTGCATGGATCGCAGGTCTCCCTGCTTGCAGCTTTGAGACCTTCTTCCCTTTCACTTCATTCTCAACCAGGGCCAGAATGATCGATTGCCTTTGCTTCTCTTAAACTCTCCATGCTGAAATATCCAAGAGCTGAGAGCAAGCAATGGTGTGGGACACAGAAAAGCTAGAATTTCACATTATTAACGGCACACATGAGGATCCAGAGAGGAGCGGAGTAATACCACACAAACACACACACACACACACACACACACACACACACACACACACGCCCATGGACAAAGTAAACAAAGCTCATGAATAGGGTCTTGGAAGAAGGATCAGATGCTACCAAAAAAAAAAAATCCATGTTCAATGGCTCACATTCAAAGTGAGTATATTAGCATGTCAGTCCCTCTTATGTACTGGCCCTGTGCTTGCTCAGTGGCAGAGAGAGTTCTACTGGGGAGCTAGGGTTGTGCATAGGAAGCAGTGTGCTGCCTCTGTTGAGACAGTGAGAGGTTAAGCCCATGGCATTTCTCACCCAGTGAGGCCGAAGGACCTCATGATAGCCTTTGGTTTTCTGTAAAACTATCACCTGGATCAAGAATCTACTCAAGCTCAGTTTTGGAAGCTGCGTCTACTAAAAGCTTCATAGCATCCATACAAACTGGAAGCCTGACATACGATCTACTCCCACCGCGGTGCAAATACCAGGGCCCAGCGTTAGAAACAAGGGCAAGAAGACTAAGGGCCCAAGGAGAACAAAGGAACTCCTAACTCTGAGTGCAAGCCATGCCGAGGACTTAGGGAGTGAGAGGGATGATGTTACAGCGGAGGCTGCACGGCGTTTGAGCAGATGAAGAGAGAAGAGTGTCTGCAAGGTGCAGCCTGTCACCAAGCTAGGGAGCAGTTTGGTTAATAGCAGAGCCAAGGGTAATGCCGTTTGAAGGAATGCAGAGACTTTACTGAAGCCCAGGGTTACAGTGGCTGGGAATGAGAGGAGTTTAGGTCGAAGCTAAGCAGTAAATAGCTCCATATGCATATCAGGAGGACTTAGAGGGACTCCTATGGGTCACAGTCAGTCAAGAAATTCCCTCACAGGAGAGAAGACTGAGGGACTTAGACTTCTTTACAGTAGGAAACCATGCAGGTCGCAGCACAAAGGATGGAGGAATGTGAAGAAAGGACCAGAAGAAAGGCACCTGCAAGGCACGTAATGGGCTCACCCCACTCAGGCTGTTGGAGGATGGGGTCAAATCATATGTACATAGCATTGCATTATGCCTTTTGGATGTGGTCAGCAGTAGACACTGAACTGCAGAAAGGGACCCTCTGGAAGTCCTACCCAGGAGTACCTTGACTCTCTAGGCCACCACTGACAGTTTTCAAACAGCAGCATTTATTATACGAGTCACGCTTTGCTGTAGTCCCTAATCTACTATGTCCCCATGCGGCTTCCTACCTCGGGAGCAAGGAAATAGCCAAAGGAACAGCCACACTAATTAAGCTTGAGAATCACGTGAGTACACAGGGAGCTCAGGCCTGGGGAAAAGAGAGAGCTTTAACTCGGGGTTACTAGTTTCCTCCTGCTGGATCCCACTTCCTGTTCAGAACAACAATTCCACACCTGGTGAGAGATGGCTGTCACCCTGCGAGAACAGCTCCGAAAACTAATGGCATTTTTAGTTCTCTGTAGAAGTCTGGCTCCGTGCGGCATCCTTTACCTTAGCATCTCACAATCCTCGACAAAAGCAAAATTGGCTGAGGCCATCACTGCATCATATGCATTATCTGCACTTCCCGCTCTGACAAAAGGGAGTGGAGGTGTTTCTCAGTAACCTGTCCAGGGTGAATGCTGGTGACAAGATGGTAAATCCCAAACATCACCAGGCAGCTTTGCATTTCCAAGTAAAGCCAAAGTAAGTTCGCCAAACCAGAATAAATGAACTTTTTTGAAAGGATAGCCAGGTGTGGTGGCATACGCCTTTAATCCCAGCACTCGGGTGGCAGAGGCAGGTGGTTTTCTGTGAGTTCGAGGCCAGCCTAGTCTACAAAGTGAGGCCAGGATAGCCAAGGATGTTAACACAGAGAAACCCTGTATCCAAAAGCAAAACAAAAACAAAAACAAAAAAAAGAAAGAAAGAAAGATAGAAATGATGCTGGTCTAACATGTAGAAAAATGCAATTAGACCCATATTTGTCACCATGCACAAAACTCAAGTCCAAGTGGATTAAAGGCATCAACATAAAACCAGAGACACTAAATCGGTTAGAAGAAAAAGTGGGGAAGAGCCTGGAACACATTGGCACAGGAGACAACTTCCTGAACAGAACACCAACAGCTCAAGCCTTAAGATCAACAGTTAATAAATGGGATCTCATGAGGCTGAGAAGCTTCTGTAAGGCAGGAGACACTGTCAAGAAAACAAAGCGACAGCCTACAGACTGGGAAAAGATCTTCACCAACCCTACATCTGACAAAGGTCTAATATCCAAACTATATAAAGAACTCAATAAATTAAACACCACCAAATCAAATAACCCAACTGAGAAATGGGGCTCAGAACTAAACAGAGACGTCTCAACAAAGGAATATCGAATGGCTGAGAAACATTTAAAGAAATGCTCACCATCTTTAGTCATCAGAGAAATGCAAATCAAAACAACTCTGAGATTCCATCTTATACCCAACAGAATAGCTAAGATCAAAAATTCAAGTGACACCACATGTTGGCGAAGATGTGGGGTGAGAGGAACACTCCTTCATTGCTGGTGGGAATGCAAACTAGTACAGCCACTTTGGAAATCTATCTGGTGCTATCTCAGAAAACTGGGAATAGGGCTTCCTCAAGACCCAGCTATTCCACTCCTTGGAATATACCCAGAAGATGCTCCAGCACACAACAAGAAAATTTACTCAACCTTATTCATAGCAGCCTTATTCATAATAGCCAGAACATGGAAACAGCTTAAATGTCCCTCAGTAGAAGAATGGATAAAGAAACTGTGGAACATTTACACTATGGAACACTACTCAGCTATTAAAAACAAGGAATTCCCAAAATTGGTGGACTAATGGATGCGCCTAGAAATGACCATGGGTCTCTTCATCTGCTCCCATCTGCTGCTGGAAGAAGCCTCTCTGATGATGACTAGATAAGACATTGATCTATGAGTATAGCAGAATATCATTAGGAATCATGTTACTGATCTTTTTAGAATAGTAGTGTTTGGTTCTATACTGCTTCTCTGGGCTATCTAGTCACTGGTTCTTGGTTACTCATGTAATGTTGGCTATGAATTCCTTCACTGAGTGGGCTTTAGGTCAAATCAGATATTAGTTGGTTACTCCCACAAATTCTCTGCCACCATTACCATAGAATATTTTGCAGGCAGAATAGATTGTAGGTCAAAGATTTTGTGCCTAGATTGGTGTCCACATTTCTCTCCGGGTAGCCTGCAGATTAACTTCCCACACCAATGTAGGAGTGAAGGCTTCATGTAGGCACCAGCTCAACACCTCCATGTTCAGTGGGTTGTGTGGGTGTTGTCCACAGCAATGGACCCCACTTTCAGTTTTTAGAGAGAAACCTTTTGTCTTATCAATATCCTGGATTGTCTGGAGAGTTCCATGGGACCCCTCGGCCAACAGTTCAATTGAATGCAACCTCATCCTGCCTCTGGAAGTGCCACCTGGCTACAAGAGATGCCAGTTGAGACTCAGCAAAAGAAAGGGAAGACTTTAAAGAAACATTCACTCATCAGAGAAAATTAAATCTAAAATTGTATATAGGTATATGTGTGTATAAAACATTTATATAAAATATGTGCAGAAAACAGTAGAATTTTAGATGTAAAATAGAATGGTTGAAAATATAGCATGGACTTCAATAATGTATTTCATAATATTTAATTTTAAAAGATGTAATACCATAATAGTAAGCCGAATTTCTATAAGGGTATAAGAGCATGCATTTTTAAAGGTTATTTCATAATTATGATGAAATCTGTGCTTTAAAATATGTTTTTAGGAATAGATGTCATGTTGAAAAATGGTAGGGAGCTAAGGTAATAAAGAAATACATTTTGGAGAGAAAAACCAATTTCTTCAAATTAAGCAAACACCTACTTATAATTGAATATGTAAGAGTAGATAGTAAAGTATGTTTAAGAATCAATAGTCTGTACATAAAATTTACATAGTAGAATGGGTACAATATGACTCCACTAAAACAGGTGCACCACGCTTGGAGAAGCAGTGAAGTTTAGAATTTCAAGACATAAGTAGTAATTTTTTACTTTTAAAAACCAGAAGATACAGGAAAGGGTTGAATACTGGTATGTGTGACTTACAGGGTACAATAGAGGTTTGTCAACGGTTTGGCTCAAATTGTGATATATGCTCCATAGCATGACAAAATATTGGATACAAAGAAAATGTTAACTTCCTATTTTTAATTATTTATGACATTTTGATTTTAAAAGTGTGTGTTTGTTATTCATGGTGCTGCTTGGCATTATCACACATCTATGTTATATGTGGTGCATATCCCATGCATACCACTTTCTCTCTGCTCACCTCCTATTAGTCCTTTATTGTTCCTGGAAAGTTTCACCTCTACAAGTTTCACCTCTACTTTCACGTTAGATAGATAGATAGATAGATAGATAGATAGATAGATAGATAGATAGATAGATATGTATTTATATAAAATCTAGAAACCACATATGGGACAAATACATGCAATATTTGCCTTTCTGATATTGGCTTAATTCATAGTCTGTCCCCAGTTGCATCTACTTGCCTGCAAGTGGCACAACCTTGTTCTTTATGGCTGAAAACAATGCCACTGTGTAGCTATGCCACATTTTACTTATCCACCCCCAACAACCCTGCTGGTTCTCCATTGTTGTAAATCTTGGTTGGTCCCATACCTTGGCTATTTGGGGAGGAAAGACCAGATTCTCAGAGAAATGCCCCAAACAAAGTAGCTATTCAGACTTTATATCTTTGTTGGAGAGGCTGGTCTTTGTATTCCCCCACCCCCCACCCCCAGCGCCAATCCACTCAAGATCTGTGTCATAGCAAGAACTGTCATCATCTTAAGGAACAAACTACAGTAGACTGTGACCTGATCCCTCCAGGCTGTGGATATGATTTCTTAGAGTGATTAGCATCTAAAAGTCATGATCTAACATTGTTGACTGGAATCCTTTGAATAAGCTATCCAAGAGTGGTGGCGGGGTCATATGATAGGTCTATTTTTAGTTTTCTAAGAAGCCTCCGTATTGATTTCCTTAGTGGCTGAACTAGCTTACCAGCAATATATGAGGGTTCCTTTCTGCCCACATCTTCCTTAATATTTGTTGTAAAAAAAAAAAATTAAATAACCGCCATTCTGATTGAGGAACAGGGAATCTCAATATGGTCTTTATTTGGACTTCTCCAAGGCCTAGTGAAGTTGACATTTTTTTCATGTGTTTATTAGCTACCTGTATTTCTTTCTTTCTTTTTTTTTTTAAAGCTGTATGTTCATTTTATTAGACCATTTATTGGTTAGGTGGTTTGATTTATTTACATCTAGGGTTGTTGTTGGGTTTTTTGTTTGTTTGTTTGTTTGTTTACATTCCTCTGCATACTATAGATGTTAATCCTGATCTTTGTGTAGCTAGCAAAGAGTTTCTCCCATTCTGTAAGTTTTCTTTTCTTTTTTTAATATTTATTTATTTATTATTACATATACAGCACTCTGTCTGCACATACACCTGCAGTCCAGAAGAGGGCATCAGATCACATTATAGATGGTCATGAGCCACCATATGGCTGATGGGAATTGAACTCAGGACCTCTGGAAGATCAGACAGTGCTCTTAACTGCTGAGCTGTCCATCCAGCCCAAGTTTTCTTTTACTTGGCTGTACAGATACGTCTGATCCACTCCAGTGAGTGTTTATATATTTCCTGAGCAGCTAGAGTCTTCTGATTTTGAAAGTCCTTACCTACTTAAATGTTTCACAACATTTTAAAAACAGTTTTTGGAGTTTCAGGTCTTCTGTTAAATTCTTTTATTTATTTGGAGTTGATTTGTGTGTAGGGTGAGAAATAGGAATCTGTTGGAGAAAGGTGTTTTCAAATGCTAATTTCAGTGCCTTGAGATCTGGTTATTGCTCTGCCATGGGCATTGTTATAAAATGCCCATGTTAAGTGTCCCCTGTGACCATGTTATGATAAAGAATGCTCCCCAATTGTCCTTGATTGGCTAAATAAATATGCTGAAGCCTACAATTGCAAATATAGAAGAGAGAGAGACAGAGTTTTAGGTGCCCAGGTTTGGGCTCCAGGAAGGAGAAAGCAGCAGAGCGGCAGGAGGGAAGGAATCAAGAGAGAAAAGAGTCTCAATTAGGCAAGATGGCACATGGATGCAGGAACAGACTGATGAGTAGAAGCCGGCCAGGACTCATCAGAATGGCAAGTATGTAGGTTTAAAAAAGTACTAGGATTAGGGTAGCTCAGAATCTGCCCAGCATAGTGCTTACAGCTTAAAAACAAATCAGTTTCTCTATATCAGTCATTGGGGCACTAGCTGGTTAAAGAAAACTATTGCCTTAATAATTTACTGTACTGCAAGAATAATTAATCTTCCTACAGGGATTTACTTTCTTTCTTCTACATATGGATAGCCAGTGATCCCGGCAACACTTATTAAGAATTCTGTTTTTCCTCCAACGTATATTTTTGGCATCTTTGTCAAAAATCAAGTGACTATACTGTAGGAGTGTAAGTCTGTATTTTCTATACCCTTTCATTGAATTGTGTCTGTTTTGTGCATTTTTCATGCTGTTTTGTTACTGTAGCTTGGGAGGATTAGGACAACAAACACAGGGAAAATTACAGGGACATCGTAAAGGAAAGAGGCCCCTTACCTTGAAGTTTGATTGAAGCCTCTTTCTAGCTGAGAGGAAGAATCCCAAAACAATAATCAGTTTCTGTGAAGGTTGTCAATACAGAAATGACCCTCCTGTGATGATTAGTTCTAAATACTAAATTGGTAGTAGAATTGTCTGGAAAGAAAGTCTCTGTGGGAAATTGTGTGGATCTGGTCGACTTGTGGGCATGTCTGGGGGGGGCACTGTCTTGATTTTTAATTGAAATAGAAATAACTGGCTCACAGAGGGAGCAGCACGCTCCAGGAGGTGGTCCAGGGCTGGAGAAGTATAGAGAAGGGACGAAGCAAGAGTGGGCATGCATGTTTAATTCTTTCTACTCTTGACTGTGAGTATGATTACTTGCCTCAAATTCCTTCCTTGACTTTCCCTGCAATGATGGACTACAGCCTGATCTTGTAAAGCTGGATACACCCTTTCTCTGCTTGGAGGCTTCTTGTCAGGGTGCTTTGTCGCAGAAATGCATCAGACACAGCACCCAGAAGTGCCTGAGCTGAAACTGATCTGGAAGCCTCCTCCGTAAGGAATGGATAGCATTCGTAGTGTAAGAAGACATGATGCAAGCTTTCAACGGGGTAGGGGAAGAGTCCTATCCGCAACAGCAGCATGGCGTAACTCTAAAGGAGGAAGTAGTGGCATCAATACCTTGGTGATACCCACAACTCTCTAATTGGACTTAGGACCCACTCAACAGGGGAATACTGGATAAGTAGCCAACTACTCACTGCTAGCGAAGTCACAGATCTTAGAAGAGAACCTACAACTACCATTTTATAGAGCCAGCATAATTTCTAACTACAGTCTATATATTTGTTCTTATGCCCACAGATAAGTGTAGCCTACATCCCTCATGAAGGAAACTTCTCTTTGCAACAGACGGAAACCACTACAAAAACCACAACCAGTCAAAATGTAGAGTGGTGGAGCCCAGTCCCAGTGAACACATCCACAGAGCAACTCCTGCATGTAAAGCTGTGAGAACACTGGAGAAGACGGGTGGGCCGAGTGTAAGAGCCAGAAGATTGGGGAGTTCGCTGTGGGATTATATCTCCTAGTAATGGAAGAAACTGCACCCATAAAGTCTCACCAACAAGACTGCCTAAGCATGAGCTGAGCATGAACAACAATAGACATGCTAACGTGGATGGGGAAAAACCCGAAAAGCTTCAACCTTACACACACACACACACACACACACACACACACACACACACATACAACAGCAACAAAAAACCTGAAAACACCAACAACAAAACTGCAGGCAACTAAGGAATGCTAAAGGCTGAAGAAATAGTCTTTCCCAGGGAAGAACATACCAATTTGTTTTTCAATACCTAATGGTCAGCCCTGAAAACTTTATATATACTGATCAGGCTATATTTGTGTATTCGGGAATATGTATGTATGTACATACATATATATTATTCGTATGTCCACGAAGCAACAACTAACAAAAAAGAAGCATGAATCTGAAAGAGAGCAAGGAGGAGTATGCGAGGAGTTGAAGAGAGGAAAAGAAAAGGAAAAATAAGCTGGGCATGGTGGTACACGTCTTTAATCCCAGCACTCAGGGAGGCAAAGGCAGGTGGATTTCTGTGAGTTCAAGGCCAGCCTGAGCTATAAATGGAGTCCAAAACAGCCAAGGCTACACACGAAAACCCTGTCTCAAAAAGCAAAACATAACAAACAAATAAACAAAAGAAAATAAGAAGAAAAAAAAGGACATTAATCTCACAGAATACAAGTAATTTCTTCAAGAGTCTGATTTAATTCAGTAGTGAATCCATTTGAGCCTGGGCTTTCTTTTAGTTGGGGAGTTTTAAAACACTGCTTATATCTCATTGTTATAGGAATACTATTGCTGTTTAAATTTATCTAATCTGATTTAATCACAGTTGATCAGATATGAATGTTCTGTTTGTACCTTCTTATTAATTAATCCTTGTAATTCTCTGAGCGCTCAAATTCCTGTTTTGCCTTAAGCATGTATCTTCTGTCCTTACCTGTTGATCCATTCTGTGGGCAATGCTTTCCACGTATTTTTTATTTGGCTTACTAAAATTTTTGTCTCCAGTATTTCAATTCAGTTTTCATTTAATATTCCAATCTCTTTTTTGAATTCTACTTTCACGTCCTGAGTTCACTTCCTTATTGCATTCAGCTGCCTTTTGTGTTCTCTTGCAATTAATTCTGGAAGCTATACGTAAATTGCTGTCTTTAGCTGTGTTCCAGTACAGCCTTATAAAGAAGCAGCAGGTTGGATTTAGGCCAATATGATCCCCTCCGTGCCCGGCTGATTTTTTTTTTCTTCTTTAGAAAGGGAGTCTTAAAACAATAGCTTTTGAGTTGTACTTTTCTATTTATAAGGAAAATTTTTTGATCCTGTTTTTTTTTTTCTCGAGATGTTGATGTTCTACTAATTTAGGAAAAGATTATACTAGTTAAAGACTATCACAATATTTCAGAAATGAATTGGTAAGACCTTGGAAACAGTGGACATGACCAACAATGATCTCACTGTGCATGTATTTTGATGGTAGAAGCAGCATAAATGGATGCAGGAAGTGAAAGGAAGAAAGAAATTGAAGATGTCTCCAAGGACTTTCACCCACTAGATACTAGCAGTCATTGTGTGTTTATAACTAATTAGATTTATTGAGCTGACCTTAGTGTGATAAAAGATGCTTTATCCGCCATCAGATTTTCATATCACTGCTTTGTGATATGGACACAGTACTCTCAACCTCAACAACGTATTCCATGGAAATGGTGCTTTAAGAATCGTGTCACTTACTGTCATCTCACTGTTCTCCCAAAGGCAGCCTTCAGTTCTGGTTTTCCTCCTTTTCGTCATGGAGATGCATTGGCTGGTTAAAGCTCCCTGGGATGTAACACTAATAAGAATCTTCACCCCTGTGTAAGCAATTTGGTGCATGATGTCTTTTTTTTTTTATTTTATTGATTCATTCATATTACATCTTAATGGTTATCCCATCCCTTGTATCCTCCTATTCTTCCCTCCCTCCCGTTTTCCCCTTACTCCTCTCTCCTATTACTGTGACTAAGGGGGACTTCCTCCCCCTGTATCTGCTCATAGGGTATCAAGTCTCTTCTTGGTACCCTGCTGTTCTTCCTCTAAGTGCCAGCAGGTCTCCCCATCCAGGGGAAGTGGTCAAATATGGAGCACCAGAGTTCCTGTGAAAGTCAGTCCCCACTCTCTACACTCAACTGTGGAGAATGTCCTGTCCACTGGCTAGATCTGGGTAGGGGTTTGAAGTTTACTGCACGTATTGTCTTTGGCTGGACCCCTGGGCCCAGATCTGCCCATCATAATGTTCTATTTGTAGATTTCTAGGACCCTCTGGATCCTTCTATTTCCCCATTCTCCCATGCTTCTCTCACCTATTGGGCATGACGTCTTCCTTAGGCTCATCATCAACAGTCCCCAGGACCAGCACACTCCCGAGACAGAGTGACTCAGAATCATTTGTATTTGGCTTTGACACACAGGTCATTAACATAAAACCACTGCTGCATGACTCTCACTGTGTTCATGGGCTGCTACATGGCGAGCTTCTTAGAGAATGTAAATGACTAAGTGAAGTTTCAGGGTCCTGACACATCCTCTTTGATTTAACTGAAAAACAAATCAGGTGAGTAAGTCCTGGAAAACCATCCAATTTTAGTATACTGAAGGGCCAGTCAGATAGGGATTATTTACGTGTGGTATAACTTAGCACAGTGGGCCAGCCTAAATGCCTTGAGATTTTTGCCTTTTAAATTTTTATTTATTCTAAAATGTATATTTGAGACTGGAGAGCTGGACCAGTGGTTAAAAGTGCATACTGCCCTTCCAGAAGACCTGGGGTGGTGCCCGCGCCTGCATCTGGTGAATAATGATTACCTGTAGTTCCAGCTCCGAGGGATCTGATAGCCTCTTCCTGCCTGCAGGGGCACTGCAACCTCCCTCCCCCGCCCCCCCCCCCCCCGCACATACACATAAACATATAATTTTTAAAAATCTTTAAACATGTAAAGTATACATATTAATGAAGTGCCATGCAACATTTTGGTTTATGTTGTATACTGTTAAGCCCAGCTTAAATGTATCACCTAAAATATTCAACATTTCTTTAGACTGAAAACTGAAAATCTGCCTAAGTGTTGAAAGCTCATGGTGTAGTTTTGTTGTTTATAGTGCTGTACTGAGGACGAACACACCAGAACCTTCTTAGTGCTATTTTTACATCCCTCTACTCCCATTCTCTGTAGCTTCCAGTCACCACTCTTTTACTTTCCAATTTCTGTGAAATCGTGGTTTTTTGTTTTGTTTTTGTTTTTGTTATTTTGTTATTTTCTTGAATTCCACATATGATTGATATCATGCAGAGCTTGTCATTTCTAGCATTTTTTATTTAATTTAACATGATCCCCAATTGTATTTGTTAACACAAGTGTTTTCATTCTTTTTTATGGCATTGAAGTTTTATAGCACTGCATTGTATACGGGCATTGCACTTTATTCATTAATCAGTAAAGGACATTCCTATTGTCTCTGTTTTCTCAGTATTATGAACAGTTTTTCAGTGATCAAAGAAGTCCAAATAACTCTTCGTGACTTCATATTTAGTAGCGTTGGTTCTATGAAAGTGAGTCCACTTGTGTTGTACGTATGTTTAAAACCTTAATAAGATATGACTGTTCTATAACTACTGAAATTATATTGCTTTCTTAATTTTTTTCAGCTATTTTGTTCTTAATGTATAAGAATCGTCTAAGTTTTTGCCTGTTGATTTTTATGTCTTGGAACATGGCTGAATCACTAGGTGAATTGCAGTAAATTTTAGTTCATCGTTGGGGTGTTCTAGTTTTTTCTATATAAAATAATGTTGTCAGTCAATATTAACACATTGCTGTTTATGTTCCCATCGGCACGTCTTTTATTTCTGTCTCTAGCACTATTGGTCTGTCTCGGGTCTTCCAGAATTCTGTTAGGTGAGCAGTTTTGATAGAGGGCATCTTTGTATCTTTATAATGCCTCGCGTGCTACAGAGTGGTCAGGTCCTCCTGTTTCAGCCTGACGCTAGTTCTGAGGTTGTTAGGTGTGGCCTCTCATTGTGCGGATCTGTGTTACCCTCTATACTGATTGCTAGGAGGTTCTGCCATCCATGTTGCTGACGTCCATCAAGTGTTTCTCTACACTGGCAAAGCTTCCATATCATATTGTCCTTTGTTGTAGTCATGTGGACTATCAGATTCTTTAATTCACATAGGTTACGTTGTTCTAATACTCCTGGTGAGTCCTGCTTCATTACAGTGGATAGTCTTTTTAATGTTGTGACTGAATTTTTCAAAGGCTGTTTACATCTGGGCTCACTTGTTTTTATTTCTTAGTCTTTTTTTTTTTTTTTTATGTATCTTTTGAGTAAACTGGGGCGTTAATGTTCCTCTACTGTTTATACTAGAACCTATTTTAGGGCTCAGAGTTGTTGTAGGGCTCTCAGGCGTTCAGTGCTTAAAGACTGACATTCATTGTATCTTTTTCTTTCCTATAAAGGAAAACATTTGACTGGGGCTGGCTTACACTTTCAGAGGTTTAGTCCATTATCATCATGGCGGGAAACATGGCGGCATGCAGGCAGACACGGTGCTGGAGGAGGAGCTGAGAGTCCTACCTCTTGATCCACGGGCAGCAGCAGGAGACTGTCACACTGTGTGTAGTTTGAGCACATATTCTCAAAGCCCACCCCACAGTGGCACACTTCCTCCAACAAAGCCACACCTACCTACTCCAACAAGGCCACAATTCCTAGCAGCGCCACTCCCCGTGGGCCAAGCATTCACACACATGAGTCTATGAGGGGCCATTCCTTTTCAAACCATCACCACACTAGCTAGGCCCTCTAACTAAAAATACTTCTCTTGCCTGTAATTCTGAACTGGACTTTTGGTGCCATTGTTGTTTTGTCTTTGCTTTTCTACTGTAATGTGTTGGCTAGTTTTATGTCAACGTGACACAGCTAGAGGGAAGAGGAAACCGCAACTGAGAAAAATGTCCTCACCAGACTGGCCTGTGGTGCAGTCTCATGGCTAGTGATCTTCGAGTGGTAGGTAGTCCTGGATGTGATAAAAGAGCAGGCTGAGCAAGCCATGAGGAGCAAGTCAGTGAGCCTCACTCCTCCATGGCTTCTGCACCAATTTCTGGCTCCAGGTTCTTGCCCTGCTTGCCTTCCTGTCTTGACTTTGTCCCTCAGCAATGGAGTGTGACCCGAGAGTTAGCTATAAGCTAAAAATAAATGCTTGACTCTCCAAGTTGGTTTTGGCCAGTGTTCTATCACAGCAGTAGAAAGCCTACTGAAGACAGGTAGGGCCTTGTGTAACCCAGGCTATGCTGGAATGCTAAATGTAACCCAAGCTGGCTTTGAACTCCTAACCCTGAGAGCAGGTAGTATGGATGTGTACCACAACAGTTGGCTTTTCACAGGTCTTTAGGAAACCCTGGGAAATGTTCTCATCTTTTTTATATTAGTGTTTAACTTCTGTGTTTTAGTCCTAGTTTCTAAGCCTTGCTTCTTTGCTCTCTAACGCCACTAATTTAGAAATAGCAGATCATTCTTGCTATCGATCAAGTATCTTCTTGTGTTCTTGGAGAGTGGTGGTGACATTGTTTTTCCTTAAGTTTTAGCCTCCACCTGTCTGATACGATTTCATCTCCTCTCAGTCCCTCCATTGTCCCTCACCCTACTTTGATCTCTACCATGGATCCTATACACGTTGCCCACATTCTGATGACCTCATGGTGTCTGATCCCTTTAGGGATGGCAGATGAGAGAGACTGCACTGGGCTCCCTGACAGCATCTATAGGTCTTTTCAGATGTTCCTATCTTGCTCAGCCTTTTCAGACTGATATGCATACTCTGCATTTGATGCCTTCAAATTCTTAGCACGTGGACCCACTGTCTGTTTGGTGTTAGGGATCCTAGTATCTTCTGTATGGTATGCAAATACTGTGTCCACGTGCCACTGCAAATCCTGCACACGGTGTTACACTGATCATTCCATTCATTAAATCTTATTGAGCCAATCCCTTGCTCATTATACAGTAACTTCTTTGAATTCTCATAGCTTTTCTCATCAAGTCCATTTTATGAGACATAAGTACAGATAGTCCTCCTCACTTTCTTTTTTTTTTCATAAGCATAGATTTTTTCAGATTTTTTTATTGATAATATTCTTATTACATCTCAATTGTTATCCCATCCCTTGTATCCTCCAATTCCTCCCTCCCTCGCACTTTCACCCTATTCCCCTCCCCTATGACTGTGACTGAGGGGGATTTCCTCTCCCTGTATATGCTCATAGGGTATCAAGTCTCTTCTTGGTAGCCTGCTATCCTTCCTCTGAGTGCCACCAGGTCTCCCCATCCAGGGGACGTGGTCAAATATGGGGCACCAGAGTTTGTGTGAAAGTCAGTCCCGACTCTCCACTCAACTGTGGAGAATGTCCTGTCCATTGGCTAGATCTGGGTAGGGGTTTGAAGCTTACTGGCCGTATTGTCCTTGGCTGGTGCTATAGTTTGCGTAGGACCCCTGGGCCCAGATCCACCCATCATAATGTTCTTCCTGTAGGTTTCTAGAACCCTCTGGATCCTTCTATTGCCCCATTCTCCCATACTTCTCTCACCTAAAGTCCCAATAGGATGTCCTCCCCTCTGTCCCACTTTCCTAGTAAGTGAAGACTTTCATGCCCCTTGGGCTAGTGTCCAGATATAAGTGAGTATATACCATTTGTTTTTATTTTTTGTTTGTTTGTTTGTTTGTTTGGGGCTGCAGGGCCCAGGGTCTGACCTTAACAGCTCTTCTAACTACCTCCTAAGTCATACCCTCTAGCTTGGGTGCTGGTAGAGTGGATGGAGTGTTAGAAAAGTTCATAAGCAATTAGCCATGGGGACTACCGGGAAAAAGAATTAATTTCCTTTCCCATATTCCAGGATGGAACATCCTTTCTGCTAAGCCCCACACCTGTTTTAGTGAACACCGTTTATTTATTTATTTATTTAGTTTTTCAAGGACAGGGTTTCTCAATGCTATCTTGTCTGTCCTGGACTCGATTTGTAGACCAGGCTGGCCTCCCCTGCCCACTTTCTACATGTGTTTGCTTGGGATGCTATTTATGTGTGTTCACTGTCATGTTGAGTATGTTTTTCTTGGTGTCATTTATTGCTTGGCCTTGTTCTCTTATACATTTTTCCAGTAAGTATCTTTAACTGGAGTATACAGTCTATCCATGTACATGCAAGGTTATTACTGGGGAGATGATGACATGATTATAAAATTTATTGCTTTGTTCACCTTCTAATTATTTGAGTCTTTGTTTTTTTTTTCTGTCATAGTAATCTTTTTTCTTATATTCATCTTAATGATTTTTCTGTACTAAGGTTTTCTTTTTATAGTTTTATTTTAGACACCGACTGTTCTGATAGTATTTGCATTGTTGCCTGCTTTTATTGCAGTAGCTGCAATTCCTTCATTTCTGGCTGCAGAACTCTCACAAGCATCCTTGCTAAGGCCAGTCTGTCATGTTTCCCTCACTGATGCTGGCCCAGCAAGGCTTTTGTTTCTCCTTCATTGCTGAAGGACAGCCATAAAGTACACTGCACTGGGGGGGGGGGGGCTGGCAGTTCTTTTCCTCTCGGACTTAAGACTGCTTCATTCCACTCCCTCCTGGCCATCAGGTTTGTGCTGAGAAAAGTGCCATTAGAGCCACAGGGATACCATTAAATGCAACAGCGCTCTTATATTGCAGAGCTTACAATTTATCCCTTTTCGTATGCTTGTGACAATTTGACAATATGCTATAGCGAACACTTTTTCTATATGAGATCCCTTGGGCATTCTAGTGATGTGGGAGCTTGTTCACTTGATGGTGCCTCAATTATCTTGAGTGCTCCAACTTATTTCATATTTTTCTTATTCTCTTTGTGTGTGTGTGTGTGTGTGTGTGTGTGTGTGTGTGTGTGTGTGTGTACGAGTGTTTCACTGAGACATTTTGAAGGACTCACCTTCAACTCACAAATTCTTTCTTCCAGTTGATCCAGTCTGTGTTTGAGGCTTTCCACTTTTCATTGTTTGTTTACAACATCTTTATTTCTAAATTTCCTATCTGTACTTGCAAAGCTTTGTTGCTAGATTTCTCATTCACATCCTGAATTGTCTTTCCAGTTTTCATTTCATATCTATATTCTCTTGGACGTTATTGAGATTCCAAATCTTTGAAATGATTCATTTTGTCCATATTGACTTGGGGAGAAGAGGCCTCCGGTGGGTTAGTAGTCTCCCTCACTTTTGTAAGGTAGCCTTTGGGTGGCTGTCTTCAGCTGTGTCAACATTCTATGCATTTGGCCTTGTTTCTGTCTAGGTACCACAGTGCAGTCTCTCTGTAGTTTCTTGAGTTGCAGCTCCTCGGGTGGAGCTAAAGAGCTCGCATTTCTCTTGGTCCTTTTAGTGTAGAGTCTGGGTGTGAAGCAGCCGCTGCTCTGGTGGAGTTGCTCAGGTCTCAGAATAGGCCAGCAGAGGGACACCAGTGGTAACCAAGCCAAAAGTAACTGGGAGAAGACTTGTAAGTCTGTCATTGGGGAAAGCCAGGGCAGGAACCTGGAGGCAGGAGCAGTTCAAGAGGCCATGAAAGAGTGCTGCTTACTGGCTTGCTCATTATGGCTTGCTCAGCCTTGTCTCTCCTCTGCTCACAGCACTGGCAACAACAGGCACCTAAAGTGGATATGGAAGGACGGAGTGGAAACCGTATGGGTGCCTGTCTTCAGGCCTGTTGATATAAGTAGATACACATGTGGCTGGCCTTTGGCCTCAGAGTCAAGCACCTGCTATTTCCTGGCTTTCTAGGGTAGTAACCTGTATTCCCTCTGTGACACATAGTGGTCCCCTCCAGTCACTCCCAAGCCAGTGTAATGAATGTGGAGAATCTGCAGGGGAGGCGGGGTTCTGATGCACAGAGCAGCCCCACTTCAGGTACTGTCTCGTGTCTGCTGAAGGCTTCTGGCAACTGTAGCCTGGGGAACCACGGAGATGATGGGGAATCCTTTTCCAAAGCAAAGACTGTACAGATTTCAGGTTGTTTACCCGAGCTGCAAGCCAGCACAGACTGAAACTGTCCCATAGCCAAGCTTGCCAGCAGCCACGCAGGCAGGGCGCTGGGACTCTTCCATTCACTCTACAGTGAAGAATCTCCCTCTCTCCGGGCTGCGAGGTCAGTGTGGCAAGGGCTAGGATGTACAGATGTCTTCTTTCTCTGTACTGTTGTCTGACTCTAACAATGTTCCACTCTCTCCCCAATGCTCTCCTTCCGAATGCTGTCACAGGCCCTTTATGCTGGGGTTTCTCTGTGGAGACGGGGAGTGCTGGCTCTCATCAGTCAGGAGTGGTACAAACCTTTTCCTCTAGTCACCGTGCAGGGCCTGTCTTTCTCTGTAGGTCTATTATATTTTTGCTTTGTATATGTATGTGCTTCCACAGTAAATGTATGTAAACACATTATTTTCTTTCACTGACTGGTTCCTTTGTCATTATATAGCAGCCTGCTTTGTTTACTTTTTAAGAGCTGCCCTCATGTGAAGTCTACTTTCGTCTAGTGTAAAACTATGGTTACTTGTGCATTCCTCTGTGCTCCATGTCTTGAATTAGGTTCCTTCAGACTTCTTTACATCTCCTGTACTTGTGGAATGGCTCCGTGAATTCGACATTCTTGCTCGGAAGGTGTCCTCTATCCCACTTGCCCCACGCCTGTTAATATTCTATCCTGCCCCACGCCTTCCTGGCTGATAAGGTTTTTGCTAAGCTCTGTTGTCAGGTAAATTAAGACCCACGTTATTTCGTTTCTCTTGCCTTCTCAGGAGCCCGATTTTATCTGGGCTGACTTGGTTGCGTTGAATCTGACTGGTGACCTGCAACCGCATTTTACCTGGATATCTTTATCGCATTCAAGGCTTTGAGACATTTTCTGTTATGTCTTTGAACAAGCTTTCCACCTATTTGGTATTCTCGTGCAACCTCAAGATATTTGCTTTTTTAATGCAGTGTCAAAGTTCCTGGAAGCTGTCTCATTCTGTTTCCATTTGTCTTCTCCAAAAGTGTTTTCAAGCAGCCTTGAAAGCAGCCTTGTGTGTGTGTGTGTGCTGATTCCTTTCTTTGACCTAGATGGCTAGTGATGACTTCTAGAAGCCTTTTATTCCATCTACGGTACTTCCAGTGTGAGGACTTTTTAAATATTAAACATTTATTATTGTGAAGGGGGCTTGTCACAGTGTGCACAGGGAGGTCTATGGACAACTTTGTGGAGTTGCCTCTTTTCATCACCTTTATGTGGGTTCTGGGGATTGATCTCAGGTCGCCAGGCCTGTGCAATAAGTTCTCTACCCACTGAAGTCATTTGTGATGACCCCAGTATGAGGATTCCTACTTGCCCTTTTTTTTTTTCCAAGTTGCATCCATCTCTGTTAAGTTTCTCTTATAATTGTATTTTTCCTGTTTGTATAAGTCTTGTCTACTTAAACACATGTCAACCATTCAATCCTTAGAATTTTATTTTGCCCTTCATGGTGTGTCTTAGCAGATGGTGAGACCCGCATATTCCAGTCTTCACAATCTGGACTGTGGTTTTTCTTTGACTTCATTTTGGAAGTCAAAATGTCTCAGTATGCAGCCCAGACTGGCCTTGTGGTCTTAAGTTCGCCAGTGCTGGAAATATACTCATGGTCATTTACTTATTTTTACCCATCCTTCCAGAAGTTCTAAACAGGCTGTTTAATTTTTCCGAGCCTGTGGCCACTGCTGACATTTCATCTGACGGAATCCTCAAGTAGGGTTTGCACTGAGGCTGGTCACTGTACTCACTGTGTTAGCCACAGAGAGGTATTTGCCATAACTGCAACCTTGCCTATCAAAATGGGCTCTCAATTACCTAGAAAGAGCAGTCCATCCTCCCCACCCTCTGCAAAGCCTCTGCCTGCCCTGTGAGACTACAGTAGGCAGCCTTGGTCAGGCACCGTAGCAATCTACCTTATTATTTGGCCTCAGTACCACAAGGCTGAATAACATGTAGCGCTCACAGCCACAGGCAGCTCCTCCCAACAGCAGGAGCAGGGGCCACACTGCTATGCTTGCCTGGTGCTCAGGTTTACTCATGGTCAAGACCATTACGTCTGCCTAGCGGCAACACAAGTGAAAATACAAATGTCCCTGTGGGGCCCCCATGTGACACCAGAGCAGGTTCAGGGGCCTCGTGTATGAGCACTGACCCAGGACCAATGGGCTCTGATGAATGCTGGGTGTCAGCATGGTGGGCCTAGCACTGAATTCCAAGGCCAAATTCCATGCTTACTTCTCTGACCTACAGTACCCCAGTGCTTGAATTCTTTCCCAATGTGATGCTGCCTGAGGCTGGGTGAGGGGTCCTGAGACATTTGGCTAATGTGACTGACTGCAGAGGCTCTATTTATAGTCAGGGGGATATACATCATGTGCTAGGCCTAGGCCTGCAGTTAATTAATCTGTCCTTTCCCCAAGTAAGGAGGCATCTCTCTTCTCACTGCTCTGCTTAAAGGAGGTTGCAAAGGCAACAGCCCTTTCCTTCCTGATGCCTTCAGTGCAGCTTTAAGGATGCTAAAAACCAGGAGCTGTGCTCTCACTGTTCCCTTAGCTGTACACCTCGACATTTCAGTGGAGAGACTTGTCACTGGATGGCCTAACCCTACTGCCTGAATCTGTCTCTTTTCTTTCAGCTGTGTGTTGAAGTACATGATGCATAGGGCTTACATATTACAGCAAATTTACATTTAGGTATTCCATATTTTAGAAGCTATCATAATGGTATTTGTAAAATCTTCAACTATTTATGATTGCTAGGAATGTTTGTTTTGACCACTAGGACCCTGCTGCACTCACTGATTCATTCTGAAGACTGGGTAGAATTTTCTAATGACACAGTCATGTCACCAGCAATGAAAAAGTTTTATCTTTTTTGCCTGTATAACTTGTTCTCTTTCTTGCCTCATGTGGTGGTTTGAATAGCAATACCCCCCCCCCATTTTGAATGATTTGATGGTTTGAATGCTTGGCCCATAGGGAGTGGCACTATTTAGGAGGTGTGACCTTTTTGGAGTAGGTATGGCCTTGTTGGAGGGAGCGTGTTACTAGGGGGTAGGCTTTGAGGTCTCTGAAGCTCAAGCCTCTTACTGCCTACAGATCAAGACGTAGAACTCTTATCTCCAGCATCACTTCTGCTTGCATGCTGCCATGTTTTCTGCCATGGTGACAATGGACTACACCTCTAAATTGTAAGCCAGCCCCAATTAAATAGTTTCCTTTCTAAGAGTTGCCAGAGTCATGGTGTCTCTTCACAGTAATAAAACCCTCACTAAGACAGAAGTTGGTATAGGGACTGGCGTATTGCTGTGATAAGCCCTACCACGCTTTTGTTTGGAGGATTTGGGGACTTTGAATGAGAAAAGTATTGAATATTGTAAGTGGAGCTTACTGGGCTACGTTGACAGTGGTTTGAACTGTGGGTGCCTGGTCCAAGAGGTTTCAGGGGAGAATTTTATTATGTAGCCTAGAGATTGTTCTTATGATGTTTTGGCGAAGAGTGTGGCTACATTTTGCCCTTGTCAGAAAGCCTGCCTGAGGGGAAATTAAAGTTATGGATTGGTTGTGTTGGCAGAGGAAATCTCAAAGCAGCCTTGTACTGACTCTGTCCTGGAGTTATTAGTGTTCACTTTTATGACTATCTATAATGAAAAGGAACAAGCTGAGCAAGAAAAAAAAAACACAAAATGTAAAATTCAAGGAGAAAAGGGACACCAGGAAGTGGAATGCAGCTAAGTCTAAAGTCTAATATTAAATGGAATTTTTAAAAACTGGTGACCTCAGGGCAAGACCCCACTCAGCTAAGCTTCCAACTTATGAAAAAGAATTAAAGAACATCTTAGGCCCAGGCTTAGTGAAACGTGTCTTTAATTCCAGCACTCAGGAGTCAAGAGGCAGGAAGATCTCTTACGTTTGGGGCCAGCCTGGTCTACAGAGTGAATCCAGGACAGCCAAGCTTAGGCAGTGAAAGAAACCATCAAAACTAGAAAGCTAGTGAAGATGTAATTGACAGAGGGGCCTCGCAAGCAGCAGACCTTGGCACTAGGCCACATGGTTCTAGCTTTAGGGTCAAGCATAGAAAAAAGAGGTTATAGATTTTCCCTCTGTGACTAAGGAAAGTGACTGAGGCCAGGAGTATGATGTGGTGTCCCTGTGTGGAGATCCAGAGAGGACATTGTATGAAGCTGTGGTGGTAAAGCCTGCATTGCTTTGGAGACCTCCAAGGTGTTGGAGACGCCAGAGGCCTGGGATACCTGCTGAGGAAAGCTGCTCACAGGGAGTGGAAGCAGTCCAAGAGAAAGAAGAATGTTGCAGATAACAAAGCTGAAAGGAGTTGACATCAGACATGGAGACGCAGAGTTTAGAGTCTGCCCAGTTTGTTTTCAGTCTTCCTTTGTTCCAGAATTTTCTCACTCTGCTCCCTTTCCTCCCATTGGGGATGGTAATGTGTATTCTGTGCCATTGTATGTTAGAAGAATGTGGTCTGCGTTTTCAGTTTGATTTTTACAGGGGATCACAGTTAAGAGATTGCATGAGTATTGGAAAAGCTAGCCCCAAGTAAATGCTTTCCTTTATAAGAGTTGTGGTCGTCATGGTGTCTCTTCACAGCAATAAAATGCTAACTAAGACACCTCATTACAGTAGGTAGAATTCTTAGTACAATGTTGAATAGAAATGGGGAGAATGTGTGTCCTTGTGACTACCTTCCGCCATTAAGTATTGTACCACCTCTAGGATGTACATAGATGCCTTTGTTAGATTAAGGACAGTCCCCTATATTACCGCTTGCTGATAAGTTTATCATGGACAGATGTTACTTTATCAAATGCTTATTCTCTAGTAAATGATCATGTTTCCCCCTTTGTTAACATGGTAAGCTACATTGATATTTGCACATTAATCCAACCTTACAATCCTGCAGTAGACCCCATTTGATCATAAATTTCTAATTTATTTGTTAAGGATTATTGCTTCTAAGCTTGAGAGATATTGGCCTATAATTGTTTTCTTGGCTGGTTTTAGCTGAAGGGCAACGCCAGCATCAGAGCATATGTTGGGAAGTTCCAGCTATCACCTCTTGTTTTTGTGTAGAACTGTTATTATTTGTTTTTAACATTGGACAGGATTTGTCAGTGGAGGTAACTGGAACTATTTCTTGAAGGTGTTTGAATCATATGTACTGTTCTGAATAGATGTATCTAGACAAGTATTAGTCACTTTTGTTCATTTGCATCCTTCAACTAGTGTGCTCCTCTTATGGGTCAGTCATTGACAAACTGTTTCCCACAGGTCACATCTGGCCCCTTTCATGCTCCAAACCGTCACATTAATTTGCCCATGTGTTGTACGTGTTTTCTTTTCATTATTCAAAGAGCTGAATAGTTACATGAGATCCAAGAGTGTCCACAACATAAAGTACTTACTCCTTTGGTTTAGAGTTGAATAGTGCTTGTTGCTGGTCATGAAGGATGGGTATATCCAAGGACTCAAGTAGGCTGCACTCACCTAGCGAGTGGTGGAAACCTGTGGATTTTTTTTCCCACTGACTTTGTTTTAAGCAACTGTTAATACCTTCCCAAGTAGGCTGACTCTCCTCATAAAAATAAGCCGTATGAGTCATTCCCTCTTCCTGTCTGCCTTGGTGCATTTTACAGCCTACAATGTGGGTAAAGACAGAAGTTGTGTGCAACTCCTAGTTCTTACTTTGATGCATAGATCTAGTTGCTAGAGGGATCAAAGTGATTTGCTTCATATGACTCACAGTCTACAGCTATTTAGCAGTGCTGACTGGGGAGATCAGCCACCGTATTACCTGGAACCACACAGGACAGCAGGAGAAAAATCTGAAGCTGTTCTTTCTGGACTACCCAGGTCACTTCTTATGGGAGACTAGTTCCTGTGCCCATAAAAGATTGAGCTGGGAGAATAGGGAATTTGCCCCACTGCTGACAAGGGGCTTGAACATGTGGTGCCCACGGGGGTCAAAGAGGGCATTGGAGACCCAGCTTGAGTACCACCCCTTGTGTGCCACCAAAACAGGTGCTGGGAACTGACCTTCAGTCCTCTGTCAAGAAGTGTACACTCAAGAGTGTTGAGCCATGCCTTCACCCTCCACAGCCCAATTTTACTTGCAGGTTTTGGAAACACGGAATTTGAGATTCCTGTGGGATGACGAGCAAGCAATGATTCATTGCCATGCTTAATGAGGGCCTGAGACAGTCAACCATCTGCCTATGAATAAGATGCGATGCTGTTTACTAGGAATTCACATGTGAAAATGAGTACCTACATTATCTATAGCATGCGTCAGTCGGCTTAAATGTGACATGGAGCCCACATGGGATTAGAAGGTATAAAGCAATGTGGGTGCCAGGGAGGTGATTCAGCAGGTCCAAAGCACAGCACTGGATTACAGAATGAATGAATGAAGCCCAGGAAACAGGTGAGGGTATCAAGGAAAGTCTCATGCACAAAGCAATATGGAGGTGATGGAGAGTCGCGGGAAGAAGACTCCATGAGGAGAAAAGTACTTAGGTTACATTTTGAGAAGAGAAATGGGAAAGGGACCAGGTTCAGATATAAGGTGATGTCCATTTAGATCATCTAACACGTCATTGGTATACTTAGAAACTTAATCATTTACTTATGTTCCCTTTCATCAGACTATAAAATCTTTGAGTATGGGAAATGCTTGTGTGTGCCATGTGCTCATATTTCAAATCCTAATAATTAGAATTGTATTGAGTTCATAGTGTAATGCACGATAATCCTGCTACTCGGTAAATATGCTGCTAACAAATAGGAAGGACAACTTAACGTGGTCCCAGTCATAGCACCACTCAATGTTTTGGGCCAGACGTTTTGTTTTGGAGTAATACCGTGTAGGGGGCTTGGCAGTCTCCTTAGTACCTATCTCCTAAGTAAGAGGAGCAAGTCCCTGTCAGTTGTAAGCACCAAAACTGTCTTAAACATATCTCCAAAGGCAAAGTTACCCCGAGTGAGCCCTACTGGTTTAGACATTTAATCAATTTCTTATATTAAACAGACTCTCAGGAGGATTTGAGTATCTGGGGGAGAAAAAAGCAGACTTAGGAAGAAAGAACACAAGCTTAATTTTAGATACATTATGTATAAGATACAGGGTAGGAGCTCCTCATATAGATGTGCAGGGGGCAATTGGATGGAATGGTGTGTGTGCACTTTGAGCAGATTTCATAGGAGGTAAGGCATGGGAGTCATTTGCACAAATATGTGAGAAGTAATACCATAGAGTGGGTGGATGGACTCAGCCAGGGAGACTGGTAGAGTGAGTTAAGGACTAGGCAGGAACTCAACAGCAAACCAAAGGCTAAAGGGGGCACCAAATTACTAAATAAGCATTGAGTCAGTAGAAAGGAAAAATAAAAGAGACATATGCACTACAATGTCTTTTTTAGTAAGTAATTTTGGTACCCTCTATGGCCCATGTGGACGCTAAGAATAAATATATCACATGAATGGAGGTAATCAGGAAAGTGTGATGATTCACTCCCTTATTACAGAGAGTCTTAAATGCATTGTTTGCCAAATTTGTCTTCTTTCTAAGCTTTCAGTGTAAAAGGAATATAAGGCAAAACCCTAGAGTTTCATAATTCTATTACAGTGAACTGAAAATCCTATCGTGCATTTATTAGCAGTATCATTTCACTACCTTGTCATCAATGTTCAAAAACAGAACCCCAAAGAAAGGCTCAGGGGAAATATAGAGGCTTTGTACAGAGACATACTTCTTAGCTGTTGATAAGATGCTGCAGTCACAATTCGTGGATAAAATGAAATGTCACGGAGCAACAGACAAAAAGAGCTTACTGGATAGAAAGCGAATCTAATAACAGGAAATAGTATTGCTTCTGGCAGGATGGTCAGAAAAGTCAGAAGATAATTTCCTCAGTGACACAATTTCCATAGAGTCACAAAGCTAATTGTCTGCAATGCCAATTATGGTAAGAAGGCTTAGATGAGGGCAAAGACCTGTCAAAAGAGGACTCAACACCAAAAAGGCAGCCAGACGCTCTGGGTAAATATAAACCAGCTACTGTATGAGAAATACTCTGATGTACCACTGGAGGTCCAGCTCCCAAATGATGCCTATGGCTAGTAAGGAGCAGTAAAACCAAACCTTCCAAGTCGGACCTGCTGAAAACGCAGCCTCCGTCCTGATGCTATCTGTGTTGAAAATGAGACAAACCAGACATTGTCCCTGAAATAACCTCTCCATCTCACTCATTAGTTGGGATATTTATCGCTGTGTGACACAGAGCCCTGTTTACCCCGGTATCCATAGGGAGGGCCAGCCTGTCCACCTTTTCCCTTCCTCTGCCAACATTAGGGAAGAAGTTAACGATGGATCTGGTTACCACAGTGTTTTGAGGCTTCTTAACATTTTCTCCCTTCCAGCGGGGAAGAAGTCCTCAGATGGCTTCAGAGGCAGAACGGCTGTCAGACTCTCACTTTATGGGCGCTTATGTTTAATGTCAAGCTGATGCCTGTGGAAGTCCGTGATTAAATTTACAAACTGCACACTAACCCAATGAGAACTTTAGAGTTGTCTCATTTCATCTTCCAAGCTTAAGCCCCACACGTTTCCTTCTCAGAAAACGACAGAAATTTGCATGAACAGTGCGGAGCATCAGTGACAAAGCATGCTACAGCAAGTGAGACATCCTTCCATGATCGGAGAGAGATCCCTCAGCTCACTGTAAATCCATATGAATTAAAGATCTTCTCCAAGCTTTATTCCACTCTCAACACATTCAAAATCTGTAATTGTTCTGTCTTATGGGTCTGTAATATAACAAGTCCTAAAAGGTTTACTTACAGTGTTCTCTTATGAACATGACAGCTAAGAGCTCTGTATCCTATGTAGAGCAGCATAAAAGAAAACCAGTAGCGTCTCCACGACCAGTGTCATCACTTCAACAGCTACACAGTCCCACCTTGTTTTTCTTCGACTGTTTCACTTGTTGTTTTTCAGAGTCACATAGCCTCATTTTTTACAGTAACAATCTGAAATACTCACTATTTTTTTCACTGGCTACTTTTTCAAAAGGCCACCATCATTTGGGTTACTCCTACATTATCCAACTTAAACAAGTCTGCCTTCAAGAAAAAAGCCCAAACTGTTAAGATCTGTGAAGCATGAGGGGGGAAAAAAAAAGAATTGCTTTTTCCAACCTCCCAAAGCACAAGAAAAGTATTAGTTTCTATTGTTTTGTTTAAGCCACTAATTTCTATCATCATATCTGTAGACTCTACAAAAAGCTTACACATTTTTCTGTATAACAGATAAGAGATCAAACCTTATTACTAAGATACTGAATTTGCAACAAAGACCTAAACAAATGTTATCTAGACATTAAGACGGTCAAGAAGATGACACACGTTCTTGAAATTGTCATTTAAAAAAAAAAAAAGGTACTAAGACATATCTACCAGTTTGTCCACAGCCTTGTCCTTCTGCCTCATGAAATGAGAAAACAAGGCAGCAGCAAAAGATGTCTACCCCCCACCCCCCACGGTTGGCACACCTGTCACCTACAGAGATCTTAAGACTTCTCACTTTACTGTGTGATGAGACTGTGTCCACTTCCCTTACTCTATACAACAGACCTACATGTGGCTGCTCAAAGTTCTAAAGCTGACTTTAATTCTCTGGTTAAAAATAACTCCGTGGAACATTTGTTCATAATGTTAAAAATAAAATAAAATAAAGACTTGGGGGTTTACAGTAACAGCAAATCATCAGGCTCCTGTTGAGAGTTAAGTGATGGCGATGTAGCAGAGGCTTCCACAGAAGAGCAATGATTTACAGTAGGCAAATATAAAGCTACTTTCTGAAGTAATGAAATTCATAAAAAACAAACAGTTGCACAGATAGCATCTCATCTAATTGTGTAACTAAATATTCCAAGATACCTTTGACCCAGAAACCCCAAATTAAGGTCCGCTGCCCCTTTTAGGCTTCAGTACCTCTTCCTATTTCAATTCTTCCACAAGGCTGCATATAAGATTGAAATTGCATCATTCTGAATAGTCCAGTTTTCTAAATACAATGTTTTTTCAGTCTAGATTCTGATGCACGGGAACAAAGGGCAGGTACCCCCTTACACAAGAAAAGAGTGAGTGAAATGGATGAGTGTTTTCTCTCAGTTCAAAGAACCCATTCTCTTAGAGCCCCAGCCTCGGGGAGCGTGGAGATGCGGTGGAGCAAGCAGGTGGGTCCAGGTGGCTTTGCTGAGCGCTGCTCACACAGGCTGCCCCGGCCCCACCCCTTCTCCTCGCCAGAGGTAAGCCCGGGAGCTGATGCTGCAGGTCTGCAATCACACTCATCCACAGTGCTTGCTAAGTCCCAGTGCTTGCTAAGTCCCAGTGCTTGCACTGAAAGGGATACGTGTTAGCAAACTACTTGGTAATTCGTACCTTAGACTTCATATTGTCTTGCTTTAGTAGGAAGCAGGTGGAACGCGCTAGAGATGCAGAGCGCCATGTCTTACTCAGCAGCCTGTCCCTTAAGGAATAACTACAGCAACTCTAGTTCTCAAGTCACCATTCATTTCAGTGTGTCTGCTGCCACTCAAAGGAACTAAGAACTTCTCTTTCCTGATAGGGAACTAATAGACCACACACACACACACACACACACACACACACACACACACACAGTGTCTAATCTTCACTGGTGAAACCTGACTAAAATGAAGGAAGGATGTAACACTGGCACAGACACATATGCAGAAAACCTGGGATTGCACAGCCTGCGCTTGCCGTAATGGAGCAACAGGAGCTCACTGTGTTTTTCTCACACACCAAAGTGAGGCGGCAGCTTAGCTAACCTCATTAGAAGTTTCCATAGGGTGTAGTCCCAAGCTGCAGGCACACAAAGGAGGAGGCAGAGGCTGGTATTTTTGCACACAGTCAGCATTCCCACTCACACCAAGAGGAAGGCTTTGCTGCTTCTATCACGTCTCAGGCATTGGCATCCTAAGCATGGTCGTGCCCATGCCAACAAGATACACTCACTCAGGACTTCATCCACTCCTTGCGCACTCACCCTGGGCTTCACTCACTCCTTGCACACTCATTCATGGCATCATCAACTCCTTACACACTCACTCAGGGCTTCCTCTGCTCCCCACATCAATTGACAGTGATGAGTATTTCATTTCAAATGACATTTTAAATAAAGAATGCTTAATCTGCTGTGAAATAAGACTCTCAATTAAACAGATACAGTCATATACATGGTGATATTTATTAGCAAAAATAGTCTAAAAGAAGATTGCATCAAAGTTGGCTTTAGTTGTACTTCTTGAGGACTGTCACCCCAAATACTGTTTTAATTTTCTTAAACAGAACTCAAATCTAAATATTCAACAAAAGGTTTCAGTACGAACTCTTCCTTTCTCATTCTGTCAAAAATAAGGTGGAATCAGGTCTGCTTTCCTGAGAAATGTGTGTGCATGAGCAAGTGGGTAGAGGCAGGTCAACAGAAAGGCTTGCAAAGGCAAACCTTATGAACAGGAATGAATTCCCTGGGGAAGGGTCACTACAGTGGCCACATCATTCACTGAAGTAATCTTCTAGACCCTCCAGCTCCATTTCCAGGGAGGAGTTTAGAGAGGCCACAGCAGACGCAGCATCCTTGGGCTTCTGGACACTGGGCCTGTGCTGAGGCGTTTCTGGCTGGCTGGATTCCTTCTTGATATCTTTGCCACCAGTTAGGATGCGCTGGCTCTCAAGAAAGAACTGATTTGGATGATTCAAAGAAAAGCCACAATCATCCACCTGTCCGAGGAAGCAAATGTTTACCATATTAGCACATAGCAACGCCAGAACTAAAGCTTCAAAGGCGGTCCCCAGCCTGCCTCACCACTGAACACCTGCGATGTGGAGCCCGGCTGCTCTCATCACTTACCCCACTTCATGCAGCCGAGCCTCAGCTGAAGGCCCCACAAACCAAGTGGCTAGAACACGTGGACCAGCCCAAACCTCTGCAATTGGCTCTAATTCCTGCTCACTACCTACTCCACAGAGCACAGGACCCAAAGCTACTCAAATGTTGCATCAAGCATTGTTGCTTCCCTACTCTGCCCTGTTCACATTACCTGATCCCCACTCTGCGACATTCTGGACGACAACTCAGCCCTCTATCCCCTATCAACTCTCAATTCTTAGCGTATCCACATCATGCAGTGTCTGTTGATAAATACTCAGGATAAAAAGTAACATTCCACGGGGTCTATCTGGAAGTGCAACTCAGCGGTAGAGCCCTTCCCCAGCATGCGTGCCACCTGGGTTCTGGCCCCTGCCCAAAAGGAGGAGAGCTTGGGAATCACATCTGGGCATGTCTCAGTGCCCATCAGGGATGCACACGGTACTGCATCCTTAGCTAGCCCTGAGCAAGAGGCTTAGCACACTTCTGGCCAAGCTTTTCGAAGTGGTATTAAAATCGCTTTGATCATTTTGACGCTGGTCCCTAGCGCCAGTGCATTTCAGAACTTAGGTCTAGCATATGCAATCTCATTTGGTATAATTAAAAGGCCGAACAAGCAATTTCACTTAATGTAACTTCTCCGTGTTAACTTGGAACATCCTGTAATCTGTGCTGTTGTAGAAATCCTTTTTAAATTTTTACTGTGCCTTAGTGGGAACCTAAGAGTTTATGCTATTTCTTTTCCTCACGCACTGAACTTTGAGTATTATCACATAATTCTCATTACTCTGTGCCTTTAGTAATCATGGAGAATGGCGGAGCAAGCGGTATTATTCCTAGACACTGATCCTCAAGTTTACAATGGTAAACAAGAACATCTTTCTTACTACAGCGGTACTTACTGCCTACTATGTGCTGGGTGTCATAGACACATTCTCCTCTCGTATTCAGCCAGAGCATCACTCATTCTCAGGGTTTTAGGCAACACAGCTGAGAAAGAGAGGCTAAGGATCTTGCTCCAAATTACAGTACCAAGGCTGGAGATGGGATATGAATGGCTGTCCATGGGTCAGGGTCCAGTATTTTACACATATACAACATTCATTCCTGAAAACTGTGAAGTCTTTTATGTTTTGATTATTCCTACCTGGTGTGGTATAATATAACGGGGAATCTTATCTAAAATGTCAATCTTCAAGTCACTTTCTTCACACCCAATCAATGGGTTAGGCTGCTGCTTCTATGCAAGACACAACCTAATGTGAACCCAGACCTCCTCATCCGCAGTTAGAGGTGACAACAGACACCACTTTTCTTGAGCTTTGCTTGGTTTTAAAAAGATGTTATTTTCAGATCCGTAACCATTATACTATGTCTTATTATTTATTTATTTGTTAAATATAGTATTTATTTGTGTGTTTGGCTATGTTAGCCTGGCTGGCCTTGAGTTTGCAATTCTCCTGCTTTAGTCTCCTGAGTGGCTGAGACTATGTTCTGTGCTCCCGCTTTTGGCTTTTACTATTTTTAATACAACTGTCTTGAACTCATTTGTACACAATAGGTATCCAATAAATATTTACTCAGTTGATCCCAGAACCAGCCAGTCATATATTTCACATCTTACTAACAGATGGCTGTGTTCTAAGCAGTAATTTTTCAGATCACAAGAAGGCATTTGACTAAAACTAAAGCTAAAGAAAATCCCAGCCTTGTAATTCATAAGCTGAAAAGTTGTTTCCAGAAATGGAAAGTGTAAAGGTCACAGATAAAGGTCCATTATTCTGCCTAGGCATATCAAAGACGGCTTTGTGAGAAAGTGCTATTTGAGCTGGGGTTGGCTAGACAGAGAGGGCAAATGCAGGGGAGGAGGCGGCACCCGGTGCAGACGTTGCAGAAGCATGGAGCGGTGTGAAGAGGAACAGCCCAGGGAGCAAGTGGTTCACATGGCCTGGTATAAGAGGCACATACGGGATAAAAAGACACAAGGTTAGAAAGGCTGGCAGGGACCAGACCTCAGAGATCCCCCGGAAAGCCAGGGCCTGTGTAGAAGTAATTCTCTAGGCACGAGGGGGTTGGAATTCTGAGTCCTTAAGGAGGAGAGAGCGTGACTGGATCCATGTACAATCTTGTCATGGATTAATCCAGACTGGTTGGGAGAAAAGGAGCTGCTATGGCTCAGAATTAGCCCTCAGTGGGTGGAAGATGCACCAGAAAAAAAAGGGGTATTTCTGAAAAGTAGGTGGCTCCAGATTTCCTGCTTCTTGGGTCATTTAATAAATATTGGGCCAGCAATTTTAGCTATGTTGCTGTGCTAAGTGACTGGTTCTTTATATATAGCTTTAAGAGTTATTACCTAGATCACCAAGGGGGGAAAAACAATCTTTATCTATTTAACAGTGGGACTGTTAACTTCTGAATGTTTCTTCAATGCTTTCATATACCCCACTTAAGACTTCAGAAACATGTGCGATAGGTTTCACAAGACCTTGGTAACAATTTATATGAGGAAGAAATTATGCTCACCTCGTTGGAAAATAAGTCACCAATCAATTTTCAAAGGGATCTATTTCTAAAGAAACCATTTTCAGTTGAGACCCAGAGATTAACTTACACAAGGCCTAGTGTTGCCATTTCCAGTCAAGGCAGGCAAGGATGCAAATGATCCTGTGTAGCAACACTCAACTGTTTTGAACTCTGCTCCTTAAAAACACTGAGGCAGACAGCTTTCGTTAGGTCAGCTTTTGACACTCTCGGAAGGAATTAACACATTCCACACGACCTTCACACTCACGTAGGTCTCATATTTCTGCCACAGCAAATGTAGGATGGAAGCAATACTGTTTTACCTATGGGGTATTCGGGCTTTAATCAAGAGGTTTTGCAATGACAACTTGTAATGAGGCAGCTGGTGTTACCACAAAGCCATATGGAGCTATCACAGTACTGCTGCAAATGGTATCAATTAACGAGTTCATTTTCAAAACTTGCGTTTAAGTGAATTTTATCACAGAGGCCTGAGGAAAATGAACACAAAGGTTTACAGGGGAGGGAGAGAGGATGGCAGAAAGTGAGCAATGAAAATAGATTCTATTTTTACACTATAAAAATAAGATATGGAGATATCTGCATCTAAAAGTCTATAGTAATAGATGTAATGAATACAACTAACCTTCTTATTTCACTGATTTAGGTGTAGTCTAAGCTACACCACTTCTATGTAAGAAAGGACTTAGATGCATTTCTTCAGTAAACTAAGGCAAGATTGGAAAATGGGTAATGATAGCCCTAGTTGTACTGGACATTACAGAAGCATACTGAAGAACGCAATGAACTGGGGTGTGGCTCACTTGATACAGTGTCTGCTTATTATCCCAGCACTCAGAAGGCAGAGGCAGGGGATAAGGAACTCAAGGTCATGCTTAGGCTACATAATAACCTGAGGCCAGACTGAGCTATAATAAGAAAACAAGGGGTTGGGGATTTAGCTCAGTGGTAGAGCGCTTGCCTAGCAAGCGCAAGGCCCTGGGTTCGGTCCTCAGCTCTGAAAAAAAAAAAAAAAGACAAAATAATAATAAGAAAACAAAAAAAAAACTTGGAAAAGAAGAGGGGACATAGAATTTTGTAACTCAAGTTTAAACCTAAACTTTAAAAAATAAATAAATAAAGATGAGATAGAGGATCTAAAAATTTGAAAGTCTGGAGTTTAGAGGAGTTTTACTTAAAAGGTTCACAAGTGACTGAGAGCATATATATGAAATTAAAACTCTCAAGCTAAGCAAGCAAAGTAAGAAATGCAGTCCTGTTTGGTAGTAGTTTCCTTTGAGATTAAAATCTTTCATTTTAGGGGGAAGCTTGTGAGACAAAGGATGCTAAAGTGGGAGAGTGAGGTGAGCTGGGGGACTGGGGGGTAGGGAATGAAGCCACAAAAGGATGTTCTAAGAGGGAAGCTGCTTAAGATGTTAAAAGGGAGGTGAAATATGCCATCAAGCAGGGAAGCTTCCTAAACTTAGGAAGTAAACAATTTAACAGCTTCAGGAAATACCTGAAGGTGACCAGATTCACTAGGCTCCCTTCCTCTCTAAGCATATAAAAGCTATGAGCACTGCTGAGAGACTCTCAGAGAAGCTGAGATTCCTGGAAGAGACAGATAAGCCCAGATGACTGGAGGAAGTAAAGGCCAGCCATGGTGCCTGAAACATGCTCAGACTAAATGAGGCACCTGGAAAGGACACTCTCCAACCTGCTGAGCTGCACGCAGGCTGTGTGCTCCAAGTTTCCAGCTTCCGCAGGCTTTCACTCAAGCTGGGATGGACTTTGGTGATGCAGCTGTCTTTGAGTCATTTTGATTCCTGTCTGTAACCTCTTACCCATCTTCCTGTGTAACCCAATAAAACTCACTGTTCACCAAGCTGGACTTTGGTGTGTTGTTGGTTCCCTATTTGTGTGAGTAGATCTTTGTTCACATCTTCCCAGGAAGTATCACACGTGCTCACGGGGCAGGGCATTCACAGCTGGTGCTGAGAAGCCCAGACATGGGATGTGACCACAGGTCCTGCTATGACCAAACTAAGGAAATTTTGTTTTTGCTTACAATGTTTTATGACAAATACTTCGATTTTATTAAAAACAAACAAACAAACAAAAACAACAACAAGTTGTTTTAAGGTAAGGGTAAGTTTCCAATTAGATGCCGAAAACAAGACTCATGGCAGGCCCATCTCTAGCTCTAGACGCCCCTCTGGATTAAGGCATGTTGAATGCATTGGAACCCCAGTTTTCCATACACAAACCATAGTTTGTGTGTTCACTGATTTGTTACAATAGTTCCTGGCTGCTGCTGTGGTCAAAGAACTTAGTGATATGCCTGATATCCATTAAGGGTTCCACAAGGGTAGGCTCATATTATTTATCATTTTAATAATTGATAAGACAATTTTGCTATGAACATATAGAAAATTTAGCAATTGTGTAAGCCACAATTTATTTTTTAAAAAAGCATCTTTCAACAGCTTAATAGAAAATGTAAATAAAAAATGTAGCATAGTAGCTGATAATGAGTACCTTTGTGAAGAAGCTCAGGATAATATCACGGTCCATAACAGTGCATACAAGCACCCCATGACAAGCTATTTCAGGAGGTGCAAAGACCTCCACGGCCTACTCTTAGATATGTGCTCCAGGTTAAGAACCCACACCCGACTTAGTGGTGGTAAATGAAGGGCCAGGGGGCTGAATGTTACCACACATATTTTCTGTTGGCTTGCATAGAGCTGTCGTTTTTGTCCACATGAATGCCTGTAGCAGGGCATTATACAGTCTACCATATTTCCCCCAACTGCAGCCAACTCCACCTTCCTGGGTTATTTATGTAGTCACTGCAGGCTCTTGGGCTGCTGATTCCTTCTTTCTATATTCCACGCCCCTCTGGGACAGATGGAGTCGCTCCGCACTCATCTTCGTTACCCTACAGGACTTTGAGTACTTAGGAGGTAGGCAAGATCATCACTTTTCTTGGTTCCCTTGCAGATAGCGATCTACATGTAAGCCACAGCTCTGCCATACAAACAGATGAGACCTGGGAGGCAGACTGACAGTTTCTTCATAGAAGATGGAAAATGCCTCTGGTTCTTTTGGATAGGCATATCCAAGGCTCCAAATCTATCTAGTTCAGGGATTGGCAAACTAAGACCTATGGGCCAATTGCAGATCAGTGGTTCTCAACTTTCCTAATGCTACAGCCCTTTAATACAGTTCTTCATGTTGTGGTGACTCCCAATGGTAAAATTATTTTCACTGATATTTCATAGCTGTAATTTTTCTACTGTTATGAATCATAAGGTAAATATCTGTGTTTTCTGGTGGTCTCAGGCAAACCCTGTAAAAGTGTCATTTAACCCCAAATGACCCTTTGGGTCACTCCTGTGACCTTCAAGTTGACAACTACTGCTATAGACAAAGTTCTGTAAGTTTACAGCTATGACTAGCTTTTTGATGGTGGCTTTTGAAATGTTGTGGCAGAGTTGACTAGCTGTGACAGAAATCATAAAGCCTATAAAGGCTTCGCAATTGGCCTCTTTATCAAAAATCTCAACAGCCTTGGGTCTGGAACCTAGATGCAGAGTGGCTGGTGCAGCCGGTGGCAGTATGAACATCACCAAACAAAGCACAGGGTCACAGCCACACGCAACCCATCTATAAAGTTAGTCAGTTTACTTACGTTATGTGTCATCTCAAAGTACTTCTGACAGGCTACCTGGTAATGAGTCCCCTTCACTAAATCCAGAATCTAAAATGAAGCAGGAAGAGAAAGAAAGAAAGAAAGAAAGAAAGAAAGAAAGAAAGAAAGAAAGAAAGAAAGAAAGAAAACAAACACACAAGTTAAATTTCTTCTAAGTCACTGTGGCCACAGTTGTTGGCCTTCTCACAGTCTCCACTCCAAAAAGGAAACTCAATAAATAAATCCTGCAGCGTGCTGTGCTTCCATAGCCTGGACACTGCAATGATGTTGAGATTACCCAGGAGTGGTCTAGCTCAGCGTTAAAACACAGATGGCAAGAGATAGCAAGTGATCTTTTTGACCTGCCACCATGACTTTTAATGTTGTTACTTTGACAACGAGAATAGATCCTGACATTTTTATTTCAATGGTTACTGTCAGCATATTATATTGTAGGATCTTTAAAACAAACAAACAAACAAACAAACAAACGTGTAGCTATAAACCTAGTAAGTTCACAATGGAGGCATAACGCAATCAAAAACACTCTTTGGACTTATTTTCACATTACCCATTTATATGGACACAGCAATAAACACTGCTATGAACTCATCAGGAGAAGCGATGTGAAGCCCTCTAGAGCAGCACAGAAGTGACAACTCATCTTCAGTTGGATGGCCTTTTCTGTAGTGAGGTCATTTCTAGTAACACTCAGCAGATGTGAGAGTGAGAAGCCTATCCTGAGCCTCTATTAGGAAGGCCACCATATCGTTTGTAAATACAAGTGGTGTTATAAACGCTCATCCTTATCAGCAGAGGGCAATGGTAGCTGAAACTTGTAAAGCTTCACAGCCTTCTGCCCCTCCCAAATATATAAAATATACATTTGACCCATTTACCAAGCACAGAAAAATGCTGGAATTAAGAGATAACCTAAAATAAAGGGACACGGAATCCCAGAGGAAGGTTCATTCGCACCCCGTTTCAGAAGGCTAACCGTCCTGCGACAAAAGAAAAGACAGCCTTGAATTCCCCGATCCCCATCACGGAACACTGCTTGACAGTTTTGACAGAAAACAAGAAGATTACAGATGTAGAATGGGTATCATGCACACCAGGAAGAATTTGTTAAAGGATGGCTTTCTTCTGATTGTCTTAGATCCAAATTTCATATCACCTTCAATTAACATTTATCTAAAATTTGTGTAAATGTCAACTTGTCACAGAACCCAGGATTCTGTCAATCTCTATGACCCATTTCCCCTCAATCATAGAAAAATGGAAAATAAGTTAATTAAAAATGAGCAACAATAAATAAAAAAAATAAACCTACAAAACTTTGCAAGTAATACCAATACTATGAGCTTACACTCCAATGATTTTCCACACAGCCATTAAAGCTATGATGAACTTGCAATTAATTAAGGAAAACGATAACAACAGATTGACATACATGAACTGTCATTTCAAAGAAGACTTCAAACACAAATTTAAGATTTGATGCCATAAATCACCTGAATATGAAATTAATTCACAGAAATAAAGCTGAATCATATGGCATATTGATGTCCCTTTTATGTAAAACTGAAACAAGGGAGTGGGGCAGTCCAAAACTGGCCGGGTCTTCTGACATCGATTAACAATGAAGGTAGCCCCCAATGGACCAATCTGACCCAGATAACCTTCACAAAGACTCTTCCCCTGTGAGTCCAGCTTAGGTCAAGGTGTCAGTTAAGGCTACCCAGCACAGGTGTTATACACATGTAAAAAGTTACTGACAAATAAGACACAGAATATGACAAATGCAGACCTAATTGAAAATTCTACATTTGTTGTTCATTTTTAATTAAATTCAGATTAAGAACACAGCTATCTTTACCACCGCCCTACAGAGGGGACACTAACAAAAATATTTTGGTTTGAAATCACTCACCCATCTATTTTTAAATCATTAATTGTTAATCACACCACAGCATATTTGAGAGGAACAAAAAATTTGTATAACTATAAATGTGTGATGAAAACAAAGACAATATTGGGTTTCTGTTGTTTGTTTGGGGGCAAGAAAAACTTACAAATTTAGAATAAAGGAGATGAAGCAGAGGAAGTTGGAAAAAACCCTTGGAGGAAAAAAGTGAATCAAGGAGAATTCAAGAGGCGGGTGCTTTGAGGCAATTAGGTAGCACTGTCAGACTCTATCTTCATTTTAGACAAGAAATACATCCTGTTAAAATAAAGTTGCCTGGAGGTCTCATTAGGGACAGGATCCATTTTAAAAAGAATTAAGAGATCATGTACAACTTAATCTAGCTTTCCATAGAGGAATACAGAAACAATTTATAAGCTTTCAAAATTAAACAGAAAATGTGAAACTCCCAAAGAACACAATTATTAAGAGTCCAGATTGTGATCTACATTGCAGAAATACAGGAAGAGAAACATGCTCTCAGCCCAGGAGTGAAGTGAACTGACTTACTCCTGCATCAGACTCCCAACTGTAAAGGGCAGGCTAGGGACAGGGAGCATCTCTCCAGCCTCTCGGGCCTTGGGCGGATCCCAGAGGGCTGAGAACAGAGGTGGTGGTGGGGAGCACTGACATGGAGACTGAAGCCTGTCTTAACAGGCAGACACAGTTTCTAAGAAGCAGGCACTTGATGAGGAAACGCCTACCAGCATCCGTTCTGATGCTTCACAGCAGCGCACTACACACCGCTCAAGCTGGCCAAGCACCCTTCTCAAACCGTTTCCTAAATATAATGAACTAAGTTTTTAAAAACATTTTTCTAAGAGACTTGAATTCTTCATAAAGGCACATATGAAGTCTTTCCATTTTCACTTATTAATTGTACAAACTATTGAGTTTCGCCATGGCACTTGATAGGTGTACATAAGATGCTTTGGTCATCTCCAGCCCCTTAATCCCATCCTGCCCCTGTCTCGCGCCGTTCTCCTTCCTCTAGACCCTCCTTCGCCTTTCATGTATTATCTGCACTGTTCTTTTTAAAATTATTACTCTTACATGTACACACACATAAATTAACAATACAACCTGCTTAGTCCGTTCACTGTTGCTTGTACGTATGTGCTTTTAGGGACCATACTTGGTATTGGATAAGCCAGTTAGGGGCTTATCCCTGGAGAGACAGATTCTCCCTCTCTCTGTATCCATTAGCTGCCTGTAGCCCTTCACCCAGTGGGGGACCCAGTGAGCTGTGTCAGCTGCTTTTGCCATTGTTCAGGTCTTGTTTAGGTAGGCATGCTGCTGAGGGTTCCCGGTGCAGCTCCCGTGTCCTATGCAGAAGACACAGCGTCTCCCCTGACTTCCTAGTCTTGTGGCTCTTAAAATCTTCTCACCCTCTTCAGGGAGGTGGACATGGCAGCAAAGCTTTTTAATGATTCAGCTGTTCCTTATATGCTGGCATTTATTTTTCATAATGAATAAAATTTTAAAATACCATATATTAGTCACTAAACACAGCTAGTTGAGAGGGGTCTGTGTGTGTGCGTGCGTGTGTGTGAAATAACAGTTACGGCCCATAGAGCTGTAATGCTAGCATCTTGTGTAGCCTACTTTGCTGACTTCAGAAGTTTTACAAGTGATTCTGAAGTGTCGGCACTTGCCTATGTAGTACAACTTGATGTTGGTTTGTTCTCAATTTTGTTGACTTTTCCTGACAGGAACATTAAATATCATATTAAGACAATCAACAAGATGAGCAACTTGCTGGTGGATAGGATGACTTCAAAGCAAGAAATATAGAGTTAGAAATAGAAAAGACAACCAAGATAGGCCCAAAATACTCTAATCAAGTTTGTGATAAAAAGCGCCATTCTATGCTCAGTAATCACAAAAATCCAAGAAAGGCTAGGAGATGCCTAAGATGGACTCTGAGGAAAAGAATTTGCGTCAGAATCAGTGTTCCTAAGGGTAAAGAATGAGAAAGATGATGCAGTCAGGCACAGTACTTCTTCACAGTATTGTTTTTCCAGCATAAAGCCTCAAGACTACAAAAAGACCACTCCCTGCAACACTGACTTGTGTTGCCATACCGGAATGCTCGGAATTGGGTTCCTGACTTAATAGAGGTTTATGGGCTCACAATTTTGAAGATTAAAGGTCCAAGATAGTGAAGTTGCGTCAGTTTGGCATCTATTGAGGGTGGAAGAAATGGAAGAAAGCTATCATATGACAAGAAAGGAACCCAGAAAGACTCAAGAGTCATAGTAGCCCAATCTCATGGGGTCTAGAGAACTGTTGGTCCTTCCGAGAGGATGCCCACTAAGCTGAACTCCTATGTGCTCACCACAGCGAATCTAAGCTTGTGCAAACTGAAACTATATGCAGACCATGTTCTGGAAGGATGTCAGGCAGAGATGAGATCAGCCTAGAGTAAGGATCAGAAACAGAACAGGTGACAGAAACACAAACCACACAAAGGTGGACACTCACGTAAAGAACACATAAAGAAGCTGGGCGTGGTGGCTCACGCCTTTAATACCTGCACTCAGGAGGCAGAAGCAGGCAGATCTTTGTGAGTTTGAGGCCAACCTGGTCTATAAAGCGAGTCCAGGACAGTGAGGACCACACAGAGAAACCCTGTCTTGAAGACCCCCCCCAAAAAAAGGCATAAAGAAGCAAATAGTAAGAAGAGTGAGCCAGGTGGGGGAAGAATAAAAAGCCAGGGAAAGAAGGAAGGTGCATGCTGTCTGCAGCCTGGTCTTTCTGGTACTCCTGTGGCTGCTGTAGCTCCACAGTGTCCTACAACAGCTGTGACAAGGACTCTCCAGTCTTCCTATTACATTCTGAAAGACCCCAGCAAAGGCTACTTCCTCTTGCAGACAGCACCAACTCCAAAGAGCAGCTGCCCTAAGGCCAGAGGGAAGTGAGCCACAGGCGTCTCTCATGCCTGCCTAACAGGGTTTCTAATTATGCTGCAGGAAAACACAACCAATGTGGAGAACATAAAATTACCAGAAGAAAACTCCATGAGGACCTAATAGTGCTCAAATGGCGTAGGACTTTCAGTTTGTCATGCTTCTATTTATAGAGCAGAGCTGAGGTGCAAGCACATCCTTACAGCAGCCTGGCTCTTGGGACACAGAAGGGCAAGGATTACGTCATATATACACCTTCATTTTCCCCACAACTCTTCAGTTATCCTCTAACAAGCGAATACAACCCACCAAGAATAATTCTAAACTCTTAAAAAAGAAATAATTCAGCTTTTCAGCTTCACAAAAAAGTACCATCAGTTTGTATTGGCTATGTTTAGTAATGAAGATTAATTATACACTATCCTCAGGACAAATTACTGGTTACTTCCCTATGAGAATTTTTTCTTTTTCCTAATTATCATTATTTTTTTAATTTAAATTTCTTTCATATAATATATTTTGATCATGTTTTCCTTTCTCTCAATTCGTAACCACAGAACTTCATGCCCCCCTCTCCCCACCATTCTCTCCCTCCCCCTCCCCCAAACACCAAACAAATGAAGCCAAACAAACAAATCAATACTCCCCTTCCCTCTCCCCCCAAAAACCCCACATAGAGTTCATTTTGTGCAGGCTGAGTTCTGGCCTGGAGCATGGCTCATTTACCCTGTGAGACCCTACTGGGGAAAATGGACTTTCCTTTCCCCAACAGCCATCAACTACAAACAGCTTCTTGGTTAGAAGTAGAACTTCTCAGTGCTAAGATTTGAAGCTGGGCAAGTCTTGTACCTGCTGCCACAGGCTATGTCATCCAGGCTGCCTTCAAGTTCATTGCCCTTCTGCTCCAGCCTCCTAAGTGCTGGCGCTGCTGACATGTACCGCCACACCTGGTAAGGAAGTCTAATCAAGTGCCATAACCAAGTTGTCTTTAAAGACGAATGATGTGCCTGGTTTTCTGATTTGAATGACTACGATCTCTCAGACTGATCTTTGCCAGTCAATCAACACATATGATGTTCACCAACACCAGTGGGAAACGCCAAACAATATAAACATAAATATCAACGCACATTGCATGTTCCAAGTCTAAGTCAAGCACAGGTGCATCTTCCTCCCACCATTTACTCTAGTGCCTGCCAATGGTGCTCAAGAAGCACTTGGCAGCAGAAAGCAGCCACCTGCCCACCCTTGGCTCTGCCAACTGGAATACTGCACATGCGCAGCTATATTTATACACTGCGCCCACCAATAAGACAAATGGCTTGAGTGACTCTAACTCAAGGTCGTTGTCTCCCTTGCTTCTTCCTAAACGGCTCAACATTTCAACACCTAGCCCACAGAGATTTCCCACTCCGTGTCTACACTTCTTTATTTTGAAAGAAGAGCTTGGTAGAAGTGGAACACGCCTGCCCGTACTACTGTGCTTCTGTTTCTTACACCCCTGGCACATCTGATGGATGCCCCACACCTCTGCTGTGACCTTCACTACGCACTTTCATTTGCTTATGGATGTCGCACGTAAAGAATTTTACTGTCTCATGTGGTACTGTGACTACAGTCTTGAGTCGATTTCAGACTTCCCTTTCCTCTCCACTGCTCAGACCCCTGGCCTATCACTCTCTCTTATTACCAGGCTTCTTGACTTTTCCTTACGACAGTCCCACACTGCTACCAGAGTCACTCTTAAAAGCCACCCCCAGCCCTACATCCAGTGTCTGCCATGGGTGCAGCACACACTACTCTGCACGATTCAAAGGCCTTTCTCATCAGACGCAGTCTCTGCCCCTGGGCTGCTCCAGCTGGTCTGGCCCTGAAGTGTTCACAGATGGACTAGGCTTTTCTACGAAGCTTAGTGGAATCCTGTCTCAAAAAATCCTAGAGGTAACATCTATGGGAGTCTTTTGTCGAAAATGTTGATTTGGTTTAATCCAGAATTAAATCTATTTGTGGTGATTGTTTGGTTGGCATCTCCAGCTGCCCTCCCCTCCCCCAACATGGTCTGGTAAATCCCACTCCTCTCTCTAACCCTCCCCCCCCCCCAGAGGAAAGCCTCCATATTCCTGGCATTCCTGGGGACTGCTCCAACCCCCTCACCTGGAGCCACAGCTCCCCAAGTCCAGCAGGTAGCAGACAATCCTTAAAACTGTCATCTACCACAGTCCAGGTGCGACTTCCTCTGGCTTCATCCTCTGAGGCTGCTGAACTCACCCAGGAGCCTCAGTTACCAAATAAACCTGCCCTTTGACACTTTTTTTTTTTTTTTTTAGTTTTTTAGTTTTCTGAGACAGGGTTTCTAGAGTCTAGATGTCCTGGACTCGCTCTGTAGACCAGGCTGGTCTGGAACTCACAGCGATCCGCCTGCCTCTATCTCCTGAGTGCTGGGATTAAAGGCACGCACCACCATCTGGCTTGTGGAAATAACCCATCGGTGATAAGTTATCACAATGGTGTTTGCTCCGTGCTGTCACAGAACTCCCGGAACACACTCTGACCTGACCTACCAGAAGTTCTCGCTCTGGCCCCTTATCATGCTGTAGTTCACTTTCACCAGGATCTCTTGCCTGTCTCCCACTGCAATGTTAGCTCCATCAGGTAGGTGTCATTAGTGTCCCCTCTCACACTATTTCTAGTGTCTTCAATGGCAAATGGAATACAGTCATCTCCAATTATTATTTAAGGGTTTAGAGATAATCGTTTGGGGTAAGGGCATGAGTTTCACAGTGCACATGTGGCTGTTAGAGAACAGCTTACTGTGGAGATGGGCATCTCCTTCTATATTTTATATGAATTCTGAGTCAAACTCAGGTCACCAAGCTTGTGTGGCAAGGGTCTTTGCCTGCTGAGCCACTGTGCCAGCCAAATGGCTCTTCATTAAAGTTGAGTGAATGTGGTTTTGCTGTCTCACATCCTCACTTCCTGCCACTGGAAAAACTCCTACTCAGTATTCAAACCTGATGTGAATACCATTCTCTATGTGACAAGATTTTCTTCTGATCTCCTTCGGATCTGTGATACCATGATTACACTGATTTTTTTAAAGAGCATTTATCATTTTTTATTACAGCAAAAGAGGTACCAAAAAATTCTTATAAAGTAATTTAAACTGTTTTCTCAAATACTGAATACCTCAGTGCAAATCAACGTTGGGGGGTTGGTCTGGTGCTATGTATTCCTAACGTGTATGTGTGCTAAGTACTGGCCCCCAAGAGCAGATGCCGCCCAGACCAGCGCTTTCTCGTGTATACTGGTCTTTGTTGTGTAAACCTTGCCTAACTTAAATTTGGTTGGTTAATAAAGTTGTAGAAGCCTGTAGGTGGGCAAAAGAAAAGCAGGCAGGGCTTAGCTTCCGGGGCTTGGGCCTCAGAGGAACCACAGGACCGCAGGCTGCAAGGAGGAAAGGAAGGAGAAGCTGTAGCAGGAGCAAAGGAACGCGGAGAGAAGGCAGAATGGACCCTGAGCACGCGGCCATGAGGGCTGGCCGGATGGAGCAGAAGCAGCCCAGGCAGGACTGATTAAGGCAAGTAACATGGGCTGTGTGGCTGGGAAACAGCAGAACAGCTTAGAGGGTTGATTCCTGCCCGGTTACTGTGCTTTAAAGCGTTTATAGTTCTAAAGGTCTCTGTCTCAATGTTTTGGGCACTAGCCAGGGTGGAGAAGCCTGCTAGAGTCCAATAGCCATGCACAGCAGACTAATGTCAGTATTTTGCATGTAGGAAACATCAACAACTAAGTGAACTGGGAAGCAGAGGAAGAACATCTGAGGACACAGGTGACAAGCCTGCCTAGCCAGAGGCATGACAAGTAGTAGTGCTGACCTCAGCTCAAGAGTTTAGCTATTACCTATTACTCTGTTTGTCCTGATAAAAAGGCAAGACAGTTCAGAGCTACTATGCCCTGTGATCTTTATAGACACAGAGAAGACATTTATACATTGATTATTTTTAAAGATCTTATAAAAAGATAAATTGCATCTAGTGGATATACTAGTAGAACAGAAAGAGAAGCCACGCTTAAAGCTTGCCACTTAATGGCTTTCCAAGGATGAGGGGGTTAAAAGGTACATATGCATTATATGCATGCATATATGTATTGTAAATAGCACATAATAAACATATATTTTATTTATAATATGTATGTTATTTGTATACTTATATTATATAAAACTGATGGTAAACACCATAGCTCTGAAGTAAATCAGCTCAGAAGATGAAGAATCTTAAGTATTTGATTTTTAAAAACAGTTAGTTAATTTTCTATTAAAGCTTGTTTCTCCAAAATAGGTGGGAACTTTGACAAAATACTTCATAAAAATGAACAAGAACAACTAAGAAAAGTAGTTTTATGCCTACAGTAGACAGGTTGAATTTATGTGACAATACCAGATATCATTCAATGAATTTCCATCTGCGTTAAAGTTTCTGACATAATGTCTACAGAAAAATGTATAACTATAAAGAATACTTTTTTAAGGATTATACTTTCTATTTTTAAAAGTTTAGTGAATGTTTTCATCAACAAAGGCAAGTATTATTTGACTTCATGTATGATTTTTCCTTGAACTATTTATTTTGAATAATATTTAAGAAACTTAAATAACAATCTATAGCCTCTAAAAAGGAAAATATATTTTAAAAATCAAATTAAATGTTTGATGTTTTTGTGACATAAGCAAAAATATAACTATGGCTATCACATCTCTTCTCTACTGCAGTTCTGAGATTTACTAATAACATTTACTAAATTTCTAATGAAAATGCACATTTTCAACAACACCACTAAGAAAAGTACCACATGCTGTTGTCGAGTCAGGAGTGGCGCCTACACAGCAGCAGACACCCATTGATGGGCGCTCCTTATCTGACCACATGACAGCCTTCTTCAGTAGCTCAGATTTACACACACATCAAGTAGGGAGCCATGCAACTTTATTGGAGCACTTATCAGCACTACCATGAAATCCTGCCATAGTTACTTTTAAGCCTTTTAAACTGTCCATTTTAAAGGATTTCTTCATTAAAAGGCACTTGCCAGTTTAGAGTTAATATGGTCAGTAGTTGCCTAAAGATTTTTGGACTGTGAAAAACAGGCTTACTAGCCTCCAAAACTACAAAGTATACATACTATTCCACACTCATTGGCTTTGACATCATTACTTAGTTTCTTAGAAGTATTAATTAGATCTACTTTTAGAAATAATTATTAATGGTTATGCTAAAAATTCTACAACAAATATTCCTTCTCTATTGAAAAACACTAAGATGAAACAAAAATAAAGACATTTGTAAATAGCATAATTTCTACTCTTGTAAATGAGTAGTTTATTTGTAAAACTGTTAGTTGTAGAAAGTCCAACACAATCGTATACAGAAGCAAATACTAAAGTACAATGGAAAACCAGAACCCAATCACTCTGCTCATGAAAAGTCTCACATGATCACACTCAGATCACCATCAGGAGCAGTGTTCTCCTATCATGCTATAACTCAGGGCACAGCTGGTAGTTTACACTTTATATGGCCACAAATAAAGGCTCAAGTGAAATAAATAAAATTACGTTAAATAGTTTAAAACAAATGTCAAAATATTATCAGTGTAAGAAATCAGTGTAATCACTTCTAGCATGTAACTAACCTAAAATACAACTAAGCTATTTTACAGTGCTTTTTGTATGAATTTTTAGGTAGTGTGCTTAATGTACAGACAGTAGTATATTAGAACTGACACCAATGGCTTGAGAGCTACACACACAGGGATAGCACTATAACACAGTTTGATGGGTGACAGTTACACAAGAGAAATGAGTAGATACACACTGCCTCTCAGGAGTGGTTTTAGTAACATTCTGCCTTTTGACACATGCAAAATTGGAGAAATCAGTAACTCAGCAGCTAGTCAGCCCATGTCAATCAGTCATACGTACTACATATAGTAACACCTCTATACAAGCTGTAAGCACAGGTCACACAAAAGGAAGTGGGCTTTTATAATTAGACTCCTTCATATTCACATTCTCTAGTTTCTTGAAAAATAGTATGAAACATGCAAAGAAACAAGGAAGTATGACCTACTCACAGGAGGAGTACACACTAGCTACAAGCAACACAGGCATACCTTAAACATATTCATTCAAAAAAGTAAAAGAAACCAATAAAATCTCATAACCAACAAAACACTGCAACTAAGTGAATGTTACATACATCTTAGATAAAATAGAACACTTCTTAGAAAAATATAAATTGTCAAAAGCAATCCAACAGATGGGTTATCAGAATAAACTATAATAAGCAAGGTATCAAATCTAAATCTAAAAACCTCCTAGCAAACATAAAAAAGCTTTAAACAAAGGAATCATGGAGATCCTTTATGAATGTATATACAAAAATCCTCAATAAAATACTAGCAAGTCTGGGCTGTGATTACAGTTCAGTGGTAGAGTGCTTATCTGTTTTGAGCAAGGAGGCTCTAGGCTTAGTCCCTGATACTGAAAAGAGTCAAAAAAATCAAAACACTAGTCAGTCAACTCCAGAAGCACATTTACAAGGATTAGAAGTCACGATCAAGTGCTGCTGTAGTGATACTAAGTGGTTCAAAACATGAAAGTCAATTGATGTAATACAGAGAGCCTTGATAAAGTGAAGCAAAAACAAAAGTATGCAATTTACCTCAGTTGATGCGGAAAAGGTACCCGATACAGCCTTTGTTGAAGATTCAAACAAAAATTCCCCTTTAAGCTAGGAGTAGGAGGGATTTACTTAAAATAATAAAGGGTACTATGAACACCCATAGTTAAAAACTGAAAGCTGTTCTTTGCCAGTAGCAACAAGATCAAGATACATTGCTATCCAGTTCAGTACTGGAAGTTCTAGCAGAGAAGGCAATTACACAAGAAATACACGGCATCCAGATAGAAAGGATGTAATATTCCATCTATTCTCAGAAGACCAGTTCTTACAGAATCCATAAAAACCTACCACAATAAGTTAATCTAACAATGCTGGTAGATACATGAATGAAAACCAGTTCTCTATCTAACATCAGGAATAAATGGCCAGAGAAAGAAGAAAACATTTCTATTATAAGGTACCAGGATTGCATTTAGAGCAAAATCATGTATGCTGGGGAGTGTAAAACACAAGAAGAAACTGAAGGAACTGAGAAAAGGAAAGCTGTCCTATGTTAGGAACTGGCAGGCAGTGTGCGTTACTACCCAAGCACACCGAGTGTAAGCAGCAAAGCTCTAGAGCTGATGCTGAAATGTACAGGAAATTACAGCAGGTTCCAAATAGCCAAGCAATATTTAAAAGGAGGAACAGAAGAATTCATAATTCTGGGTTCAAAACCCAGCACAAAGCTGTGATATCCAAACTATAGTACTAATAGCAAGACAGGCACATAGACCAAAATAATGCAACTAATAGTGCAGAAATCACCCTGTACACTGACTTGCAGTTTACTCTGTTATTTTGACACTCTACCCCTAAGCTACATACTGGCTATGCTTTACTTTCATCATACGTTCAAGACTAACAATTGACAAGCCATGTCTTTAATGACTAGTATTTGGAAAATTGAACAACAACAACACACAAATACAACTCTCACCATAACACTGTATGCAAAAATTCACTCAAAACAGATTAAAGACCCAAATTTAAAAGCCAAAACTATAGAGTGGATACAGAAAAATCTACATATCAGTCTTCATGATCTTAATTCTGGCAATGGACTTCTAGATATAACATTAGAGACACATGAAACAAAAGAATACACACATTAAAATCTGTTTCCAGAAAATTATATTATCAAGACATTAACAGACTGACTAACAAATGCTAAGTTTCCTTTCAAGGTGACATAAAGATAAGAAACTTGACAGAGGTGTTGATTTACAAACTTGTGAATACAATGAATATATGAATTATGCAACTTAAAATGACTAAGTGTATGTTAATGCAATTTATTTTAATAAAAAAGGCGCCTCCTTCACATGGCACTGCACACTCCCGCTGTGAAGCCACCTAAGTAACACCCTGTAGAACCATGTGTGCCTTCCCCAGACTTCTGAGGGTCTTCTGCGAAAACATTATAACTACAGGTTTGCTCCTGTGCTTAGAAACTGAACCTGGGCCTAGCTGAGCTGGGATCAGTTTAATATCCCACTGCACATCAACCCTGAGTTCAAGACAGAACAGAAACACAGAAAAGGCTAAAGTGTTAAGCCAAATGGAAATCTACAGGACATTCCACACAAGCACAGAATATACATTCTTCTCAGAAGTCCATGGAACCTTCTCCAAAGCACCACAAAACAAGTCTCAAGAAATTCGGGAAAAATAAAATAACATCCCACATTCTATCCGATCAAAAGGAGGGTAACATTGAAAATAAAAGTACACAGACTCATGAAAACTAGATAACACACTTGGGTAATTGGGTCAAGGAAAAAATGAAGAAGGAAATTAGAAGCTTCCCCAAATGAATGTAAGTGAAAACACAATATATTGAGATCCGTGAGACACATGAAAGAAGTCCTGTGAGGAAACTATTAGCACTAAGTGCACACATGAAAATGTGAGTTCTCACAGTAATAACTTAGTAAGACACCCGAAAACCCTGGAAGAATAAGATCAATGAATAGCCTAAAACAGTAGATGGGGGAAAAAATAATCAAATTCAGGGCTGAAACCAATAAAATAGAAACAAACAAACAATACAAGGGATCGATAAAATGAGAATGAAGAGTTGGTCCTCTGAAAAGTGGAGTCTCCTCCAAGATTCATGACTGAATTCTTGGCTACAGTTCCAGTACCAGGCATGGTTTCCTTCTTGCTGAGTATGTTTTAAGTCTAATTAGAGAGCTTTTGGCAAGCACCAAGATATGAAGGCCATCCTAGCTGGTTAGGACTTTTGGTTGTTTCTATCTTCTAGAAGTTTCCATGGTAACCCCAGGGATCATGAAAGCTAATTCTCAGGGAGGAGGCATTCAGTTCAGTTCCAGCTCATGGGCTTCCAAGCCATGCTTCTAAAAGGCATGGTGTCTTCAGCAGTAGGGACTTATCTTCCACCTCTGGGAGGCAGCTGAGGTCAACAACAATAGGCTGCATGTTTAGACATGGAATCTCTTGAACAGCCCTGACCAGCAACTCTACAGAGAATTTCACACATCTGGAAAAAAAAATTTTTGGGGGTGGGGGGGAGGTGATCTTAGGCTCTTGGAGGGAATACTGTCAGCCCAGATGAAAAACATTCATTTAAACCATATATGTATATTTATACATAGAATTATGTAGATTAATATTTCAGACATCCTTATTATCTCTTTCTTCTGTATTTCCTCCTATAGAGCATTCATTTTCCCACTTTTCCAATCAGTTGACTTGCACCCTGAGATTCACCTTTACCTCCCTCCCCACTCTGTAAAGAGACCCCCTTTACCAACTTCACTGCTCAGGTCAATTGTGCACTATAATTATTGTACCTATTGCTCCCCAACCTCTCCACCCCAATATTGGTCTCTTTTTACTTTTCTGCTTGCTGCAGTTACCCCAGGATATGTACTCACATGTGAAGATTTGGAGCTAAGGGTCTCCAATGAGAAAGAATGTTTGTCTTTCCGGGTCTGGATTACCTCATTCAATATGACATTTCCTACCTCTATCCATTTACCTGCAAAGTTTAATATTTCATTTTCCCATATTGCTAAACAGTATTCACAGTGTAAACACACCACATCTCCATTATCCTCTCATCAGCTGAAACACACACATTGTTTCTATCTCCTAGCTATTGTAAACAGAGCAGCAATGAACATGGCTGAGCTGTATTCACGGAATAAGATGTCAAGTCCTTTGGGTGTTTGCCAAGCAGTGGTATAGCAAGGTCATGTAGTGGGTTTATTTTTAGCTTTTGGGGACTTTTCCACAGTGACTTCTATAGTGGCTACAGTTTGCTCGAGTTTGCAATCCTACCAACAGTGAATGAAGGCCCATCCCTCCAGCATTTGTTGTCAACTTTTTTATTGATCTTTGCCCAGTCCTATTGGGGTAAGATGAAATCTCAAAGATATTTTGATTTATGTATACATAATTGCTATGGAAGATGAACATTTTCTTGAGATTTCTCTAAGCCATTTTTTTCTCATTTTTTGAGAACTCCCTGTTCAGGTCCAAGGCCATTTTAAACTCTGCCTTTCTGAGTTCTTTATATATTCTGAATCATAATCCTGTTACATATGTAGATGGCAAATACTCTTCCACTCTATAGGCTTCTTCTTTACCTGGCTGATTGTTTCTTTAGCTATGCAGAAGCTTTTTAGCTTTATGACATCTCACTTGGGGATCTTCACCTTGATTTTTGGGCAAAGGGAGTCCTTTCCTACCTCCTTTATCACATAGGTTTATGTTCCTTCCTAACAGTTTCAGTTAGGTCTGCCATCCATTCAGAGCTAGAGTTTTTTTGTTTTGTTTTGTTTTTTGTTTTTAAACAAGGTGATAGATATGGGTTTAATTTCATTCTTCTGCATTTGGTATTCTGCAAAATTTTTTTATTTTAATTTTTTATAAAAAACTCAATCACTTTACATCCCGATTGCAGCTCCCTCCCTCATCCCCCCCTCCATTCTCAGAAAGGGGGAAACCCTCCTGCCCTATCATGTGACCTCACCCTATCAAGTCTCATCTGTACTGCCTGCATTCTCTTCCTCCATGACCTGGCAAGGCCAGGGGAAAGTGATCCATGTGTCAGAGGTAGTCCCTACTCCCCATATTATGGGACCCACAAGGAGACAGTGCTGCCTATTGACTACATCTGAGCAGGGGTTCTAGGTCCCCACCATGCATAATCCTTGGTTGGTGCACCAATCTCTCCAGGCCCCACCCCTGGGCCCAGATTTGTTGGTTCCATTAGTCTCCTTGTGGAGCTCCTGTCCCCTCCAGGTCCTTTATCTCCCAACTCTTCCATAAGACTCCCTGTGCTCCACCACAAAGTTCAGCTGTGTGTCTCAGCATCTGCTTCGATCTCCTGCTAGGTGGAGTCTTTCAGAGGACTTCTGTGGTAGGCTCCCATCTTGTTCCTTCTCTTCAACTGCTTCTGGTGCACATTTTATTTGTCCTTCTGAATGAGAATTAAGCATTCTCCCTAGAGTCCTCCTTGTTATTTAGCTTCTTTAGGTCTGTGTATTATAGTGTGGTCCTCTTGTATTATGTAGCTATATCTGCTTATGAGTGAGTATACACCATGCATGTCTTTCTGAGTCTAGGTTACCTCACTCAGGATGATCTTTCTAGTTCCATCCATTTGCCTACAAAATTCAAGATTTCCTTGTTTTTAATAGCTGAGTAGTATCTAAATTTCTTGTATCGGTGTGGGTGTGTCTTTCCTTAGTTTGGGGACATTTTCTTCTATGATCTGCTGAAAAAACTCACCTATGCCATTGGCTTGGGATTCTTCTCCCTCATCTATGCCTGTAATCCTATGGGTCTGTTTTCCAGTGTTCTATACTGCCTGTGTATTCCTCTCCTGTGTTGTAGAAAATTTTCACATTTCTTGATTGTTTGGTCAAGGCTCTACTAATCTTTGAAGTCTGACACTCCATCTTCCGTTTGATTCCTTCATTCTACTTGTAAGGCTTTCCTCTGAGTTTTCTAGTTGAGTTACTGGGTTTTTCACTTCTATCTTCATGTCAGCGTAAGTCCTCCTCGGTGCTTCTATGTCCTCATTAGATTCCTTAGCAAGTGACTGCCTTCATTTCCATCAGCCTTAGTTTGTGTTTTCTTGGGCATGACTCAGGCAGTTCTTCTCCCTAAACTCTTTCTCCTTAATTTCATTAAGCTGTTTCTTTGTGTTTTCTTTAAGCTCCTTGATTTCCTTGATGAAGTTTATGATTGTCCTTTTAAATCTTTGGTCCTGGGGCTCAGTAGTTAATTCTTATCAGCAAACATTTCTATAGTACTGGCAGATTTTGGAGAGAAGATATTGGCTTGTATTTCGTATTGTTGGTATTTTTGCATCTAAGTCTGACAGGGACAAAGCAGGTTTGGCTGAAGAGAAGATCTGTGGGTGTGTTGGGCCTAAGTCACATGGAAAGAAGACTGGGCTGGAACACAGGATGTGCTTCCTGGCTTAAGCCCGGAGGGTCGGGGTACTTTTGGCTGGGTGGACAGGTTGGATATGGTGTCAGGGGTTCCTTTGGCTGGGTGGGTAGGGGTTTGAGAGGATCCTGCCCTAAGCCTAGAAATTGTTTGTGCTGTAGGAACAGGTGCCTAGACTAGGCTGGGGTACTCTATGTGGGACCCAGGCTAGACTTAGTAAATTGTGGAGAAGGCATGAACGGGAAGCTCAAGGATGCTCACAGGCTAGAACCTGGAAGAGAACGTGGGAAGTCTAGCTAGATGGGGTGGTTTGAAACAATGGTTGTCAATGGTTGCAGGTAGGGTGGGTCCTGGTAGAGGCCAGATGGCCAGACTATGCTGAGTGTGAAACCAGGCTAGGACTGGGAGGCTTCAGAAAAGGCATGAGTGGTGGGAGATCCGGGAGACTCACGGTGCTAGAATCTGGAGGAGGAAATGCAGAGTCTGGGTGTGTGGAGTGACAGCGCAGAAGGGACTTGTTGGTAGCTGCGGGTAGGGTGGGACCTGGCCCCTTCTTTATTTTTAATGCTTAAATAAATCATCCCCTTAACCATATACTTAACCTGACAACCTCTTTATTAGAACATATTCTCAGTCACCCAAATTCACTTTTCTTCATTATCTTTTAAACAAATATGTTCTTGCTTTTGCTTTCCACCATTACAATGACTCCTCTACTGACACCAATAATGAGTAACTCGCTCAGCACATGCAGATGCTACTTTAAACAATCTCTGCTCAATCTCCTTTAAAAAGCTCTTCCTTACAAGGTATTTTGTGAAACTATCTTCTCAGATGTACTTCCTCCCTGTGATGATTATTCTTGGCTGTCAACTCGTCTACATATGGAACTAACTAAAACCCAAATATGGAAGCCATAGGCTCTGAGGAGTTTGTTTGTTTTTTGTTTTGTTTTGTTTTTGCTTAATTTGAAGTAGGAAGATCCATTTCTAATTGGAATCTTGGAGGTAAGAAGACACACCTTTAATCTGGATCTTTTGATCTGGAAAATCTCACCACTAATCAGGACTATGCCTTCTGCTGGGAGCCTCTATAAGGATATGGAAGGAGGACACTTGCTCTCACCTAGCTAGCAAGTCCATTCCTTCACTGGCATTACAGCTTACATCTTCAGGATTCCAGTCTATACCAAAGACCAGATGAGACATCTAGCCATGTGGACTGAGCAACTACTGGATTCTTGGAACTTCTGTTCACAGCCAGCCATTGTTGGAGCAGCTATACCACAGCCTATAACTCATTCTAATAAATCATATATATATATATATATATATATATATATATAGAGAGAGAGAGAGAGAGAGAGAGAGAGAGAGAGAGATTCATTCTGTAAGTTGTATTACTCTAGAGAAGCCTAATCCTGCTCCTATTTCTGTTCAGACTTTATTAATCCCACTTCCTCTTAACTTTGACAGTAGTAACCAGGATCTGTTTTGGCTTTTGTTCCTCTAACCTTCTCCCATAACATATTCCAGACAACCAGTTCTCAGCTAAAGTAGGATTAGAATAGAAAACAGCAATGACAAAACCTTGGCCTCAGAAGAGCTGGCTTCACCTTCAGCCACCGCCACCAGCCCACTAGTTATCATGGCTTGGCACACACAGGACTCCTTGGCTCTCTAGTAGCCTTCCCAATCTCATAATTGTAATGGTAAATGTTATCCTAGCTTCTTTAATTAGCTATAAAGCCACTTTCTCTCTGCCATTCTAATTTCTTTAGCTCTAAGACTCAACCCCCAAGCCAACTACTTCTTCTAAGTGGTCCATCACTGCCTATGTACTGGTTCTATCCTCATCACTAGCTTGAATGCCACTGGCCCTACGCATTCCTGCCTTCTATTCATGCATTCTTGCTTCCAATTCCTGACTTTCTATTAGTCCTCATCCCATGATCAACTCTTTCAGAAGGTGCTTTTTAGACTCCAGACCGCCTGCAGGCTTCCTCCTTGCCTAGAGTAAGTACTCAGAACTTAACAAGACAAGCTGAACTAACCAGACTCAATCTAAACTTTGGAGAGTAGGGTTTTCTTACACAGTGATGTCTGTCTAATAAAAATAAATAACTGTCTAAGAATGGGCAATAACTTTGATGTCTTAGCTTCTTCTAGGGCCAGGAAGGAAGGCTCCTTCAGCTGGCGCAGAATCCAAGGTGAGTCAGAACCCCACTGCAGACAACTGCCCTAACAATATCATGGTACTTTTTAAAAGTCAACTTATTAAAAGATGTACTCTCTTAAATATTTTATTTACAATTTGTGCATTTTTCAAATTCTTAACAAAACAAAGTATTTCAAAAAATCATTAGACCTAATAAGCTACCATCAGATGTACATATTAAACCAAGCGACAGCTGATGCCTACCAGAACATTCATAGCCTGCACAGTACGCTATCATTTCCTCAGAAAGGATTTTCTAAAATGAAATACTCTGCCATGAGTTTTCAGCTTCATTAATAAACCTCAATACATTAAACATTTGTTTTTAACTGAGGCCCTCAACTGATGAAGAAAAGCAGTTGTGGGGGTGGGATTTCTATGCTCGTTTACTACCAAGAGAAGTAAAACTGTAGCAGAGCAGATGGAAGAACAGGACTTTCCAAGGACCAGGAACCTGAGCAGTCAGGACGCTGGCTGTGAGCCCTGATACTACACCACACAGCATTACGTCTGTAAGCAAATCCAAGAGGACATGGCTGAGGCCGAATTGCTGAGGACCCTGAGCAGACCTGGACCCACCTGGCTGATGCCCGAGGCAGGGATCTTGTAGGACTGCATCTTCTGCTTCAGCAGCTCTGCATCGCTGTGACGGAATGGGCACCCTGCCAACAAAGCACAAGGCGGCACAACACGGTTATCGAGGGCCACACTCGAGCAGTTGCCGAAGTGCCCCTAACTGCCTAACAGCTTATTAACAAAAAGTCAATTGTCCATGGTGGGACAGCTTTCCTCTCTCTCTAAACAAGAATTTAGCTGCTCTGTTATCAGGGTACTGCCAGCTCAAGAGTTACTTAAAGCAGTGTAGCACTCTCAGGCTTGCATGGCCGTTCACTAGGAGGAGGGAAACAGTTCTGACCTTGCTGCTCTCTCACCAAAACAGAAAATCAGCAAGTAGCCATAGGAGTTACCTAAAAGTTACATACTCTCACATTTTTGTAATCTAAAAACTTTGCACTAAAGACATAGAAGAGGGGGTACAGATAATAGGAATAAAATATCCAACCCAGAAAAACATAGGATTCAGAAGAACATGGGATTCAGACATAAATTCGACACTGATCTCATGAAGCCCAGAACCCATATAAGCTTTGAGTTATCATTAGGAATTGTTTCAGACAGCCTAAGTGTCCCTCAGTAGAAGAATGGATAAAGTAACTGTGGTGCATTTACACCATGAGATACTACTCAGCTATTAAAAACAAGGAATTCCCGAAATTTTGCACAAATGGATTGAACTAGAAATGATCATAATGAGTGTGTTAACCCGAGTTAACACAGAAGCAGAAAGACTCAAATGGTATATGCTCACTTACATCTGGGTACTAGCCCAAGGGCCATGTCCCATGAAAGTCTTCACTTACCAGGAAAGTGGGACAGAGGGGAGGACATCCTATTGAGACTTTAGGTGAGAGAAGCATGGGAGAATGGGGAAATAGAAGGATCCAGAGGGTCCTAGAAACCTACAAGAAGAACATTATGACTGGTGGATTGGGGCCCAGGGGTCCTTCTCAAACTATGGCACCAGCCAAGGACAATACGTGCACTAAACTTTGAATACCTACCCAGATCTAGCCAATGGACAGGACATTCTCCACAGCTGAGTGGAGGGTGGGGACTGACTTTCACATGAACTCTGGTGCTCCATATTTGACCACGTTCCCTAGATGGGGAGGCCTGATAGCACTCAGAGGAAGGACAGCAGGCTACCAAGAAGAGACTTGATACCCCATGAGCATATACAGGGGGAGGAAGTCCCCCTCAGTCACAGTCACAGGAGAGGGGAGTAGGGGGAAAGCAGGAGGGAGAGAGGAATGGGAGGATACAAGGGATGGAATAACAATTGAGATGTAATATAAATAAATTAATAAAATATTTAAAAAAGAGAGACAAAATTAATGTTCAATTTGTCTTTGCACCAAATCCCCATCAGGTTATTCTGTTTTATAAATGTTTTCATAAAGAAACGTTTTAAGTTCATAGAGATGAGATATGATAGATATCAATCTCCATTAATAAATTTAGACCCAACAAGATAGGAAAGATGTTTATTTCAATTTTGCCAAATACAAATAGCCAAAATCACTATGAATGTAACATTTATATAATTCTTGATTGTCTCATGTTTCTTCCTGCTGTATGTAGTTTATTTTATTGGTGTGTAATAATATAAATGTATATGTTAAAAAAGAAACATAATAAAAATATTTTTACAGTAAGCAAGATATTATAGCATTTATCTTAGTATCATAATTTGTACCAAAAATATTCCAATATTTCACTTCAAGGGAAATCATCTTGAAAATATATGAAAAATACTTTAGAAAAAAGGAATTGTTTCAAAGAAAGGCTACACACCGTGTATTTGCATCATCATGAACAAAACCAAAGAATGGACAACTAGAACTTGCATGAAGGAGAACAGAGACTGTAAGCAGAGCGATACATCTGCAAGCTAACGGGGAGTGACTGCACATTGTATATGAAGTCAGGGGAAGTCAGGGGATGAAGAACCTAAGGAAAGGGGCCAGGGAGCCAAACAAATGCACTTAACAAACAACTTAACTATAAATAAAGCCTGTACTGCCACACTAGAGCTCTCTATAAACTATGGAATTATGAAAACTGCAAAATTTATAGCATATCCTTTACTCAGACTTAAAGAAATGCATTTTAGTACAGGAAGCATTTTGAGAAAATGTGTAATAGATGGTAAAGGGTCTGAGCTTCCTGGCGGGTAGACTGTGCCCCTGTGGGTGGCTCCACACAAGACTGGCCATATGGGCTGTATGAATGGAACACAGCAAATTATTTAAAACAAAAACCAGGGAGATGAAGTTGTGAGGTGAGGAGGGGTTGGCCTGAGAGTAGTTAGGGGGAACGGTGGGGACTAAACATGATCAAAACATGTGGCTACATGCATGAAACTCTCAAAGAATAAAAATACTGTATTGAATTTTTAAAAGATCCTAGGCATGAAGCATTGCCTGGGTTTGAAATATCAACTGATCACAGACAAATGTTCTATCAGCTTCATGTCCCCTCAAAAGGGGGTCTCACAAATTTCCTATAAAACAAAACTCTGCTGTGTTCCGGACACACACAACGAGCACTGAAAACATGTTAGCTATTGTCATTATTCTCAAAAAGTGCAGTAGTGAAAATAGAACAAAATTCCAATTCGAATGAAATGACGGTCCACATGAGAATTATTGGTTACTTACAGAATAATTAAGGTGAATAAAAAATGAGACTGACTGAATGGAATTGCACAAATTATACTTGACATGATGAACAGAACTGTGTAAGAGGCCTGAAAAGTAAAGCCAAGAAAAAAACTAAAGAAGCCAGGTGATAGTGGCTCACGCTTTTAATCCCAGCACTTGGGAGGCAGAGGCAAGCGGATCTCTGTGAGTTCGAGGCCAGCCTGGTCTACAAAGCAAGTCAAGGACAGCCAAGGCTACACAGAGAAACCCTGTGTTCCTTTCAAGATACGCTCACTCAAAAGTATTTGGAGGAAGTAAAGCAGCACTTGGCAAGCTGGTGTTATTCTCACAGCTGCTAGATACATTCTCTGTTCCTACTCTTCAAAGAGAACGATCTTCAGGACTGAGCAAACATGACCAAAGATGGTGAATGCACCCACAGCTAGCACCAGTGTTGAAACATAGACCAGAATACAGCTGGACCTACATAGACTCCTAACTGGTTGGTCAACTATTTTAGGTAGCATCAGGTGGTGAAATAAAATCAAAGCAGGGGACTAAATAATTTTACAAATAACAAAACAAAAACAAACACATTTCCAGTTTCTGGTTGAGCATCTAGTGAGGTCACTTCTCTACCTTAAATAAGGGGGGAGGAATTAAACTGAAAAAAAAAAAACAACAACAAAGAGATACGGTCTCAAGGCTAATTCTGAGAAGTAAGTAAATGCAGAGATTCACAAGTGACTGCAGAAGAAATGAGTAAGCAGACCCTCCCTCCCAGTTAGTGCCACTGAGAAAACCCAACTCATTGATGCATGGTTGGAGCCTCAGTATGAACACAGCAAAGAGACGCTTGGGGGTGGGGATGGGGTGAGGACAACTCTAACACTCTGTGAGTTGTACATCCAGAATCTAGCAGCATTTCAGTGTTGTCACGTGAATACAAATGAATAATAAGCCTAGCTTCTGAAGCGGGAAGGGAGAGGTAGTTACAAGAGAACACTCTGTTCTCAGAAGAAACCACCTGACAGAACCCTCGCCTGCTCTACTGCAGCCTGACGTTCTTGGGGACATTGCTTCGTATCCAGAAGCGAATCTCATTCAAGGAGAGGAACCCAGTAAAGCGCTGGAGAAGTCTGGTGTGAAGATGCTTAACAAGCAGTGGAGTTATAGCAGCAAGGATGCTGGAACGAAGAGACCAGGCTTAAAGTACCGCAGTTCACATGATAGAAAAATATGGCATGCAAGAACAGATGTTAGAGTAAGCAAGCAGACATCCTAAGCACTGCTAAAGCTACAGATTAAAAATACTATAGAAATTAAGGTTTCCTTCTGTTGTCCCCAAGATGCACGTCTTACTGGTACATATACTGTGAGTCCCATGATGGAAAACATCTATCACAGAAACAGAAATAGAAAACAAGCTATCTCAGCTATTGTGATGTCTGAAAACGTACACATCAACTCCAGAATTAGTCAAAAGAGATGTGAGGTCACTACATATTAACAAAGGGAACAACTCACCAAGAAGATAAAATTGTAAATACATACACACCAAATGTTGAGGCTTCCAATTTCACAAAACAAACATTAATGAACATAAAGGGCCAAGTAGGTCATAATAAAATAATCCTGATTGCCCATTCTAGATAGATCACCAAACCCCAAAACCAACAAAAAAGCCTCAGATTAAACTAATTATACTGAAATGCACGTAACAAATCTACAAAATAGTCCACCCAGAAGAAACAGAACGCACACTCTCTAAGTGGCAGCCATGGACCTACAGAAAATAGACCACAGTTCGTGCCACATGCATTCATAGCAGCGTGGCTTTTATATACAGTTTGGAAGCAATTAAGATGTTCTATAATAGGTGAAAAAATAACCTGTGTTGTATCTAGACAATGGAAAATTTTGATTCAGTAAGAAAGACAGATGGAAAAAAATGAACAAACCAAAGAAAGAAAGAAAGGAAGGAAAGAAGGAAGAAGAAGAAGGGAAGGAAGGAAGGAAGGAAGGAAGGAAGGAAGGAAGGAAAGGCAAGCTAGGGAGACGGTTCTGCATGCATAAGGGCATGAGCTCAGATTCCCAGCCTCCACTAGGAAGCTCAGAGTGGTGGCCTCCAGCCCAGCTGAAAAAGCAGGACCAGCTTCCGTGAGAGGCTCTGTCTCAAAAACTAAGGTGGAGAGCAATAGAGAAAGGCACCTAACACTGACTTTCAGCCTCCACTGGGACACACATGGCCACACATCTGCACATACACATGCACATATGGATACATAACAGACACACATACATATATCAACACAACCATAGATAAAATCAATTGCCCAAAAGTAGGGTAATGATTTTAAAAATCACTTTCAAAGGACATATTATCTAACAAGTTAAATAATGTTTCAAAGACTAGTTAGTAAGGTAAAACATCATAAAACAATGACAAACTTTAAAATGGGAGGCAAACAGTTAAGAGGTAGCTATCTAGACCCAAGAGAAAGGGGATGTTAATAGTAACTGTGCTTAAATGTAAGATAATGAGTACATTTTTATGTATTTTTCATATTTTCTATAGACAAAGGATTTTGAAAATAAATATAAAACAAACATAAAAAGTCAAAAGATGTGGCTGTCAGAGGTTGGGGAAAGGAGGAACACACAGGGAACCATCAAGCAGTAAAATTATTTTCTACAATAGATATGGCCTTATAAATTTGTCCACACCCATAGACTACAGACACCAAGAGTGAACCCTAATCTCAGCTTTGGGCAATAACAGCATGTCCCAGCCATTCACTGAACCACAAGATGCTGAGGATGGAGGAGGGCATCATGTGAGGGTGAGGGTGCACGGGAGCACTGACTTCCTGTTCAGCTATGCTGTGAACCTAATGTAGATCTAAAATAGCTGATTTGTTTAAAAGGGAGGGAAGGAGGAAGGGAAATGTGTGAGGCAAACAGTAAGTAAGCAAACTATGCATCTGTGAAAATCTGTACAGGTTTATGTTCTCTGATTTTCCATGGTTTCAATTACCCAAGTTCAGAAATACCCAAGTGCAATTTTACACCAGTGTTCACCTGTGCAGTATCTTGAGTAGTGTAACAGGAATCTTAGGGTGTGAGCCAATCTAATGTGTATGCACTGAGCACAGTGACTGCTGGTAGTCTTAGGTAACTAAGATATCAACTCTCATGACGTCATAGTTGTGCATTTAGCTTACAGCACATGTGTACTGGCAGAATTGCCCCTGGAGGCCAGAGGAGGGCACCAAACACCATGGAGCTGTAGTTACATCAAGAAATGCGTGCTGGGAACCAAACCTGGGTGTTCTGTAAGAGCACACAATATTTGTAACTGCTGAGCCACCTCTCCAGCCCCATGTGCATGCATTTTTTAATGTTCTGAACACAGGGAGTTTTTCTAAAAATAGTGTTTGTGATTGTCCAATTTTTAACAGCTTAAAAGTATGGGATCTTTTTACAACAGTTCATTTAAGATTCTAAAACAAAACAAAAAATTGACATCTAGTTATGGCAAGCTTTGGCAAACTAGAAAGGTTACTAATAAAATCTGTCAACCATTCCCTGACATACCAGACAAAATGGGGAGCTTTTAAAGATGTGAGGATAGAATTAATTTAGAAAATTTGTTGCTGAGTGGAGAAACGTGTGTGTGTGTGTGTGTGTGTGTGTGTGTGTGTGTGTGTGTGTGTGTGAAGAACTCAGGCAAACTGATCTATATACTTGACACTACAACTTGTCAAACTGCTTACTTGATCCCTGTTAATCAGATGACAGTTGAAGGAAGAAAACTATACTGTTCCTCAGCACAAAGCCATTTGAACACTAACAAAATGCACTATTCTGAAACTAGAGATCTCCCACATCACACAGCTCTAGAGCACTCTGTCTCTCTTAAGGTCCTTGTAGAACACACGCCAAAGAGCAGTGGATGAGAGAGAGCTGGGCAGTCTACCCCTGCACAAGCTGAGCAAGGCTGAGGGAGCTCAGTAAGAAGATGAACGGAGCCACTGTCAGAGCAATGGTGCTCTAACCTGACTCAGATGACTGACAGGAGTAACAAAAGCCACTCACCAGCATCCAGCACAAACACTTACCATGATAATCCCCTTGGCCTGGCGGATTGGTTAGGATAATCTTCATGCAACTGAAAGGTGTATAGTCTGTCCTCTTGCCTTCCTTCCCAAAGCTGTGACGAATATTGTAAGCGTAACCTTTATCAAACTGAGAGGAGGAAAGACACCAAGTTAGTCAATACAGTAGTAAAGGCATCAGCTAGGATCAAATACCAGCTGGGATCAAAGAGCTAAGTGATTCAGTATTCTATGCATCTTCCAGGTCTTTTATGACACAAATACACACACACACACACACACACACACACACACGCATGCACGCACGCACACACGCACACATGCACACATGCACATATGTGTGCAGGTGGGCACAGTAGGGTTTTGTTTTGTTTTGTTTTTCTGTTACTGCCATGCCCACTGGCCTCTGCAGTGTACCAAATTTCTTAAAGAAACAACAACAGTAAAAACTCAGGTAGGAGCCAGTTATGGGTACAACCCACCCCCAGTCTCTGGTATCTAGTGAGGATTGTTGCCAGCAATCCCAGGAATATTAGAATCTACAAGTCAAGGGCCAACAGCTCACAAACTGAGTCTAATATTTGTATCCAACTGAGTACAGCCTCTCATGCACTTTAAATGGTCTTCAGGTTATTTATAACAAGTAACACAATCAAAGTGCTGTGGGAACAGTTGTTACGCTGTCATTGTTTGGGAATAACAACAGTGAAAAAAGTCGGTACATGGTTAGCACAGTTGCAAGATTTCTTTTTAATACTTCAATCTGAGGTTCACTGAGTCTAAGGATGTGAAAGTCCAAAGCCATGGACGGCCAACTGTACATACCTAAGGATGAGAATAATCTGTTCCAGAAAAGAATTATCAATTTGCCCTCCATAATTTGTTTTCAGAAATTACATGGGGTGGAAACCAGGTTAATCGCTCTGCCCTCCTCCTAAGATGCCCTTTCATTTCTATATCCTAACTCACACCACTTATGAAATGCCTCCTCAAATAACTGCTGCTCTCTGCATTTCGACCCCAGAAAGCAAGCTGTCAGCAAGCGTCGGATAAGGAATGAGCCACTGAAACTGCCTCTTACCTGGAGCCTCTCCTCTGCGTCCATTAAACAAGCTAACAGGATGCAAGGGACTTTGGAATGAATGAGATAAAAGGAAGAAAATGGACTTAACATTCACTGAAAGACACTTAGGTGCCACTAGACATACTGTTAGGTGCTTTTAGCAGTGCAATCCCTTAATCACTTCAAATAATCAGTCTCCTATGATGGCACACGAGAGGAAACTGAAGTTCAAAGACAGGAAGCAATATAATAAACACAGACGTCACAGACGTTAAATAAATAGCAGAGATGAAAAGCATGTGAATCAGAAGAGTCTGACCCCAAAGTCCAAGCTCTTTCCGTAACACTGCACTTCCTCAATAATAAGCTCTTTCAGAATCACGGGCTCTGATGATATATCTTTATCTTATATTTATTTATTTATATAAATTATTTATTTATTTATTTATTTATCTATCTATCTATCTTTTTGTTTTCAGTGAACTTTATTGATGGTATTGAAGAGAGTAGGGCTCCCTGGGTCCCTCCCATTATTCTGGGGTCTAGGATGGAGACTGTGAGGGGAGATACTCAGTGTCAGGGGCAGAGTTGGAATAGGGACTCCTCAGCAGCCGAGGGCCTCTCTCTCGCTTTCGTGTCCTTGCTGGGGTGGGGGGGTCCAGGGCTTCTTACTCCTTGGAGGCCATGTAGGCCATGAGGTCCACCACCCTGTTGCTGTAGCCAAATTCATTGCCATACCAGGAAATGAGCTTTACAAAGTTGTCATTGAGGGCAATGCCAGTCCCAGTATCAAAGGTGGAAGAATGGGAGTCGCTGGTGAAGTTGCAGGAGACAACCAGGGTTTGGTGTAGCCCAGGATGCCTTTCAGTGGGCCCTCAGATGCTTGTTTTACCACCTTTATGATATTGTCATACTTGGCAGGTTTCTCTAGTTGGCATGTCAGATCTACGACAGACACGTTGGGCATGGGAACATGGAAGGCCATGCCAGTGAGCTTCCCGTTCAGCTCTGGGATGACCTTGCCCACAGCCTTAGCAGCACCAGTGGATGCAGGGATGATGTTCTGGGCAGCCCCACGGCCATCACGCCACAGCTTTCCAGAGGGCCCATCCACAGTCTTCTAGGTGGCAGTGATGGCATGGACCGTGGTCATGAGTCCTTCCACAATGCCAAAGTTGTCATGGTTGACCTTGGCCAGGGAGGCTAAGCAGTTGGGGGTGCAGGAAGCATTGCTGACAATCCTGAGTGAGTTGTCATACTTCTCCTGGTTCATGCCCATCACAAACATGGGGGCATCGGCAGAAGGGGCGGAGATGATGACCCTTTTGGCTCCACCCTTCAAGTGGGCCCCGGCCTTCTCCATGGTAGTGAAGACACCAGTGGACTCCACAACATACTCAGCACCAGCATCAGCCCATTTGATGTTAGCGGGATCTCGCTCCTGGAAGATGGTGATGGCCTTCCCGTTGATGACAAGCTTCCCGTTCTCAGCCTTGACTGTGCCGCAGAATTTGCCGTGGGTAGAGTCATACTGGAACATGTAGACCATGTAGTTGAGGTCAATGAAGGAGTCATTAATGGCAACAATCTCCACTTTGCCAGACGTGAAGGCAGCCCTGGTAACCAGGCACCCAATATGGCCAAATCCGTTTACTCCAACCTTCACCATCGTGTCAAGGGATGAGGCTGGTCCCGTTCTCAGCCTTGACTGTGCCGCAGAATTTGCCGTGGGTAGAGTCATACTGGAACATGTAGACCATGTAGTTGAGGTCAATGAAGGAGTCATTAATGGCAACAATCTCCACTTTGCCAGACGTGAAGGCAGCCCTGGTAACCAGGCACCCAATATGGCCAAATCCGTTTACTCCAACCTTCACCATCGTGTCAAGGGATGAGGCTGGCACTGCACGAAAAGATACGGCTGTCTCTGGAACAGGGAGGAGCAGAGAGCCCCTGTGCTTATGCCATGTTCTCCTGCACTTCGTAGTGTGGTGATCAGCTGGTCCTGCGCTCTCCCGCTCTACATCAGTATGCAAGAAAATGAACTCAGCGCACATGGAAGGACTCCTTGGCCTACCAGAGCAATTGAAAGAGCATCATCCATTTTCATGCTCCCATCATGCGTTTCCAGTGCCTTGTGGTTGGTGATTTTCTAATTCCTCTATCAAGTGATTGATGTTCATAACCCACTAGTAAACAAAGACAGACAATGTACCTCTGGTAATATGTTTCATTAGAGGAATCATTCCACATGACAAAATACTAGGTAAAACCCAACTTCACTGAGGAGTATAAATTAAGGTAAATGTCTCACGTAAAGTACTAACTTGGGTAAAAACTATGAGAAAAAAAAGTTTCTAAAATGAGTATCAGACTACTACAAATGGCAGATGATAAAAGTCTTCAAATAATCAAGCGAGAATCTTAGACTAGGCCCTGCTTTCGCTACTCAGCAATTTCCCAAGCCTTCAAAACAAAGTCATCAGAAGCTGTAAGTGTTTATAGAGCATGTCAAATGTTCCTCCATGACACGGAGGCAACACCGACTAAGTCCTGAGAAGCCACAGAGCACACCTAAAAATTCATTTCCAAAGGGCAAAATCTTCAGTTCTGAATCTAACCGTCAGAATGAAATGTCTATAAAAGGTTACACTTTATTCCCATGCTTCTTTAAATAAAATGCATATTCTGGGAAGCCGAGAAAAAGGGCTCTTTGAGCTGATTTTCATGTGAAATTGCTAATCATAAAACTAAATACATTGCGTAGACAGAAGTAAAAAAAAAAAAATGTTATTTTGAGCCTAAAAATAAGTGTGCCAATGGGCAAGAAACTGAAAACCTGAGTGGGCAGGACGTGTGTGCGCTCCATCTGCACTAGGCGGGAGAACACAGGACACCAGTTTGGCAGTTGCTGTTTGCTCTCCGTTGAGGTTCACTATGAAAGTAATCCAGCAAATATCATGGGTGTTGGAGATCCCAGGCTTTGCAGTCAGTGAAGTAACTTACAAAGGTAATGATTTCAACTCTCATCTTCCCTGATCCTTCCATATCCCTGAGGGTTCTCTCCCTTACATTTATGTCCACTGGCTCACTTATTCTAGAAATGTTCACTTGCTGGTGCTGTATTCGATGTTGTGCCCAGTTCTATAATGACTCATTCTCTCTATTGTAGTTCCTAAGAAAATCTGCTTATATTGAGTTAATTACTGTCCATCTCTGCTTTTAACTTATCAACATGATGGCACCACAACTCAGATCTAACTGCCACCATTGGTCCCTCATTCATAACAAGCCAATCCACAATTCACACTAAACCTTTGATTCCTAGGCTTAACCTATCAAATGTTACCACTTAGCAGGACATGCCCCAGAGTGGTTAACTGTTTCCCTTATGACTGTGAGCTCATGGGAACCACAGCTCACTGCCCGCTAGCTCTTCCATGAGACCACAGGTGGAGATGAATGAAATTTCTCCTCAGGGGTAAAGCAACAACTTACAAACACTCCACGGAGTGAAGGTACTCAGCTCTGCTAAGCAAGCACCATCCTGTCAGGCTTTATCCATATTTAGCTTCTGCCCACTTTCCCTGAGAGTCTCCCTGTTTTTCTTTGTCTAGCCTTCAGTCCATAGTATCAGGAAAACAAAAAAAGGCTTTCTGTCTTATAGCAGTGAGGATCATACATGTCTGTGTTTGCATAAAGTCACTGTAAGCCATGGCCTGCCTTGTAGACCACACAAACTAGAACACTCAGTACCTCCCAGGGAGAGGGACGAACAGGCTGAGTGACAAACTTCTTTAGTCTCAACGGGTGTAAATACTTAATTATAGGGTTCAAATATATCTAATACAAAAAGATTATATGCTCAGAGTTGTGCTAGTGTTTTTCTGCAAGCAGAACAGTACCATCACTTACCTATATAAACAGCACACAAATAAGATTTGCTACAAAGGGACAGCATGCAAAACAGCAGAGAAATAAGGCAAAGTTTGAAGGAAGAGAACTGTTTCTCCCTCCCCTTTGGTGATGTGTCACAGGATGGGTTACTTCATCTTGTAGCTGATGATGAAGGTTCTCAGCTGGCGCACTAAAACAAAGTGGCTGGCTTTTGGTTACCACACACAACAAACTACTGACAGACTGCGCTCTCAGCAACGCGGGAGATGGCTCTACCAAGGGAGGGCTATGTAAATTTCACTGTCTGGCTTCAGGTTATCTGTTTGCTTCTCAGCATCAATGTGGTTTCTCATTAAGACCCTGGATTTATGTCGCCATGCTATCCTTTCAAACAATGCACACACAGGAGATAGGAAACAGAAAAAGGTAGAAAGAAAATGCGTTCTATCCTTCAGTTTTATCACCCTAGTAATGTGTAAAGGAAACCATTATTTGATGTTGTAGGTGTTCTGGATACCATAACAGATCTCTCGTTCATTCATAGGAATTTAATGTAAAATGAAAATGTCAGTAGTAAGTTGGTCAAACATGAACATGCCCAGAGAGGAGCTGGGGAATGCCAAACTGTCTACTGGACACAGACTCATGTTTCAGTTTGTAGTACATATATGAACAAAATCTCACACACACACACACACAGAGAGAGAGAGAGAGAGAGAGAGAGAGAGAGAGAGAGAGAGAGAGAGAGAGAGAGAGAGAATTTCATAATTCTCAGTTTAAAAGCTAATTTTGAAGCCACTTGGTAACTATTCTCACAACATCACTGAAGTGTCATTAAGAATGGATAATCTTTCTCAAAGGTGTACATGAGGTGCACTGTGAGAGGAGAGTGTCTATTGGCACAGCAGTGTGCATACAACACTGATCACTGTGGTCTTTTGACACAACCCAGACAGGAAATGTACAGGGCCGCAAAATATGGTGTGCTTTCATAGTCTGGAGTTTGTTTTGTTCAGTGCTGGGGATCGATCCCAGGGCCTTGGACATGCCAGGCAAACACTCTAATCCTGGGCTGTCTGCCTAGTGCTATAAATGTGTAAGTGTGGAGAGCTGCGAGGTGCCGCGCCTTAACATGGCATAGGCTTCCGCCTTCCGCCATCCCGACGGCGAGCGCTCTCTAAGATAAACAAGTCCTTATATGGCAAAAGGCTGTGCAAGGGTAACTGGTGATCTGATGACGAGCAGTCCTGCTCTGACGCGGACCTATGTGGAGGTGGCATCTGGCATGAGCTGATTGGCCTTTGAGTTGTACTTAAGCTTGGCCCTTCCCTTTTCGGGGCCATTCCCACTGAGCTTAATCCTGAGTAAAGATCTCGAGAAGAAGTCTGGCTGTTGGTGTCTTATTTCCGCTAGACGGTGCGGCACCGACATGTAAATAAAATATCATAAAGGCAAAGCCTAAGGCTGAAGATGTAGCTCAGTGGTAGAGTACTTGCCCAGGATGCACAAGGTCCTGGATTTGAGCCCCAAACTGGGGGTTGGAGGTAAGACAATACAGGAAACATAAACATAATCAATTCTCATCAAGTCTTATAAATTGTGTACAATTATGTGTGCTGTGCCTTTATCAGCTGACAAACACAAACATGTGAGTGCTGCAGTGCAGGATGAAGAACCACTATCACACCAAGCCCATGTCTAGCCAAGATACCACTTCTGAACCTCCAGTCGGCTCCCCTGTCCAAAGTTCATTCTCTGAATTATGAAACTTCTCAGCTGTTTACTCTGTGTGGTGAAGGACACGGACGAGCTTGTCCCAGTATGCTTAAGAAGAACAAATATATCTTAGTTGTGTTTAGCAGTCTACCAAACTCCACTTTCATATCCAGGCGCATTTAAAAATTCAATAGATTAGAAAAGGCCATTTGGTACTACAGAAGTGACTGCCTTACCTGAGCGTGAACTGAGGGGAAGGAAGTGACAACCGGGGCAAAGCCGTACATTCTCATCCTTTCTACGGATGGCTTCTGCTCACAGGGCAAGACAAACTAAGGCTGGACCAAGGGGACACGCCCAATGACCTAAAGCCTTGAAGACAGAGATTTTGCCTATTTTGTTAAATTCTGTGTCTTTTGCAACTACCTGGCATATAAAAGCACTATAAACAGGCAGGGCCATGGACTTGCCAACTTACACTGGATTAACCTATACAATTGGCATATTTCATACATTTCCACTTGCACTTGCTGAATGATAAAATGCAGTCATTTCTCATTCTACAATTTCTCTTATGGGACCGATTTTTTTTTAACTTATTCTCCTCTCAAATAGCACATTCTGACCACAGTTTCTTCTCCCTCTGCTCTTGCGGTTTCCTCCACGTCTCCTATCCCCCAAATCCATTCCACCACCACACACACCCCTGTCCTGGTTTCCCCTCAGACTATAGCCGGCCTTCCAGGGACATCAACCAAACGTGGCTCAAGATACAACAAGGCCAGACAAAATCCTCAAGGCTGGGTGAGGCAATTTAGTAGGAGGAAATGGGCCTGAAGAGAAGGCAAAGGAGTCAGAGACACCCCCACTCCCACTGGCAAGAGTCCCCCCAAAACATCAATCCAACAACCATAATATACATGCAAAGCACCTAGCACAGACCGCTTCAGTCTCTGAGCCCCCACGAGCCCTGCTTAGCTGAGTCTGTGGGCAGTGCTCTCCAGTGTCCTCAGGCCCTCAATTTCTCCTCCTCCCCCGCCTCTCCCACAGGGTTCCCCAAGCTCTGAGGGTAGGGACCCTATGGAGACCTCCAACTTGGGTTCTCTTCACCTAACGTTTGCCCGGGGGGTCTCTGCATCCACTCCCATCCGCTGCTGGAGAGAGCCTCTCTGGTGACAGCTGACCTAGGCACTGATCTTGTGTGTCCTTCTGAGTCTGGGTTACCTCACTCAGGATGATTTTTGCTAGTTCTGCCCATTTGCCTGCAAGGTTCATGATGTCATTTTGTTAACAGCTGAGAAATACTCTGTCGTGTAGATGTACTACATTTTGTTTATCCATTCTTTGGTTGAGGGACTTCTGAGTTGTATAGAAAGGATTGCAAGCTTTGTCACAGGTGAAAGCAGTCTTGACCCTGACAATGAAGACAAAATGACCCTCTCTCAACATCTCTTGTTATTATTAGCAGGATTAAGGCCAATTCTCCTGGCTACGTCCAGAACTTGACAGTCAACTCTTGTTACTAAAGATACGGTGCACTTGAGTCACAGAACCTGGAGGATGACAGGCAAGCTTGTACCCACCTGAAAGCTTCAGCCCTACAGGCTAGTGTTCATGGTGCTAAAGGCCGCTATCCACACTGCTGGAGAAAAGGAAGCCTCAATACCACACAGCCTCAATAACCCAGCAAGCTACAACTGTCCTGACAAGGTAGGCTCACTCGTTAATAGTGGCACAATTGTTATAGGAGCAACCAATAACTTTTTGTTTGGATCAAAGGCCTGCTCCATGAGACAAACCCTATACCTGGCACTGTTAAGGGAGGCATGAATTTGAGGTTATAGGCCCTGGGAGGGAACTCAACACATTATTCTTCTAAATGGACATATGATCCATAATGATATATTTCTATATCCACAAATGAGAGAGCCTTTTCTCAATCCTCATCAGGGAAGTCTCTCCTTGAAGTAGATGGCAATTAATATAGAGGCCCCATCCCTAAAACTGGCCACCATGCAGAGCAAACAAACAAACCCACACCAAAGACTGTAGAGTGCTCAGCCCTCCCTCAAAGCTCAGGGATTTTTGCTAAAGAGGGAACAGGAAGATTGTAAGAGCCAGAGGGGATAGATAACAAACACCAAGGAAACAATGCTTTCCAGACACACAGGGGAGATGCACATAGACTCACTCACGCCAACTGTAACAGCATGTATAAGGCCTTTGGAAGCTCCAGCCAGACAAAACCGAGCATAAGAGGTGGAAGGTGGACACCACCTAGCCAGTAGCTGAGGATCTACTGATGTTTAATAGCTACTAGGAAGAGGAGAGTCAGCTTCCTTTAATGATGTGACCTCTAATAGGCTAACTATACACCATGGCAGGCCCCACCCCCAAGGCTGGGAAACACACACTGGACTTGATGGGGGATGAAGAAGAAAAAAGAAGACATCTCAAAGTTGGATGGGAATGGATGGGAGGGTGGAAAGGGTAGTTTAAAAAAAAAAGAAAGAAAGAAATGAGATAGTGAATGTATTTTAAACACATTGTACAAAGCTCTCAAAGAATTACTTTTTAAAAATCTAAAAGCAGTCACTCAGATTCTGATAAGCACTACTTTACAGCAGCATGACCCAGATTCTGATCACCATTTTAGAGCTAAGATAATAAACTAATATGATTATCTCACTAAGTCTCCAAGTTCAGTGTTATGCTGGGTTTATTTCATTTGTTCCAGCTATATAGAAACACACAATTGTGTATAGGCATTAACATTCTCGTATGGTATTTAATTATGTTAAAGGATTCCTTCCCTTAATATAATTGTGTTAATTGTTTCTCTATGCTACATCACACTTGGAGACATTAAGAAAAAAATCAATTGCTTATAACTTTACCTCAATAGTCTGTTTGAACACATTATTATGCAAAATGCTTCTCTTCATGAAGCACACACATGCATATTATCTTTAAATACATACATGTGAATAATGTTCCAAATTACCATCCTGCTATAGAAATGTCTGTTGTAGGCTTTTAGATTACTGTGTCATAAACTCAATATTAATGGAAATTATTTCCCATTCTGTTTTCAAGGAAAGCTGCTCCTAAAGAAAAGAACTTTTTATATTCATTTAAATTTAATCATTTAAATGGTGAGACAAGTAACAACAAAGAAGGCTAGGGATAACTGCAGATCTAAGGATAGGGCTCTGCACTGACCGCTCCTGGATCACAAGCTTACCAGCCTCTTCATATGTAGATTAACGTTCACTGAAATTCACACCCTGCTTCTGACGTCCTCCATGGCATGCCAATGAGCAGAACCATAATGAGAAACACAACACACGTACAATTTAGGAATAATATTTTGATATGCAGCTTTAAAGAGTAATTTGTTGAATACTAATAATCCCCAAATCAATTTGTCTCTAAAAAATACATCCATGATATTACTTTTGAAACTTGAGTAACAGCAGACAATGAGACCCTCATCAAGCAACTATGTGAGACAGTTCAGATACATGCTGCAGAATTTATCTTTTCTCAGTACCACCCAATTCAAACTGACAACGTTTGCTCCTAGGGCCTGTTTTATGCATGAATATAGCCAGTTACACGGCTCAGGTTTGAGTTGCACTAAAATCCAGATATATAATGGACTGTGAGGCAGGGGCATCCTGCCTGTTTTCAATAACAAAAATCTTTTTTAAATTGTGGATTGCCAGATCACAAATTTTTCTTGGTTTGTATCATCATTTTCTGCCCCTTCTTTCTTTTATGAAAACATCAGGCAGCATAAACCTGCAAATGCATGGGCCTGGTCAAGAAGCACAAGCTGCGTGGCTCCTGAAGGAAGGGCTCAGGGTGCCATGGCATGCAAAGAAGTCACCTCAGTTCCACCATGGGAAACAATGCCCCACACCCCTCTCCCTCAGCTGAGCCTTCATTCAATATTGAAACAAGTAATCTCAAATTCCACATTTTGGCTGCTGGTCAACAGTATTCCATTCACCTGGGGATTCAGCAATGCCAAAGGAAAGGAGCTTTAATCTGTCTTTTCCTGTTTTTGCTGCACAATACCAACAGCACCTTGTTCATTAATTAAACTATTTCCTTAAAGAGAAAGACAGCAGAGCATTGTGTTGGAGACTGGGAAAAGAGGCAGAAAATACAAAGGATGGTTTATTTTTTGTTACAAAATTCTATTTAGAGATACAAAGTAGTATTCCCAAATGATAAAGCACACAGAGGCGGTAAGATGGTAAGAGTTTAACAGAGTTGCAGGACAGGACAGGCTCGTGGAGACTCCTGCCTTGGGTAATATATGGACCACTCAGCATGGAGGCTTAAACAGGGCGCACTCCCCAAGCTCTGGCCTTTAGTTGGCAAGGCTATGAGGCTAATTAGTAGCGATACTTTTGGTTCCTTGCATTTCTCAAGGAAAAGGTGGGCACATTCCTGCTGGTTTGTTTTGTGTAGCAACAGGGTGGGAAGACGGCAAGGAAAATGGATTTCTTACCGATTTCCTCACTGACTTCCGCCTCCCTAATGATTTAAAGTGTATCTGTCACCTCTAATTTTTCCAGTCTAAAACTCAAAATAGTAATGCAATTAAAATTCAAGTTTATGCAAAAAAATATTTTGGCAGAAACAGACTTTCTACAGGGAAGTGATCCACAGGCTTTGAGAAACATGAAAAATGCCTTTCATGTGTTTTTAATTTGTTTTTGATATCTCATTACAGGGAAAGTAGAGGAATACAGGCATTCTTTCTTGCTTTATCATTATATATGTCAAGTAGATATTTTGTCAGAAATTCTATGAGTAAATTGCCAATATACATATCCTGATTTCAAAAAAAATACTGAAATAACATCAATTTGGTAGTAGCTTTAATTTTTAAAAAATCTTTTTGTAAACCTGAGGAACCTATACTTTACCCTGACATGTCTCACTAAAAACTGATGGCCAATGGGAATATGCCCCCTCATTAGTCATGAAATAGTGATGCCAACCCCAAGTTAAATTAAAACCATGGGCTCACATCTGCACCTACTTTTCAGCAAAGCTGTCTTAGCTCTAATGACGGACATTCATTTACTGACTTAGTTCCAGGTAGTATTTTACATATTTTTACATACATACCCTTTTATATTTATTGTTCATAAATCCTAATACCGTAAAGTAAGGCCAGTTTGGCCTTATAGGTAGGGGAGTGGGGGCTCAGAGCAACGAGGGTGCCTGAGTGGAATCTGCACCTCAGGGAGTAGTGCAACTGAGGCACACTCCGATGCAGGATATGGACCTTCCTGATAATATTATTTAAAAGCTCTACTACATTTACGTGTGTGTGTGTGTGTGTGTGTGTGCATGTGTGCCATGAGGCATCAGAAAACAACTTGCTGGATTCAGTTCTCTCTTTCTACACATGGGCTCCCCAGGTTGTCATGCTTGGCAGCACCAGATGAGCTGTTTCATTGTCCCTGAAAATGTTAATTTTGACATAGTGTTAATGGGTTACAAGTATGAATGTGAAGCCGAAGCAGCATCAGGTACTATTTTCAATATTCTATTTTTCTTCCCATTTCACAGATTGAAAAATAAACACCTAATGGCCAGTGCTTCCTTCTAGATCAAATAAATTGATCTGAATCAGATGCGCTGCAATGTGACAATATTAAGGATCATCTGGCTATGTGATTAGATTTACTGTGTGTAGGTACACAACCAAAGCCTCTCTGCCAACTATTGTACAGTATCTCATGGCAGTCTACAACAGTGCTGTGAGATGTGACATCCCAAGAGGAGCCGTAATGCAAGGTCATCACAGGGCATAGGGCATGTGGCTCTCTGAGAGAGCACACCAGAAAACAGTTTTCTTTTTCAAACAAAACTCCCAGTATTTTAGTTTTAATTGTCCAATTAATTCATTCTTGAAAAGACAGCGAATGGTGCAACCTCACCCAGCTGCCTGCTGCTCCGCAAACAGGCTGGCAGGAGCCTCTGGGACTCACTAAGGACGTTCTGCAAAGCCACCAACACCTCTACCAGAATCCTAAGAACCCATCTTTTCAACATTCAGCACCCAAATATTTTATAAAGTTTGTGCAGAAAAATTACCTTAATGTCAACAGACACTGCAAGGCACAAGTTAGCTGGGCTGGCCAGGGATGCTGTTGGAGAGTGGAAAAGAGTCTAAAAGCAAAGGCCAAGGTGCTCACAAAGAAAACGGTAAGGACCGCATCCACGCTGATCATCAAAGCAAACAGTTGAGATAGTGGCGCTTGGCTTTCAATATCAACTTGTAGAAAACCGGCGTGCTCTTACAAGGCATGTGACACAGCTCCTACACACCTGTTAGCTTTGATCCCTAAGCCTCTATTAGCTCTTTTTAAATATGTCACTGTGGCTTGGCAGGGGCTGCAATGCATTAACAAACTAAAAAGATGATTTCTCATGCATACATAATTCACTTTCACATCCTCAAGAAGAGAATGGGCAAGAAAGACTAACAGAGAGTTAGCCAGTGCATGAGAGAGAGAGTAAGAGCTGAAGACTGAATTCACCTTTGGATTATACATTAAATATGAATGTTAAAAATGTCTCTTCATTCAGTTTATTTTTACTCCCAGAAATTTATATTCAAGTTATATTTTCAAAAAAAAGTCTGAGTTACAAACAGTAAGCATGCAAAAAGGAAAAAAATACAAATTTTAGGCTTATAAAACTTCATTAGTCATCAATATTTTGGTTTCAAGAATAATCAATCTTTCTTTCTTTCTTTTTTTTTGGGGGGTGGGGAGGAATAGGGTTTCTTCTGTAGTCCCGGCTGTCCTGAATTCACTTTGTAGACCAAGCAGGCCTCGAACTTACAGAGATCCACCTACCTCTGCCTCCCAAGTGCTCAGATTAAAGGTGTGTGCCACCATGCCCAGCTAATAATCAATTTTTCATTTTGTACTACTAATTTCTAATTAGTACACTAACTTAAACCCAAAAAAGGCTTTTTTCTACAAATATTTCTATTATTAATACCGAAACCTCTTCCTTCCTTAACTTAATATGTGCACACACACTAATTATCACAAACCTTTAAAGCAAATGACAACAGCTACTATGCATAAAAGCTCCTGCACATGCCTGGCAGTGCCCCACACTTGACACAGTTCTCCTTGCTCATCTCAAGAACGCACTGAAACTGAGATGACTGCTGCCACACACGAATGAGGACACAGGACAAGTCACACTTCAGCAAAGCTTACCCCCCAAGATCATGACTGAACAGAAGCAAACCTCAGCCCTCCCTCACCGTGCTTCCACATGATCGACAGGGCTTGTTGTGATAACCAATAAGGCTCGTTCTGAACTAGGTGCACATGAGCAACCCACAGTTTAGAGAGAACATCCTTCCACACACAGGAAAGACACGACATTCTTTAATTTGCTGGGGAGAGAGGTGTGTATAGCATTTCAGGATCCCAAGATGGAGCAAGAGTCTGGCTGTGTCCTTTGGATTTAGAGCACTTTTTTATTTATAGCACTTAGGCTTTGCTGGTAAGACAGAGTTGAAAGGACATGTGTCTTTGCACAGCACCTGAAGGCTGTCGACAGCTAGACCCTCTTCATTTTATCCCAGTCTCTCCATTTTCATTATCTCCTTAATATCCAGGAAACCAAATTTTACACATACTTCCTTTACTGGACAGAAAAGGAACCTACTGAAATACAAAAGTTTGGATACAATCGTTTTATTCTATTCTGTCTTTAATTCTACACTGGTATTTAATTTGTAGGACATACAGTGAAGAAATAAATACTGAAAAGGCAGTTTAAAATGAGTAATATCCTAAAAAAATAAAATAAAATGAGTAACATTATCTTTCCTAAAACATACCTGCAGTTAGTGCACATGACAGATACTTCTTCCTTACTCTAGGTGGTATAATTTCCCATAAAAAAAATAATAAGGTGGAAACTGATAAAGAACAACCTGTGCTGATCTTTACAGTGACAGAATCACATTACTTACTTGGTGTTGGACCATACCATGCTAAATGGCATCACTGCCGCCTATCTGTCTAATGCGCCTAGAAAGCTGTGTTAAATGCAAGTGTTCCACTTCTCATAGCCACATACAAAGTTCTTTTAAGTTCTCAGAAGGTTTATAGATGGTGCAAATAACTTATAGCCTAGGTGCCCTTTCAAACATGGCTCAAAGCATAACTGATAATTCAAGAAGTGTAGAGTGAAGAGCTTTGCTAACAGCGCAATGAGTAAGATAAGAAGTACGAAGGAGCAAACGGGGAAGCTCCAGGGATCAGACCAAATGCTCGCACACCCTTCAGCCTCCGTGTCAGACAGAGACAGTTCAGGGACAATAAAAATGCCAGCTGCGAGCACCCTTCACTGAAGGCCATCTGGAGAGTAGTGAGATTGCTCTGTAAAGCAGTCAAAACTACCACGATTAGAAGCACCTCCTAAACACCCCCCCCAGTTCCTCACAAATAAACCTCAAACAGAGATGAGAAGTGCAATTTAAAAGAAGTGCTGCCATCTGTACACTAACAAGTAAGGGATGGAAAACAGCACAGGCAGAAGGCATCTTCTTTTCCATCTAGTGTAGAGTAAAGTATTTCATGTCAAGCTGAACAGACAGAAGTTCACTCGACAGCTTTTCCCATTATCAGAGTAGGAAGTGTTCAGACTCAAAATTAAACACAAAAACAAAAACTCAACTTTATTTGGTAAGATCAAACACTAGAAAATTGTAAATGCAAAACATTCTGGTTCCATCCATCTTTTCAAGCACAATCCATACATTTACTAGACAATCCTACAGGAGAAATGAAACCTTAAAACTTATCTCTGCAATTACAAGTTACCGAGATGCAGCCTCAGCTGCTCTCACTCTTCAGGTCCAGGCTACCTCTTCAGTCTCCACGGTTTCTGCTCATGGCGGAGCAGCCATCCTCTATGCATCAGTAAACCATATCACATCACTTTCCTAACCATTATTGCACTATTTCCAAAGGTACCACTATGGAACAGTTTGACTACAGAAAACAAAATGATACTGAATACCTACTGTGTGCAGGGTACAATTCTAAGCAATTTGCTTGTACTAATTTCAGTTAATGCTTACAGCAAGCCTTTAGGGAAGATCCCATCTTCCCTAGGATTAAGATTGGTGGTAAGATTAAGCAGTTTGCCCAAAGTCAGCAGTCAGTTGCTGTCTGATAGAGCAGGAGTTTGAATATAAGTACTCACTTATTCTCAAAAATTATCTCTAGTTTATCAGATAAACTATCTACTTCTTTCTTTGCTATTTAGAAAAATAGAGGAAGACAGACAATTAAAACCATTCTATTTCTCAGTCTGAGATTACAGAGGAACAAAAACTGGTTCTTTTAAAAAAAAAAAAAGCGCTAGTGTGTCAATACGAGGCTTGATTCTGCTAGACCTGTCACAAGGCCTGTGACTTTAGGCAATTAACCTAACTTTTTGAGATCTCAACCTAATCTATAAAGTGAGATTTAAAACCACTCTGCTCTTTCTGCATTACATCTCAGGGGAAATCAATCTTCACGATGACCTGGGAAAGGTTCTCTACTGACAAATTCTGACCGATAAATTTAGAAGTAAAATATTAGCATAACTGCTCTGGGAAGAGCATTCTATTGCCAAACCATCAGGTAAAACCTCAGTGGTGAAGGCTATGGCTACCAATACATCCCCCTCAGGTGACAGAAGGTGAAATGTAAGGGGGAATCGCTTAGGAAGGATTCCTGATGAAACTGCTGAACCTAGCAGGACTGGCTACTTACAGGGAAGATGAGAAAGGGAGCAGGAAACAACACAGCACCAGAGGTGTACCGTATTTTTCAGACTATAAGATGCACCTGACCATAAGACATGCCCAGTTTTCAGAGCGGTAAAACAAGAAAAGCAGTAAAAACAGCAAGCAGACCATAAGGTGCACTCTAATTTCCCCCCACTTTTGGGGGTAAAAAGTGCGTCTTATGGTCCAAAGAATACGGTAAACAAAGAAAGATGGTGAAACATTTTATAGAACTGGCTCGCTTCCTTATAAAGTTACTAGATTAAAAATATAAACCAAAGCAAAAAAAAAAAACAAAACAAAAAACAAAAATCAAAACAAAACAAATAAAAACAGCAGTGTAGAGTGCACAGGTACCTATGATGGCTAATTTTGTGTGTTGCAACTGGATTATGGAGTGTCTGGGATTTCTACATCTGTCTGGGTGAAGTGGTTTTTTCCTCTCCAGTGTGAGCAGGCACCATCCAATGTGCCCTTTCCCTCACAGCCTGAGTGGGGACATCGTCCTCTCCTGTTGCAAGCTGTCCTGTGTCAGGCCTCTGGCTTCCCTGGTCTCCAGCTCCTGGACCGCAGAGCTTGGTACTGCTCAGTCTCCATAGTCACATGAGACAGTTCTCCACCCTCCCTCCCTGCACCTGTGTGTGTCACTAATTCTGTTGCTCTACACAATTCTAACCCACAGTACCAAATAACCACAGTTTGGAACAATCTTTTCCATAAACAAAACAAAACAAAAGACAGCTAAAATGAAAGAATAATAAAAGAATAAAGGAAAAATCCAATGTAGAAATGGATACATAATTTTAAGAAATACTATATCACCCTGTTTCCTAAGCTCTTAACATGACCATTGATAGACAGCATATAAAAGCAGCTACAGCACACACAGACAAAATGTCAGTTAGAAGAAAAAAAATATGAATTTATGTTCTGAATCAGGAGCTGGCAAACTACAGCTAGCACATAGCCAAATCCAGGTGGGCATCTGCCTTATGGGTAACAGAGCCATGTTCATTCACCCAGGTCCCACCTGCAGTGCCATCCTGCCATAGCAGCAAAGTGGCCGCAACAGAAGCCAAAATACCTGCTATCTGGCTCTCTAAAGAAAGCCCACTGGCTCTAGTTTAAATTCCGTCCTTTCACTATAGGCTGTCATTGGGAGAATCTCACCATTGGGAAGCAGGAGCCTGTGGACCAAGAGTTCAAGGTCAATCTTGGCTATAAAGTTGAATTCAAGGACAGTTTGTTCTAGGTTCCCTTTGGCAAATAATAATTCAGAGCTTTTGTGTGTGTGTCTTTTTTTTTTTTTCATTTTAAACTTTACTGATGATTTTTGCCTAATCTAGTTTCTCACAAAACAACCCCCCATCAAGAAATGCTGGGTGGTTTCATAATTTTCTCTTAACATGGCTATATCTTTCCATAGCTTCTAGGTGGTTAATTTTGTTAAACTGGGGGCCCATAGGAAAGAAAACAAAGTCAAAAACAGTGAAGAGGTAAATAAAAAAATAACCATACAAGAATTTTAATTTTGAAATACCATTCATTAATCTCATATACCCCCCCCACTTTAATAAAGTAGCTTGAGGGAAGAAATGAGTCACTGGGCTTCAGTGCTTCACAACCAAGCAGTGCTGCTTCTCTGGGAAGGAGGAAGCAAGGTAAACACACAGAGGTGGTTTCTTCCTCCTAAAACTGGAAAAGTTTACTCAGCTTAGACATGTTTTGAACTAGTAATCTGGAGTTCTTTGACAGCCTTCAGCTTATATAACTTTTGGTTATACTTGTGAGTCCCTTAGCAAGTCAGGGCCTGAGAAAAGCAAAGTTTAGAGGAAAACATAAAAAGACATGGGTGAATTTACTATGCAAGTGCACTAGCCAAGGGGCATAATTAAAACTACATCACTCCTTTAAGTCTATATAATTATGTCCCAAAGACATTCTCATTACTATGTTCTGCTTTGTCACTAAATCAGAGTCTCATGTCTGCATGGTCTGGAAATAAACACAAAAATTTAACATTAACCCAAATAAAATGTTTACAGAACTCACTGGCGGTACTTTGCTTTTATAAGAGTACTAAATAAAGTCAACCTGTGCAGCATCGCCACCCTAAAACAAACTCACGTAGGTGAGACTGCCACAAATAGGCCTGGCAGACTGTTCTTTCTTTTTTGAGGACAGAAGCTGCTTTTCTGACACTGACAACTTGAATTCTCTGCTAACCAGCACTCCCTTTACTGTGCAGTGGCGACTGCTTCCGCGTGTTCAGCCTCCAGCACTTCCCATTCCGGGAGTCCACTCTAAATCATTAAAAATATGGAATTACGTTCCGTTACATTTGGCAGTGAGTGCACTTCATTATATTCTCATTATCCTAGAATTAGTGATATATCTATCTAGGATATACAGGACAGCTGTCCATCAGGAGGCTGCCATAGTCAATCTGCAGTTCTGCAGGAATGCTCTTATTTTATAGTTGACTGACTATGCACCCAGGAAATAATTATCCCTCTCAAAAGTTAGGGCAGGATGCTGGAGAAAATATTATTAAAGGTACTAGGATTTGTAGGAATTTAAATTCCCGCTAGGGAAAAATACTAGCCCATGGCAGCCTTCCTACTTCTCTTGTATTGACACTGATGAAGGCCCCCGAAACAAAAGCCAGAAACGCAGCTATGAAGCCATCACTGTAGTCCAGAGGGTGGTGACAGCGCAATGCTTCTAGAGCGTCAGTGAGGCCGCTATCGTGGGAAGCCGCGGGCTAGCAGTGATACTTCATGGCAGCTACGAAGCAATTGAGCAAGAGGAGGAAAGGGTAACTTCCCACTGTCCTCTGCCAGGGCCTGAAGACCTCCTGCTAATAAGTCTTAAGTCTTCACCACCTCCAGTACCAAGTACAGGATGCTCCAAATCCAGAGACAACAGTGGCACACATACTGTTCTGACTGCACAGGTATGCAGGCACAGACTGAACATGTCTGTTTTAAAAGGTTTTAAAATGAACCAATCAGAACAATGGAGCTGCCGTTCCCTGAGATGAATGTGTTAGGAGAGGCGGAGGCTGATCAGGCCACAGACCAGGAGCTCAGGTTTAGAACCCCAAGCTGATCTATGAACTGCATGCATCTGATTCATAAACGTATGTGTGTATTTAGTACCATAAAATGAATGAGATTACTATCAAGAGTTGATGTATTCAAGAAGGACACTCCTCTGCCTCAGAGATGATGAGCATCAGCGACACCTGTGTCATCTGGGATCTGCACAGCAAGTGTCCTGGGAACTCTGCTGAGCTAGCTGTCCAGTTTCTTAGCGGTGACTAAACCTATCTTTGCTACAAATGAAAAGACTGGTTTCTGTATGGCCCATCAGGTGAGACAGTAAACTAAGTGGATCTTTAGATACACTTTTGAGAAAAGTACAACTTACAGATTAAAAACAAACAAGAGCACTGACATAAAGCCAAAGTAGGACTATGAATTCACTGCAGCAACAAACGGCCTGCTTTGGACATGTGACACGTCTCAAGGAATCATGCACTTAGAGATTCACACTTCATCGGACTGCAGAGCAATGAAGCCCACAGGAAGTTTCTCAGCACCCAGCAGGAATGCTTTTGCGACGATCTAATAATATCATCCAGCTTTTACAGAGATTGAACAGAAGAACCACACACTTGAGTAATGATTTTATGTCTTTAGCCAAACCACAGCTTAAAAGATCCTTTGTTATGTTATCAACAGCTTCTACAATAGAAACATACCACAGTTTGGAAACACTGTCTCCCAATTCTACATGCTCACATGCTACCACGATTGGGGCTCAATTCAAATACTGCCTTCCCCAGGAAGCCCTCTGAGGCCGCTGGGTGGACATACTGTTTCGTTCCTGAGCTTGCTCTCATGCTGCTATTACCACATTCTACTTCGTGTCAAATGGGAACTTGGGGGCAAGCAATTTAGATTCTCTGCTAAATAACAGACACTGCTAATAAGTGGGATAGAAAAGCTATTATCAAATACAATCATTATATAAAGTCTACCATTATCCTATTATCCTTACCCAAGGCATGAGAAACTGGAGTTGAGGGCAGACTTACACAAAGTCACACAGCTTATAATCAGTCTGAGCTCTGATTTGATTCCAAAATATCCATTCTCCCAACTAGCCTATGCTGCCATCCAAATCAAGCTGAATTCCCCTACTCAAGAGATTTGTTTCTTAAACTACGTAAAACATCTCTGGGTGCGCAATAAATGCTACTTGAATATAAAATCCAAACAGTATCTATGCTTCTCAGAGAGCTTGTAATTAACTGGAAGGTAATTCAAGAGTTATATAATGAATAGTAAAGACTTTGTCACCTGTGTTCTCTGCATATTCATATTCCCTCCCTCCCTCTACCCCACCTCCATTTCTGTCCCCTTCACCTGTCTTCTTTTTTTTTTTTTTTTTTGTTTTTTTGAGACAGGGTTTCTCTGTGTAGCCTTGGCTGTCCTGACTCGCTTTGTAGACCAGGCTGGCCTCGAACTCACAGCGATCCGCCTGCCTCTGCCTCCCGAGTGCTGGGATTAAAGGCGTGCGCCACCACGCCCGGCTGACCCTGTCTTCTTATGTAGCCCAGTCTACCTGGATTTCAACTAATGAATGAATTTATGTCAGTTTCAGGAAAACAGGTACAAACTGAGATAATACTAGATTTTATATAAAAAACAAATTATGTTTGCATATATTACATTATCATAAAAACAAAACTAGAGAAACACCAGAGGCTAATGGAAGGTGTAAGGCTACAAAAACAATACACTCAACATACAATAAGTACTTATTTGAAATGTCTTTCTGTAACAGCAACATATATGTTGATTATATGTATATATTTATAATGATTTTAAAAAATAAATGCATAAAAAATAATAAAAAGAGACACTGAAATCTTAAACTAATTTTTTTTCCTTAAGAGGCCATGGATTCTTTTGTGTGTGAGAATAGAAATGAGGGGGTTATCTCTAGGACAGGGGAGGCTCCCAGGAGTCTATGAGGGTGACTCTAGCTGAGACTCCTAGCAGCTGGGGATATGGAGTCTGAAATAGCCAATCCCCGTAACCAGGGGGGGCTTCCAGTGGAGGGAGAGGGATACCAACCCAGTCATACCTTCGACCCAAAATCTGTCTTGCCTACAAGAATTCTAGGGACAAAGATAGAGCAGAGATTGAGGGAATGGCAAACCAACGGCTGACTGGCCCAATTCAAGACCCATCCCATGAGAGAGAGCCAACCCCTGACACTGTTAATGATACTTTGCTATGCTTGCAGACAGGAGCCTAGCACAACTGTCTTCTGAGAGGCTTCATGCAGCAACTGATGGAAAGAAATGAAGAGACCCACAGCCAAACAACAGGTGAAGCTCGGGGAGTTTTGTAGAAGAGTGGGAGGAAAGATTGAGGGAGCAGGACGGATCAAGAAGACGAAAGAGTAAACTAACCTGATCCCATGGGGGCTCACAGAGACTGAACCACCAACCAAAGAGGATGCATGAGCTGGACCTAGACCCCTTACACATATGTTGCAGATGTACAGCTTGGTCATCATGAAAGTAGCCGCTGTCTCTGACTCTATTGCCTGCCTTTGGATCCCTTTCTCCTAGCTGGGCTACCTTGTCTGGCCTCAGTAGGAAAGGATGAGCTTAGTCCTGGTATAACTTAAGGTACCAAGGTGGCCTGGTAGCCATAGGGGCCTTCCCTTCTCTGAGAAAGAAAGGGGAAGAGAGGTGCGCAGGTGGGATTGGGAGGAGAAGAGAAAGGGGGCTGGGATCAGGCTACAAAGTGATTAAATAAATAAAAAGAAGCTACACATTCGAATACCACCTTCCCGAAGAGCATCAGATACATAACAGAACTGACCCTCCACTTTAAGAGGTTAGATGTGGTGTCATTTCATCACCACTTTAGTCCACAGGTACCACTGGCATGAATGAACACCTGAAGCTGTAGTCCTGGCTTAGGGACATAGCTCAGTAATAAAGCCCTTACCTGCCATGCACAAGGGCCTGAATTCAACCCCCAGCATGTATGTATGTATGTATGTATGTATGTATGTATGTATGTATGTATGTATGTATATTTTTTAAAACTAAGTAAATAATGAAAAAGTTAAAGGTATCTACTTATCATTTAATTTCCATAATCCCTAAGGGAAATAAAATAGATTGTTATGGAATTGGAGTGGGGGGGAGAGACCTACAATGGGAGGATCATGTGGTAGGGAGAAAGGAAGAGGGGGATAAGGGAGGAAACAACAGCTAAAATTATGGGCTATTTGAGGAATAGTATGAAAACCTAATATAGTAAAAGCTTCCTAAAATATATACATGTATGAAGGTGAGCTAAATGAAATTGCCAAATAATGAAGGAGACAGAGCCCTAACTGGATATCTCTTGTCACCAAATGAAGTACCAGGAATGGGTTACATCTACTGAACTGTTGGCTAAAGGGATCCCATGGAAATCCTCAAACAAGTCAGGCTGTTGTCAACACTATTGGCTGCTCTCCACAAAGTGACAGCAAGGCCCTACTGCCAAAACAACACCTGCATAACTTGTTGAAAATGAAAGAAGTCAAGCTGCTGTGTACACAGAGCCTTCACCTCTATGCACTAGGGTCTTTGGTACAAAATGGTACTCTGGGTGCTACCAATGGAGAAACATGAACATCAACGCAACCACAAACTCTTTGATCTACAATGGTATCCTGCCTGCAAGATGTGCTACAAGTTAGATGTCTAGGTCTCTAAGGCAAATGTGTGTATGATTGTGGAGCAACACATTTATCAAGACTTTACAATGTCAGGCGCCACCTCAGCTCTCAGGAGCAAACATACACCTACTCCACACGTACTGATCCTTCTCTGAAATTCTTAGCAGACAATCACTACTGTCTGTGTCTTAGTTTTTTTTTTTCCTAAAGAGAGAACAGTTTAAGGCTACAGTCTATCAGGTAGGGAGTCGTTCAGCAGGACTTGAGGCAGCTGGTCACGTCATATCCACCATCAAGAAGCAGAGAGAGTGAATGCTTATGCTCAGTTCATCTTCTTTTTACACAATGTGGGAGCCCCAGGAGTGGGGTGGGGGGGCAGCGCGCAAGGGGGTACATGGGTCATCTTCCTCAAACAATCCAATCAAGAGAAGCCATTCCAGGCATGCTGCAGCTGGTTTCCTAGTGATGCTAGGTTTCATCAAGGTAGAAACTGCATCAGTCTTCATTTATTGAACCTCAAGTGACTAAATACAAAACTGAAAATTTCTATTCAAAATGATGTCAAGTTTATCAGCTTTCATGCCACAGTCCACCTGTGATATACCCAGTGTCTGTCTCTAGAGCATTTAGAGTAACATCTGACCAGGGTTAGTGGTGTGCCATTTTCCCACCTAAAACTCACCGTACTCTTCATAAAAGGGTAATGTTTACCTGGGGTGACGGTCTCAACTTGAACTGACTCAAAATCACAGGCATCCTTAAAAGCAGCATCCCACTTTCCTACCCTCAGTGAGCTCATTCTATGTCTTCTCTGCTTTTACTCGAAGGCCAGAAGACACCATCAGAAACCAAAATATCGCTAACTTAGGCTGAATGCAACCTTACGGTCTAGCACCGTTCTATCAGGGCAATACACACAACACTTCTCTCTCTTCAGGATGCTTAAAGGGCTAGGCAATCAAATACACAATAACAGCTATACTGCCTGCCAAACACCCGGCATCAATAAGCAGTTAAGCTGCCCTTCTGTAGCTTAACTTTTTTTTAGGATATTGGTGAGTTCCTTTGTGAGCACCTCCCCCATCCCATATGATGCTCTCGGAGACTAGGAACCACAGCTGTCTTCCACACATCTGATGAGGGTCCTGGACGGATCACAGATGCCCAGCAACAGCTGTGAATGCCTGCACTGTGTGAGGAAGTGAGTGTCCAGTTGCTGCACCGCTGAATGAGTAGAAGAAAGAGATGCTGGCAGAGAAGTGTTTACCTGTGAGGAATTATCTTAGTCAAGTTATTCAACGCTGGAAGACGCAGCATAAACGGGTATGGCATCTTTTAAAGGTAGCGCAGATAAAAGAAGGTCTAAGAAAAAAAAGCTTAGGGTTTTTCCACTTGTTTTACTCTGGCTAGCAAGTTCATCTACCTAGTGGCTGTTGCTGCTACTACTATGATGTTATTTTGCTGGTGTAGGACTGAAAGACAGAGGATCTCTGGGAATCTCTAGGCCCTTAGCACCAGATTGCAGCTTCTGAAGCATGAACCCTGGTGCACTCAACAGCTACCGGGTTCTCAGCCTCCCCAGAGTGAGGCAGCCACAGATGGACCGCCCAGACAGTACGAATACGCCAACCTATTATATATCCCCTCTCATACAGACACATTCTATTAGTCTTCCCCACTTGAGAACCCCAACACACAGTTACATAAACAGCAGGAGACTATATTTGCCTGAGTCCAAGCCTGCACTCTCTGTCAGCTCATTCCTGCCCTTTTCATGTCACTTAACACACATAAAACAATGTTTAGAAAGAATTCTAAATAAAAGGAAGACACTATTTACAATCAAAGGTAACAAGCTATGAGTGCTCCAGGTCTAGCCTAAGTTCCCCAAGGGCTCATGGGATCAATACTGGAGTATATTGGAGATTCATTAGCAGTACATTAGTTGAGACACTCTGCATTTACTAGGACCTGGCATGTAGCGGGCCTCTAAATGTATGGATGGATTATTGACAAAGGACAGGTCATTATGCCTAAATTGCCCATGGAGGCCTACAGGAGAACAAATAGGAGCTGAAGGCTTGCAGTGTCTGCTTGGTGGATAAGCCAGTTAGCTGTCTGAATTTTTTCTAGGGTAGCTCACAAAACAATTTTTCTTGACCTTTGGTGAACACCAGCATCATGTGGAAGGTTCTGAGAACACAAAGTGGATCCTGTCCCCACACCTTGATATATACAGTCGCAGCTCATGAGCAAAAACTATGTCCCCCCTTGATAATAAGCTGAACAGCTCACGTGTACCCTATATCATCATCACCTGTTGGGTTCAGGGACAAAAGAAGTGCAAAATGTTCCTTGTCTCACTCACAACAGCATGTGACAGGCCCTGCAGATGGCACTCGAGGAGCAGGAACTGCAGTCATTCACATGCTCTGTGCCGTGTCTCGTGCCCATGGAGCCAGGGGAGGGCAAGCAAGGCGAACCCTGAAGTGGGCCGGCTGGGCACACTGTGCATGCATGTGTTACAAAGCACCCACTTCCATTTAGGTCTAGTGACCGAGCGACTTCATAAGCAAGTTCTAAGTAAAAGACTATTTAATGCTATGATAAATGTAATGTCTTGTCTGAGGCTTTTCCTCAGGTAGACAGGCCAACAATGTAGAAAACAAAAATTATAACTAAAAAAACTCCTCAAATATGCATTATGATTATTTAAGTTCACTTATCTCCATAAAGCATGATACATTCATGTTAGAAATATAAGACATTTAAATTTTCAAACAGCTTTTGTAAAATCATTTATAAACCAAAGAATCATATTTGACAACTTAGGTGCAATTCTTAAGTGCTCTGCACTGACAAGATGATTTTGTTTTTAAATTCTTAGTCCACCATACACATTAATACAATACAGTTAAAATGAAGACTAAAACCTACATTATAAATCTAATTCTCTGGGAGTGAGATATACCATAAAGCAATTTGGTCGGCTGGATATTAATTCACAACAAAATATTCTCAGGAATGGTGTATCAATGCTAATATCTGATCCTCTAAAACTATTAAAATAAATGAAAAATAAAATCCTAGAGCAAGTAGAAAAGTAGAAATTCTTTAGTGACAACAACCGAGACCACAATAGTCCTAACAGCAGATAGCAATATGCCCAGTCAGTGAAACAACAGAGACAAAAGGGGGAGGGGACAGTCTTCTGATTCCTTGTTCACATCCTTCAAATCCTGATTAAGTTCTCTAAAACAATCCACCTTCGCAACTTTGCCTAAAAAATACTGTGCATTTCACCTAATTATCTTATTTGGACATCTGTTTAAATTCCCGTTACTACATAACCAAAAGCAAGTCAGGGAGGAGAGGGTTCATTTGGCTCACACTTCCACATCTTAGTCCATCACTGAGGGATGTCAGAGCAGGAAGTCAAGCAGGGCAGGACGCTGGAGGCTGGGGCTGATGCAGAGGCCATGGGGGATGCTGCTTACTGGCTTGCTCCCCTTGGCTTGCTCAGGACCACCAGCTCAGAGATGGCATCATCCACAATGGGCAGGGCCCTCCCCCCAACAATCTCTAAATTTAAAAATGCCCTACAGATGGATCTTACACAGGCATTTTCTCAATTGGGGTTCCCTCCCTTCAGATGACTCTAGCTTGTATCAAGTTGACATAAAAAATGGTCAGTACAAGATCCATTTTTTAAAAAAATGGTTTCTGTATGAACATTTTGCATAGCCATCTAACAAAATACCATCATGAGTAGTGCTGTAAGCCAACACTTTCTACACCTCTTTAGGCTTCTTTTTTTTTTTTTTTTTTTTTTTTTTTTTGGTTTTTTGAGACAGGGTCTCTCTATGTAGCCATGCCTCTCCTGGACTCACTCTGTAGACCAGGCTGGCCTTGAATTCACAGTGATCTGACTGCCTCTGCCTCCCAAGTGCTGGGATTAAAGGCATGCACCACCACACTCAGCTATATTAAACTTACAAACTACTTGACAAAAAGCTCTTTTAGATTGAAAGGGTACCACAACTTAACATTGTATAACATTAAGTATAACTTAATCTGTTATACTTTGTATATGTAAGAAAAGAGAATACTGGGAAAAACATGACCATTTATCCACAAGTACAAGCTGTGCAACAACAGAGCCTAAGTGCAACATAATCTCTGTCAAAAGATTATATTTGCCATAATCAATAATCTAATGAAAATATAAACTCATCTATTTACAGAGAAGATTAAAAGTTATCCACTAATTTCTTTTTACACTAAATTTTGATACTTTTAAATTGGGGAGATATCATAAGAAAAAATTAAACCAATGAGTTCAAAACAAACTTTACCCCAATGGTGATGTGTTGTAGGCCTTCTCAGATATGAGACAAGGATGACCACAGGAGGATAAAAGGCCAAGGAGTTGGGAGCCCTGCCCCTGGTACCTCTAAAAGCTTTACATGTGTTTCTTCTATCCCACTCTTGTGTTTCTTCAACAGTGCAAGCACTGAAAGTCCTTCAGCTTTATAAGAGCCAGGTCAACCCAGGGCCAGATTTTTGCAAGGTGATGGTGCCAAAAGCAAACCTCAGCATGCCTGGATTATGTCAGCCACCAAAAGAAAGCAAACCTCAGAGTCAGGATGTTGGTTCACAAGAAGGCACCTTTTGAAATTGTGTCCATGACCAGTGAAAGTACCAGCTTAACCCACTGTGACAAATCAATAAAACACTTGCCCTTCCTTTGTTCAGTAAGCAGTTGGATCAGCATGCCTCAGCAAGTGCAGGCGACGGTTCCACAAGCCTCAGCATGTCAGGCCGATCCACAGTTGTCCTCATTTTCCACATGTGTGTTATGACACCCCACACACATACACAACGATCATACACACTCTCATACTCAGATACATATCATACACTCATATACCACGCACACTCACACACACATTTTCACCCACACACACTCTCAGACACAGGCTTTTAAACAAAGTATATAATGAGCAACACGATTATATACTGAGCCATGCCATGTTAAAATTCTTCTGCAGAGCCCTAATCCCGAACGTGACTGCACTCTACCCTGAGAGAGCACCGTTTAAGAAGGGAGCAAGGTTACGTAAGCTGCTCTGAGTGCAGCTAACACAGTACAACTGGAGTCCCTGCAGCAGCAGCCGTAGTGCTCACACAGAAAAGACCCCACGCACAGGGCCCCGAGCTACGGGGCCTGGCCTCAGGAAGGGCGAAATCTGCTAACGCCCTGATCTGAATTTCAAGACTCCAGACCCACAGGAAACTAAGTTCCTGTCACGTAAGTCACGGGACTTGGAATTCTGTTGCAGCAGCCCGAGAAAGCTAAAGGGACAGCACACAGTGTTTATGTATATAAACATTCTTCGTTTCCCATTAGCCTTTTTTCCAGAAGGGGCAACTCAAGGAATGAGCAGCACAAACCTTTTTTCATACAGTGCATGACATAAAAGATGAAAACCACATTTCTAGACAAAATGTTGCCAACTGATTTTTGTAGAAAAGAAAAGGAAGAACTAAGGAATGGACTAAGAACACGATGCTGCGCAGAGACCGCTTGACAGCAGCTGCTGGGGTCTGTAGTGAGCACTGTGGAAACCAATGCTCGCGGGACTCAGCACAGCCTAAACAGTAGCATTTTTACTGCTTTCATATCACGCATTCCTGAGCTCTTCCAAAACCTTTGACTGATGTGTGTGTGTGTGTGTGTGTGTGTGTGTGTGTGTGCATGCGCACACCTACCTAAGAAGACACCTTTCCTGGGCTCTTGTTTGGCACTTGCTAGGTTAAAATGTGAATTGATTTTTGTACATGAAGACACTTGTATCTTTTATACTTTCAGCTGCATTTTGGTGCAAATTTTAAAACAGATCTTGTAGTTTCAGACTAACAAATTTCATTTGCTGTTGCTCTGCCGTTTCAGCGTTACCTTGTCTGGATCCATCTTTCCTCTGATAAACTCTTGCTTCCAGAACTGCAATGCCTGTTCCAAAGTTAGGCCAATGCCTTTCAGGAACAGGCCGTACTGCATCCGGCCTCCGTGACGAAGATGGTGGTTTTCCCTCAAAGCTTTGTGCAACTGACGCATGCAAGGTGGGAAGGATTTGGTAGAGAGCTGCAAGAAAAAAGGCAACCTTTGGTAATGGTGAAGATACACTAGGCCCCCTACTCTCTCTGCTGTGACTGTAGAATTGGGCCAATCAGCCTAAAGAACATAAGCCACAGCTTTGTTCTTTGCTGTAATACTGTGATTATAAACAGGACTTCTCTGGTTACTTTATACTGATTAAAAAATCAAGCTGGTAACACTTTGAACATACTAAATTATATAATGTCTGTTTCCACTGCTGCTTCTTAAGATTTTTTAGATGACTAGTGACTCACATATTAGTTTTAAGAAATAATACAAAGAAATGGCATGTTCCCAATTTTCCTCAAATATAAAGTTTTGCAAGACAAATACAACATGGATATGTCCCACTGGGTTTCCTCAGACTCCCACAGTTGTACAAACACTTCTGTGCATACGTGTCATCACATGGAGGTTTGTACCTCCACCACCACCCTCAGGATGCAAAATGACTTTAATATCAAAAGGATCCTATTTCCCATCTGTATTTATTCAGTGCCTGTGTGCACATACTTGTGAGTTCGCCTGTGGAGGCCAGAGGTCAACACTGGATGTCTCCTCTATTGCTCTCATGGAACCCGGAGCTCACTGTTTCAGTTAGACCGCTGGCCAGCTCAAAGCTCCTGGATGGGTGCGGCTCCACCTCCCTGTGCCTCGATCGCAGGCCATGCCACCACAAGCAGCTTTTTGTGTGAATGCCAGGGGGCCACACAGCGAGGACATCACCAGCTGAGCCTTCTCACCAGCCCTTTCCTGTCTGTCTAATTTCTGCTGTTTGTGCCCAGCTCGACCCCCATCTCCCTCGAGTTTTAACACCTGGAGACAGCTAATCTGTTCATTTCTGTCACTTTGTCATTTCAAGAGAACCGACTAAACAAAACCACACAGTACACCATGTTTGAAGACTGGCTTCCTGGTACTTCTTCATCTGTGGTCTGAGGTTCACCTGTGACCACTCCGGAAAGGTCAATGATCAGCCAGTCTAAGGCTTGAACGTGCTGCGCTTTGCTTAAGCATTTGCTCATTGAGTAGCATTAGGTATCTTCTACCTTTTTATTACAGACAGAACTTCTCCACATATCCTTAGAGGGCTTACATGGACATAATATTCCATTTCTCTGAGAGAAAAGCCTGAAAATACAACTGCAGAACAGCAAATCGATTCATAACATAAATCAGCTATTCAGTAGAACACAAAATTAAGAGAAACCGTTTCAAAGTGAAAATTCAGATAAATAAGTTTAATCAATACTTTAAAAATGCAGTCTTTGTTTTCATGTCAAACGTAAGGTCTCACTGCTTATGTTTAATTCAACTTTTCCACTTACAGTCTCAACCTCATCCCCTCTAACTTCCTCCCAGGACTGGCACTCTCATTAGGGCGCCTGCCAGCAGCTCTCCCTGGAAGAAGGGCCAGGACTTACTTGTTTGACTTTGCTGCTCCCTCTAGTGACCATCTAATGTGTCTCTGTAAAGAACAACTAAATTCTATCCTCATGCCAGGGAGCCACACAGGTCCTCACACACACAGCAAGGACATCACCAGCTGAGCCATCTCACCAGCCCCTCTTCTGTTTGTCTAATTTCTGTTGTTTGCACCCAGCTCAGCCCCCGTCTCCACCAGGCATGGGCCTGGCGATGTCCTTACTGTGTGTGAGGACCTGTGTGGCTCCCTGGCATTCACACAAAAATAATTTATTATTTTATTATTATTATTATTATTATTATTATTATTATTATTATTATTATTATTATTTTCAATATCTTTAGTATATAAACTCACGACATCCCCTCATGCCTGCCAGCTTTTCAATTACATATAAAAGAACATATATTTATCCAGCATTTTAGAAAACAAGGTGACAAAAGAACAGCTTTCCCTTTCGTTCAGCTAAGGTACAATATGATGACTGTTACACCACTATTACCAAAACCAAATCCATCTAATAACTTAAAAAAAGAGGACTGTAACAAAGGCACAAGCCAAGTGCCATGGAACACTCCCTAGGGAAACCACAGTTCAACTAAGGCACATATTCCAAGTCTGATTCCAGTAAAGTGGGGATGCAAGAATACTATTCGTGTTGTGAAAATTAAAAATGAAGAAAGAAGGAATGAATGTGGTAAGGAAAACACAATGAATGAGCAACAACAGTGGAAGATGGGCTGCAAACACCAGAGGGATTTGACATTTTGATGAGGAACTTGGGTTGCTACACTGTAGAGAGGCTACAGCTGCAGGAGTGGAAGTAAGGAGAGCCTACTAGCTGTCCAAATAATGAAAATGCAAACAGTAAAGCACAGAGCTGACCATAAGACAGAGAAAAGGACAAATGGAGCTGACAGAGAAGCCGTGTGGACAGGATATGGGCTGCTGCGGAGGGCAACAAGAGCAGAGGCAGTGCTGTGCTAAGGAGAATCACCAAAGAGGAAGGGGTGGGTCAGCTTCTGGGGAGGCATCCATTCCAGGTCATGACCCCAGGACTTCAGAGGAGCTAGAGCCCTGACAAGGAGGCTCAGAAGAGCTCGTGTGAACTAAGCAAGACACCCCACTCCTACAGAGGGTCCAGAGAAAGCACAGACCCCATTAGAAGAGGGCCATGGGGACAGTAGTGCCACTGACAGGTACAGATGTCAGTCATAAGAACAATCTAGAAGCAACAGGACATGCAAACATCGAGATACGCTGATGGCACGGTTATCAGGATGAAGCGACAAAGTCAGGGAGCTTCCAAATAAAGTTAAGTCTCATGCACAGCCATGCCAAGTGATTTTACAGGACGATGCTCACGCGCTACGTTGTCTGTTTCTCCCAGGTAAGGTCTAAGAAGACATACATATACTGTTACACTCAACTCTACTCACAGCCAGAGGCTGGTACACAGCTGATGGGCTCAGTGTGCATTCACTACATGAATCCATGCATATACTGCTTGGCATCCCCAGTTTGCAGCTGCTGCCGGGCAGGAAAACACTTAGCTACAGGTAGGAATGGGATTACCTCCAACTAGTAATGTAATATAACGTGAACACATGGGGAAACAGAAAAGCAAGGAAGGGACTATTATGGGGAAATAATTATTTAGAGAGAATTGAAAGATGAGGCACCCTTAAGAGCACATTTGACAATCCTGCTGTTATTTCCAGGCATACAATTTGTTGACTACTAGACTGTGATATTTCACAAGAGACAACCTATTCATGGTGATTTACCTCCAGTAACTTTACTATATTTTTTTGTATTTAAGCACCAAAATCCTATTATATTTTTAATTTATTGCAAGTAAAGTGGTAGTTGTAAGTAAATATTATTTATAGCAGGTGTGTTCTTTCTCTGTGGGATAGAGTACTCGCACGTACTAAGGTACATTAAAGAAAAAGACTTCAAACTGAAGGATAATGAAGTGCTTTTGTCATGGGATTGTAAAGTAAAGCAAGACAGGATGAGCCGTGTGTCAATGTAGGAATCCCAAATGTGGGAGCTTCTGGGGAACTGCACCCGCACTTACATGTTGAACTTTTAACCCAGTATCCCAGAGTTTGACTATATTTGGAAACAGACTCTTAAAAGAGGTAATTAAGTTCTATGGGAGTCATTATATTGCATTAAAGGTGACTAGCATCCTTGTAAGAAAAGAAAGAAACAACAGGGCTACATAGTGGAAAACCATCTGATGAGACAGGAACACAGAGTCTATAAAACAAGGAGAAAAGCCCCCAAAAACCTCTAGCTTCAGCTTTGCGCCTCTAGCTTTCTGATATTTACGTCACCAGTCTGTGGCACTGTGTTAAAGCGGTTCTAACTAACACACATCATTTCTCTTCTAAATGTGTGTAGTATTTAAATGAAAATGCATAAGCAGCAATCAACAATTATTATTTAAAAGAATTCCATTTTCCAATAATCAAATTGTTTTTCAAAAACTGCAAACAACTTCTCGTTAAATTTGGTTTTCTTATAATGCAAACACACATACACATACATAAGGTATGAGACTTTTCTCTTCAAATGAGCAGAATGCAGTGAGGTACCCACTCCCCCATCTTCCCACCCTAGGATCTCTAGTTTTAGCAAATCTGTTTTAACAGGGGGTTAGTGCTTACCGAATCAATCTGATCTAAGGAAATCTTCCCAGGGTTCTTCTGAGTACTATAATCTTGGCCAGTGTAAGAATGACTGAAAAACAAAGCAGAACAAATTCTAAAATGGGACTTGTAAATACCTTTATCTCTCCAAAGAGAATTTCTATTCTGAGATCAAAGTTATAGTAAGAAAGCATTTACACATGAACCTTAACAGGAAGCCAAGTGCTTTGAATAATTTTAATAAGACATATACAATGAATTACTTACAGTAAGACACAATACAGTAACAGCCTGGATTTCCTGATCCTAGCTAAGAGCACCACTCTCACTTCTTATATGCTTAATCCATGGTGTAAAAACTTAAACCTCTACTATATTTAAGCCTTATTAAAAGCACTGCCACAGAGCAAAAATGAAAAGGGAGCTTCATTCAGAAACCACCCCTGGAGCACACCTGAGCACGTCATTGGCATCCCGTGGTCCTTCTCCATCAAACGGAGATGGTGATGCCTACCTTCCGGGCTGACACCAGGATCCAAACTGAAGTCTGAATTGGAATGACTTTTGTTAAAGGCCTAACATATGTGGTCCTGTTCAATATTTAAGTGCTTAGTGTACACGGACTCTGTGTACAGTCTCTAATTAAACCTCCCATCCTTCAAGGAGGAGAGTCTACACTTAGCAAATGAGGAAATTAGAAATTACAAGACAACAAGTCTGCTGTGTAGTCAGATGCAGCCTTGTCTCTTCATCCCATTTCTTCACAATGCTGCCATCCTCTTCCTAGGATGAATGTCTCTGTGGCGTTAGAGTTGACACATACTCTCTAAAGCTATTTTTCATGTCCCTGACAAGATCTACTACTTACATCCAACCCCATAAACAAAGATCCCATTGCATTCAGTGACACCAAGAACAGCTGCTACATTACATAGGAAAGCGAGTCCTGTCAACTCATGCCTCACACAGACACAACTGAAGACAAGTCCGGAGGGCGGAGTCAGGTTAATCATAAGGAATTCCAGACTCTACTACACATCTACTAGGTCCAGACTTCCTGCTGGACCGCACACATGCTGTTTCAGGAGCTGCTGTTGCCACAATCAGTCACTTCCCCTGACTGAGCAACAGATATGAATCCTGGAAGAAGCCCACATTAGTGTGCTAGGGTGCTGCAGTCACATGACTGTCAGACCTAACTGTAAACGTCTGCTTCTCAGTCTCCCTCCTCGGTGAAGTAACGTATCGTTTGCTCTGGCATATATCATCAGTGACATTAACATGAAGCATTCAAATATCACGCTAAGGGAAACCCACAGCTCTTACTTTAACGGTTTACACTGTTTTGGCATGTTTATGTATGTAGAGTATATATGTGCATGTGTGTTTACACACATGAGGTGGCTCCTGGGTGTGTGTGTGTGTGTGTGTGTGTGTGTGTGTGTGTGTGTGTGTGTACATTATGTGAAGAGCAGAGGTAATGCAGGCACCTTTGCCTATTGCTCTCCCCTTTATTTATTGAGGCAGGTTCTCTCACTAAACCTGGACTTCCCTGATTCAGCCAGTTAACCTTGGGGAATCCATTTCTCCACTTCCCAAGTGCTGGGTGACAGGCGGCCACCACGCCCAGCAGGCCGGGTTTTATGTGGATGTCTGAAGTCCAGTCCTCATGCTTGGACAACGAAAGTCTCTTATCTACTACTGCTCCCGCCCTACACTCTCACAAAGGTATAAAAGACCATGTGTTCTGTAAAAGCATAAGAATAAAAACCATCCTCACTTCCCAGTCTTCCAGTGGAGCAAAGAAGTGCCACAAGGCAATGCAAATAGCAGAAGGCTGCAAGTCTGAAGATAGTTCAGGTTTCAAATTACCAGTTATACAATGGGAAAAGTCACTTAATTACCCTGATTTGCCATCATTCTCATTTGTAACGTGGAATTATTGACACCAGATTTGACTAGAAATGCTAAGGAAAGCAAATGAAATGGTATATTCAAAGTGCTAATTAAAATCAATAAAGTATCTCCTAGTGCAGCAGGGAAGCAACATTCTTTACCAGTGAATGGACTTGGAGGTAACCAGTGAGGCGGTTGGTGTGCACATTTGGGGAGGCGGTTGGTGTGTGTACCTGAGGAGACATTACCAGGCTCCACACTAGGCTGCACCTCTGACCCCTGTCAGCATCAAAATGCGTAAGTGAAAACAGTGACTGCAGTCATCTAAAAGAACTCTTCAAAGGTGAGGCACCAGAGTATGTGAGAAAGTAATATCCCACTCTCCACTCTACTGTGGAGAGTGTTCTGTCCATTGGCTAGATCTGGGTAGGGGTTTAAGGTTTACCGCCTGTATTGTCCTTGGCTGGTGCCTTAGTTTGAGCGAGACCCCTGAGCCCAAATCTGCCTATCATAATGTTCTACTTATAGGCTTCTAGGGCCCTCTGGATCCTTCTACTTTGCCATTCTCCCATGCCTCTCTCATCTAGAGTCCCACTAGAATGTCTTCCCTGGAGGGGGAGACCTGGTGGCACTCAGAGGAAGGACAGCAGGTTACCAAGAAGAGACTTGATACCCTATGAACATATACAGGGAGAGGTAATCCCCCTCAGGAACAGTCATAGGGGAGGGGAATAAGGGGAAAATGGGAGGGAGGGAAGAATGGGAGGATACAAGGGATGGGATAACCATTGAGATGTAACAAGAATAAATTAATAAAGGAGAAAAAAATAAAAAATAAAAAATAAAAGAAAGAAGAAGGAAAAAAAAAGAACTCTTCAACTACTAACAAATACACAGTGCATGATATATGGACAAAAGTATAGACGGCTACTGATAAAAACACAGCCAAGTAATTACTATACCACAGGAACTTGTCTTATCCAGATTAACGCAGCATGTGAGTTTAAAAGAATGCGTTAAGAAAAAACACAAGCAGAGCACAGCAGCTCACGCCGGCAGTCCAGCGGGGCAGGGGGATTCGGAATCTGAGGCCATTCAGAATTAGACAGCAAGGATAAAGCCAGCACAGGAGGAAAACATGTGTGTGTGTGTGTGTGTGTGTGTGTGTGTGTGTGTGTGTGTGTGTGTGTATGTGCGCGCGCGCGCGCACTCCCACACACACAAGCCAAAATGACAATCATTTGTATAAAATGCATGATTCTAAATATTATAATGCACAAATGGGCTAATTTCTAAGGAAAGGGGTAAAAGGCAGAGAATTACAGCATAATACTACAGAGAGAATACATACAACATATATATCAAGCTCCCAAAACACAATGGAAGCCACCAACCACATATGGCCACATCTGGAACCCACTGGAAGGAATGACAAAAATGGAATTAAAAATGTGATTTCTCTTCTCATCTAAGATAAGAAATATTTATTTCTTGACTAATAAGGACCCCTGATGCTCACTATTACTTAGCCTGGTCATGATAGCAAGAGTTGACATGGAAAGTGTAAGACAAGTGACAAGAAAGCCTCGGGTCCCATGCTCCATAGGAAATGAAAAACCATGAGAATCTCTGAGCGTCGAACTAACATAATCAGGCTTATTATGCTTGAACACAGAGTAAAAAAAATGAGCAGAAAGGAGAGGAGCTGAACAATAATTTTAAAAAACCTATCTGGAAGAATATTTTTGGTAATATTACATCTAGGTCAAAAAAGGTACAAGCTTGACTAATCTCAACAGATGAATTTAGATTTCTCTGAAAAAGAATGGCTATAACTTAGGGGAGAAGACAGAAGAAGTCAAGAATCACAGGGAATTTACAGCTCAGTTACTCAAGTGCTTCCAAGATACAAATTCACCTTCAAAAGAAAAAACCTATTTTAATGAAATAAAGCAACTTCAAGTATAAACCTTAAAAATTAACATAAGTTTAAAAAAAACATTAAAAGCTCTCCTTTGGCTTGAACATTAAAAATGTCACCCACAGCTCAGGCCAGTGAGATGGCTAAGCGAGTATTGGCAAAACGCCTTCAAGCCGATGGCCGGAGTTCAACTGCTGTGACCTATATGGTGAAAGAAAAAGATGAACTCCAGAAAGAGGCGGGGGGGGGGGGGGGGTGCTATTTTGAAAGGTATGGAGCCTGTAAGTAGAACGAGCACGACCAGAATCCGTGCATCACTAAGGAGGACCTATGAAGGCAACGCCCACATCCCCACGTCTGTGTCCTGCTCAGGGTCTCTGCATGCTTGTCCACTGGGATGTTAGGACCCTCTCCCACACGCTCTTGCATTACAGACTCTGCACTGCCTTCCCTGTCACACTGAGATCATTGGCCAAAAATCAAGGTTCTCCAGTGAAGTTGTTTCTGTCAGGTATTTTTGGTCTCAAGAGAGAAAGGTCACTAACTTCATTGCTTAGGTCACTGGAGTATTTCCACGACTGACATTCCTGTTTTCTTACTGTGAAGCACTGACAGAGATTCAAAGATCAAGACAGACAAAAGGCAAGGCAGTGCTGCCTCAATAATAAAATCCTTAACAATTCACACCAGCTCCTCACACAGCAGTTTTGGATGCGTGGATGACAAAGGTATGCTCCTGAAGATGGTTGCTGCAGGTGACCAGGATATGTGAGGCATGTCCCTACTAGGTCCAGAGTGCTAGAGCAGCATTGTCACAATGCTGCTAAATGAAAGCAGACAGAGCATCCAGGAACTCTCGGTGTCTTCCTATTTTGTAATTTTTTATAAAGTACATCCATTTCATATATATGTCATAGTGATTATATTACAGAGAAATAGTAACAGCAATTTGCCCTTTATTGTTTATTTTGGGGATTATAGCACAATTACATCATTTCCCTCTTCCCTTCCTCTCTGCAAACCTTCTTATATCTGCCTCTCAGCTTTCTTTCATTATTCGTGGGGTTTCTTTGTCATTAGATGTTGAGTAACAACAAACATTTTAGAAATGATTCAATAGGAGGCACACATGCAGATCCAACAGAAAATATCCACTGTCACCCTGATCCATCTTCAACAAGGTGGGATCAGTGGGCACAAGGCTGCTCTTTCCTAACCTTTACTATCACCATATGTCATTTCCTCCAAAAAGATTAAGAAAACATTAAATGGTTCACAAAATTCACTGTATCCATAATCATTATCTTGCCAAATATAAAGAGAAATTTTTTTATTAACTAATCAAGAAATCTTGAAATTTGCTCTTTTTTATTTGAGTCACCAGTTTGCCATAAATATAAAAAGGAAAAGACAAATTATACACCAATTGGTTCATTCATAAATACAGGAAGTAAGGGTTAGGAATACCAATGATATTTGTGCTTCCTATGCATGAATTACCTTTACTTGCTGGAGCAGCCTGTAAAAGGCACCAAGAGTGAACTGAGCTTTCTGCGGTTGCAGAAAATTAGCAAAATCAGGAAGGCTGTGGCTCCATGATTATTCACTTGCATTAGAATATGTTCTGAAGATACGGGTTGTAAGAGGACAGAGCTAAAACAACAGTGCTGTGTGCCAGCAAAATAAACCTGGTCACGGCCTTAACAAAACAGACAGGTGCATAGAATGAATGGACGAATTCCTTTTTAAAACGCTAGTGGATGCTCAGAGTCAAATAGGTTTCTCCCCACATCTTTCCCTACATAACAAATCCTAATTACTGAATTACAAGAAAAACAAAGAACAAGAAACAGTGCTCAGCCCAAAAACTATAGCCACAGGCATTCACAGTGGCTCTTCCAACTCAGTTACCCTAACTAGATAATTCCTTACAGGGATTCCCAGAGGTTCGCCTAGACTAGACAATCTCGCACCGGCAGGCCCAAGGCTTGTCTCCTGTCAAGCTGACTATCAAGATGAACTATCACAGCCAATCCTACACTCATCTAACCAAGTTTACAGGGCATTACCTTTAACTTAGTTAAGGCGATACAATATTCGGGCATAGGCGTGTGACAGATGACTGGGACAAGACAGACAGTCACATTCACACTGAAGTACAGTATTTCCAAAACATTCAAACAAGTATCTAATTTACAGAAAAATATGGATATCTAAATAAATAAGCCATGAGTATCTAAAATGATAGATCTGGAAAACACATCTGCACACACCCACCCGTGAATCCCAAATGACAGGCAAACCTTCTGAACTCTGTAGAAGCGACAGAAATCTAAGTCCTGTTGGAGACACAGGCATAGCAACTGGACGCTTAGACCCTCAGCGGGGACATTTATTGGAATGTGGAAAACAAGAACTAGAAAAAACAAACAGAAACTATACAAAAGTGGATCTGTGTGTCTCCCAGCAAGATTAGCTGTGTTGGGGGGGTGGGGGGGAGGGGGGGGAGGGGGGGGAACGACTGATGACAAGCACAAGATGAGCACTGCCCTCATCACTACAGACATGATGAAACGGTCAGCTCTCAAGGATGACTATGCCACCATGCATCTTCTCCTTTTCCAATTGCAGGCAGGAGTGAAAACACACTGGAGCATTTGCAAGTGCTGAGGTCTTGGCTGCAACCCTTCTTCCTCTGTGTGACGCCCAGCCCAGTCTGCACAGGGCAGTCCTGGAGGCTCGGGCAGCAAGGAAGCAAGCCGGTCTCTCGGAACCTCACAGTCATGGGTTCCATCTGATAGACAGGGACTACACAAGAAATCAGAATAGCGCCATCAAAGGCCACCATGAACATCAGGAGATTTCCAAACTTCATCACTGTACCTTTCACCTAAATTGAAATCACCTTCACCAAGGCCTAATCTATTAGACCTAAACATGCTTTGGTTGTTCTCATTTTTTTTTTAAATTATTTCTTTGATTGTTTTGTTTTGAAAAGTCCTGGCTGTCCTGGACCTCACAAGGTAAACCACGCTGTCTTTGAAGTCACAAAGATCTTCCTACTTCTGCCTTCATAAAGATATAGTTCACCACTCCCAGCCATTGATTTGCTTTTTTTTGTTCTTTTTTTTTTTGTTTTGCTTTGTTTTGGTTTGGTTTGGTTTGGTTTGGTTTGGTTTTGGTTTTGGTTTTGGTTTTTTGAGGCAGGGTTTCTCTGTGTAGCCTTGGCTGTCCTAGACTCATTTTGTAGACCAGGCTGACCTCGAACTCACAGAGATCCATCTCCCTCTGCCTCCCACGTGCTGGGATTAAAGACGTGCCCACCACGCCCAGCTGTTTTTTCTATTCTTAGCATTTACTAATCTCTCCCAGTAAATACAAGAAGGTCATCTTTATCCTCCTTTTTAAACCATCATGAGAAATGTTTAACCTTGAGGTAGAAGCATTTAGATGGCCTCTGGTCCCTAATATATGGAAGCTTTTTTGGAATCTATTCACTCTTTTGGGACATTTCTAAAAGGTAAATTTTCACCTTTAAATTCAGGAGATTTAAATGGAAGTCGACTTCATTCAATCAGTTTTATTCACGTTGGACATATTAGAAAAAATAGAAATTCTCTGTCCACATAAGCTAGGAGCCATCAGACAAATCTGACTATTGAACACTTAACTTTACCTTCTTAGTTAAACTGGCACTGCTGTACATGTGCCAACTGGTCCTGTGGAAGGCTAGGTGGGCATGCTTACAGAACACTCACTAGCCTGCCCTCACTTCACTGGCCAAAGTACAGCTCCTGATGGTCATGGGCAGAACATAAGCTATAGAGGGACCAGGCTACTCAAAGAGCTTGTTTTTAAAGCATTCTATGTGGGAAGTGGGTATCAGACATACTGACATAGTTTGCCCTTAAGCAATGTTGGGTTGGGATAAGTTGGATGTAGGCTAACCTGAGGTTCATTCTGGAAAGAGCCGGGCTTCAACACTTTGCTGTCCGTAAATGTGGGACTGCCTGGTACACCTCAACATGCAACTGCCACTGCCCATCCTTCTGTCGTGTATAAGAAGCCACAGAGTGCAAATGCGATTCTAAAGTGCAGTAAAAGCAGTTCTCTCCCATCCTCTAGGAATAGCTTTCCTTATCAGATAGATGCTGAGGTCCATAAAACAGTAACATACAAACCACACTGACCCTAGCATTTCTGATACCACAGACCCTAAAGAGGGCACTGCTATTTACCCCCAACATCAGGCATGTCTGAGTTATCATATTTTCATGCTGAAATAAAGCATGAAAGCAGCAAAGAAAGCACAAGCAATTGAAACAGATGGGTACATCAGGAATCATACTTATTTGGACCACTAAAAAAGTAAGTTAAAGCACCTTCAAAAATCAATTGTAATCTCTTAGATCATTCTATAAAGCATGCCAAGCTCCAGTCTAACATTTTCAAATAACATGTACCACAGCACCGATGGAAAACAATTTCACAACGAGGAGACTAGGGTCTCTGCACATCACACATATATCTATTTTGCCATCACAATTTTACCCACTTTGGACATTAAAAAAAAAAAGCCACTCTGCTCACATAAGCTAGGCTGTTCAGACATTTGCAAATCCCGCAGTGTGGATTTGTTGGGTGGGTAGGAAATCATGGAAGCCAAAGTCACAACGTATCATTTCCTGCTGTGAAGGACATTGCAAGAAAACTCACTCAGCAGCTGTCATCACTGAAATTGAAATGAGTTTCTTTTTACAGCTAAATCCCTAGTAAATGGTGTCTAGCTTGTGTTAGCCCAGGTGATTTTCCTGGCAGTTATTCCAAATGAGAACACAATCAATAAAATTCTGTCAAAATTGAATATAAATTATTTTTCCACCAGCATGAATTTTACTCAATTTTATTTTTAAAAAGTCTCCTCAGAAATCTACCATCAGACAAAATGCAATACAACCTGTGTTTCTGGATGGCAGGAGGCACAATAATAAAAATGAGGAGCAAACAGGGCTCAGCCGCTGGTGAGCGCTGCCCCAGTGTGGCTCCCTTCATCTCCCCCTGGGGCCCGCGTTTTGTTTATTCCAATGTAAAACCACAACGATCCAATAAAGTACAATAAAGCTGAATTCTACACGTTGTGCTTCTGTCAAAAGATATCAGCTGCCCTCACTAGTCAAAACTCAGCAAACTATACTCTTTAAAATGGGTGTTATTTCTCTTTTAAATTAGTTTTAAACATAAAATTCATGGAGAACATCCTAGTGCACACCTAGAATCCTAGACTTGAGGTGAATGTATGAGTCAGGCAATCTGCCTGCCAGTCTGCCAGTCTGCCTGCCTGTCCGTCTGTGTGTGTGTGTGCGTGTGTGTGTGTGTGTGTGTGTGTGTGTGTGTGTGTGTGTGTGTCTGTCTGTCTGTCTGTCTCTCTCTCTCTCTCTCTCTCTCTCTCTCTCTCTCACACACACACACACACATTAAATATATACACATCCATACATGTATTCCATATAGACATAGATTCATACATATGATACACATGTGTGTGATAAAAAGCACACAAGGCCATCAACAAGTCTCTCTGCCTGCACCAGCAGACTGTCATTCCTTCTGCTCTCGGTGCGTGGTGTGGTGGTGCAGTGCACAATGAGTGACGCTCCAGGACAGACTGCTTGGCTGGGAGAATGAAGGTCTAACATGCAGCCAACGTTGAAGCCCTGAGTGAATGTGCATTGTTGACATGAGTGTTGGTGTGAAGGACCCCAACGCCTCAGACCACAGGAGTGACAAAGCCTTCTGCAGGTGAGGCTGGGGGAAACGGCAAAGTCATGCTCAACTTGGAACACAGTTGTTGGCCAGAGGCCAACCCTCAGCTAAAATCAGTATATCCAAACCATCAACCGCTGCTTCCCCCTCCTAGATGGCCATCGCTGAGACTGAGCCCTACAAAGACTCCTCCTGAGATTAGCCAGCCCAACCCCTCTCCTATAAACTGTGCATAATAAACACAGAGCTTCTGGCTGCCACTGCTGGTCTCTACCTGTACCTGTGTCTGTCATGTCTTCAATCCCCATCACCCTAGTTAGGTCAATCCCTAAAACTATTCCGGTCTCAGCAAAACTTAACACATTAAATTGATGGCTATCTTTCCATTCTCTTACAAATACCCTCCAGAGTACAGAATGCTTCTGAGACTGGAATGCTGTTCATGGCATTCTAGGACTATCTCCTCACATTTGTTCACATATATTTAGGATATTATATTTGAGGAAGTTGTGTAGTCTTTTCTGATTGCTCAGTATTAGCAAAGGAGAGAGGGATATCAGGCAAAAGTTGTGGAGACAGCTAATGCAGTTTTTACTAAAAGTCACACTTCGAAGAATCACATAATGCACTTTTCTTTAACCCTGAAACAGCCACTGAAGCCTTGTTGTATCTATGGGTTCTGTCTCAGGTATTAAAACTCTAGCAGTTTCATTACTCAAACACAAGTCTAAGAGACTCAATAAGCCCCAGAGCACTTCTACGTGGTCACACAGGAATAGAATCCTATGTACACAGAGAATTCTAGAGTCACAAAACCAAAGGCAAAATCCTGAGGAGATAAAGTATGGCACATCCCCATGGAATTGACAAAAAGTTCTGTGACTCTGGATCCTAAGTATCTTCTCAGGGGCTAGGGTAGATATTTGATTAACATGAATGAGGCTCTGGGTTTGACACTCAGAATACCATCAACAAACTACCATCTCATTCAGACTAAATATTTAGCAACTTAAAAAAAAAAAGAATGAATTGCAAACGTTTAGAGCTCAAAGTGTTTCTTTCTATCATGTATTCATCCATGCAGTAGATAGAGTCACATGGCCACGAAACTCTTATTATGGCAGTCAGTGCTTAAGTAATAGGGGAACAAAGGTAAACAAGATGGACAACTTCTTTATTCTCACAGAGACTGCACTCTAAAAACCACACAAGTCATTAACTAAAAATGACTGTTCTCGTACATGTTGCTGTCTTAGTTACTGTTCTATTGCCATGAAGAGACAGGATGACCAAGGCAACTCATAAAAGAAAACATGTAATTAGGGGGCTTGCTTACGGTTTTAGAGGTTTAGCCCACTGTTATCCAGACAGGAAGTAGATAAGCATGGCATTGGAGCAGTAGCTGAGAGCTTTACATCCTGATCCACAGGCAACAAGTGTGTGGGAAGCAGGAGCTTTTGAAACCTCAAAGCCCACCCACTAGGAACACACCTCCTCCAACAAGGACACATCTACTGCAACGGGCTACACCCACCAACCCTCCCCAAACAACTCATCAACTACAGACTACACATGCAAATACACACAGGAACCATTCCCATTCAAACCGCCACAGTTGCCATAAAGAACTTTGGAACCCAGCGGTGAAGTCACACACCTGTCATCTTAGCACTTGGCTGAAGTAGGAGAGTCTTAGTCAACTGGGTAGCTTCAAATGTCCCTCCTCTGTGTAGTCTGCTATAGTCCCACACTGGTAAACAACTCAGGTGCAAAGAGACAAAACCCATACCAAGTAAAGGACCAACTCCTTTATAGCGTTCATGACCATCAAGTTACCCAAATGTCCTACCACAACCCTGGAAGAGTAACTTTACAAGCTCACGCATGTTAGTCATCTTTATCACTGTGTCAATACTTCAGAAAATCACCTTTAAGGCAAGAGATATTTATTAGGGTCATGGTTTCAGAAGCATTAGCTGACTCCATTGCTTTGGGTCTTAAGTGACGCAGAATGTCATGGAGACAGAAATACATGATAGGGAAGGCTATTCTCTTGGTGGTAGGCCAAAAAACATGCAGCACGCACATGCACGAGCGCGCGCGCGCACACACACACACACACACACACACACACACACATACACACACACACACCAAGAGAAAAACACGGGGCAAAGAGAAGTGAGTTAGGTGCATGGCTAGGATAAAATACAGCCTCCTGGGGCACCCTCCTAGTGACCTACTTCCTCCAGCTAGACCCCATTTCCTGAGTTCCCACCAACCCCCAGCACTAGTTTCAATTACTAAGACAGCAGTGGATTCCGCCATTGACAATGCTATAAGCCCGTGATCCATCCCCTCTGAACACTGTTATATTGGGGCCAAGCCTTCCCCGAGTCCTTCAGAGACGTTGATAGCAAACTATAGCTAACTTCACCTTGGACTAAGAACTCTTGGCCCCACTATTATGTTTTCCTTAATGTCGTCATTTAACTGTGTTTCAAACATGATGTGGAACAATGCTGTCTTGTCTTAAAAACATTAAATGTAACTGAATATTCAAATTTTAATTTAATTAAAATAAAATGTAAAATGCAGCTCTTCCATTGTACTAGACAAGCACTGGAGAGCTTATGTGACTATTGGCTGCTGGACTAAACAGCACAGGCACAGACCATCTTCCTGGAATGATCAACTGTGCTGCACATAGCTTATTTGCAGTTGCTAATGTAGTACAGCTAGTACTACAATGTTTTCTCCAGCCTTTTCAGGACGTCATTTCCCATATCCACATCACTGTGATTTTCAGAGCTTTGGACTGACACAGCAGAAGAGAACTGATTTTATTACTTAACTAATGGCCAATCAATGTTAGACGGAAACTCCAGAATAGGAGATTTAGCAGTGTGTCTTCTCATGGTGCAGTTAGCCATGTCACACAGAAACTTAAGTTCTTTTCACACACACATAGAGGAGCCTCAAGACTCAAGTAAAAGAGAGCCGCTAAGTAAAAGATAAAGCTGCCTTCTCCACTGAACAATATGTAGGCATTCAACTCTAGAACCATGAAAATCAATTTCTATTTTGTTACATTATTAAGAGATACGTGAAAGACTTTCAAATTCATAATTAAAATGTTTTAATTATATTTTTAATTTTTTAATTTTAAAATTTATAATTACATACAATAATTTATAATTGCACATATACATAGATAACCAAATACACAATAATTTATAGTTACATACAAATACCCATATAGGTTATACCAAAGCCATCAATGGCTAAATTTGGAAGCAAAAATTCATTTCTTCCATTTTTTTCCAAATGTGTTATGCTATAACTACATATTTTACTAAATACACTAAGTGGCATTAAATTATCTTAATATTAATTTTAAAAATTATCTACACACACATACACACACACACGCACGCACATATCCAAGTGCCCACAGGAACAGGGGGAAAGTGTCAGATCCCCTGAAGTTGGCACTACAGGTGGATGGATGTGAGTCCTGGACACGAAGTCCTGGCCTTCTTGAAGAGCTATACACATAACTGACTGCTGAGCTAACCTTAAGTTCCTAAAGTAATATATGAGCATACACTGCAGCTGGCGTTCAGTACTGTGTGGGCTCTTCTTTCTCTCTTCCGTCCTTCACTTTTTCCTAACACTGGATAGGAGAGGAGGAAAGGATAGAGGGGAAAGGGCATCATTATCATCAGATACCTCCTGCTGGTATCGAGATCCCTGGGGCAAGTTTGCTCTTTGCAGTCAGGATATCTAATTCCTTCTTCTCATTTCATTGTTCACAACTACTGGACAAACCACCACCCACAGCACACAGCCACAACCCAGCCACACCTACTGGGGTTCTAGCACTTATATATCCTCTGAAAATTCCCCCAGAATTCCAAACGTCACACACTAGAAGAAATTATCTGTAGCTGGCAAAGCCACACCCCTGTCAGAGCACAAGGCAAATTATAGTCAGCTGCTGCAAAGCTGCCTCATATTCCCACACCTGGAATTAAAATAAAAATATATTCTTATAATATGTGTTTTTAAAGAAACCAATATTACACAATTCTCACTACAATACACTACCTCTCCTAAGACTTTCCATTTTCTCTACTTGATTAAGTATACATCCACATGTGTATGTTTATAAATTTTTGTTCTTGTCCCCTTTGAAAATATATTGGAATTAAGAGGCCATATCTAATAACTCTCAATGTCAACTTTTGGCAAATATACCCTTAACAACATAAGTATTGTTGATACAGATATAAAAACATAATACTGAGATTATAAATTGAAAAGTATACATTCTAATTCATTATTTTTACATTGGCTCCAATAGCATTATAATAATCTTATTAATTTATTACACAGAGCTTTGCAACAGTCATTGGACTAAAGGCTGTGCTGCTGCATAAATAAAAGGAAATAAACAGTTCACAGGACTGAGCCTGGGAACAGGTGACAAGACAGAGCTAGCAAGCAACTGATGCTTGTGTGCGTCACATTAACCAGGCTTTCGTTTAGCCTTTGACTAGTGGAAGCCCCAATCTACTAAACCACTTTCTAGCATTTACTTTCATTTTTACCACAACTGACACATGAATACTAACGCAATGTTCTGATTTGAAAATGAGAGCTTATTCAAAGAGAAAACACTTCAGTTTATCACTATGCCTACAAGGAAAAGCTTCCTTGGGAGGCTGCCTGCCTGACATAGGATTAGTGACAGCACATCCTTTAAGCGAATAAACAGAAACATGGGCATGGTAAACAGATGTGCTGCAGTGGGAGCAGGAATGCTATACAAGTAGTTACAATGATATGACGCGATAATACAGAGCAAGGAAGAGGTTTTCACCACTTTAAATGATGTTAGAACATGGGTATGACTGTTTTACAGACTCGGGTGCATTAGAAGATAACCCTCTGCCTGGAACACTCCTCTCGCTGCTAATGCTACTATCATTACTTAAGTTCTGATTCACTAGAGCTGAAACAGGATGATAAAACCAGGAGAAACAGAATAGCGAACACAGTTTAAATTGTATTTATCCTTCAATTAAGGACAAGAGGCTAAATAAGAGTAATAGAGTGATTGGTAACACCCTGCCTTCCCCGACTCCACCCCCACTGTCCTGTCATAAAGTGAAGGGATATAAGAGAAACACTACAGAGAGCCATGAGTGGGCCACCCTGTCCCCTCCTTCTCTCTCTCTCTCAAAACAGAGGGTACAGGAGAAATACACACATAACAGCGAGGCACTACAGTGTATTTTAAGGGATAAAGTCTCTTACAAAAATTATTATATGGAAATCTGGTATCCTAACTTCATGCTTTCACACTTTAACTTCTAAATGAGATAACAAGTGGAAATAATACTTTTTATTATACACCCTTGGAGCCTGGGGAGCTGATGGGATGGGTCAGTGGGTGAAGGTGTTGGCCACCACTTTTAACCTGAGTTTGACCCTTGGGATGACTAGTAGGGGAAGAAAACCAGCTCTTGCAGGTTGTTCTACACACACATAAATAAACAAATGGACTAATTGTAAAATATCATACTACTTATAAATTCTATCCATTGCATACCAGGCTTAGGGAGTAAGAGACTCTCATTTACAGTAAACGCCTAGATTTAAGGGAACATAACCAAAGATCTTTGTGCAGCTCAAAAATAAACCAGTTTGCTAAATAGCTGTGCCTCAAAAACGCAATGGCAGAACCACAGGGGTGACAGTGCACGTACAAGGAGATGCAGTTCAGTAGCTCAGTAAGGATGTCTAGCTTAAGAAAAACTCAAACTAACCACACAATTTCTTCCGACTCTGGAATGTTGTGGGGGGTTTTGTTGTTGTTTCTTTGGTTGCTCCATTTGGTTTCTCAGCAAGTCAAAACCAGCTAGTTTTCCTAACTAAAGAGTGTTTCTTGTAGAAATGTGGGTATCTTATGAAATATCCACGTATTGTCCTTTTTCATTGTTTTCTAAAAAGAGTCTTGCTGTGTTAATCACATGGCCTAGAACTTCAGGGTTCAAGTCACTCCCCTGTCTCAATCTCCAGAATCCCTGGGAATAGAGGGGACCTTCACTGTGTGTCTCTTCTGAGGAAAGAGACGGGCAGTCGTTTTCACTTTAAAGAAACTAAGCTTTCATAACAAGATCTTTCTCTAAAGGTTGCCACCCTTTAAAAACAGAAACAACAATGTCGCATGCTGTCCCCAGGGGCTCATCAGTACTTTGCAAATGGCAACCAGTGTGAGTCCTTGGTCCTACTCCCTACTCTGCAGCCTTCCGCCCTTGACTACTCCCCTCGCTTCCCCACAGCCCTTTTCCCCTCACCCTATAAATGTGTCTACCTCTGCAAGCTTAAAAGAAAAATTAAAACTTTCTTCATCCAAGACAACCATGAATGCACCCCTCCTTCCTTCCCTGCCCTTGGACTGAAGCCTCTAGCAAGAGAAGTGTGCGCGCCCTGCCTCCACAGCCTCATTTCTTATTTATTCCTTGGTAGGACTCAGATTTCCAGCCATACCATCATTTTAACACCATGGCTAATTCCCAGGGCCTTAATTCAGTGGGCACTTACTTCCCTGTGGTGTGCCACAGCGCTCCATGCTGCCCATTAGCACCTTTGAAACAGTATCTTCCCGTGTACTCCAGGCATTCCGGAGAGCTCACCTTGGCATGTCTACCAGTTTCCCTTCTGACTCTTCTCCCACTCCCACTCCCTCCCCACAGAAGTCAACCTGCTATGCTGGGATTCTATCCCTCTCCTCCTTCACTCTCTCTTCCTCAGTTAGCTCATCCATTTCTCTGACTGCAGCCATCACCTATAGAGAGTGGCTAGGAAACATTTGCACATTAAAATCACCCTTTCATTGTAAGTCCGTACCTAGATACTCACTAAATATATTCCTTACAAATGTCTTAAATCATTTCAAGCCCATGAAAGCCTATGAAATTATTAATTTGCTAGCAACCATAGTCTCCTCCTCTTCTATTCTTGAGTGAAAGACAACACTCTACAAGTAGGATTAAGGCTTCCTGTAGTCTGAACAACCAATTTGAGCCACTACTGAGCTAGAAAGTACAAATACTAAGCCAAGTGAGCCTTGGTACCATCATAGGAAATCATCACATGGGGAAATAGGTTAATTAACAGAGCAGTGTGCTTGGTATCCAGTTCTAATAAAAAATAAAAATAAATTTAAAAAACATAGCAAGGTTTGTGAGCTGTCAATGTGCCAGTCTCTCAGATGAAGCCAAACCTGTGAGTTTGCTGATAACAGACTGTCTTTCTTAACTGTGGCCCATAATAGGTAGTCAGTAGTCACTGAGTGCTACTAACGAAGGAAAATAAACTTACTTCTACAAGATACTCAGCCAAATGCTCTTTTGTGTTTAACTTTCAATAAGAGAACTAAATTCAATAAGAAATATAGATATATTACATCTTCAATCTCTGTAATATATCAGTAAGAAATGGCCAAATTATCAGGTTGGCAAAGCGTTACACTAATTCTGACTGATGAGATGCTGTAAAATAATTTGACAATTTCTCTCTACTTTCCTTCAACTTTTATAGGTATCAGAATAATCTCCCAAATGAGATTTATTGACAATTTTAATTAAAATGCTATTCATCTTTCCTCTTTGATCATTAGTGGCCCCAAAGTTAGGACAAATAATGACTCTATGACACCCTCTAAACCCCATCTCCTCTAGGTCACACTTAAGTTCCAAATCAATGATAATTACTCTTTCCTAACAAGACTGTCTTTAGAATCTCTCTAAGCAAGTGATCATCTTTCCCATCTTTTTTGCTTGTTTCTTTCTTTGTTTGAGACTGAGTCTCTGGCATCCTAGACCTTCAGCTCGCTACACACTGGCGAATGACCTTGACGTTCAGACCATCCGCCTCTATCTCCCAAGTCCACGTGTGGCCACACCCTGTTGATGCCATCCTAGAGAGATCAATCCCAGCATTTATTGCTTGCTACAAAAGCACTCCACCAACTGAGCTACATCCTCAGCCCAATTCTTTGCCACCTTGACCTTAAAAAAAAGGAAGATAAAAAGAAAAACATCATACTTGACAGCCAAGAGACAATCCAATATGCTTGAAAGGCACATATTCCTCGGGGTTACTCTGTAGAACAGGAAGTGCCAAGCTATGCACACCAGCTGCCACCCTACCTACAGATGTCTCTGACACAGTAATAAAATGAGAAGCCATTTGGTTTAATAACAATAAAAAAGCAACATCAGCCCTCGTTGCCTAGCAACCAGTCTCGAATGAACTCCACAGAGAATAAAAGCCCTAAACGAATGTACAGTTTGTGCAAGTTTCAAGGACTCAACGAGATGTCAGTAGTTAATCTAAATTCGAGGTGACAATTACCATACTGAGACAGAAGAAGGGGAATCCATCATGGTTGCAGAGAATCAAGTATTCACTAGAGCCAGAAGTCAACCTCTTTGTCTTACGTTTGGAAGCAGCAAAATGTTTAGGGAAAACTGATTTACGAAATATAAAAATTTCATTCAGAAGAAAAAGTAAGAAAGCATAAATGGCACAAGTTGCATTTCTCTGCAGAGCACACTGTAGTTAGTAAGTGTGGGATATTATCCTGGCTCCTGGGCAGACTATAACAGCATCAAATTCTGTAATGAAGGAAGTCTGGATGGCAGGAAACTACCACTGAAGGCATCTGGGTCAGGCTGAGAAGAAGGGACCTACGTGACCAGAGAACATGACACCTGAACTGAAGGACAAACAACCAGTGACCAGGTTACAGTTCTGCCCAGCAGGACTTCCAGAGCAGGCACCAAGCTCAGGCTTAAAGCTTCGAGTAGAATGAAGCTGGGGGTGTGGTGGGGAGAGCAGACAGAAGAGCTAAAGCCAAGAATATAATGGCATCTGGGAGTGGTAGGAACTACATCAGAGAGGGGAAAGCTGAGTTAAGGAGAACAGAGAACAAGCTCGTGAAGCAAGAGAGACACTTTGAAGATAAAATCAAAAGGTTTAGAAGTGTCAGAGAGTAAAGACTGAACAACACACGCAAACTGGAGGTCTGGGTTTCTTGGCCCATGAACACACTCGAGGATATGAAGCAAACGTTTATAGGATGCATGTTACTCAGCACCAAAAACACAGGTCTTAGTCATACCCCACACCATACCCTGCCCCCCAATATCACTTGCATGGCAAAATGAAAGTTGTTGGCCCTGAGGGAGAAAAGGAAAGGAAAGGGGCAGCAAAGAATGAAAAATAAAAAAATACCAGGATGTAAAATTTCTAAGTGACAAAGGGGAAGAGAAAGCTGAGAACAGAGATGGCTCAGTGGGTAAGAACACTGGCTGCTTTTGCCCAGGGCCAAGGTTCAGTACCCACAGCAACAGGGAGGCTAACAACCTTGGTAAATGCAGTTCAGAGCATCTGATACCCACCCTGACCCTGAACACAGTGCACATACATATAGGCATGTAAAATACTCACAAATCTTTAAAACCTTAAAAATTAGAAGTCCTAAAGAGAAACACTATTTTCACTGACTACACTGCATCGTGTAAATGTAATCAGGCTTTTTTTTTTTTAAAACAAAAAAAGTAGAGAGAACTGCATGGAGCAAATATACCAGAGTTACAATGTTTTATACTTTAAATACCTGAGATCAAATAAAGTCAGGAGATGCTATCAATAACTGAGCAAAGAACACAACTCATAACTTCACCCTAAAAGAGAAATAGATAATAAATGTCGATAAGCCGCTCTTCATGAGAGCTGAGATGCGTGTGGCCACAGGAGCAGCTTTATGATTGACCAGGTGTCCTGCAGCCACTTCCTGGCTCCTCCGCCTCATTCAAGGTTAAAGCGGCCTGGGTGGTCAGGCACAGGATGAGGACGTAAGTAGAGTAACATTTGAAAAGAAATACATATATTCTGAAATCTTTAAAGTAGTCATTAACACTTTGACAGAGTAATTCTGCTTCTAAGAAACTATCCTAACAAAATAACCTAAGTTACAGATAAAGGTACAGGCTTACGTGAGATAGAATGACTCAGCTCATGTCCTGACTTTCTTTTGTGTCTGCCTGGACAAGTCTCAGCCCTCTACCCCTTAACAGCCAGATCTGTCTTGACAGTGATTGTGGGACTGTCCGTGACCCTGGCCATGGCTCAGACACATTGACCAAAATAAGTGGTCATTGTGCAAGCTTAAGCAGAAACAAAGATAACTAAGAAGAAGCATAAATCATACATGATTGTCTTGAGGTATCTAGAAAAGATTGCTAACCTTGAACACTGATGGACTGCGGGTTTGTCTTTAAAACACTGTATTCCTGAGCTTGGGCACCAAGAGAGATTTTGGAATCATGAGCCCACTCTTAGTCCAGCCATTAATAAAAGGACATTAATAAAAGAAAGAAAGACTCATGCTTTTAATTGGCTTAACCAGCAGAGTTGTCATTAAATATCTCCTATGGATCATTTCAATGACATTATTACTGCAGGCAAAAGAATTGGAGATGGTCTAAGTGTCTTCAAGATAGTGATAAATACACTATGATGCAACTGTAAAAGAAAATTTCATGTAATCACTAAAAATGATGTTTTTAGGATGATTTCTATAAAGTGACAAGTCTCGTGTTTGTGATAAATGGAAAAAAAGCACATTTAATAAAGCCACTGTTTCAATACTGAGTTTTAAAAATAATAGAGGGAAGAAATGTTATTTGCAAATAGTAATGACATATTTTTCCTTCTTTTATATTTTGTTTGTTTTATAAATATAAAAGCTTTGTTATTTTTATATTTAGGAACAAGCTTTATCCATTCATCAATTCCAGATGAAAGTATACCTTGGCTTTGGTTTAAGTAAGTTAAAAGCACTTTAATTCTACATTTTTTCCATAAAGTTGGTTATCTCTTCTCAACTTGATATAAATGTAGCAAACAGTTTATACATTTTTATTGAATGAATTTTCCCAGCATCCTAGAGTCAAGCATAGCAAGTATTTAAGTTGATTAACAGAATTTAAACTAATAAAAACATTAGTTCTTGCAAACTGACAGTAGTTTAACATTGAAAAGTGTGACGAGCATGATTTCTATCAAGAGAAGGAGGGCTGTGTGTTGAATGTTGGTTTCAGATGCTGTGACTAAGAGAGCGATCCTATGACACAGCCAAGGAGGCTAAGACCGGGAAGCCGCTCCTCAGATCAGCATTAGCATAGGTCTTTACTGCTTAGGTGTCACCTTAGCCTAAGTTCTGGACTGATAAAATAATGGGGAAAGAAGACTAGAAGTCTTTGCTGAGTGTCACACTGACACATGTAGACACAAGATGAAGTGTCATCAGTGGACATTTTCTTAGTTTCCATTTTTGTAAATGCTTTCTGTATGTTTTCCAGAGGTAGTTAAGTACATATGTAGATTAGGATGTATAATTAATTTGTATAATTATAATTGAGCATTTTAAATAAAATTTGCATTTTTGTAAAAAAAAACAAAAACAAAAAAGAAAAGGAAGGAAGGAAGGAAGGAAGGAAGGAAGGAAGGAAGAAAGAAAGAAGTGTGACAAGGTTTTGCCTTCACATTACCTGAGGTGGTTGAGCAGAGGCTGAAGTCGTTCATCAGCCTGCACAGCAGGCAAGGACCTGGCCGTAAGCTGAAATGAGAGAAAAGGGTCAGAACCCTGCACAGGCAGCACTCCCAGCAAACAGGATTGCTGAATGAAAGCCAGGGCAGGGATGCAGTGTACAAACATAAGGGAAAACTTGTGCTCTAAATCAAGGAACTAATTATTAATTAGTCAGCATTAAATAACTACAGGTTCCAGCACTCGGGAGGCTGAGGCAGGAGGATGGAGAAGCAAAACAAAAGCTAACTACAGTTGTCTTGAGGACATGAATTAAGTTACTGGGCTTGGAATTAAGAGAAAGGGACATAAGCAAAGAGCCCTGTCCATCTGAGTTTGTGCAAAAGCCTCTGTTCACAAGCACATTATCTCTGTGAGTGAAATGGGGAAAGCTCTAAGCATTACAACGTATAAAAACTTCCCAGTGTGATTCTAAGGTAATGGGGGCATTGAGGAGAGGGAACCTTTATGGCTAAGCAATTGTGAGACTCCCCCATACTGTCCTTATTTTTAACAACCACTGTAAGAAACCAAGGACATCTTCTAAAGCTCAAACCCAACTAAGAGCACGTCATACTAAAATACAACCTCAAATTAACCTCAGAAGCCAAAACTGAAAGCCAAACCCTTACAATAACTACCATGCGTCAGGCCAACAATAGGCTGACTTCTGGCACATCATAGCCATGTGAACTGCATTCCCTGCTCAGAACTTCCCCTACAAATTAAAGACACTCACCCAAAGCAGTTAGATAATGTGAATACACTCAAGACAACAAAATAAGATAACGTTTCTTCTGGGTTTAATTCTAATCAAAGGAGTTCTTATAATCTGCTAAAGGGCAATCTCGCACTATTGTTTTCATGTACGAGTTCCTGAAAACAGAAACAAGTTCTCAAACCAGCTATGTATACTATATCCAGAAATAGAGGTATAGTTCAAAGTATTCTAATGTAGGTTGTAACTCATTGGCAGAATAGGTCCAAAAACAAAACAAAATGAAACACTGTATGGCATCATTTAATCAAATAATGACTATCAAGCATTCTGGGTTTCACCTAAGTAAACACATCAACGGTTATTTGTAATTAACACAATACTGTGACACCGTAGTATGCTGTAATTTTAGCAAAAATGAAATTTTAGGATCCAGGAAAAACGTTGTCTAGTATGACATCATCAGAAATGTTATCAAAGTTATCAGATTTTATAAGCAAACCTTATGCCCACACTATAATATAGTCCTTAACTGCCAAATCCCTCTACTATCACTTTCATTGTTAAAGCCATTCCATGTCTCATATCTGAAGCTATTCTCTAAAAAGACTTAATTAACCTATCTAGATACTGTAAGAACCAATTTTCTGAGAATAGAGCACACAGGCTCGATTTTTCCAGGCACCTGTCAGTTTCCACAGCTTCCTAATTAAACCATCTTTTCTAAGTGAAAGCAGGCAGGCACCGCTCCACCGTGCCAGCGCTCCTAGACAGCTGTTCCCTCCAATGGCGGAGTCCTCAAATAGTCCTTCATCTCAACTGCACCCTCCGCTCCCTTTTCCCTCAGCTATTAATGCATCTCCATCCTCTACTGTGCCTCCCATTTTGCTTCTTGGCTAATTTATCTCCCACTAAAAGACTGAGGTTTTCAAATTAAGAGTTAATTTCTTCCCTAATTAAAGCCAGCTAAGAATTCTCTTAGGCTCCCAGGTTCAAGTTATTACAATGGTCTTACATGCAAAATTTTTCAATTTTTTCATTTGGGGGCCATATTAGCGAAACACTCAACCAGCTACCAAGACAGGCGTTCCCAGGTAGCAAGCTGCCACGGCTCTGGTTTCCAGAACAGAGAGGCTCCAATTGAGCCTCTCTACCAACTTACTCTTTGGTTTGAACACTGTAACAGCTAGCCCCGTGCGCAACTGGACACATCTGGGAAGAAGGAACCTCAACTGAAGAATGGGCTCCATCCACCCGCCCTATGGGCACGCCTGGAGGTATTTTCTTCTTCTTCTTCTTCTTCTTCTTCTTCTTCTTCTTCTTCTTCTTCTTCTTCTTCTTCTTCTTCTTCTTCTTCTTCTTCTTCTCCTTTTTTTTTTTTTTTTTTTTTTTTTGGTTTTTCGAGACAGGGTCTCTCTGTGTTAGCCTTGGCTGTCCTGGACTCACTTTGTAGACCAGGCTGGCCTTGAACTCACAGTGATCCGCCCGCCTCTGCCTCCCGAGTGCTGGGATTAAAGGCGTGTGCCACCATGCCGGGCTTCTGGGGGCATTTTCTTGATTGCCACTGTGGCTGTGGTAAAGGTGGCGAACAAGAGGCCGAGGGAGCAAGCGACTCCTCCATGCCTCTGCTTCAGTTCCTGCCTCCAGCTTTGTGCTCTGAGTTCCTGCCCTGGCTGATTCTAGGTTATAATATGGAATAGACCCTTTCCTCCCCACGTTGCTTTTGGCCTTGGTGTTCACTGCAGTAACAGAAAGCAAACTTGGATAAATATCTACCAAGAATTATTCTCAAACGGGAGATCTGTTTCCAAGGGCTCTCCTTCACAACTTGCAAAACAATTGGCATTTTCCAAAATAGTACATGGTTTTGGGCTAAGGAGACATGGTAATGAATTTATCCCCGAACTTTTTAAAGTAGAAGACCCATACACTGACTTCAGATGACTACTGCGGCTATCATTAGGAGACTGATAGCTTCGCAGATGCTCCTCAGATGGCTCCTTAAGCTACTATATTGGTTTCTCTCCTGCATTCCTCTTTGAGTCTGCCACAGTCCTAGCAGTAACAACAGATGTGTAACAGACAACTAGCTGAAGAATGTGAGGCAAGAACTTGCAATTCACTCTATTAACTGATGAAAAAAGTATCTCTCTGTGCATTTGATAGGTAAAGGCTTTCAGATCCCTGCTTTCACAAAAATGAAATCAAAATCAAAATTAAATGACAGTTACCAGCCTTCCAGGAAGGCAGTATACTAGTGTACCATGATGTTTATTAGTAGATATGCTAAACATTTTCTCTACAAGTTAAAGTGAAGAGCAATCTAAGAAAAGTAAAATTTTTCATTTACAAATTTGGGTTTTTAAAATAGAAAACCTAAAAATTTGCTCTATATAAATGCCAGATTATGGCTCCTACAAGAAAAGCACCCTACGAGTTAGCACAACTTAGGCCTGATACAGTGAAGTGCAGACCTAAGAACACATCTAGCATACTGGAGTAAGCAATACAAGCTGAGTATTATTTTTACGCAAGCATAACAAGTGACTCATCTTCCTCCCTTCTGGGCTTTTGTGACTGGGTGGCTTAGAACTTCCCCTGTGGATCAGACTGGCTGGTCTCAAACTTGAGGCGACCCTCCTGGCTCTGTCTCTAAGGTGCTGCTATCACAGGAATGAACCACTAACCTGGACTTGGTGATGCTTAGATACATTTTGTTTTAAAGATGGACACTGGACTGGAGAGATGGCTCAGCAGGTCAAAGCATGTGCTGCTCACTCCTCAAAGGACACAAGTTTGGTTCCCAGCACCCACAACTGGCAGCTCACAACCACCTGTAACTCCAGTTCCTGGGAGTCACACTCCTCTAGTCTCTGTGGGCACCTGCACTCACCTGCACATGCCCACACACAGACATACACATGATTTTAAAATAATAAAAATGACTCTTGAAGGATTGCTATCATTGAATAATCCTGCATTTTGAGGTATATATAATATTGGGTACAATATTAAGAGTGAGGTCTGGGAGACAGTAAGCAAAGCACTTTCCATTCAAGCTTGAAGACTTGAGTTCGACTCTCAAAATCCACAGAAAAAGATGTCAGGCATGTTGGTATGTGTTTATCATAAGAACCCTGGGGCAGCACTAATAGGTGTCTGCTTCCTTGGAGCACCCTGGCCAGTCAGCCTAGACTACCCAGCAGGCTCAGGGTTTGTAAAAGACCCTGCCCCGCAAAACACTAGGTGGGTGACAGCCACCCGGGGCTGGCCTCTGGCTTCCATATACATACAAGTACGCACACAAAAATAAATGTATTTTGCTAAGTAACAATGCTCCTTTAAATGGTTGCCACACAGATGTGGTGTGGAAAATTAATTCCAGTGGTGTCTGTTCTAACCTCTCACCATTTAAGGCACAGGAAGCTAGTTAAGTCCATGTTAACACCTGAGGTCTGAACACACCACACAAAGCTTTCTTCTCGGCCACACCATCAGTCCTGACTCTTGCTCACATGGCCTATGAGGAGCCAAGAGTTATGCCTGATCCCTGGATGCTAATGTGTTGCCATCACCCCTCACTTCTCAGAATAGGGCTTTACTTTATCTTTGCACTCTTGGACTTCAAGATGATCAAAGCTTTCCTTCTCATCATCTGGGATTTGTTCAAATGCCACCTCTACACGGAGGCCTGCCCTAACCAGACCTAGAAAGCAGCACTCCCAACTGGTATTCTCTCTCTCATAGCATTTAGCATTACTGCTAACTCTTACTCATTTCTTCACTCTGTCTTGCATTGCCCACAAAAGCATGAGCTCCATCAGTCCAGGCATGTCATCTCCTGCTGTCATTTTCCCACCATGCCCAGGACAGATTTAGTGAGCATGCAGCAGCTGTGGAGAGAGAGGCTCGTCCTCAAAGGCATTTCCAGGAGGTTTAGAAAGTCTGCCCTAGGCAATGATCCTATTGGTCTTGTAATACTAATAACTCCATCAGTAAACGTCACTTCCCAATCAGAAGGTCATTCACACTTCCCCTTTCATTGCTACCTCAATGGGACATCTAAAGTCCTTCTTTAAATACAGCAAGTGTTCAGGCTAGTCCTGTGTCAACCTGACACACAAACTACAGTTATCTGAGGGACCCGTAATTGAGAAAATGCCTCCCTAAGATCATCTGTAAGGCATTTTCTTAATTAGTGATTGATGGGGTAGGGCCCAGCCCATTGTGGGTGCTGCCATCCCTGGGCTGGTGGTCCTGGGTTCTAAAAGAAAGCAGGCTGAGTAAACTATGATGAGCAAGTCAGTAAGTAGGTTTTTACAAAACTGTGTGGAAAGCAGTTTTATATTTATCTGAGAAAAGCAAAAGGAAAGGGGACAAGTAACTACAGAAGTTTGTGTTTTCTAAGTGACATTCTCTCCCGAAGCGATGACAGTCTGTTACCTCTGGGTGGCCCCTGGAGGTAAGTGCGTGCTCTTTGCCATCCTATTCTGCACACATCTTTGCTGAAACACTGATGCTCACAACTGCCTGTAACTCCAGTTCCGGGGATCTCACACCCTCTTCTAGCCTCTGAGGATACCAGGCTTGTACGCGGTGCAAGTACACTCATGCAAGCACTCACACAGACAGGTGAAAATAAGTAAAATTGTTTCTCAAGAGAATTCTCAAGGGGCTCATAAGAAGCCTATAGAAAAAAATTTTTTTCATGATTTTCTATTTCAGAAGATAAGAATGGGAACATGAATAAATGAGGAGGTAAACACGTGGCCAAATCTAGTAAATGGATCTTGAAGAAACAATAGAGGCTTTAAAATACAAGGTGTTTCAAATGGTTGGAAGTGAAGAACAAGGCGGCTCGTTTAAAAGAGTACAGCCCTCTTCTCTGAACTGCTCACCCAACACCAGCTAAATTAAAACACATAAAAATGACAGAAAACGTGGTTCACTTGGAAAATACTGCTTGGGTTTGTTCTCTGGTGGTTTTACCCTCCACCAGGCACTTCCGCTCTCTTACAAAACTCAGAGATATGAAAATATCTAATATAAAAGGTGCGCCCAGACAGAAATCCAAGGTGAGTGATGCAAAGTCAGGTGCTGCCTGTCACTTACCACTGTTTATTCAAAGAAACAGAACAGAATTCTGTACCACTAAAAAGGACAGAGGCATTTATGTATCTTTAAGAATGATAAAAAGAATCAAATTTAGATTTTTTAAATAAAGGAAACAGAAAATCCTTATCAAAATATCATCACATGCCCTTCATTTCACGGGTCTGTGATGGCTCTATGCATCCTACCTATCAACGTGTCTTACTAAATTACAGATGCATATATTATGCTTTGTATATATCTTAAACATATCAAATCACCTTTGCAAACAACTCACTGTTCATTTTCTGAAACCAAAAGGCAACAATTTTCCAAACAGATCTCACAGTAACAAGGAAAATGTGGGGTTAGAAAAGACAGGCTGTTCAACAGCACTATCGTTTTTATTACTGGGACCAAAGCAGATGTCAAAGAAAATTAACTTTTACAAGCAGCTGCTCTTTTAACTTCATTGATTTTAACAACAGAAAATCCTGTGTCCTTCTGAACTGCATTCTCTTGGAAGAGCAATGGATCCCAATTACGAAGCCCACACTGGGAACGTCTAGGGTCTATTTCTACTTTCTTCTGTAGCTGGATTTCTTCTCGCATCTCATAATCTTCCTTGGCAGGTGAGACTGCTCCTTGCTAATCATAATGCCTAGTGTTCAAACGCCCCCAGAATCTACTGGTTTTCCCAGTGCTTATGAACAGTTTATCTCCTTGAATCAGCACACCAGAAGTGGTTTTATTGGTCTGTGGCAGCACCTGGAAATTTTCCTATTTGTTGACCACCAAGATGATTTTCAAAATGAAGTCTCCAAAACCAGCAAATGGCCTTGCTAAACAAAACAGCTTCCATCTGAGTTCTAAACAGGCCAAGTAGTTTAACTTCCAAAAAATAGTAAGCATTGCAGAGGTAATAAGATGTTCCCAGTTCAGGGGGCTGGCTGACACACAGATGGAGGGGAGTAAGCCTAGGACCCACGCAAGCAGATATTCCAGCTCACTTTTGATCATGGGACCTAGTGTGAGGAAAAAAATAGGTATGAGGGGGGCCTATCCTGAGCACCATACTCTGCTGCTATCATTTACAAATATAAAATATAAAACAAGTGCTCAGGTAGGAAGGAAATAGCTATCAGGAATATATACAAAAGACACATATGTGGACCATTTAATCCCCTACCTCCTACAAATCTTCTGACTTTGAGAGTGCCTTTGTAATTTAGGCTCCAAATGCTTAAGCTACAGCAAGCAGTTTCACAACTGCTGAACCGAAAGATTTTCCTGGTTCTGTCTCCTTCCCTGTCCTCCTTTCTTTCCAGTCCTGGTAATGAAGCCCGGGGCCTGGTACTCACAAGGCAAATACTCAGCCACTTAGTGCCACAGCCTCAGCCTTCACAAGCGGCGGCGTCTTGAGAAGAAGAGAAAAACCTGGAAAATGACATTCTGTTTCATACCAACAACGAGAGGCTGAACTGCCGGCTTCTTAGCAGCCTCTTAAGAGACTTTTCTTATGGAACAAAGACAGAACCGTGCAGCAACATTCAGTGGTTTTTCCACATGTAGGACACTCCCCAACATGGTAGTATCTCAAATTGGTCCATCAAAAGACTGATCCTTTAAGGGCTGGGTCACCATCCATCTCAGTGGTAGGACACTTGCCAGCATCTCCAAGGCCCTGGTTCCTAATCCTCAGCAAAGCAAACAAACAAGAACTGCCCTGCAGTCTACTATTGCTCTCTTTAAACAGATAAAATACGCATTGCTCTGGCATCTCGGGTGGGGACAGTGCCACCACTGTAGCTTTGCAGACTGACTTTTCTTGTACATCCTGCACATCTTATTATTTTAAAACCAGAGCATTATACTTTCCCTCTCTGCAGGCCCCTGCCAAAGAAGACCCAGATGATACACTTGCCATAGAGACCTGGCTGAGATGACTCTGGGTCTGCATCTTATACTCACCACAACTACTAAGAGGCAAAGCCAATGTCTGCTTCAGCCAAAAAGCTTTATATTCAAAGACATTGCAAACCATTTAAGTTTCTAGATGCTAACTCACTTAATAAATTTGTGAAACAACAACTGAAGCACTAAAGTTCTTATTGTTATCTCTTCATTCATCGTCTGTCTTTTAAAGTATCTATTTCATACTAACCTAAACAGAATTTTGTTATTTCTTACTGCATATTAAAGAAAAAACAAATGCCTTTCCTGGGTTTTGCAGCACTAAAATGTTCCTTAAGCATAAATAATATTAAGCTAACTTGTATTAGATGGACGTTGCTCATAAAGCCTCCTAAGTAACCACACATGTCATACTCTGTGCAGCAGGGATGCCAACTGTCTCTGCAGACTTCCAGTAAATGTCTAAAAGGCTTCCCAGGGTATTTCACTCATATTCTCTACATAGTTTAGTCAACAATTCTCCTAATCCTGCTGAATCTCTATCTTCTTCAACTCCGCCATCTATGCTGCCCACTGCACTGGCACTCCTCTCTACTCTGCCCTATACCTAGCACGGTGTATTAAGTAATCTCAGATCAACTTCAAAGGAGCCACCATTATATTTGATTACCAGCGTAAAAAGACAGAGGAGATATGTATGTGTAAATACATACTTACTTTATTTATCTTTGCAAGAAGTCATTCCCCACTAACTTAGACTTGCACAAACACTTGAAAGAGGAGGTGGGGAACTTGAGGCAGGGCAATGGAGAGCAAAGCCAAGCTGGTGGGTAAGATCTGTATGAACGCTTTGGAAACGGGAATTCTATAAAGCATAGTCCTTATAAATGCACTTGAAGTACTAGGGACCCTGACGATGATTAAAAACAAATAACCAAAAAGGATACAGCTTTCCCCTACAGCTAAGACCTCAAACCACTGTTGCAAATGTGCAATTCAAGGACAGTGGCCTAGGTTGCTAAGAACACAGCCCAAGTCCCCGTGTTCACAGCTGCTGCTGGGAGAACTCATTTGCTCGGCTCTCCAGATGCTCTCCTTGCTTTCTGCAGACTCTGAGAGGACCTCCTTAACGGAGACCTTGCCTCTGTACATGTGGAGAGTGTAGACAGAGCCCAATGTGCCTGCACATCTCACTCAGCGCTTATTTCTCTATCGAGATACAATCAGTGCCAGGCAGTCTTGAAGAACCTATGTGCTTCAGGTTCAGTGAAAGACAGTGGGATATTACTTTCTCACATACTCTGGTGCCTCACCTTTGACCATGTCCCCTGTAGGGGGAGACCTGATGGCACTCAGAGGAAGGACAGCAGGTTACCAAGAGGAGACTTGATACCCTATGAACATATAGAGGGGGAGGTAATCCCCCTCAGGAACAGTCATAGGGGAGGGGAGTAAGGGGAAAATGGGAGGGAGGGAAGAACGGGAGGATACAAGGGAGGGGATAACCATTGAGATGTAACAAGAATAAATTAAAAAAAAAAAAAAGAAAGAAAGAAAGACAAATAGACTCAAAAATAAAGTTAGAGACCAATAGAGAAAAGACAACCAATATCAACATCCAGGCTACACACAGACAGACAGACACAGAGACAGACAGACAAACAGACAGACAGACAGACACACACACACAGTGTACATATAATACACACATGCACAATGTCAACACATACACACAAATGAAGATAGAAGAGTAGACTGTACACTCTGGTGAAAATACAACATACAACACCATCTAGTCTTTTCACCCAAATGTTATCATGTTCCTTTAAATAAGATAGACTTTCAAAATGGCCTTGTTTTATCACACATTTAGAGACAAATGGGAAGAAATTGCATATTTCGAATGTTTCAATAAACCCATCCCTTTCTTCCCCATTTCCTTCTTTATCTTTTTATCTTAAAATTAATGTCTGGAATTGTAATTGTTTCTGATTTCAGTTTTTACATTTTACAATATTAAACAGACTTTCATCAAACTTGAAATCTTAAGGTTTTATGAGTAATGACATGACATTCAGAAAGTTCCACATTTTGAAGCAAGTAGCAACCTGAAAGATGCATAATGTTGTCCATTTGTAACCTCCAGAAAGTCTGCAGTGACGTAAAACCTCTGCAGTAAAGGGCCGAGGCTTCTGAGCGTACTACATTCACAATACAATAATTAGCTCACTGCCAGCAGAAGCCATTTAGTAAACCAAACTGGCAACAAGAATTCCATTTTCTTAGAGAGAAGTATGTATTTTTGTTAGCTCTTGTTTTCAGGTTATGACCCTTTTCTATTTTTATGTCTAATAATAAATAAATTCCATGGAAAGAGAGAGAGGGGGAGGGGAGAAGAGATCTGAAAGGTTTTAATAAAGAACCCTTGCCTACTAGCTTAAGCTTTACAAAGTAACAACAATGTAACTATTATAACAATGCAGCAGATTATTAACTCCTATCTTAATGGTGAGATGGAACGCACCTTGGACATTCCTGTTGGCAGCATGCCTATGAATTTGGGAAAAGTGTGACATATCCTACACTTAAACCACCAGCCACGGTATAAAGTCAAGAAATAAGAATAAAATAAACAAGTTGAGAGATATAAAAATTAACATTTTGTTGTATCATATTTGTAAAACCTCCTCTGATACCAAAACAGCTGGCTGAGATTTTTAAAGACCTTGGCACACGTTTGACTGATTCCTCTCCAAAGGCACTCTTTCATGCTTTCTGGCACAAGAGGTTTGATGGTGTTTGATGGATAAATCAGACAAGCAAAGGGCAAGTCCGAGCAACTGCCATCCTTTATAGCTGACATTTCCCTGTTTTGTTACATATTTTTAGGGAAGAAAAAAGGAACAAAACCCATAGGCAATGTGAGTTCCAAGAGATCTTAGCATCCACAGAAAGCTCCAAAATGTGTATTTGGAAGCACCCACCAGCCCTAAATTCATCGTATTGCAACTCAGGGAAGTGTCTGCATCATACATGTGTCACATTTTGGTCCCTCTGATAATGTATTTTGAACAAATTAGTCACAAGATCCCCTGGATGAAAAGCCCAATCCAACTACTCAAATTTGCTTCCTGTTGCTACAATAAACACTATGACCGAGAGAAACTTGGGGGGAGGGGAGGGTTTATTACTTGAACTTGCAGATCACAATCCAATGCTGAAGGAAGCCAGGGCAGGAGCTCAAGCAGGAGCTAAAGCTGAGAACATGGTGAAGGCTGTGTGCTTGCTGGCTCCTTCTCAGCTGGCTTTCTTATACATCCAAGATAGCCTGCCTAGGGGTAGGAAGGACTACAGGGGACAAGGAGCAATTAGCAATCAAGATAATGCCTCACAGACATGTCCACAGAGGCAAGCCATCCATGGAGACTATGTCCACAGAGCCATCTAGGCAAGCCATCCATGGAGACTATGTCCACAGAGCCATCTAGGCAAGCCATCCATGGAGACTATGTCCACAGAGCCATCTAGGCAAGCCATCCATGGAGACTATGTCCGATGACTCTAGGCCATGTGCAATTGACAGACGAAGCTAACTAGGGCACTACCTAAGAAGCTTGACTTTCCTATTCTGCTTCATGTAACCCTTGGGTTATGCATTTTAATCAAATGTAGAGAACATCAGCATAAAATGGAACATGCCCTAAGATATTGCAATAATGTTATGTGAAATACCAAAATTTTTAATTCACAAAATTTTAACTTCACAAAAATTTAAAGTCATCTACCAAAAACTAGTACTTGCCACTTGGCTATTTTTCATTAAAAGCATTAGGCCAGGTGTGGTAGCACATTATTTTAACCTCTGCATTTGGAAGGCAGCAGCATCTCTGTGCATTAAAGGGCAAACTAGTTCTATGTAGCCAGCTCCAGGCACCCAGGGATACACAATATGACCCTGCCTCAAAAAACAAACATATTTTTAAAAACATAAATAAAATTTAAATAAATAAATAGCATTACTTAAAGGCCAGGAGACATTTGTAATTAGAGGCACACTACTGTAAGCATACAGGCAGCAAAGGACTTAAGGAAACTGACATTAGCAGCAGCAGACTCCCTTTTCATGGCACTGACTTTGCATGTACAAGGCAAGAATGCACAAGCCATCCACTAACAAAGGAAAGGGCACACCTGGAAGAGGAGCTGAGGCACTCCGTTCACACTCAACTGCCCATCATATGCCCAGGCAGAACTGCCTGGGCTCAAGAAATAAAACCCAAACTCCAATCAGTATAGGAGAAGTCTGCAGGCTGTCATGCATTAAAATGATTCTGTGCTGAAGGCTGGTGTGATCTCATGGCATCCTGCATCCTTGCTGTTCCTTTGTATTATCAGCATCAGCTGGGCACTGGATGGCAAAGTCTAAAAGTCTTCATAAAATGGTCAGGTGGATGCAGCTGTCCAAAGTGGCCGGGTACCATTTGCTTTAGCAACACACTGATGATGAAGTGTCTACTAGACACATGTGGATGAGTTCTTGAAATACATCCAGTCATGATATGGCACAAGAGAAATACCCAATGTCAAAACTCTCATATAAAGGCTGTAAAATAGCCCAATGGTTTTGTACTTTAATAAACTGAAATAGTTTAGATACTGACCTAATTAAAATGTTTAAAATTAACTCCATCCTTTAAATTTTGTTTTCTGGGGATAGGAGAAAATATGGCTCTTGTTGCGTTTCTACTAGACAGAGGATCCCTGAACATCAATGAATATAACATCTGTCCAAGAAACAAGCAGGAAGAGGAGCATGGAGAACTGAATTTAAAAATAATCACTTGTGGGTTGAGGATAGCGCTTACCTATCATGTGTAAGGACATGCGTTCAACCCCACCAGAGGTTGGGAGTTGCAAGGGGGAGGTCCCAAACCACATGTGTTATGTCCTATTGCAAAAAAAAAGTAGTTTGCATACATATATATATGTATGCATATGTATACATAACTCTGAAAAATGTGCTCCAACATGAGATCAAAGACAACAGGACACACAAACCCCCAAGAGTAAAGAAAAGTATTTATTTAATGAAAATAATAGCACTTTCTAAATATTTATATTAAAATTATAAAACTGTATAACATGATCTACCACCCTACAGCTCTTTTTAGTTTTAAAAGTTATGAAGAAAATACAGCCCTTCTTACATTGATAAATGTAAGCCCTTCTTACATTGATAAATACTTCATCAAACAGAACAAGAACTTATAAATTATGAAGTTTTAAATTATGCATTATTCAGATGATTTGTTACACCTCGATATGAAAATAAGTGCGCACCTAGGGATGAAAGGCTATTTACCCTGATCATGCACCTTTGTGGATGATCTACTCTACTATAAAAGTTGCTAGATTTCCTTGGGGCTGAGACTCTGAAATTTCACAATATTCTGTCATGCTGTGGGTCTTTTCACCATTCCTGCATGGCACTTAGAGCTCTTCCTATATGGTGCCGCTGCTCTTTCTTTATCCTAAGGAATTTACCATCATTCTCTCTAGCATTTCCTCTCCTGCTTCTGGGGTGTGTTATATGGGTGCTGGGCACACTACTCCACTATCTCTGGTTTTGGGTTTTTTTTTTTTCTTTCTGCATTTTTCTCTCACTTTGAGAGTTCCATGCCTATCCCCATCACAGTCATCTGATGTGCTGAGCTTCTTACCTCAAATACTGTATCTGTCTGTCATAGTTAATATTCCCACTTGGTTCACTATGAAGCCTTCCTTCATGTTACCACTGTCCATACTGCTTAATAATTTATACTTATTGTGTTGATCCCTATTCCTATGACTCCATGATGCAATGGTCTCCCCTTACCCACAGAGAACACGTCCCAAGATCCCTAACAGAATTCTGAATCTATGGATGGTACTAAGCCCTGCATATCACTACATGTTTGCATACACACTTATATGCCTATGTCAAAGTTAATGCATTAGACACACCAGTGACTTTAGACTGCGGCTGAGCACACATAACTAATGCCCAGGATAAGGGAGCACTGCTGTATTGGGGTTTGTTTACTTGCTTACAGTGGCTAGGCTTCACATTTCTATATTTTTCTATATTCATGATCTCCAAAAATATGACCTACTAGCTCTAGAAATGCACATGAAAGTGGCCCAAATGCAAATCCTAGTATCATCACTTTGAATGAATCTGAGAAAGATACATAGGATGAGTCCCAGGCAGCTCTTGACCAGTGAGCTTGCTGTCTGACACAGGATGTCCCCTATGGCAGAGCTAGCCTGTAAAGCCAAAGTCATAGCACTGAGGGAAGGCAAGTCTTGAGGGGGCCATCTGCAAAAGCCTGCTGGTGGCTTATACCCATTTACATCAGCTTTTCACCCCAGCAGGCTGACATGACCCTACATCCATTTCTTTAGTAGTAGGGCAAGCAATTATTGTCTCGAGGCTACTGGAGAAAGGTCAAAATTAGAATTTAAAATAAAAACAGGATAGAAAATCTTGCTTCTGTCCAGGTCATGGTATACCACAGGCTAAGGCGCCCACACAAGCTCATTTATTCATAACAACCTTTCTTAGTGTTCTCTGCTGTGAAACACCATGCCACAGCGACTCTTAGAGAAGAAAGCATTCAACTGGGCTTGCTAACAGGTTCAGAGGCTTAGTCCATTCTCATCCTGGCAGGGGACACGGCAGCACACAGGAGGACATGGTGCTGGAGAAGTAGCTGAGAGTTCTAATCCAGGTCTGCAGGCAGTAAAAGAAAGAGACTCTGGGACTGGCGTGGGCTTTTGAAACCCCAAAGCCTACCTCCAGTGACACATTTCCTCCACCAAGCCTGCACCTACTCTAACCAAGCCACACCTCCTAATCCTTCTCAAGCAGTGCCATTCCCTGATGACCAAGAATTCATATATATAATGAGCCTATGGGGGCCGTTCCTATTCAACCCACTACGCATACCAAGACACAGGCAGAATTTTCATAGCTATCGCAGGTACTCCTCTGATCTACGCTGTCCTTTTTGCAGTTTACCCACGGTTAATCTCATGGAGAACTGAGAAGCAACACGGAAGGAACACAGATCAACTATGTGTTCTGAGTTTCCAAGCAATCTCTCCTGGGCTTACATCCTAACCATTATTATCTGTATGGCCCTGGACAGCGACTTCATTCCTCAGGGCCTCAATCGCATCATCCCATCTACTTGTCAGAACTAAAACGGAGAAAGGAAAGAAACACGCAGAATCCGTCGTCACCTGTGTGTCAGCAAGCATGTAACAACACAGCAGGGTGTGTTGGAGCCAATGATGGTGCTAACCATGCTAGAGTAAAACTCCTGCTGCACATTATCGCCTCTTCTTGGATCCACTGATAAGACTGCATGAAGAAACTGCGTTTATCCATAACACAGCTGGCATGAGGGTACACTTATTGAGTTCTCGAATTATTTCAAGTCCCAATTAGTCCAATCTGCTTTTGAAAATAATCTAATTCTTGGCTGAGGATTTAGTTTAATGGCAGAGCACTTGACTGGTATGTGCAAGATATGGGATTCAATTTTCAGCACAAGAGAAAAAAAATCAAATTATTTATTACATATATTTTTAAAAAAACTATTTCTGCAAGCTAAATATGTTTGTGTCTCAGTTTGTCTAAATATGCTGCTTATACTACCTTAGAAATGTTTTTCTTTCTGTCCTAGTTTCATTTCCATTGCTGTGATAAAGGATCCTGACAAGAAAGAAAGGTTTGACTCTAGCTGGTAATTACACAATCTAGTCAATTACTGTGCTAAAGTCAAGGTGCCAGGAACATTTGAAAGCTAACCACATCGCAGTCAAGAGCAGAGGGCTTGCCTGCTTGTGCTCAGCTCAGTTCCTCCAATCTTATACAGACCAGGACTCAGGGCCTGGGGAATGGTACTGCCTACAGTGGGCTGGGTCCTCCACAGACATGCAAACCCACTGTGGACAGGTCCTCATTCAATGTAGTTAAGGCTAACCATCACAGTTCCAAACAAGCATAACTCCAAACATGATGAGTAAAGTTGTTACAGTTCCTCTGTAGTAAAAGTACATAGTTCTCAAAGAAATATATAAATACAAATTTTGAAAGCCAGTTATATGTTATTTTCTAATATGCTTTCACAGCTACCTACATGAACACTGTACAATGTATACTTGAAGGTATTAACTGAAACCTAAATTAAGGTGATACTCCAATTAAAATGTAGTATTCAGCAAGCTTATTAGGCACCATTTCTTTGCTTTAGAACTTTATCAGTGATCTTATATATTTTTTCCTAATGTAATAGTGGCTATCAAAACTTAAGGAGTTAAATAACCCACTAAAGCTAAAATCTATATGCATTTGCCACTTGGTATCAAGTTTTCTGAAATTATTTTTAATATAAATAAAATCCACATGCTTCACAGTAGAAATCAATGGAAACACTACGTAACAGAAGAAGATTAAAGATTATAGAGCTCCCCACAGAATACTCATTGTGTGGGTGTTCAACTTTTTTTATTTCTCCCAAACATCCGAGGTCTATAAATATCCAAGGCTACTTCTTTCACAATAGGTACTACATCAGTGAGAGTGGCCTAGATGTCTCCTGAGATTGTATGTGTTATTTAATGTGAGTGTGACTAGCTGAATTATGAAATACAACTTCTGGGGAAGTTGGACATGTCAGGACTGTGTCTGCTGTGCCGAGTCATCTGTGGAGCCTGAGAACGTCCACCCTGAGCCTCTGCTCAGACTAGAACTCTTCCCTAAACATAAATTTGTATCTAAGAACACAGGCTCCACAGTATGTGCTCTCTGAGGCTCCCTTCATCCAGCTCATGCCCTGGCCATGGCCAGGGTCTATTAGGATACAAACGTGCTGTGTTGTTCCTTTGAATAAATGGCT